>NW_027362764.1:441471949-442071949 GCF_046119375.1 Phyllobates terribilis | reverse complement strand
TTAATAATCTGAACTTTATTTGTGAGACAAAAAGTTTGAGGCATGAAATACAATGTAATGCTGCTCTAGTCACAAATAAAGGTGTATTTTCCATCTTGTGCATTTATGGCATATGCATTCATACATGTATAGAAGATGCAAGTCACATGAAAAGGATTAGAATGTACTTAAAATATGTGGGCCCATCATAGCCTTCTGTCAGTGGAAAGGTGGTCAGAATTGCCATATAAAAGGGAATTCTAACCACCACTCCACTGACAGCAATGTACATCAGAGCTCTGTTCCAGAGATAGATTCAGGTCCCATTGTGGGAACCTGCATCTACATTACATTTGTAGTAAATCTTTTAGATATGCCATAAATATATAAAATGGAAGTACCCTTTAAAATAATTCACACTCAAAAATAGCCCACACTAGAGATAAATAATTTGCTGAAAATTTAAAAGCTTTGCTTTAGAACATACAAAAACCAAAGTAAACAATAAAAGATATTCAAACCAGTGAAAAAATAGACTAATACTGTAACAACTAGGGATGAGCAGACCCATGGATGTTCAGCCTCGGGAGGTTCGAGGAACATTCAGTTAAAAGTTTGATTTGGGACCGAACTTGACCATCAACTTGACCACGAACCCAAACATAATACAAGTCAATGGGGACCCGAACTTTGGTGCTGCAAAATGGTCATAGTAAGGGATAGGGGGCTGAAAAAGAAAGCAAAATGGGGGTAAGAGCAGGACAATTGCCCTGAAAACAAATCTGGATAGAAAAATGACTTAAATCCCCTAAATTAGTCAGTAAACATTGAGTTAATTAGTTTACCCAACAGGCTGAATAGCGTCAATAGAATGGTGTGAGACTAGATGACTGTTATGCACAGTGTAGGAAGACAAAGTGCGACATGAAGGGATGAGGGGAAGGGAGCCCAGACACTAGGGAAAGGGGGAAGTGGAGACCTCCTAGGCTGATCTGCAATCACCCTGTCTCCCCTACCATCCCTATATTGGTTCCTCACCTATCGCCACACAGGAACCTATCCCTATATTTCCCTAGCGCTTGTCCCAGGATAGGGAAGGGGGGGGGTGAGCACTAGTCAACCCCAACTGACAACTAAAGACAGCAAGGGGAGACAGATATGGGGAAGTAGCTTAGCTTGAGTCGACTTAAGAGAGATGGCACATACATCCTCTTAGCACCAGAGAGGAAGTAAGAACTGAACTTGCTCCAACCTTCACAAGGTGTCATGTGAATATCACCAACACCTCCCTCTAGCAACAGCCCATATTTAAACACCCAGCCTGGGTGTTAATTACCCAGAGGGAGGCAGCTGCTGGGTCCTAGAGTGAGACAGCTAAGAATGTGTCTGTAATGCCAAATGAAGAGATCTTCTTGAACCAACTGCAGAGCAACTGTCATTTCTGACACAGTCGTGACAACAACACACAGTCCAAAAACAATGTAAGTCAATGTAGACTATTCTAATCAATGTCATGTGTAAATATCTATCCATTCATTGAAACAGTCTGGCACTCAAGCTACCGTGAGACCTGGTGGCTGTGAACTCAAGTATCCTTAAAGGTTACTGGAATTCACAGCCCCTACAATAACTGGTAGCTGTGAGGCCAAGAAGCTTCATGGGAACCTTTGAGGGGCACTTTAAGGTTACTGGAGTTTCTAGCTACTGGAACACCTTGAGGATGTGAACTAAGGTTACACTGGGCATGTATTTTACTGTCCTTGTTAATAAATAAGTAAATGAAAAAAATGATGTGGGGGCCCCCCTATTTTTAATAACAAGCTGAGGGAAAGCAAACAGCTGGGGGCTGGTGTTATTATTCTGGGAAGGGGCCAATATCCATGGATCTTCCCAGCATACTAATATCTGCTCACAGCTGTCTGCGTAGCCTTCAATGCTTATTAAAATGTAGGGACTTAAAGAAAAATTATTTGGGGTCCCCCATATATTTAATAATCAGCAAATCCATTTATTCAACTGCAAGCTGATATTAATAGGCTTGGAAGGAGACATGGATATGCTCTTCCTGCTCACTCTGGTGCATTGGCAAGTGGAGTAATTGTTTTGAGGTTGATGTTAGCTACAATTTTGTTTCTGGTGTCCTTCAACAGCTCTTTGGTCTTCACCATAGTGGAGTTTGGAGTGTGACTGTTTGAGGTTGCGGACAGGTGTCTTTTATACTAATAACAAGTTCAAACAGGTGCCAGTACTACAGGCAATGAGTGGAGGACATAGGAGCCTCTTAAAGAAGAAGTTACAGGTCTGTGAGAGGCAGAAATCTTGCATGTTTGTAATTGAACAAATACTTATTTTCCACCAAAATTTGAAAAAAAATTCTTTCCAAATCAGACAATGTGATTTTCAGGATTTGTTTTCTCATTTTGTCTTTCATAGTTGAGGTCTACCTATGATGTCAATTACAGGCCTCTCTCACCTTTTTAAATGGGAGAACTTGCACAATTGGTGCCTGACTAAATACTTTTTTTCCCCACTGTAGTTGCAAGGTCAGGAAGGGGTTAAAAAGTAAGCACTATATGTCATGGCTGGTACTTGGTGAAGCCTTCCAACCTGTTTCCAATGATTGACAGATATGTCCCTATGTGTGTGAAAAGAGAGACATGTCAGTCAATGGGAGGGGCTTGGGAAGAAGAAGCTTCCAACTGGATGGGTATGTGTCCCTAATTGATAAATTTTCATCTATAAAAAAAAAAAAGGTTGGATAAATTCCATCAAGCAATCCAGTGTTTCTTTAAAATAGATTTTTTTCCTTAATGATAAATATCCAGATAAAAAGATAAAACCAGGAATGGAAATCAGACATGTTTAACAGATTGTTTAGCCTAGTATATCTATGTGGATATCTGTCTGATATCTGTATGATGGAATTTATCCAACTTGATTGATGTCCTGCTGACCTGTTTGTCTGATGAGGATGAGGATGAATGGCTGAGAACTCTAAATTACTGCCGGGTAAGCACAATTTACCTTTGTTGTAATTTATCATATATAGTATGGATAGATGGTAAAAGTTGGGATAAGTCCTTAATTATAGCTGTTGGCATGTATAATGGAAAGTGGGATATTGGTTGTATCAATGGTGGTTTGGTGGTCACCTAAATAGAGTAATGGAAAAGATACACATGGACATGTACTGTAAGTTGATAAAGGAGCAACGCTTTGTGGTCAGTAGTCTGTCAGTACATTGCTGTAACTTCTATATGCATCTAAACAAATACTATGTAGTCTCTTGTGATACTCCATTTACAACTGGCATCATTGCCTACCTAGCACACTCTCTCAGCAGCTTTTGCACTGCCTATCTCTCCAGTGACTCCTGGTGTGAGTAAGCTATTCTTCCTGTTCGGTCTAACTCAAACTACTTTCCCAAAAACTTTTTAGGTGGTTTTCGGTGACCTCCAGCATGTCACTTAGTGCTATAGTCCATTCAAATGAAAGGAATTTTCAGTCTTTACTTGAGCTGCTCAGTCAGCAGTTCTTGAGTGTACTCTGAACGGTGATTTTATTGTAGCATAGTTTGCGAACCTCAACAAATTGAGAGTGACTGTTGATGTGCATCGACAGGGAGAGCAGAGATAATGCAATGCACCCTTCACCCTTATCAACTTGTGACTTTACGCAGAGTGGGGTGTGCTGGGCATTCCAGAGTTTTAGATTAATTATAATACATCACTATATTACTTAACTCTTTGATCCCCTAGAGTACATTGATCGAGCCAGTGTCAACACACATAAGATTATTGACTGCAAGATAATCTAAAGACCATGAGATCTAGATGAATTGAGATGAATGTTAGGAAGGAGAAACTATGTATGCAGTGATTTACCCATATTTGTACTCTAGAGGATTCTCAGGATGTTGGTTTGTGGGTGGAGTGGGCAGGCTCAGAGGGTGGGAGCGTGTGAGCGGTTAGACAGGTAAAGCTTTGCCTTTTGGGAAATGCAGTCTAGTTTTTGGTTAGTTTACACCCTGAAATGCAGAATTGAAAATTTAAGGTACAAAAATCATTGAAGGATAATTCCAAGGACCCACATTTGCAAGAATTGACATATTATGTGCTAGGCTTTGATAGATAGTTCAAATATTTGTATAGATTTTGAAAAAAGCTATTCAACATACGTTTGCATCATTACATCATAATCTAGCTAATTAATTTGGCCTACACTTTGTCTCTAAAAATGAACATATAATGTGGGCAAATGTGTCATAATACTTAACTGTTGCAGAACCCCTTAGTAATTATGATGTGGTCAGCAAGCACCAAACCTTGTCTGTAATAGCAACTTTGTCACCTTTGGAAAATCTAAAGCACAATATTCTAAATACTTAGTAAGGTTCCAGTTAAATCTGCAATGTAATAAGATAACTTCAAAATAAAACTTGCTATTTGCATTTCACAAGGAATAAGCACAGTGCTTATAATGTACCTAGGTAATGGATTTTCTAAACTATTTAGCTATAAACAGTAAAAAGAGGAGTATAAATTACTCAACTCATAGCTTTATTGCACAGCAAGAAGAAACTTTATGGATCTAAGTCGAAGTTCTTGCCAAGTTTTTAGAACTTGCAAATGCTTTGAAAAAAAACTAAAACATATTATTCACACATATTTTAAGTGCTTAATAACATAACATATATTTCACCTCAAAGGCCACATCGTTGAAAATAACATAAACTGGAAATGCTCAAAAGATCAATATGCAATGAACAATTATTTAAAGAGAATCTAAAAGCAAAACAAAACATACATTTAAAAGTTATTGAACTCTTTTCATTACTGTAAGACCTTCCTCTGAGCTATTGTATTGTAAGCATCCACTTTGGTCAATAAAGTGGGCTAAGCTACTAGCACTTCATTTTTCACAAGATTTATCCTTAGATTTGGAAACTTATTTCTGTAATACAGATTTTATTTTTTACAAGAATTTACTGAATGCTTAAGGTAATAGAGATTGTGTTAACATAGCACAAGTTGAAATAATACTCTTACTATGGTTAGGAGGTTGTTCAACAAGATTTCCTTAGTAGATTACGTTATGGTAATTTTTGTGGGAAAAGATTAAATGCAGTTTAATTTGTGGTTTGTAAATTAAAATTCATGTTCACTAGGGGCTTATGAACCTACTGGCAGGGTTTATCAGAGCTAACAGTCCATCAACATTAACACCTGTCACAGGGAAGACGAATCCTTCGTTCCACCTCCACTTCCAGCAATGCACACAGTGTGCGTTCCATTCCAGTGGTTCAACGCATGTCACTTCCAGCCCTTGCCATTGAATTCCATGTCAGCATTAGGAGGCCAATCTCCTCGACCCTTTTTTTGTCTACAGTAAGTCTTCCACAGTGACGATCGCGCCATATCATACACTATTCCAGGAAGTCATCAGGAACTCTTTGAGATTTAAACTCACCATTTAGGGGGATTTCTATGCCCACGTTCATAGGGCTGCTACCCTGATCCACATTGCACTATCACTATATCCCCTAAACTGCTTCACAGAAGCAGGTAAGCCAGGTCAACTTTAATCTGTTTGGCGTTTGGTTGTCTTCCTACACTTCTCTTCCTTTTCTCTTTTTTTTTAGTATTTTATCTAATTTACATATTTTTTCTTTTTATTTATCCGAGTGTTTTATAACACTCTCCCATCTGTTCATTCTGTAATGGCAGTTTTGAGTAGGTTATCCCTCTGTGTTCTTTATATCTCTGCCTTCCTCTAGTGTTTGTTCCAGATATTACTTACCCTTGTATTATTATTTTATTATTATACTTTGTATATATAACTCCATCATATTTTTCAGCGCTTTACTTACATTATGATCGCAGTTTCCATTAGGGCCCACATTCTAAATTCACATATACTACTAATTGATTTCTATACTTCTACCATTAAAGGTTATGTCAATCGTTTATTTGAATATTCTATATTGCTGAATTCTTGAATTTATACTGGAATTATGAATTGTGTCATGAGATACTTTATGAAATGCTTTTGTGGTTCTTTGTTCAAATAATCCGCGTCTACTCATCCAAATATAGCTTACAGGGAGGGCGGCTGCTGTGGAATGAGGCCCCAGTAGGCAGGGTCGCTGCTTCAGGAAGCTGGCAGCAGAAGCAGGTGTGGAGCAACGCTGTGGGCCCTGAGCTGGGAGGAGGGGTGTTGGGCAGTGCGGGACCCAGGCTTTTACAAAATGTCGGGAGTCCCCACACTTCCCATGCTTTTCACTGTTGTGGACTTCGGAAAAAAGTCCGCCAGAGGTGGTGCATGCGCAGCTTGAGATCTCGTCTCCCAAGATCTTGGGTCCCAAGATCTCAACATGAGCAAGCGCTGCCACTGCAGCCACCCATCGGTAAGCTACCTTAAAAGTGGATTATAAGACACACTACCATCTTATAAAAAAAAAATATTTCCTATTTTCCTACCCAAACTTTGGTGTGCATCTTATGGTCCGAGGCATCTTATAGTCCGCAAGATACAGTGGTGGCCAAAAGTATTGGCACCCCTGCAATTCTGTCAGATAATACTCAGTTTCTTCCTGAAAATGATTGAAATCACAAATTCTTTGGTATTATTATCTTCATTTAATTTGCTTGCAAGGAAAAAACACAAAAGAGAATGAAGCAAAAATCAAATCATGGATCATTTCACACACAACTCCAAAAACGGGCCAGACAAAAGTATTGGCACCCTCAACCTAATACTTGGTTGCACAACCTTTAGCCAAAATAACTGCGAACAACCGCTTCTGGTAACCATCAATGAGTTTTTTACAATGCTCTGCTGGAATTGTAGACCATTCTTTTTTGGCAAACTGCTCAAGGTCCCTGATATTTGAAGGGTGCCTTCTCCAAACTGCCATTTTGAGATCTCTCCGCAGGTGTTCTATGAGATTCAGTTCTGGACTCATTGCTGGCCACCTTAGAAGTCTCCAGTGCTTTCTCTCAAACCATTTTTTAGTGCTTTTGGAAGTGTGTTTTGGGTCATTGTCCTGCTGGAAGACCCATGACCTCTGAGGGAGACCCAGCTTTCTCACACTGGGCCCTACATTATGCTGCAAAATTTGTTGGTAGTCTTCAGACTTCATAATGCCATGCACACGGTCAAGCAGTCCAGTGCCAGAGGCAGCAAAGCAACCCCAAAACATCAGGGAACCTCCACCATGTTTGACTGTAGGGACCGTGTTCTTTTCTTTGAATGCCTCTTTTTTTTTCCTGTACACTCTATGTTGATGCTTTTTCCCAAAAAGCTCTACTTTTGTCTCATCTGACCAGAGAACATTCTTGCAAAACGTTTTAGGCTTTCTCAGGTAAGTTTTGGCAAACTCCAGCCTGACTTTTTTATGTCTTGGGGTAAGAAGTGGGGTCTTAATGGGTATCCTACCATACAGTCCCCTTTCATTCTGATGCCGACGGATATTACGAGTTGACACTGTTGTACCCTCGGACTGCAGGGCAGCTTGAACTTGTTTGGATGTTAGTCGAGGTTCTTTATCCACCAATCGCACAATCTTGTGTTGAAATCTCTCGTCAATTTTTCTTTTCAGTCCACATCTAGGGAGGTTAGCCACAGTGCCATGGGCTTTAAACTTCTTGATGACAATGCACACGGAAGACACAGGAACATTCAGTTCTTTGGAGAGGGACTTGTAGCCTTGAGATTGCTCATGCTTCCTCACAATTTGGTTTCTCAAGTCCTCAGACAGTTCTTTGGTCTTCTTTCTTTTCTCCATGCTCAATGTGGTACCCACAAGGACACAGGACAGAGGTTGAGTCAACTTTAATCCATGTTAACTGGCTGCAAGTGTGATTTAGTTATTGCCAACACCTTTTAGGTGCCACAGGTAAGTTACAGGTGCTGTTAATTACACGAATTAGAGAAGCATCACATGATTTTTCAAACAGTGCCAATACTTTTGTCCACCCCTTTTTTTAAGTTTGGTGTGCAATTATATCCAATTTGGCTTTAGGACAATTCTTTTTGTGTTTTTTCATTGAAGACAAATTAAATGAAGATAATAATACTTAAGAATTTGTGATTGCAATCATTTTCAGTAAGAAGCTGAATATTATCTGACAGAATTGCAGGGGTGCCAATACTTTTGGCCACCACTGTATGGTATATATCATACTGCTTTATGATCTCACCAGTGGGTACAATTTTCTTTTTCCCTTTGTTTTTATTTTTTGTTTCCACTTTTTATTATTTGTATGATGATTATCTTAGTATTGTCCTTTTGTTTTCTTTTGATGCAATTTAAGTCTGATGAAGGTCTGAGTGACAGATTGAAATGTTACAATGGATTGCTGTTCTAAATAAATCAAAATAAATCACATTTTGTTTCTTCTTGAAATTAGATGCCCGAGTCTCTTTCATATTTGGATGGAGTGGTACACAAACCATGCATCATAAGTTCAGAGTGATGTTTAACTTTGAGCTATATGTCAGAGATTGCTACTACAGATAACCGAATCATTTAATATTCAAGTTCTCAAATTTTGACAAATTTAAGAAAAAATGGATTGTAAATTGAATTTCATCAATTTGCAAGCACTTCTATTGCCCTGAATACAACATATATAAAACTTTGAGATCTACTAGTGTTGTGTCCAACTCATTTCAAGTTCTTTAACATAAACATTTTTTAGCAATATTAAATTACTTCAATAAACATGGTGTTAGGGGGAGCAGTTGGAGACAACTTTATTTAATGGAACGCAACCGACCCCGGGGTCCGCGATGCAGCCTAGAGGACTGCTGCCGAACACTTCCCGGGTGGAAAGGCAAACGACAACTAAAAGATAAACCCTTCCATGTTAATTACACACCGGACAGGGTATAGCGGTACGCTCTATCCCCGTTTACTGCACGGAGGAGAGAGCGACCGGCGACGCACCTAACAAATATCTTAGCCCTTCGTGTTAACGCACACAGAAGGGTAAGACGGTGCGCATCTCCAAGAACCGCAGGGAGACGTGCGTCCGTGGGAACAGCAGTAGCCCTGTCTTTGAAACAGGCTCTACGCTATGGGGATTGGCGCTAAAGCGGTTCACACAATCTCCAAGAATCGCAGGGAGACGTGTGACCAGACTATGAGCAGTAGCACTGTCTTTGGTACAGGCGCTAAGCTATAGGAGACGGCGCTAACGTGCGGGTGATTCCTGCCGGGGAATCGAGCATTCATCCGGCGTGCTACCGGACTGGGCAAACCCACTCTATTTAGCTCACAGGCGGCTCAGGGTGTAAGGCAAACCCCCTGGTTAGAGCCAGTCAGCGAGGCGAAGCTACCTGCCTACTAAAGCTATGGCTCTTTGAGCCCGGCCTGCCTAGCTAAAGCTATGGCTCTTTGAGCCCGGCCTGCCTAACTAAAGCTATAGCCCAGAGTAAGCGTGCACACCAAACAGCTAGCTCAAATGATCTGAGCGCGCCGCCATGTTTGTGGGCGGGCCTTTTAAAGACTAAGCCCTACCCAGCAATGCGCTATTGGTGTCGTTACCCGTGAACCAATCAGGGAGTGCCAGGTCACCGAGTCAGGTGGGTGCCAACCCACCAATCATGATCCGCCAGGTCACGGACATGCTCAGTGTGGCGAATCCTGGACTTAGATTCCATGAGCCCTGTCTCCCTCTGCAGCTTATGCTTAACACTGCTGGGCACAAATGCATGGGAGACAATCTGCAGGGCTCGTGGAACAGCTAGGCATTGGGACTGACAACAATGCTGAGCAGTATCAGCGCCGGCTGGCCTGGAATGGGAGGCTACAGATGGTCCTGGACCCATTTTGAATCCAGCCCCAGACCGACACCTAACACATGGCTATAGATAAATGAATGGTAACTGTTCTTCAGTTCTGTGTCATCACAAATTATCCATAATGCTTTTTCACTGTGTTAGGACTTTTCATGCCTATCTCTATGACTAAGCTGAGAGCTGTAAAATCCTTTCCTTATCTATATTTACCTGAAAATATAATTTGACAATTGTTATCACTAAGGTGATTTGTGAAAATTGAATTTACCAGTGTTCATGTTTGCCAGGTCCACCAAATTTCCAATCCTCCTACACAAATAAAATTTGAATTAAATGAATTGTTCTATGACCAAATGGGTTCAGAGATGAAAACAGTTGAACCCAACTAATTTTGTGGTGCTAAAAAAGAATATGATACTTAAAGGGGTTGTCTGGTCATAAGTGATAAGTCTGCAGTCACTCTGTGGAATGCAGACTTGTGAATCCCCCCCAGTGCAGGCACAGTGCACTGTGGGGATTCACCGGTATGAGACCCGGGACCGGAGGCTATGTATCTATGTATACATTATACAAACCCCTGGCCATTCAGCGCCGCCTCGCTCCATACACTTGTATGGAGCGAGGACACACCCATCTAGAGACATCCGACTAGAAGGCACGTCCTAGCTCAATACAAGTGTATAGAGAGCGAGGACACACCCACTGGCTGGGGGTTTGTAAAACATACATATCCTCCGGACTTATCACTTTTGACCGGACAACCCCTTTAAGCTTGCAGACCAACATTTGTGGCCCCTCTGTATTGACCTTTTACTAGGTCTCCAGGGTGGATACACAAAGTACTGCTGCTTTCTGTGTGAGTGGGATAGTCATGCAAGAGAATATCACTACAATTAAAGAGACTGGCCTCTCCAACATTCACTTCAGCCAGCGAGCAAATATTTCCTGCATCCAGCACTTGTTGACCCACCTATGATTTTGTTAGCACCATTGCATATTAAGCTGGGTTTAATAAAGGACTTTGTAAAGGCAATGGATAAAAATGCAAAAGTCTTCAGGTATCTCATTGATACATAGAAAAGTTTGAGTGAAGCACAGATAAAGGAAGGAGTCTTTATTGGTCCTTAGTAGTGTTGAGCGAGCACTAAAATGCTCGGGTGCTCGAAGCTCGGGCCGAGCTCGCCGTGATACTCGGGTGCTCGACCCGAGCAACGAGCCCAATGTTAGTCTATGGGAGACTTGAGCATTTTTGCGGTGGCACCCCCGGCAGTCTTTTAAAAGCCTAACAAGTGCCCAAAACGATAGTGACAGTACTCAAATGACATGGGGACAGCATGGGGATCGCCCCAGGAAGCATTTCTGACCCCCAGGTCACTGCTGTCAACAACGTGGTCAGAGGTATTAAGCCACTTTTACAGGCTCACAATAAAACGTTCAAAAACAAAAGTGAAACTTTTTTCCTGTGAAATATGTTAAGGAACATCCTTTCCAGGGTAAAGACTTGTGAATAAGTTAAAATAAATGACCAAAAACAAAAATACTCCTCCACACCTTCGGCTATGTTCACAAGTAGCATTTTTTATGCGTTTTTGCACTTTTGTATTGCTTTCAACTATGACAAATGCATTCACCGTGAAATGTCATTTTAACATTTTACAACATTATCTGGCCATGTGCTGTGTGACACATGCATAAAGTGCTGAAAAGACAAGGTAACAGCATGGGGAAGACCGCTGGAAGCGTCTCTGACTCCCAGGTCACTGTCTAAAGTGTGCCCATCATAAGTGATCCTTACCGCATCAGAGGATGCAGACTTGCAACTATCCCCATGCAAGTTCTAGTCCCAGGCAGTGTTCAATTGAACCTCCCCCATTCCTTGCAATACAAGCTCAAGTATGCAGCCTGCCACCCACCCACCCCCAGGCTGCAATACCATACTGCTTGCTTGCTTGAACTTGAAATTGGGCCTTTTAGGCATGTGGAGGCGGAATCTGGCCACCACGTCATGGCTGTGTTGGCGGCCTGGAATCCATACTCAGTCCCCACCCGCTCGGCGGCCGGGTGTCCATACTCGGTCCCCAGCCGCCCCGCGGCCGGGTGTCCAAACACGGTCCCCAGCCGCCTTGGGGCAGCCGGGTGTCCATAAAAGGTCCCCAGCCTCCCCTATTTCTCCTTGGAACATCCCCCCACACACTTTTCTTAGCCCGGCCTGCTTTAGGCAGCATTGGACGAGCCCACCAGAGAACCAGACTCCTCCGGTGGGCCCTAACTTCTCCATCGGTGGTGTTGAGAGTGTCAAGGTGAGGAGCATGATGATGATGACAGAAGTTAAAATCTGCTATGTTTTCTTTTAATGCAAGTGTAAGTGTGCAGACTGCCACCCACCCTCCACCAGACTGCAATTCCATACTGCTAGCTTGCACTTGAAATGGGGCCTTTTAGTTTGGAGGAGGCTGAAGCTGGCCACTACCTAATGGCTGCTTCGGCAGCGAGGTATCCATACTCAGTCCCCAGCCGCCCATATTTGTCCTGGTGTGCCTTATACATAAGATTAAGCGCGTATACCAAAACATTACCTGTGCCCTCCCCAGTGCATTTAGTGGGAAGGAGAGCCTATTCCGCTGTAGTGTGTGCATGCCAAACCCCTGTTCATAGTACATGCGAAGATGCCTCCCACCTTGCACCTGTCGTTGCAGACTTGCAATTATCCCCATTCAAGTCCTTGCCCCAGGGCAGTGTTCAATTGTACCTCTCCCATTCCTTGCAATGCAAGCGCAAGTATGCAGCCTGCCACCCACCCCCAGGCTGCAATACCATACTGCTTGCTTGCTTGCACTTTAAATTGGGCCTTTTAGGCATGTGGAGGTGGAATCTTGCCACCACGCCATGGCTGTGTTGGCGGCCTGGTATCCATACTCAGTCCCCAGCCGCCTGGTGGCCGGGTGTCCCTGCTTGCTCCCCAGCCTCCAGGGGGTGGCAGGGTGTACATACTCGGTCCCCAGCCACCCATATTTGTCCCGGTAACCTTTCCCACACTTTTCTTAGCCTGGCCTGCTTTAGGGCAGCATTGGCCGAGCCCAACGGACTATCAGACTTCTCCGGTGGGCCCTGGCTTCTCCATCAGGGGAGTTGAGAGTGCCAAGGTGAGGAGCATGATGAGGATGATAGAAGTTAGCATCTGCTTTGTTTTGTTGTAATGCAAGCGCATGTATGTAGTAGCGGCTAGGCCTGAGGTGGTCAGCGTTTTGGCGCATATCCTACCTCCTCCGAGGATTGCTGGATGTTTTCCTGCTACTATCCAAGTTCTATGACTCCTGTTAAAACAAAGCTTCAGATGATAAATGATGGATGAGGTAGTGGCAAAGGAGAAAGAGCAGGAGGAACAGGGACCATTCACATAAATATCAGGCCAGTCAACCAGATATGTCTTCTAGGATATGTTTCTGTAACAAAAGGAGCGGTTCGGCAACAAAGTTATATGGCATACAGTGAGTGCAATGTCTACCAAAAATTTCGAGCCACTCCAATGCCCCTTGGAAATGACATGGAGGTCAGATGGCGTTAACTAAACCTTTTTTACCATTTATAGCAACTGGGTCTCCCGTGCACTGTTGGCCTAAGCAGTGAATATAAGGCTTTCCAAAAATTATGAGGAACTGCAATGCCCCTTACAAGAGCCATGTGTGGCACCCCAGGGGTCTGGTCACCACAGTAATAGAGATATTACGTCGGAGAGCAAGTGGGAGGTTTCCTGGTCAGGATCCCTTAAACATGCAACATCCTCCTGCCCCAATTCTGGGAGGGGAGAATTCTGCCCTTATAAACTGGATCTGGGGTGGGGTTGAGTGAGTCAGAGAACAGTCAGAGTCAGAGTGAGAGCAAGGGAAAGTAACAGCAAGGAGCTCTGTAGGAGCTAGGAGCGAAAGACCAGGGGCTGGAAGCTGAGCAGAGCTCGCCCTGGCAGGAGACAATAGTAACCGGACACAGGAGTCCGAAGCTGTGAGGACTTATATATCCAGCAGCAGAAACCAGCTAGGGGATTTCAGGTTCTCTGCCCATAGAAGCCCGGAGGCTCAGTCACAAGCAAGGGACCAGCACCGCCGTCGTGGAGCGGAGGCTAACAGAAGGCCCCAAGTCACCAGCCATACGGGTGAGCACTACACGGTACACTCAGGGACGTGGGCTACTTCTACCCGCTTACAGCAAGGTAGCCAGGAAGAGTGCAGACAGACGGGGAGGCCTACAACTCAACCTGGCCAGGGGAACTCCTGCTTGCTCACAGACTGACCAGGCCTCTTATGCTAGCCAGTACTCCCGGGAGGGTCTACCTTATAATCATCAGTAAAGACCCTGAACTGCACTGCAAAGACTTTGAGTCATTCCTGCTGCGCTCGTGCACCATCACCCCCATCATCCTTACTCACTGCCCTGGGGCTATACTCCTCCCGAGAGGAGTTATCCCATTCTATGCTGCGCACACAACACCAGCCTCAGCAGTCTGCCTCACAGCGGTGGTACTCCCTGACCGCAATCCACTGGTGGCGCAGTCGGACAATTAACCTCAAAACCTAAGAAAGACTGCCACTGGTTTGACCAGCTTGAGCCACGGGACCGGGTCACCGCCACGGAGACTACAGACCCCAGAGACCCGGCACTGGGTATCCAACACATGTGTACACACGGCCCAGGGGGCGCGTCACATGCAGTACAGCATATTACAAACATAAGTCCCATTATTGGGGAGTGGGTGTCCCTTGGTATTTGCTTATGCTTTTCCAGCAAAAGCAGCTAAAAATTAGGACGGAGCAACTTGCAATGCCCCTTACAAGAGCCATGCAGTACAGCATATTACAAACATAAGTCCCATTATTGGGGAATGGGTGTCCCATAGTATTTGCTTATGCTTTCCCAGCAAAAGCTACCAAAAGTTAGGACGGAGCAACTTGCAATGCCCCTTACAAGAGCCATGCAGTACAGCATATTACAAACATAAGTCCCATTATTGGGGAGTGGGTGTCCCATAGTATTTGCTTATGCTTTCCCAGCAAAAGCTGCCAAAAATTAGGACGGAGCAACTTGCATTGCCCCTTACAAGAGCCATGCAGTACAGCATATTACAAACATAAGTCCCATTATTGGGGAGTGGGTGTCCCATAGTATTTGCTTATTCTTTCCAAGCAAAAGCTGCCAAAAATTAGGACGGAGCAACTTGAAATGCCCCTTACAAGAGCCATGCAGTACAGCATATTACAAAAATAAGTCCCATTATTTGGGAGTGGTTGTCCCATAGTATTTGCTTATGCTTTCCCAGCAAAAGCTGCCAAAAATTAGGACGGAGCAACTTGCAATGCCCCTTACAAGAGCCATGCAGTACAGCATATTACAAACATAAGTCCCATTATTGGGTAGTGGGTGTCCCATAGCATTTGCTTATGCTTTCCCAGCAAAAGCTTCCAAAAATTAGGACGGAGCAACTTGCAATGCCCCTTACAAGAGCCATGCAGTACAGCATATTACAAACATAAGTCCCATTATTGGGGAGTGGGTGTCCCATAGTATTTGCTTATGCTTTCCCAGCAAAAGCTGCCAAAAATTAGAACGGAGCAACTTGCAATGCCCCTTACAAGAGCCATGAAGTACAGCATATTACAAACATAAGTCCCATTATTGGGGAGTGGGTGTCCCATAGTATTTGCTTATGCTTTCCCAGCAAAAGCTGCCAAAAATTAGGACGGAGCAACTTGCAATGCCCCTTACAAGAGCCATGCAGTACAGCATATTACAAACATAAGTCCCATTATTGGGGAGTGGGTGTCCCATAGTACTTGCTTATGCTTTCCAAGCAAAAGCTGCCAAAAATTAGGATGGAGCAACTTGCAATGCCCCTTACAAGAGCCATGCAGTACAGCATATTACAAACATAAGTCCCATTATTGGGGAGTGGGTGTCCCATAGTATTTGCTTATGCCTTGCAAGCAAAAGCTGCCAAAAATAAGGACGGAGGAACTTGCAATGCTGGCACCCTGGTTGTATAGTGGTGGTAGAGGCTGAGGATAAGGAGAAGAAGATTAAACAGCCGAAATGAGGAAGCGTATACCCATGTGTGGGTGTGAAGCGGTGCATGTGAATACACCTCCCGAAATAACACAGTGGATTTGACTTTATGTTACTCTGCTGTCATTTGGTGGTGATGAGAAGCCTGGCCCAATCCAGCCCTTGTTCATTTTGATAAGGGTCAGCTTGTCAGCACTGTCAGTTGACAGGCGAGTGCGCATATCAGGTATAATTCCCCCAGCGGCACTAAAAACACGCTCCGATAACACGTTAGCGGCAGGGCAGGCCCGGACCTCCAAGGCGTACAGAGCGAGTTCATTCCAAGTGTCCAGCTTGGATACCCAATAATTAAAAGGCACAGAGGAATCACGGAGGATGCTGGTACGATCGGCAAGGTACTCCCTCACCATCTTTTGAAACTTTCCACTCCTTGTGAGAGTACCCCGCGCCTCAGGGCCTGTAAGCTGGGCGGGTGTCAGAAAACTGTCCCAGAACGTTGACAGTGTTCCCCTGCCTCTGCGGGATTGGAGTTGCATCTCTCTCGCCTGTACGCCTTGGTTGGGCAGCGAACTGTGACCTCTGCCGCTAGCGTGTTCAGATGGGAATTTTTTTAAGAGTTCTGCAGCAAGGGCCTTCTGGTATTGCCCCATTTTTGTAGACCTCTCCACCTCAGGAATAAGAGAGTGAAAGTTCTCCTTGTAGCGGGGGTCTACAAGTGTCACCAACCAGAATTGACTGTCACCCAACATTTTGACAACGCGAGGGTCACGGTTAAGGCAGCTTAACATAAAGTCAGCCATGCGTGCCAGACTGGTAACGGGCAAGATTTCCGTGTCCTCACCAAGATGACGACTGACCATGCTCTCCTCCTCCTCCTCCTCTTCCTCCTCCCCCCTGTCCTCAGGCCACCCACGCTGAACCGACAGTATGACACTTGTACAGGTACTACCGTCAACAACGCATGATAGCAGCTCCTGTTCTTCCTCCTCCTCCTCCTCCTCCTCTCCTTCATGGTTCCCCAATGCACGTTGGGATGAGATGAGGCTGGGCTGTGTGTAATCGCCCGCTACGGCTTCTTGATCCATCTCATCATACTCTGACTGCAATGCCTCCTCTTTAATTCTCTGCAGAGAGCGTTGCAAAAGACAGACAAGTGGGATGCTGACACTAATGATGGCGTCATCACCACTCACCATCTTGGTGGCCTCCTCAAAGTTTGTCAGGATGGTACATATGTCAGACATCCAGGTCCACTCCTGAGGTCTTATGTGTGGAATCTGACCTGAATATCGACGGCCTTGTTGCAGCTGGTACTCCACAACTGCTCTCTTCTGCTCACAAATCCTTTGCAACATGTGGAGGGTAGAGTTCCAACGTGTGGGGACATCACACACCAGTCGGTGTGCCGGAAGCTGCAAACTCTGCTGCAACACAGCAAGGGTGGCGGAAGCTGTTGCCGACTTGCGAAAATGAGCTGACAGGTGGCGTACTTTCACGAGCAGATCTGGCAACTCAGGGTACGATTTAAGAAACGCTGAACCACGAGGTTAAGCACATGAGCCAGGCATTGTACGTGTGTGATCTCACCTCGCCTCAGAGCCGCCACCAGGTTACGGCCATTGTCACACACGACCATGCCGGGATGTAGGTTCAGCGGTCTCAGCCACAGATCTGCCTGCTCTTTCACAGCTGTCCACAACTCACAAGCAGTGTGCGGTTTATCACCTAAGCTTATGAGTTTCAGCACAGCCTGTTGCCGCTTGGCGGAGGCAGTACTGCAATGCTTCCAGCTTGTAACTGATGTGGTGATATCTGAGATGGAGGCTGAACATGAGGAGGAGGAGGAGGATGCACAGGAGCTGTACACTGTGGGGGCAACTATGACTGACATAGGGCCCGCAATCCTCGGTGTGGGGAGGATGTGTTCCCTCCCAAGGCCCGACTGGGTCCCGGCTTCCACTATGTTTACCCAGAGTGCCATCAGAGAGATGTACCGTCCCTGGCCACAAGCACTTGTTCACGCGTCAGTTGTCAGGTGGACTATCCCAGTAACTGCGTTGTTGAGGGCACGGCTGATGCTTTGGGACACGTGCTTGTGTACTGCGGGGATGGCACACCGGGCAAAATAGTGTCGGCTGGGGACCGAGTACCGAGGGACGGCCACCGCCATAAGATTGCGGAAGGATTCCGTCTCTACCAGCCTAAAAGGCACCATTTCCAATGCAAGCAGTCGTGAAATGTGCGAATTTAGGACTGTGGCCTGTGGGGCGTTAGCTGCGAATTTCCGCTTTCGTTCAAAGGTCTGGGATATGGACAATTGAACGCTGCGATGGGACGTGGACGTGGACGTTGATGCTGTTTCTTGAAAAACTGCCATAACAAGTGAAGACTGCAGTATGGACAGGGGATTGCCTTGCACACACAACAGGGGGTTCTATTGCATGCACAACAGTGGAAGAAGCAGTGGTGACACCCGCTGACACTGGTCGTGGACCCTGGGTTTCGCCCCACAAAGTCGGGTGCTTTGCTGCCATGTGCTTGATCATGCTGGTGGTGGTCAGGCTGGTAGTTTTGTCACCCCTGCTGATGCTGGCATGGCAGGTGGAACATATGGCCTTTTTGGGGTTATCAGCAGAGTCTTTAAAAAAATTCCAGACTCTGGAAGACCTACCGCTTGTACTGGCAACGTCCCTCGTGTTGGTGTTACGGGGAACGGTTGCCTGCCTTCTGTCTGCGGCCACCACACTGCTTCTACCTGCCTGTTGGGGTACTCTGCCTCCCTCCCCCTGTGTGCTGCTGGCCTCACTCTGCATGTCCTCCTTCCACGTTGGGTCAGTTACTAGATCATCCACCACCTCCTCCTCTTCCACTTGCGCACCACGATCCTCCTCCTTACTTCCTGGCAATTGAGTCTCGTCATCGTCCACCTCTTGTGACAGATTGCCAACTTCGACTTCCTGTGGCCGTGGCTGTTTAAATATTTGGGCATCGCAACATGGGATCTCCTCTTTCACCACTTCAAGCGTATCAGGCGAGGGGCCCAAATATGGAAATGGACCAGTGAACAGCTCTTCAGAGTGTCCAAGTGTGGGATCACTTGCTGTCTGACGACACTCGGCATGGTGGGAGGAAGGAGCATCTGGGTGAGGTGGAGTATGTGGTCGAGACTCACGGCTACTAAGAGTTGACCGTGTGGAAGACAGACAAGAGGTGGTGGTGCCCAGGTAACTGGAAGTATTATCTGCTATCCAATTAATAACCTGTTCACACTGATCAGTTCTCAATACTGGTGTTGTTTTGTGCTTCCCTAGTAATTCGGTCAAGAAGTGGGAGCGAGAAGATGTGGTTATTGGTTGTGGCACATTTTCACCTTGGCCACGGCCCCGTCCTCTGCACGAACCATCACCAGAACGTCCACTTCCACGTCCCTTGCCACGCGCCTTGTCCATTGTAAATGAAGTAAAATAGCTTACACTTGCACTATCAATAGAAAAAGGATAATAAAGAGTAGATTAGAACCGTGGAAGAGGAAAACCACAGTTATTGTTTACTGGGGTATACCACACTTTTTTAAATAGAGATATTTGCGGCTGAACAGTGAGCGACACACTCAAACTGCTTTTTTTTAAGATACCAAAGGCCCAAAACTGGATAGTACAGCGATTTGACCCGTGGAACTGCAAAACCACACTGGGATGTCGGGCCTACACAAGACTATTTTCAACAGATATATTTTTGTGTCACAACAGTCAGGAGACACTACTGTTTTTCTTTACGGAAAAAACTACCAAAAGCTGAATAATAGAGATTTTTTACCGTGGGATGGCAAAACCACAGTTACTGTTTACTGGGGTATACCACACTTTTTTAAATAGAGATATTTGCGGCTGAACAGTGAGCGACACACTAAAAGTGCTTTTTTTTTAGATACCAAAGGCCCAAAACTGGATAGTACAGCGATTTGACCCATGGAACTGGGAAACCACACTGGGATGTCGGGCCTACACAAGATTATTTTCAACAGATATATTTTTGTGTCACAACAGTCAGGAGACACTACTGTTTTTCTTTACGGAGAAAACTACCAAAAGCTGAATAATAGAGATTTTTTACCGTGGGATGGCAAAACCACAGTTATTGTTTACTGGGGTATACCACACTTTTTTAAATAGAGATATTTGCGGCTGAACAGTGAGCGACACACTCAATCTGCTTTTTTTTTAGATACCAAAGGCCCAAAACTGGATAGTACAGCGATTTGACCCGTGGAACTGCGAAACCACACTGGGATGTCGGGCCTACACAAGACTATTTTCAACAGATATATTTTTGTGTCACAACAGTCAGGAGACACTACTGTTTTTCTTTACGGATAAAACTACCAAAAGCTGAATAATAGAGATTTTTTACCGTGGGATTGCAAAACCACAGTTATTGTTTACTGGGGTATACCACACTTTCTTAAATAGAGAATTTGCGGCTGAACAGTGAGCGACACACTCAAACTGTTTTTTTTTTAGATACAAATGGCCCAAAATGGATAATACAGAGGTTTGAACCGTGGAAGTGCAAAACAACACTTCTGTTTCTCTAGCCTACACCAGACTATTTTCAACAGTTATATTTGTGTCTGAAAAATCAGAGACACACTTTTTTTTTGGGGGGGGGGCACACCAAAAGATTGTTTGTTTGTTCTGGCAGCCTTTACAGACCCTACACTAACTATTTCGCAGTTTATATCTCTTCCTAAATCAGCAGCGCTGTCCCTACACTGTCTAAGCCGGAGCGACTGTGTCCAGGATGGCGGCGCCCCGTTTTAAATACTCGAGGTGATGCTGTGCGGCCAGCCAATCACTGTAATGCCCACAACCAACATGGCTGCAGCATTACAGTGACTGGCTGGCAATCCCTGCATGTTCATTGGCTCTGTAAAGAGCGCCAAACATGCAGGGCGGAGACCCAAGCTCCCGCCCGAGTAACCCGGAATTGCTCGGTGCTCGCCGAACATCCCGAGTAGCGTGATGCTCGAGCGAGTACCGAGCAGTGTCGAGCATGTTCGCTCAACACTAGTCCTTAGATTTGAAAGCTTCTTCAAGATGAGGAGTTTCTCCATTTGTTGCAAGGCAAGAATAAGGCTATATGGGTAGCATTCACAATAGTACTAACTAATTTTTGGGAAACTCAAGAGCAGATAACTATGAAGAGTTGGTGGAAAATATCAAAACATATAAGCATCTTGGCTGTATCATGTCCTTAAAGATTAATTTCTTACATTCGCATCTAGACTCCATTTCACCAAACTATGGAGCAGTGAGTGACGAGCTCAGTGAGAGATTTCACTAAGATATTGCAACTATGGAGAAAATCTATCAAGGAAAATAGAATCAATCAATGCTTGTTGATTACTGTTGGACAGTTGTAAGAAATGATCCGATGCAGGAGTGCAAGAGACAAGCAAAAAAAGTTGTCACTGAATGAGGACCAAATTTTGTAGCGTAATTTCTGTAGCTGTTTATAATTTACAAAAGTGTTTAGACATGTATTAGTTAATATAATTTTTGCTAAATTTCCTCTAAATAGATATCAGAAAATTGTAACAACAAAATATTCTGCGTCTTTACATTTGAAAAAATAATAATGTCTCACAGTACTAAATGTTTTATGTATTACTTATATGTAACAGTAAAAGAAAAACTCTTTGATATCATAGAAACAAGAGCCAACCAATAATTTTCATTGTCAGATTTGAATTCAGGTGGTACTGACCACCGCAATAAAAGATATGATAATCCACTAGATGTCATAGCTGCAGGGAATTATGTGGTAGTCCATGCTGCTCTTCAAAAATACATTAGTTTGCTATCTGATCTTTCAGCAGTGTGGGAAATGATTTTTTTTCTGACGGCAAATTGAATCTCACATTTGAATTTGGTGAAACCAAGAGTTTCAGGACATTTAACCTAAATTCAATCTTCCATGGATCGATGCACTCATCTATAGTCATACAGTTAAATTGCCATTGCTTTCTTATATGTCTCTTTGTTTTCTTTCTATTAGCTGCAAAAAAAAAACATCTCTACTTACACATGAATATTTTTTATTTATTACTCTAACTATTTCACTGTCTACTTTAATAATCTTGAACAATTCTGTAATGCTTTCTAGAAATGAACAAACCCAAACTTTAAAGTTCATGATTCATACCGGACATCTAGCATCCAGTACTGACCTTCAAACATGGGCATCTCCTTGAAGTCCATTTTAATGTTCAGAGTTCTGGGGGAAGTAAAAGAGGAGAGAGGGATAGAGAGAGAATTTTACAATACCAAAGTTTAGATCCCCTTTGACTTTTATGGTGTCCGGGTTCTGGTCAAAGTTCGGGTATAGTTTTGGTACCAGAACTGAACTTTGGACTAAAGTTTGGTCAAACCCGGCAAACCAGAACTTCCACGGGTCCTCTCATCCCTAATGCTTTCCATTCCCTCCTAACACTTTAGATGTGAGCATATTACTCTGATGAAATCTATTTCACCTAGCCCCCCCCAACTTAACATACAGAAGTGTATCTTCTCAACAAGGAGAGAGAAGTAAGCTGCTTTAAGAAAACACATAACAAAGATATTTACATTTCACTCAGATATTTCTTTTCTTCTTATATTGAATCAATTACACACTCGTGTCACCCTAACCTCCAATTTATTTCCTTTCCTTACTGTTAGAAGAGCCAATAGTCATATTGTATTATTCCTTTAGTCCCATCTTGATTATTGCAACTTATTACCAATCACTATTCCACTTTACAATCTATCCTAAATGAAGCAGCTTGGCTCATCTTTCTTTTTCCCAACACCTCTACTCAGTGTCATAATGATAAAGAAATAGAGGAAGAAAGAGAAAAGCTTGGAGCTCAGATCAAACTTACAGGCAACAATAAAACTCCAGTATAGAGCTTATTATTCACATGTGTGACGAGAGCGACAATTCTCACTCCTCTCTTGTCCTTCTTTTGCAATCTTCCTAGTCAATTTACACAAAATGTGGACTTATTAAACACTTCATTTTTCATATCTAATAGCAGCTCTTTTTATTTGGAAAGACAGCATGTGCCTGGATGTTGTAGAGACAAAGCACCAAATGAGGTGGTATCTTCAATCAATTCTAGGAAATTGTTTACTTCCTTAATGACAAAGGAATTTTTCATTTTTGCACTTTCAATTTTTCCTCCACTTTGCAAGACCCATAATAATTTTATTTTCATGACAACATAGCCAAATGAGTTCTTGTTTTTTGCTGGACGAGTTGTAGTTTTGAATAACGGAAGCAGCACAATATTTTCAGCAACAGTTTGAAGGAGAAGGAGAGTGATGGGGTTCAACGCCAGATGACCTGGCCTCCGCAGTCACAGACCTGAACCCAATCAAGATGGTTTGGGGTGAGCTGGACCGCAGAATGAAGGCAAAAGGGCCAACAAGTGCTAAGCATCTCTGGGAACTCCTTCAAGATTGTTGGAAGACCATTTCCGGTGACTATCTCTTGAAGCTCATAAAGAGAATGCCAAGAGTGTACATCAAAGCAAAAGGTGGCTACTTTGAAGAATCTAGAATATAAGACATATTTTCAGTTGTTTCAAACTTTTTTGTTAAGTATATAATTCTACATGTGTTAATTCATAGCTTTGATGCCTCAGTGTGAATGTACAATTTTCATAGTCATGAAAATACAGAAAAATCTTTAAATGAGAAGGTGTGTCCAAACTTTTGGTCTGCACTGTATGTTACCTCTGAAATTATTATTTTTAATAACTCATCTGTTTTATTGAACGTTTTCTCACAAAGCTATGCACGGAGCAGCCAAAATATGATACCACTGACAGATGAAGTGGAAAAACATTGAATACTTTGCTTCAATGGAAAGTGTTGAGGGATGAAATATTTTAGCCAGTATATAAAAAAAATCCTTTCAAATTCATGTAATTGATACAGGAAAAATAAGTATGCATACAAATCTGAGCAACTTGGACAATGGCAAGAAGACTGAATCAAACTTAGTTTTGGGGGTATTCATAGAGTGAAAAAGTACTTACGAAAACAATTTAAAAGGACAAATTGTGAACCAGAGTGATTCATTGATGTATATGATTTTGATTGCATTTAGTTTTGTTTCCATTCTTTTGGAACAATTTTTGGAGCACAAATTGCTAAAAAATGTATGCTGTGATAGAAAATAGTCAGAACACTTAGTACATTGCAGTTTGTAGCATAAAGAGATACAGTTAAAGACTGGTAAGAGAGCCCATGCTGACTCCGGTCCACCACTGAAACAGCCTGTAATGGCTACATGAGAATTAAAACTGGACCATGAAGTAATGGAAGAAAGTGGTTTGATGAATATATTGTTAAGTCCACATCATACCGGAATGCACTGCTAGGCCACGTTCACATATTCAGTATTCAATTAATATTTTACATCAGTATTTGTAAGCCAAAACCAGGAGTGGAGCAATCAAAGGAAAAGGAAAATGGAAACACGTCACCACTTCTGCATTTATCACCCACTCCTGATATTGGCTTACAAATACTGATGTAAAATACTGACCAAATACTGACCAAATACTGAAAGTGTGACCATGTCTTTAGTATAAGACAAGCTGGGGGAGGCAGTGGACTATGTTCTGCTGGGAAACCTGGGATTTTGGCTTTCATGTGCATGTTACTTTGACATGTATTTTACTACCTACTGTAACATTGTTGCAGACAATAAGGGCCCCCACAATAATAGGCAGATTTTATAAGAATTTGCAGCTGATATGTATATAATGGTGAGCAATAAACGCAGTGATAACTATTGAGAACTGAATAGTAGCTATAAAAGTAGTATCCTTTACCAGCTTTATATAAAAGCCATGATCTTTGGCTGGATTCTGTCTTCGAGATTTGTGCAGGATTTTGCTTTAGATTGTGAAAAGCACATTTTTAAAAAGTCACAAAACTACTCCAATATTGTGTAGAGTAAATTGTGGAAAATCAACTTTTAACAGAAGTTTATATTTAAATGTATTTCAAATTTTTCAGACACTATGTGACACCTAAATGTAAATTTAAGAGTCACTTTAGTGACATGTAAAGATAAATTTAGTACAAATATTGACAATGCAGCTAATTCAAAAATTTATTTCATAATGAATTCTCCCATCTGTGCATTGACACAAGCTTATTGCATATGGAAGCATGTATTTGGGCTAAAATATAAGGTAGACAATTGGACCGATTTTGAGTAAAATTTCCTGAAATTCATAGATCCTTGTGAATTAATTAGTTTGTGATTCAATTTGCATGAATCAGCATACAAAAATGCCCAGCACCATTTCACACACATCTAAAGAATCACAGAGTGAACTAATGAAAATAGCCATAATGCATTCAGCTTTTACCTGATATGGTCTAGCACAATCATTCATAAGGACTATAACAGCTAGTATATAATATGGGGGCCAGCCAAACAGCAATATTTTATGCTTTTACAGTGTACAAATAGAGGTCAAAGTGCACAGTTCATTCCACAGAGGGACAGAAAATTGCACTAGGGTTGAAGAACATTTAGATACATAAATAGGGATAGATTGGGTAGATGACAGCAAAAATGACGGTGGAATTGATTAATATGTTGGAATGAAGCGCATTTCTTAACCTTCATGCAGAACAAAAGATTCAAATCTCTCCCTCTCATCTATATTAACAAAGAAACACATTGGATACACATATTTCTAAGGCAATTGAACTACTTCAGACATAGTTACATAGGTTGAAAAAAGACGAGGTCCATAAAGTTCAACCTTTCTCCACCAATTAGACATTTTTTGTCACTAAATTATCTATATCTCACAATGCTATTTCTACTGAGAAAAGCATACAGCCCTTTCCCAAAAGCTGTTATAGTGTCTGCCATTACTACTTTTTGTGGTAGGGCATTCCACAGCCTAACTGCTCTGACTGTAAAGAACCCTTTCCTTTTTAGCTGCCGGAATTGCCTTTCTTCCACCCGTAATGAGTGCATCCTGCTCCTTAGTATGGTCTTTAGAAGCAATAAGTCATGTGCTAATCCTTTGTATTGACCACACATGTATTTATACATATAAATGAGATCTCCTCTGATAAGTCTTTTTTCTCAGCTAAACAGCCCAACTTTTCTAATCTCTCATCATATTAAATGCCTTAAATCACTTTTAATAATCTACTTGCCCACCTTTGAACTGACGCTAACTTTTGAATATCCTTTTTAAAATATGGAGCCCAAAATTGGATACTATATTCTAGATGTGGCCTCACAAGTGATTTATAGAGTGGTAACAATACATTGGGATCACAACATTTTCTCTATCTTTTTATACACCCTAAAATCTTATTTTCTATTGCAGCTGCTGCTTGACATTGAGTACTGCTGCTCAGCTTATTTGTAACCAGAATACACAATGTATTCTCCTGTTCTGTAGTTCAGAGAATATTTTCATTTAATGAGTATGCAGCAATGGGATTACTCCTTCCTAGGTGCATTACTTTACATATATCTACATCAAACATCATTTGCCAAGTGTTTGCCCATTCAGACATCTTATCCAGATCTTTTTATAATATTGTACTATTAAAGTCCGTGTTTAATATCCTACATAGTTTGGTATTGTCAGCAAATACATAAGCTTTACTCTCAATCCCATCCACAAGGTGATTAATAAAGAGTTTAAAAAGAATCAGTCCTAGCATAGAACCTTGTGGTACCCCACTGCTGACTATACTCCATTTAGAGAATGTACCATGTACGTTGACTCATTGTTTCCTGTCTTTTAGCCAGGTCCAACCCATCTGCATATAGTTTCCCCTTTAGGAGGTTCAGTACAAGGCTGTAATGTGGTACAGTAATAAATGCCTTTGCAAAGTCCCGATAAATCAAATCAGCCACATGACAGACTTTCAGATTTGCACTTACCTCCTCATAAGAACCCAACATGTTAGTTAAAAACGACTTATCTTTCATGAATCCATGCTGGTTGTCAGTTATGATATTATTCTCTGCAATATATTTTTGTTGGTAATCTCTTGCAATGCCCTAAAAAACTTTGCACAACACCGATGTCAGACTTACCAGATGGTAGTTGCATGTATCCACCTCCTTAGTATTCTTAAATATCGGTACCACATAAGCCATCCTCCAATCCTGTGGCACCAGCCCAGTTAAAAAAGAGTCTAAGATGATGAGATACATCAGTCTGTCAATTACTGATATCAATTTACTCAATATCTGTGGATGAATGCCATCTGGCCTGGGGGATTTGTCAGTATTTTATTTGCTTAGACACAGCCGTACTTCTTCTTGTGTTATATCAGGTGGTGAACTTTGATTTTTGCCTTGTTGAATGATCTTTGGAGTAGTCAGTTCAATGGCGAACGCAGAGGAAAAATGCCTGTTTAATATCTCAGCCTTTTCTTTGTCCTCTATAATTATCTTGTTATTATCAAATTTTAAGGGGCCGATGCCATCCATTATTTTCTTTATTGCATTGATATATTTATGCATCTTTTGGGATTTATTTTAATGACGCTGGAGATTTGTTTCTCTGTAGATAACTTTGCAAGCCTGATTTCTTTTTTCCATTTCTTATTGAGATCTTGATACTCCTGAAATACTATTTCTGTATTTTTGGCTTTCAAGGTTTTGAATGACCTTTGTTTTTGTCTTATTAAACTTTGCACTGTCTTATTTATTCATAATGGTTTATTTTTTATTCCTGGACATTTTTTTACCAGAGGGTATACGTTTTGTACATGATTCTAGTAGTATATCATTAAATATGTCCCATTTATGTTCAGAATACCTAGTTACCATGACATAGTCCCAGTCTACATGATTAAGCGCTTCCCTTAATTTGTTTAACTCAGCTTTCCTAAAGTTCCCGATTTTTGTATTTCCCTTTTAAAATGTTTTATTGAATATTACATTGAAACTTACCATAGTATGGCCGTTGCCTCCCAAATACTCCCAGATCTGTATATCTGAAATTGTGTCTAGTCTCTTTGACAGGACTAGATCCAGCAAATTATCTCCCTTGTTTAATTCATCTACCAACTAAGATATATAATTGTCTTGAACTGTGGATAAGAACTTGCAGCTTTTAGTACAACAAGAAGATTTTATGTCCCATTGAATGTCTGGATAATGAAAATCTGCCATAATAAGGACCCTATTATTAATTGCTCCCTTTTTAATTTGTTGCAGCATTTTATCCCCTACCTGTTCAACTATATTAGGAGGCTTAAAGCAAACACCAACTAGCAGTTTACCATTATTGGCATCCCCATGTATAGTTCCATAATGCTCATCACATCATAAGCTGTGGCTGTAATAAGAGTCCTCAATTCAATTGTTTTGTTTGCAAGACTTCTTGCATTTGCCAGCTGACATTTAATACTATTAGCACATTTATTACTCCTACTCACGTCCCTACTTCCCTTGCATTTTCGAGCCCTGTCTAGATCCTCATTGACCCCTACTGTCTCACTTTCTCTGTCTACTCTGTCTATCCCCCTATTAGCACAACTACCTTCCCTCCCCCATATCCTTGTTTTAAAACTCCTCAACAAGTCTGATAATTTTTCCCCCAGCATAGCTGCATTCTCCCTATTGAGTTGAAGCCCATCCCTAACGTAGATTCTGTAAGAAGTTGGGCCAGTTCTCCATTAACCCAAATCCTTCCTTCCTGCACCAATTTCTAAGCCACTTATTCATCTCCCTAAGTTTCTCTATTAACACTTGTGCCAGTATTTCTGAAAACACCACCTTGGAGGTCCTGGACTTCAGCCTCTTTCCTAATTCCTTGCAAATATTTTTAAGGACCTGCCTCTAACTTTGTCATTGGTAATAATATGTACCATGACTGCTGTGTTTTACCCAGCCCCATCCATCAATCTGTCTGTTTGATCCACAATGTGTTGAACCCGAGCATTTGACAGACAACTCACTGTTCGGCATTCACTGTTTCGGCAGCTGATGACCCTCTCTGTCCACCTAATTCCCCTACCACCAACATCTGTCTGGCCTTTGATGCTCTGCAGCCTCCCAGCACTTTAATGCAACCCACGCTTTGCTCAGTAGTCCTCTCTTGGAGTCTCTGGAACTTGTTGTGCACCAACCAGCAAATTTAATTCTTTTGAAAAATTACCTGAACCTGGTAAATTCAAAGTTCAAAAGGTTCATTAACCTCTAGTTTTAATATAAGCATCTTAAAGACAATATTTTGCCATAAATTGTATAAAAATTACGGATTACAAATTTTTTAAGCTGCTTTGGCAGTTTTGAAAATTTGGGCATTACCAAGGACATGAAAACAAAAGGACAGATTTAATTAAAACATTCACCTTTTAGTGTGCAAAAGTTGGTGCATGCTATATGTATGGAGATATGTCTAGGAAGTTGTACACAATAAATTACCCATGTGCTCCAGCATGATTAGTTCAGGTTGGATAATATATGTTATTACAATGATAAAATGATACATTTAAAAATAACCTAATTTTAAAATATAATGAAAGTTTAATTAAGAGAAACTAAGTCCTACTTTATTAGATAAATGAGTGTTCAAAGTGATTATCTGCACAGTACATAGATACATATCACTTTTTCCCCTGTGTTCTATTTACAAATTTAAAAATACTCTTATACTTTGTATGCACAGTATGAATATTGTATAAGATGGTTTACACATGTAAATATGATTACTTTGCTAAAATTTATATTCATTTTATGTGCAGCTACTTAAATTTATTTATATTCCCCTCTAGGAGTTGTATTAATTTTATGAATTAGCTAATGCTAGACATAATCGTTTCATATACGGTTCCTTAAAAATGGTAAATCGCTAAGAAAAATTATAAAATGTCATGAAACTGCTGATCTTCAATCAACAGTGGCATTTATTTCCAGTTAAGATCCAATTTCCCATTAAGATTAGTTTGTAGTGTGGAAATTGATCTGAATGTGAAAGTCTTACTGAAATTGTGACATAAAAGTATAATTTATATCTAATCTTTTGTAATCTCACTAACTATGGTTAACTTCCATACTTGTTATTTTATTTTAGAATATAGTTGTATTTTAAAATATTAATACTTTATTTTTAGAACACTAAAACATGGCCTCTATAGAGCTGGTCATACATTTAAAGGGGTTGAGCAACTTATCTTTGTTATAAGAAATGTGTTGGTAAAATTATTTTGTGCCACTAATATATAAAGTATGTATTACAAGTAGAGATAAGACGATTACTTCACTCAACCTTGGTCCACTTTCCTGGTCATTGTTCTGGCTGGGGATAGGAGCTTCAATACATTTCTTTACCTTCCAGGATTACAGGCTCAGTTTATAATTTCCCTGATTGATGTTTCATCACCTGTAAAGATGATGTTATGCCAGGCCAGATAATCAAGCACTGTGCCGGGAAACCCAGAATCTCGTAAAATTTGTGAAGCTCTTGTCTAGTGTTGAGTGAATTTGTTCGGCATTTCAAATTTGGGTTCGTATTTGGGGTTCTGGCTTGTTCGCCAAAAAATCGGCTTCCCCCATGAACATCCCTGATGTTATCTGCGTGACAGCGTGTCAAATCAGGGCTGTTCATGGTGGAGCTGATTTTTTGGCGCGAAAAAGCCGGAACCTCGAAAACGAACTCGAATTTGAAATTCCGAACAAATTTGCTCAACACTACTCTTGTCCACAAACAGAGAATATTGACCTGGTCTGTGGATCGTGGTTGAGCAAAGCAATCTGCTCATCTCTAATTACAAGAATTTCTACTTGATGAAGAGTTGCCCACTGTTTTCTCAAAACTGCACAGCATACCTGTTGTCAACTAGACTCTTGACCTCTCCATGTGCTAAGATTTTGACAACAGTCTGTGTGGAAGGTTGCACTAAAAAGCATGGGGCACTACTAAAAAGTGGAGATTGGAGCAGAGCATGTAATACCTGTATATTGGAACAGAACAAAAAATTATATCCCTAACACATTTTTTTAAATAAAGATAACATGAACAGCTTCTTTAAATGGTTATTCCCATCTTACACATTTATGCCATGTTATTTACATGATATGTCATACCTGTCTGTTAAAGGTAACCCCTCCACAGATACCAATATCCATCTCCAGCATAAGGGTCACCAAGGTGAAATTGCATATGTCAGATATTTAAGACAAATCCTATGGCTTTGTAATAAATATCCAATATAAGTAAGAGGAATAACATTTAAAATAGCTAGCAGAAAAATGCTAATTTTTCCACCCAGCTATTTCTCTTAACTTAACCAAAAGCCAATCCAATCTACTGTCAGACTTGCCTAGAAGGGGCTTATCCATCACAGGAAATAAAATATCTGGCATGTTGAAAAATAATTTTAAGGCATACATAGTCCCTGTGGGTCCAAACAGATGTAGTAGCTTCAAACGTGAGAGCAGCGACATGTTACAGTGAAAGCATAAAACTCCTGCAAATTTGTAGATCACCACTAATTTACAGTGAAATAATGCTTGCTACACTAATGGTATAGTTTAACACTTGTCATATTGGCAGGTACAATAGCTGTATTTTGGACAAGGACTGTGTGCACTACAGTACAGCGCTCAATCTCCTCCCGACATCCGCCATACATGTATGGCCAGAGTCGGGAACAGGTGTGTGGACAGACTGCGAGGATCAGACACTGCAGATAATGGCTGTGACACAAAGCCATGATCTGCATCTAACAGCTCTTAAAGCTTCAGCACCTTCAATCTAGGACATAGCAAGTGTCCTTGAAGAGAAGACAGAACTGATCTAATATTGCTTCTGTCTTCTCTTTGCTATTATTTTTTTTTTTATAAACTCACTTTTTATCAAGATTACTTCCATAGTGTTTTACAGACACCATTAGGGCACATAATGTAGATTTTCTATCCGTATGTCTTTGAAGTGTGGGAGGAAATCGGAGCACCTGGAGGAAACCCACGCAAATAAGGGGAGAACATACAATCTCCTTGCAGATGTTGCCCTTAGTATAATTTGAACCCAGGAGCCCAGTGCAGAAAAAGCAACAGCTCTATCCACTGAGCCACCATGCTGCACCATTTACATAGAACCATACAAACCTCCCCCCCCAAAAAGATTTCCTTTATATGAAATTCAAGGTATGTAATAATAAAAAAATTAAAATAAATTATACTCCAAGTATCTACCTATCAATAGTAATCTATAGAATTCTATAGAATTTATTCAACAGAATATTTAGTTTTGAAAAAGGAACAGCATTAAAATAGCATTTTTCTATATTTGCAGTGAAAAAAATGTTTACCTAAATTAAATATGTATTTTATTTATTAGTTTAAAACTGCAGAAAAAAATAAAAAAATTCTCATCAAATTAAACTTCATACAGCTACAATAGATATGTCTGCCAAAATGTAGAATAGAAAAAAATAGCCCTTATAGATCTAGGTTTTAGTGGGTTAATGTTGACTACAACAAAGCCTTATATGTAATTTTATCCATGAAAGCAAGTATTCATTTTACTAAATGCCAACATATGGTTAGTGGGTGTACCTAATTATATTCAGTGATCTGCTGCTTATCAGAAATAAAACATTCAATCATATATTAATTGAAATAAAATACATTTCCAAGCAGTATTGTTAAATAATATTCCCCCTTTGATGTTCATGAGTAGCAGATACAATAAAAAAAATAAACTGTATAAAAATCATGGGGGAAGAGTAAAAGCAGGTATTAAGAGCTGGCAATCTGCCATTTTTTTTCAGAGCAAGTAATAGTTTACACAAAAGAATTATACTTGGGGGATGTAGAGGTAGTAGACACACATGGTCTTTAGTGCTTGTAGTTTACTATCCCCACAGCTTACTCTGCCTCAAAAGAAATTGACAATATTATAAGTGGAGAAGCCCATCTTTAGAATCTAAAATATATACATGCACACCTACATATATTTTATGTACTAGAGTATTGGGAAACCTCCACACTGTACCTACTGAAACTTCTCTGCATTTTCTCCAAACAATCCATTTGGGGTGAATAAATGTGCCTCAGATGCAATACTGCAGAGCCTCTAAATGCCCAGAAAAGATGGGTATTACACTCCAAAGTCTGATAAAAGGGTAATAAAATTGTTTTGAGTCCAGAAAGACAAAAAAATCTTATCTGATTAGAAGAAAATGAATAGTAAATGGTGATAACCAACAGCTTATATAATTTAAAGCTGGAGTATCAGTATTTTAATGATACTTAAACTGGAAAAACAGTACAAAAATTATACTTTTCTCTGGGGCTGATGCCTACTTTTCTGGTGTTTATGCGCTTGCACTAAAAATGGATGAAGTTTTCATAAGGGGGAGGGAGGAATGTAAAAATTATCCCTGTATAATGAATATCAAGAGCTTTGTTCTTTGATAAATGAGGTAGTGATAGATATTCAGACGCCATATAAAAATTATCCCTTTAAGAAAATTGCATTAACAGAATTCCCCAATATTTTTTGTGCTAAATTTCAACAATTTTGTCGATTATACTTGACTTTGTGCAGAAAATCAATTCTATGGAGAATTTTGCCAGGGAAAGCCATCCAATATGCCGACATAAAGAAATTTAATCTCACCAGAAATGAGAATGTAGAATAATAAACAGTGACTGTGAAGGGAGAATCGCACAATAGGATTAAACCTTAATATAGGAGGCAGTAAAAACACTTTGGGTGGTTGTGTGAAGACAATAACCACTGTAAAGGTTTAGATAGCCAGCTGCAGTTGCGCTGTCATTTGGGAAGAGATCCACCAGAGGGAAATTACCAAAGCAGAATAAAAACATGTTTAAAAATTGGCTGCGCTGCTGTAAAGAAGTCTCTTGCTGTGATATTCATTAGAAGGTTCTTTATTGTCCACTACACAACCTACTGGTCAACAATTTTGCCTATTGTACTTGGTTTTGTGTAGGAAATCAATTCTATGGAGAATTCCGCAGGGAAAGTCACCCAATATGCCGACATAAATTTAATCTCACCAGAAATTAGAAAGAGTAGAAAAGGGACAGTTCTCTTTCCTCACGTGAGCAGTTAATGCCTCTTCTTGTGCTGACAGAGTGACATAGTTCCTAGTCGAGGTGTGTCAGATATGCACTGCTTATTTTACAGCAACACAGCCTGCACACTGCATTAGATCGATCCTATGACACTGTGGTAAAGAATTCCCACACCAACAAGTATGTCATCTGTGTGTCATCAGTGTTCACGTATGTGGGACGTTTTGCGGGCCGTGCAGCATGTAAAAAGCAGACATGTCAGGGTGTTTTTCCCGCAGACACACAGTCCATGGAAATACACTGACGTGTGCAGATCCATTCATTTGAATGGGTCTATGTGTGTATGTGTCTCCAGTACGTGTGAAAACTGGTACCACGCGTACTGCAGACACAGACATGTGAATTAAGCCTAATGCAGAGCTTTGTGCTTGGTAATGTAAAGCTTATATGGTTTGGCTGAGTTTCTGTGGTTCCTAAACATTTGCAAATTGCATGGCACTAAAGGAAAACCTGAATTCAATGTTTAAAGGGAATCTGTCACCCCTTTGGAGTTATCAGACCTCTAATATGGGCATATACTGTAGGTTATAGAAATGTAAATCTATACTTACCTGTATGGCCCATATTGCAGGTTTGATGGCAGAGACATTTTTTTTTTATTCATTCTGTGTCTCTAGGCTTGGCGTCCATGGGACGCCAAGAAATGCCCGCTTATATGCTTTATTTAAATATTCCCCCCTCCCCTGCACGTCAGGGCCCTGTGACGTGCAGTCTAGAGCTGAATATCCCACGAATGCTCAATGCACCTATAGCTGAAGGCATTTTTTTTCTCCCTTCACTATTTTACTTGTCTGCTCCAGTGCCAGGCACCGGGAGTCACTGTGACTTCTGCTCCAGTGACCTCTGGAGTGTGCAACAATGAGGTTTGGTCCCCACTTCCTCCCTGCATTCTGCTATCCGGGAGGAAGTGGGGACAAAACCTCATTGTTGCGCATGCCGGAGGTCACTGCAGCGGAAGTCACAGTGACTCCCGGCGCCTGTGCACTGGTCAGACAAGTAAAATAGTGAAGGGAGAAAAAAAAAGCGCCTTCAGCTATGGGCGCATTGCGCATGCGCGTGATGTTCATCTCTAGACTGCACGTCACAGGGCGTATGGGTGGGCATTTCTTTGCATCCTCCGGATGCCAAGCCTAGAAAAACGGACTGAATAAAAAGAGATTTCTCTGCAATCAAACCTTTAATATGAGCCATACAGGTAAGTATAGATTTCCATTTCTATTACCTGTATGCCCATATTAGAGGTCTGTTAACTCCAAAGGGGTGACTGTTTCTCTTTTAGAAGTATGTCCCAATGCTTTTGTCAATATCTGCAGTATATATCCATTTCACCCATCTTTGTGGCTGATAGGCTATATTATGATTAGAGATGAGTGTTGTTCGACTCGAACTGTTCGCCAATCTCAAATTCGAGCTGTTTTGGGCGGTGTTCGAGCCGTTCGGCGAACACGAACGATTTGAGAAAAATTCGGCTGTTCGAGGTTATGTTCGATAACTGTTCGTGCACCAAAATCATAGCTGGATTTTTTCTGAGTAATGATGAAAATTAATGTGAATACGCAGTTTGAGTGTACAGCGGGGCGGGGGGAGGGGCAGGGGATGGATCTCTGCAGGAATAATGAAGATCTCCATTTTTTTTTCTCTTTCCCGCATTTACAGTGGGGAGGTGCAATCTGTCAGCCTATCAGCAGTGCACACACGGAGCGAAGTGCTTTTCTTCACACAAGCAAGGGCATGTGTCATTGGCAGTGTATGTCACATGTCCTTGCCCTATAAGACCCAGCCATTTTCCCCGTCGCCACCATTTTCTCACTGCTGCAGCTGCGTGTTAGACGGCATCGCTGTTGCTGTGTGCGCTATACCTTGTTAATTTCAAGCCAATTTTCGCACAAATCTACAGATAGCTTGGGAGTAGGGAATAGTTGTGATTGCAGTCCTTTTAAGGACTAGGTTACAGCATTTCCTACAACTTTTATCAGGCTGGTCTGTGCTCTTAAATAGATAGGTTGTGGGAGTAAAGACTAATTGTAATTGCAGTCCTTTTCAGGACTAAGTTACATCAGTTCCTAACAGTTTTTGCCAGGCAGGTCTGTGCCAGTGCTGTGCAAGTTTTTTTCACAGCATTTGGCTGAATCTAGCAAAGATAATCCTTTTTGGCCTATTGCAGTGTGTGTTAGTCAGTGGAGTAGCCTATCTGTGTTGCAAGATACACCACCTGTGTATAGAAAACCAATTTTTTTACTGCACCTAGTGAAGTAAAACCTTTTAGGCATAGCATCATTCTATTAGTCCATCTATACTGACCTCCATAAGGTTGAAAATTGAACATAATTTTTTTCTGCATCTAGCTCTGAAAAAATATTTGGCCTTCTAGCAGTGTGTGGGACTTGTTCTACTAGTCCATCTATACTGACCTCCATCAGGTTGCAAATTCAAAATAATTTTTTGTCTGCATCTAGCTCTGAAAAAATATTTGGACTTCTAGCAGTGTGTGGGACTTGTTCTATTAGTCCATCTATACTGACCTCCATCTGGTTGCAAATTAAAAATATTTTTTTGTCGGCATCTAGCTCTGAAAAAATATTTGGCCTTCTAGCAGTGTGTGGGACTTGTTCTATTAGTCCATCTATACTGAACTTCATCAGGTTGCAAATTGAATATAATTTTTTTCTGCATCTAGCTCTGAAAAAATATTTGTCCTTCTAGCAGTGTGTATGAATTGTTCTACTAGTCCATCTATACTGACCTCCATCAGATAGAAAATTCAAAATAATTTCTTGTCTGCATCTAGCTCTGAAAAAATATTTGTCCTTCTTGCAGTGTGTGGGACTTGTTCTACTAGTCCATCTATACTGACCTCCATCAGGTTGAAAACTGAATATAATTTTTTTCTGCATCTACCTCTGAAAAAATATTTGGGCTTCTAGCTAGGTGTGGGACATGTTTTATTAGTCCATCTATACTGACCTCCATCAGGTTGCAAATTAAAAATAATTTTTATCTGCATCTAGCTCTGAAAAAATATTTGGCCTTATAGCAGTGTGTGGGACGTGTTCAATTAGTCCATCTATACTGACTTCCATCAGGTTGCAAACTGAATATATATTTTTTCTGCATCTACCTCTGAAAAAATATTTGGGCTTCTAGCGGTGTGTGGGACTTGTTCTATTAGTCCATCTATACTGACCTCCATCAGGTTGCAAATTAAAAACATTTTTTTGTCTGCATCTAGCTCTGAAAAAATATTTGGCCTTCTAGCAGTGTTTGGGACTTGGTCTATTAGTCCATCTATACTGACCTCCATCAGGTTGCAAATTTAATATAATTTTTTTCTGCATCTAGCTCTGAAAAAATATTTGTCCTTCTAGCAGTGTGTGGGACTTGTTCTACTAGTCCATCTATACTGACCTCCATCAGGTTGCAAATTCAAAATAATTTTTTGTCTGCATCTAGCTCTGAAAAAATATTTGGCCTTCTAGCAGTGTGTGGGACTTGTTCTATTAGTTCATCTATACTGACCTCCATCAGGTTGCAAACTGAATATAATTTTTTTCTGCATCTACCTCTGAAAAAATATTTGGGCTTCTAGCTTTGTGTGGGACTTGTTCTATTAGTCCATCTATACTGACCTCCATCAGATTGCAAATTGAATATAATTTTTTTCTGCATCTAGCTCTGAAAAAATATTTGGGCTTCTAGCAGTGTGTGGGACTTGGTCTATTAGTCCATCTATACTGACCTCCATCAGGTTGCAAATTGAATATAATATTTTTCTGCATCTAGCTCTGAAAAAATATTTGGCCTTCTAGCAGTGTGTGGGACTTGTTCTATTAGTCCATCTATACTGACCTCCATCCGGTTGCAAACTGAATATAATTTTTTTCTGCAACTACCTCTGAAAAAATATTTGGGCTTCTAGCTGTGTGTGGTACTTGTTCTATTAGTCCATCTATATTGACCTCCATCAGGTTGCAAATTGAATATAATTTTTTTCTTCATCTAACCCAGCCAATAGTTTTGGCCTAATACCACAGTTTGGCCACTCAGCTCTGCTCGGTTCCCATCCATTGTTTTTTTGTGCAAACAACTCCAGAGTTGTGAATTAGTTAACTACCAAAATGAGTGGAAAAAGGCCTGCTGCTGGTGGAAAGGGGAATAGGCGTGTTGGGAAGGGAAAAAAAGGTTGCGTCCGTGGGGTAGGTGTTAAAGCAACAGTAACATCTGCAGAAGAAAGACCATCTTCCAGCCAAACTAAAATGTCTACTTCTTTTAGCGGACAATGTGATAAGATCCCTTTCTTACGGCCACGCCAATCGCTACAAATTCCAGATGAGGCACAAAAATAGCAGGTGCTTCAACGGATAGCAAGTGTTCCTTTAAGTGGGCTCTCCTCCACATCAACTTCAACATCACAAATACTCCAGTCCTCAAAGGTGTCACCCCAATCGCACATGTTTCCTCACAACTCCCAAATCTCCAGCTGCCCGTCTGAGTATGAGGTAGAACAGATGGTTGAGTCTGCAGAGCTGTTTACTCATACTATAGCTTGGGTATCAGAGGTCGGCTCCAGTGCTTCTGTGAATCCAGATGAGGAAATGATCTGCACTGATGCCCAGAATCTTTATGAGTCGGATCCAGGACCAGAAGCCGAAGGTTCTGACCATAATGTAGACCCTCATTCCCAAACTGTAACTCCTGTTGGTGGAGACAATGAGGAAGATGATGATGAGACTCAAATACCTGATTGGAGCAACAACTTTAGTTTTTTGTCAGGGCAGGAAGAGGTTGGCTCTGAGGACGACGGGTGTGATAACGCACAGGGTGATGATGATGAGGTTGGAGATCCCACTTACTGTCAACCCACATTCAGCCAAGAGATGAGGTCAGCAGAGGAGGTGGAGGAGAATGCTAGTGACGACGAGGTCAGGTTGCGCCTTCCTGGACAGAGACGTAGTACTGGAAGCACATCAACAACTGCATCCTCAAGCACAACTCTGCCTCTCACCACAAGTCGTGGTGGCTCTTCAGGTCGCATGGGTGCTAAGCCTTGCATAGTGTGGGCATTTATTCAGATCGATAAAGATGACCCAACTCGTGTTATCTGTAACATTTGTCAGCAAAAGCTAAGTAGAGGCCAAAAAATACATAGTTTGAGTCCTTCACGCATAAACCGGCACATGGACATGAAGCATAAGTTGCAGTGGGAAGCTCATTGTGCTACAATGCAGCCAAGCCGGCCGGGCCAACCACTGTCTGCCATATCTTGTGCATCCGTGGCCTCTTCATCCTCTGTGACTGGGGGGACAGCAGTCACACCTGTTTTGGGGCGCAGACCTGCCACCTCTTTACCCACAACAGCCAGCGTGATGGGCAGGTCATCATTTTCTTTGGAGGTGGTAACACCAGCTGGTGTTGAGCGCTGTCCGACATCGATAGCACCACCTTTTGATCAAGGCAACCTAACATGTCCGCCTGCATCTTCCTCACAGACCGGCAGTTTGCCGGGGACACCCTTATCAACCCCGTCTAAGCACAATAGCCAGCCCTCGGTCCCTCAGATGTGGACAAGTAAAAGACCATTTCCTCCTAGCCATGAGAAAGCTAAGAGGTTGAATTTCACCATCTGCAAGCTCTTGGCTACAGAAATGCTGCCTTTCCGCCTGGTGGACTCAGAGGATTTTTGAGACCTTATGTCCGTCGCAGTGCCCCAGTACCAGATGCCCAGTCGGCACTACTTCTCAAAGAAAGGTGTGCCTGCGCTCCACCAGCATGTCGCACACAACAACACCGCTCCTTTGAGAAACTCTGTGTGTGACAGGGTGCATTTCACCACAGACACTTGGATGAGTAGGCATGGACAGGGGCGTTACATGTCGCTGACTGGGCACTGGGTAACTATGGTGACAGCAGGACAAGGGGCTGCTGTCCAAGTCTTGCCGTCCCCACGAGTTGTGCATCAATCCTCTTTATGTCAAAGTTCCTCCACTGCTTCTGCCTCCTCAACCTCCTCTCGGTCCTCCACCTGCACACAAAGCCTGTCTGGTCATGGCACAAGCTTTCTAACTGCGCAGAAGGGATCCTGCACACCTCCTTACTATGCTGGCAGTAGGGCTCAACGTCATCAGGCGGTTTTTACTTTGAAATGTCTGGGAAATGTGAGTCACACAGCTGAGGAATTGTGGTCAGCTCTGGAGAACCAATTTCATGATTGGTTGTCTCCACTGGACCTGAAACCAGGGAAGGCCGTGTGCGACAATGCTGCAAACATGGGTGCGGCCCTTCGCCGGGGCAATGTCACACACGTGCCTTGTATGGCTCAAGTGTTGAACCTGGTTGTCCAGCAATTTTTAGCCCACTATCCCGGACTAGATGGCCTTCTGCAGAGGGCAGGGTCGCTGTGTGCTCACTTCCGCCCTTCGCATCCCGCAGCTCAGCGACTTACATCTCTACAGAAGTCGTTGGGCCTGCCACTTCACCGGCTAAAATGCGATGTGCCTACCCGGTGAAATTCAACTCTGCACATGTTGCAGCAACTGTGGCAGCACCGACAAGCCCTGGTGCAATACGTTCTGATGTATAGCCTGGGCCAACGAGATCCAGAGGTGAGGCAAATCACGCTGGAGGACTGGTTACAGATCAGAGACCTATACACCCTTCTGCACAGTTTTGAAATGGCGACGAAGGTGTTTAGTGCTGACGATGCCATTATCAGCATGACTATTCCTTTGATTTACATGCTGGAGCACATGTTAAACAGAATTTGGAGTCAGGTGGTGGCACAAGAGGAGGTGGAGGAAGTAGAGGAGGAGGAGTTGTATGCGGAAGGGCTAACATCTGCAAGGTCCAGACGGTTGGCAGCACCAAGGTGGCAGGCATATGAGGGTGGGGGAGATGGTTTTACCAGGGTGCATGGTAGCAGCCAAACTAGTGAGGAAGGTGCAGGAGCCCAGGAAGAAGTGGAGGATGAACTGATGGATGACTCATCAGATGAGGGAGAACTTGATCACATTTCTGTTGTGCGAGGTTGGGGGGAGAGGACAGAGGAAGGAAGCATGATTGTTACCTCGCCACCAACACAACAGGGACTTGGTGCTCCTGGATGTGCAAGACACATGAGTGCCTTCTTGCTGCACTACCTGCAACATGACCCTCGAATTGTGAGAATTAGAAATAATCCTGACTACTGGGTTGCCACACTGTTAGATCCCCGGTACAAAAGTAAATTTGCAGAAATTATTCCTGCCATAGAAAGGGATGCAAGCATGCAGGAGTATCAGCAGAGACTGTTGCAGAATCTTAGAATCTTACATGTGCTTTTCCACAAAACACCAGTGGTGCACGTACTGAATCTCACAGTTCCAACTTGCCAACCGTGGGACCTTCGAGTGTTCAGCACTCAAACCGTAACAGAAACACAGTATCTGCTGGTAACATCAATTTTGCGGAATCATTTCACCACTTTTTTAGCCCATCCTTTGCAAGGCCACAGGAAACAAGAAGTCTGACACATAGTCAACGCCTAGAGACTATGGTACAGGAGTATCTCCAAGTAAACATTGAAGCCATGACTGTGTCACTGGACCCTTGCTCTTTTTGGGCTTCCAATCTGGATAAATGGACAGAGCTAGCCACTTACGCCTTGGAGATCTTGTCATGTCCAGCAGCCAGCTTACTGTCTGAACGTGTGTTCAGCGCTGCTGGTGGTGTGCTGACAGATAAGCGCACGCGGCTCTCCACTGATAATGTAGACAGACACGTTTATAAAGATGAACAAATCATGGATCCGAAATGACTTTTATACCCCTGTGTCATCATGGGGAGAGTAAAAGCTTGATGATTGGTTAAAATCACCTCACCAACCATTTTAAGCTTTCAAATTACTAATCATGTTTATCTGTATCTTGGCTGGAAAATTATTTGGGCTTTGTAGCAGTGTGCAGTACTGATTCTATTAGGCCATCTATACTAAGCTCCACCAGATTTAAAATTGTTTATCATGTTTATCTGTATCTTGGCTGGAAAACAATTTGGGCTTTGTAGCAGTGTGCAGTACTGATTCTATTAGGCCATCTATACTAAGCTCCACCAGATTTAAAATTAATAATAATTTTTAGCTGCATCTAGCCCGGAAAATAATTTTGGGGCTCCGAGATGCGCAAGAAACATAAGTGCCTTCTTGCTGCACTACCTGCAACATGACCCTCAGATTGTCAGAATTCGAAGTAATCCTGACTACAGGGTTGCCACACTCTTAGATCCCCCACACTCTTCGATCAACTTTTTCAATTTAATAAAGACCAAAAAAATGGTCATTTTTGAAATTATAAGCATTAGCAGGTTATTAGAAACAGAAATCAAACAGTTTTCAACTCAAAACTTTATTCTAGGTGATGTTATATTTGCACATAGGACCCCTTGTTTGAAAGGAGCTTCTGAACTCTCTCGTCCATTGAATTTGTCAGGTTTTGGATGGTTTCTGCTTCAATTGTTTTGCATGAGGACAGAATACCCTCCCAGAGCTGTTGCTTAGATGTGAACTACCTCCCGTCATCAAAGACACTCCTTTTGATGATGCTCCAGAGGTTCTCAATGGGGTAGAGGTCAGGGGAGCATGGGGGTCACACCATAAGTTTGTCCCCTTTTATGCCCATATCAGCCAGAGATGCAGATGTGTTATGTGCAGCATGAGACGGTGCATTATCATGCATAAAAATGAACTTGTTGTGGAATACACAGTTCTTCTTCTTGAACCATGGCAGGAAGTGCTGTTTGAGAACTCCACATACATTATGGAGTTCATCTTTACCCCTTCAGGGATCCTAAAGGGGCCGACAATCTCTCTCCCCATGATTCCAGCCCAAAACATTTCTCCACCTCCTCCTTGTTGGCGCTGTAGCCGTGTTTGCGTGGGGTGTCCGTCAACCAGCCATCCTCCACTCCATCCATCTGGACGATCGAGCGTTGCACGGCACTCATCCGTGAAAAAAACAGTTTTGAAATCAGTCTTCATGTAATGTTTGGCCCACTGGAGAGGTTTCTGCTTGAGTGAAGTGGATAGAGGAGGTCGACAGGATGGCGCATGCACAGCTGCAAACCTCTGAAGGACCCTGCATCTTGTTGTTCGGGGGACGTTGGAGGCAACAGCAGTTTCAAAAACTTGTCTGCTGCTATGACAAGGCTTTTTTGCCGCTGCTCTTTTAACCTCACATATTTGCCTGTAGGAAAGAGTCCTCAATTTGCCCTTATCAGCACGCACTCGTGTGTACTGTGAATCAGCTACATACTTCTTGATTGCCAAGACACTTCATCCTGATCATCGCACAATGTTGATTGTAGTCATGCCTTGACCTAAACACTCCACAAATTGTTTCTTCATAGCAGCCGACACATCCTTTTTCTTTCCCATTTTGGCAGAAAATGCAGGCTGGTTAATAATGTGGGACAGCCTTCTTAAGTAGTCTTGCCTTTCATTGGACACACCTGCCAAACTAATTAGCACAGGTGTCTGCAATTGCTTACAGTGATATAAAGAGCCCTGACACACATCACCATTAATGAGTTTAACTGACAAACAAACAAATTCTTCCCTTATCACTCCTAAACACTTTTTGCATAATAATTTGGAACACAGTGTACATGTGCTTTTCCACAAAACAGCAGTGGTTCACGTAGTGAATCTTACAGTTCTAACTTGCCAACCGTGGTCTGTATGGAGTTGTTCAATAAAGGGCCCAAAATTAAGATAACATAGATGGGAGAGGTCTCTATGAAAAGGAATTCCTAAGTATTTGATACCCTGTGAGGGCCAGGCATAGGGAAAGTTCGACTGGATGCAATTCTGTATGGATTTGGGGAGAGAGACATTGAGCGCCTCAGACTTCGCTGCATTGATTTTAAAATTTGACCATGTAACAAAGTGATCTATTTCAGCCATAACAGCAGGGATGGATATATGTGATTGAGTGATATATACTAGGACATCATCAGCAAATAGAGAGCACTTGTACTTGGTGCCTCCCACCTCAATCCACCTAATATTGGGGTTATGGCGAATTGATGAGAGCAGGTGCTCCGTCACTAGGATGTATAAGAGAGGGGACAGAGTTCATCCCTGCCTTGTCCCATTGGTGATTATGAAAGGTGATGAAAATGCTCTGACGCGCCCCCTGGGCCTTGGGACACCCGGAGCCGGACCCTTTTTGGTGGATGCTGGTGGTTGTAGTCTCCGTTGCGGCGACCCGGTTCCGTGTCTCAGGGCGGTCAAACCAGTGGCGGAACTATTTATGTGGTTTTGATGTTTAAATGTCAGTCTACGCCACCCGTGAATTGTTGTCAGAGTGAACCACCGCTGCTGGGCAGACCGCTGAGGCTGGTGTTGTGGGTGCAGCAGAGCATAGCATAACTCCCCACAGGAGGAGTATAGCCTCAGGGCAGTGTATGCGGAGGATGGGGGTGATGGTGCAGGGCAGCAGCAGTAACGACACGGAGTCAGTGATGCAGTCCAGGGCCTTTACTCACAGTTCTTATTATCCAGACCACGTCTGCAGGTAACGGCTGCCCACGTCGTACTGTGCTCACCAGGTGAGGGGCTCAGACAACTCCCAGATAACTTTGGAGCGCTTCACAGGACCCCCTTTGTGTGTCCTTTGTCTGGCCTTTCTTACCAACCCTTCTGTCTGGCTGCCTCGGGCCTCCTCTTGGTAAACTTGGCGCCAGTTTCCCTGACCCTATGTGGTGCCATCCTAGCGGGTGTAGCGAGGGGCTGCGCCACATAAAATGTCACAGCCTCCAGTTTCTAGCTGAGGGTCGTTTTCCGCCTCCACTAGTTTCGGGGACCGGTCTCCCCCTTTGGCCTGACCCCTCCACGCAGGTGGATTCGGGCGTGCGGTGGCGACTCGCCCGTCCGCACCCCTGGGATCCCTTCGTTCCTCGTTCCTGGAGCCTTCTCCGCTCCTCTTCCTTTGTTCTCCCTCTTCCAGGCCTGGGCCTCTGTTACTAGGCCCGCCTCCGGAGCAGAGCTCATGCAGAGCCCCTGCTCCCTGTCACTTCTGCTCAGACTTCTCTGCACTGAACTAAGATGGTGCCCACCTTTTATACTCCCTTCTCAATGCACCCAGGAACTGCTTCCTCCCTGCTCCTGCACTACAGGGTTCCCCTTCCTCAGTGTTCCCTCCCCCCACTCCAGCCAGGGACAGGGACTGTCGTGCCCATCTCAGGGGCATATTGGTCGCCCTGCCCCACGGCAATGTGGTGTAATGCATGCAGGTGTCGGGGTCCTGATCCACACTCCATCCTTACCTGAGAGTGAGATATCACACCTCTGGGTGAGGTGCAATACCTCTGTAGCAACCGAGCCCTCGGGGTGCTACAGTTCCATTTATCTTCAGCCTAGGTGACTTATTGCGATACAGGGCCGTGATTTTGGCTATAAAAGGGTGCCCTAGACCCCTACCCCAAACTTTTTAAGAGAATAATATATGGCGTGCCAGGAGACTCTATGGAATGCTTTCTCAGCATCCAACGAGAGTTTCTAATTACAAATTTTTAACTGCATCTAGCCCAGTAAATACTTTGTGCCTAGTAGCAGTGTCTGCTAGACAGCAGATTATCCCGGCTGTTAAGCAAGCTACACCACCTGTAGTTTGGACACTTAATTTTTTCAAAGGAAATGCTTCGGGACCACGGGATACTCAGTGAAGAGCATCAGGAGGCACCCCAAGGCATAGGGGCAGGGACTGGCAGTAGGATGCCTTGCGGTGGACAGCCGAGCTCGATCCTTATAAAAGTTTTTTAACTGCAGCGGCTTTAGTGGACGCTACTGGAGCTGGAATTACGCAGCTGCTGGCATGAGACTTGCCCTCCAATAGATCTTTGTAAATGGATTTAAAGTGTATTCATTCAAATTAGAGAGACAATTTAAATTAAAAAGCTTAGAGCTGCCTCCACCACAGGGGGGCTCGCTCGACCCACCAGCGGACAGGCACCAGTATTGGGAGAGGGGTGCTGGCCGTCAGGGTCCACCGCGGCTCTGGCACAAACCCGGCGACACGGAGGTGGACGGGCAGGAGCGGACTGGCCGTGTTGGCTTCTCACTTTTTGGATTTTAGAAGGGCATGACATGCCTATATCTGTGTCTCCCCCTCCTTTTACTCCTCCACCTCTTTTCTTTTCGCATGACTATATGTACTTGTCACTTTTCCATGTGTTAGTTATGTCTTCTGAGCAGTTTGTCAGCTTTTGGACACCTTTGAAGGTGTTTTCTATGTGTTTCTATGTGTTTTTGTTTGCCTGCCATTGGTTTTAACGGTGTTCGAAGGTGTTCGACGAACAGTTCGGCGAGCACACGGGTGTTTGACGAACCGAACCGAACTCGAACACTACGGGGGTGGCTCAACACTAATTATGATGCTAAACTGATGCTCAACGTTAAAAAGACATTTCTCTTTAAAAATACTATGGCTAAGAGTGTAAAAGTATTTCTAGACTAAAATGCTGTCATATATCATGATGTGTTAAACAAAGCTGTTAAATTGACATGTAAAATTCAGAAAATAATACATTGCTATCTTGTGATACATTGTGTTATGTTTTTTGCTTAATCTTTCCAAGAGAGCATTATTTTTAGTTGCAAGCTATCTCATTTCTCTTTGGCTCATATTATACTCAATAACGTCACTTGGGTATAAGAAGTGCTTAAACTTTATAATATCCTATATGTGCTGAGCAGCCTGCTGCCAATCATATCACCTGGTCGCTTAAAGCAACATTATTGCAGTTGATGACGGTACAGATGTTGCGTAATTCAATCTTCTGTCCTCTTGTGTCAGTAGGTATTTGAGGACAGAGTTAGATGTGACAGGAGCAGAGTCATGGTATTTGAAGGGGATCAAAAGCAATAAAGAAATTGCTGACAAGGGGACAAATTAAAGAAATATAAAAGAGCAGAATACAAAATGAAAACATCTATCAAGCATATACAAAATATTCAGTTTATTCGTAAACTCGGCTGCATAAACCATGATAAACAGGAAAAGTCAATACGTATTGAAACAAAATTTAATGGTTCAATTTTTGTGCCACATTTACATAGCCTGTTAAATATTCACAACTTCAAATAATTGAAGAATTATTCCTAACTTCTAAATTTTTGATCTGTTTGCCTAAAATTGTAATTATTTTTATTTTATTGTTTACTACTAACTGCCAAATGGATCGGCCACCCCTGCTGTTGAGCTGCGATACTCATTGCTTACAAGTAGTGATGAGCGAGCATGTTCTGTTAACCCTTTCCGCGAGCATGCTCGGGTGCTCGCCGAGTATCTTCAGTATGCTCGGGTATTATGTTTGAGTCTCTCCGTGTGCATGGTTTGCGACTGTTTGACAGCTTTAAGAAACAGGCATTCCTCACATGTATTAAAGCTGTTAAACAGTGGCAAATCATGCGCACGGAGTGTCTCAAACATAACACCTGAGCACGCCAAAGATACTTGGAAAACACCCAAGCATGCTAGTAAATCTCGAGTAACAAGCATGCTCGCTCATCACTACTTACAAGCTCTCTCATAGTGTTGAAATGGTAGCCATCAAGTTATTTACAAATCAGGTAATTAAAGCAGTTGTCACTAAGGCTTTATTCCCACAATGTATGGGATTTATTGAAATTTCATGCAAGCTCGGCTTTTTTTTATGCAGTGTAAATTGGAGCGTTTTTAAATCCACATGTCAACTTCTCTTGCGGGTACTCTGAGTTTTATGAGTGGATTTTCCCCACAAACTCACGTTAGATACAGAAAATTAGCAGGTAGAAAACACATTTGCTTAATTAGTTTGTTTCCAATGTGGAAACGCACCAAAAAATGCATTTAAACCACAAATGACTGTATCAATAAGGTTTTGTCAAAGTAAGTAAGTATCAAAACCAAAACAGCTTCATTTAAAACAGGACACACCAAAAAGAGAAAAAAAAGGCATTGTTAAAATCTCCTGAAAAAAGCATGTATAAACAAACTCAAAAGCGCAAAGAAAAAAAGGAAGTAACCTAATCTTCCTAATACATGCAAAAATTCTGCAGAAAATATGCAATATCAAAAAACAAAAAGCATCAAAAATCTAAGTCCTCTGAAGGTAGGAAGTAGGGACCGGAAACAGGGGAAGGGCGGAGGAGTCTGCTTATATGTAAGGTCACGTCTAAAGCCCAGACTAAGGGAAGATATAGGAGAGGGAGAAGAGGGGGTCGAGTCCATGTGGGTAGAGATAGAGGGGGCAAAAAATAATAATAAAATATTACTGGGGGTCTGCTATAAGCCACCTAATATAACAGAGGAGAATGAGAAACTGCTATTAGGACAAATAGACAAAGTAGCAAAACATAATGAGGTGATTGTAATGGGGGACTTCAACTACCCGGATATTGACTGGGAAACAGAAACCTGTAGATCGCAGAAAGGAAAAAGGTTCTTGACAAATATCAAGGATAATTATCTCTCCCAACTAGTGCAGGAACCAACGAGAGGGAAGGCAGTGTTGGACTTAATATTGACTAATAGGCCTGATAGAATAACTGAGGTACAGATAGGGGGGCACCTAGGTAATAGTGATCATAATATTATCAATTTCAAAATGCCCTTCAGTAGGGTTATCAATAAGGGAACAACTAAAACATTAAACTTTAGGAGGGCGAAGTTTGATCAGCTGAAAGAAAACCTTCAACTTATAGACTGGGACAAAGTTCTTAATCAAGGAAATACGAATAGTAAATGGGAAACCTTCAAAAGAATTCTGAATACTCAGTGCGAGAGGTATATACCGTATGGGAATAAAAGGGCCAGAAATAAGAGGAAACCAATATGGTTGAATAAGAACATAAAAGGGGCATTAAATAGCAAAAAAGAGGCATTCAAGAGATTAAAACAGGAAAACAGCAAGGAGGCACTAATGTGTTACAAGGAAAAAACGAGAACCTGCAAAAAACAAATAAAAATAGAAAAGGAGGAAACAGAGAGACGTATTGCTAGGGAAAGTAGATCAAATCCCAAACTGTTCTTTACGTATATAAATAGTAAAAGGATTAAATCGAATAATATTGGACCGATAAAAAGTGATGAAGGCAAAATCATAGAGAAAGATGAGGATAAAGCTAATCTATTAAATAAATTTTTTTCGTCAACTTTCACAAAGGAAAAAGAACTAACAGGCGAAATGAGAAGTGACAAGCTTAATCCTCCACTAAGTATGACTAATCTAACCCAAGCTGGGGTACAGAAACGCCTCAGTAACATTAAAATAAACAAATCACCAGGACCTGATGGCATACACCCACGGGTACTAAGGGAACTAAGTAATGTGATAGACAGACCGTTATATCTTATATTTAAGGACTCTGTTGAGACTGGGTCTGTACCACTTGATTGGCGACAGGCAAATGTAGTGCCAATATTCAAAAAGGGAGCAAAAAGTAACACCGGAAACTATCGGCCGGTGAGTCTGACGTCCGTTGTGGGCAAAATTTTTGAAGGTTTTATTAATGAGGCAATCATGGAGCATCTTGATGCTAATAATCTATTAACCCCGAACCAACATGGATTCATGAGGAATCGCTCCTGCCAAACAAACCTGATTGACTTCTACGAGGAGGTTAGCTCTCGAGTAGATCAGGGGGAACCAGTGGATGTCGTGTATCTCGACTTCTCAAAAGCGTTCGATAGCGTGCCACATAATAGGTTGGTATACAAAATGAGAATGATGGGGCTGGGGAAAATGTCTGCAAGTGGGTAGCTAACTGGCTAAAGGATAGAAGGCAGAGGGTGGTTATAAATGGAATATAGTCAGATTGGGTAAGCGTCACTAGTGGGGTACCACAGGGGTCTGTACTAGGCCCAATGTTATTTAATATCTTTATTAACGACATAGTCAACGGGATAAATAGTAAAATATCAATATTTGCAGATGACACAAAGTTATGTAAAACAATTAATACAAAAGAGGATAGTGAAGACCTACAGAGGGATTTGGATAAGCTGGGTAGGTGGAGCATTAAATGGCAAATGAGGTTTAACGAGAAGAAATGTAAGGTCATACATATGGGAAGGAAAAATGGAAGTCACCAGTACTCACTGAATGGGAAACCATTGGGGAATTCAGAGATGGAGAAGGACTTGGGCATCTTGATTGATAGCAAACTAAATTGGAGTGCCCAAAGTCAGGCCGCTGCTGTAAGGGCAAACAGGGTAATGGGATGTATCAGAAGAGGTATAGCTGCAAAGGATGAGAACATTGTTCTTCCACTGTACAAAGCACTGGTCAGACCACACTTGGAATACTGTGCTCAGTTATGGGCCCCAATATATAGAAAGGATATAAATGAGCTTGAAAAGGTACAAAGGAGGGCAACAAAATTAATAAGGGGAATGGAGGGACTGCAATACCCAGAGAGGTTGGCAAAACTAGGACTATTCAGCCTGGAAAAGAGAAGGTTGAGGGGGGACATAATAAATGTGTACAAATATGTTAGGGGACAGTATAGAGACCTTGCCCGGGATTTGTTCAAAAGGAGGGATATTACGGTAACAAGAGGGCACTCACTAAGACTGGAAGAGAAAAGGTTTCAGCACCAGCATAGGAAGGGGTTCTTTACGGTAAGAGCAGTGAGAATATGGAATTCACTGAGTGAGGAGACGGTAATGTCGGATTCACTAAACCAGTTCAAGCGGGGACTGGATGCTTTTCTAGATACCAGGCAGATTTCTGCATATACTTAAAAATAGAATAAAATAGTAGGTTGATACAGGGATTTATTCTGACTGCTGGTTTCAGAGTCGGGAGGGAATTTTTCCTCAGGTGAAGATTGGCTAAATCATTTGGGGTTTTTGCTTTCCTCTGGATCAACTTTAGCAATTACAGAACTAACAGGTCGAACTTGATGGACGCAAGTCTTTATTCGGCTTTACTAACTATGTAACTATGTAACTATGATCATGCTCGACTATGGAGCTATCCGAGTGTGCTCGGGTTCAGATAGGGGAGTCGGCATACTTGAGTCATATGCATGGGTAGCAGTGACTTCATGAATTGTGGCTGATACACTAGCCGCTAAACATGCGGAGAATGCCCATATATCAGCCACGATATATGCAGTCACGGCTAATCGAGCATTTGACTCGAGCATGATGGCTCCTCTATCTGAACCTGAGCACGTTCAGATAACTCCATATCAGCATGTATGTTCATCCCTATTCGGCAGGTCTTATACTCACCTTCCATCGTCTTCATCTGTTATCACCCTCGCTCCAATCGGTCTTTGCAGTTTGTGACCTGCAGACTAGTGTTGAGCCACCCCCGTAGTGTTCGAGTTCGGTTCGGTTCGTCGAACACCCGTGTGTTCGCCGAACTGTTCGTCGAACTGTTCGTCGAACACCTTCGAACACCGTTAAAACCAATGGCAGGCAAACAAAAACACATAGAAACACATCGAAAACACCTTCAAAGGTGTCCAAAAGCTGACAAACTGCTCAGAAGACACAACTAACACATGGAAAAGTGACAAGTACATATAGTCATGCGAAAAGAAAAGAGGTGGAGGAGTAAAAGGAGGGGGAGACACAGATATAGGCATGTCATGCCCTTCTAAAATCCAAAAAGTGAGAAGCCGACACATTCAGTCCGCTCCTGCCCGTGCCACTTCCGTGTCGCCGGGTTTGTGCCAGAGCCGCGGTGAACCCTGACGGCCAGCCCCCCTCTCCCAATACTAATGCCTGTCCGCTGGTGGGTCGAGCGAGCCCCCCTGTGGTGGAGGCAGCTCTAAGCTTTTTAATTTAAATTGTCTCTCTAATTTGAATAAATACACTTTAAATCCATTTACAAGGATCTATTGGAGGGCAAGTCTCATGCCAGCAGCCGCGTAATTCCAGCTCCAGTAGCGTCCACTAAAGCTGCTGCAGTTAAAAAGCTTTTATAAGGATCGAGCTCGGCTGTCCACCGCAAGGCATCCTACTGCCAGTCCGAGCCCCTATGCCTTGGGGTGCCTCCTGATGCTCTTCACTGAGTATCCCGTGGTCCCGAAGCATTTCCTTTGAAAAAATGAAGTGTCCAAACTAAAGGTGGTGTAGCTTGCTTAACAGCCGGGATAATCCGATGACTAGCAGACACTGCTACTAGGCACAAAGTATTTCCTGGGCTAGATGCAGTTAAAAATTTGTAATTAGATACTCTCGTTGGAAGCTGAGAAAGCACTCCATAGAGTCTCCTGGCACGCCATATATGATTCTCTTAAAAAGCTTGGGGTAGGGGTCTAGGGGACCCTTTTATAGCCAAAATCACGGCCCTGTATCGCAATACGTCACCTAGGCTGAAGATAAATGGAACTGTAGCACCCTGAGGGCTTGGTTGCTACAGAGGTATTGCACCTCACCTAGAGGTGTGATATCTCACTCTCAGGTAAGGATGTAGTGTGGATCAGGACCCGACACCTGCATGCATTACACCACATTGCCGTGGGGCAGGGCGACCAATATGCCCCTGAGATGGGCACGACAGTCCCTCTCCCTGGCTGGAGTGGGGGGAGGGAACACTGAGGAAGGGGAACCCTGTAGTGCAGGAGCAGGGAGGAAGCAGTTCCTGGGTGCATTGAGAAGGAAGTATAAAAGGTGGGCACCATCTTAGTTCAGTGCAGAGAAGTCTGAGCAGAAGTGGCAGGGAGCAGGGGCTCTGCATGAGCTCTGCTCCGGAGGCGGGCCTAGTAACAGAGGACCAGGCCTGGAAGAGGGAGAAGGAAGGAAGAGGAGCGGAGAAGGCTCCAGGAACGAGGAACGAAGGGATCTCAGGGGTGCGGACGGGCGAGTCGCCACCGCACGCCCGAATCCACCTGCGTGGAGGGGTCAGGCCAAAGGGGGAGACCGGTCCCCGAAACTAGTGGAGGCACGAAACGACCCTCAGCTAGAAACAGGAGGCTGTGACATTTTATGTGGCGCAGCCCCTCGCTACACCCACTAGGAAGGCACCACATAGGGTCAGGGAAACTGGCGCCAAGTTTACCAAGAGGAGGCCCGAGGCAGCCGGACAGAAGGGTTGGTAAGAAAGGCCAGACAAAGGACACACAAAGGGGGTCCTGTGAAGCACTCCAAAGTTATCTGGGAGTTGTCTGAGCCCCTCACCTGGTGAGCACAGTACGACGTGGGCAGCCGTTACCTGCAGACGTGGTCTGGATAATAAGAACTGTGAGAAAAGGCACTGGACTGCATCACTGACTCCGTGTCATTACTGCTGCTGCCCTGCACCATCACCCCCATCCACCGCATACACTGCCCTGAGGCTATACTCCTCCCGTGGGGAGTTATGCTACGCTCTGCTGCACCCACAACACCAGCCTCAGCGGTCTGCCCTGGAGCGGCGGTTCACTCTGACCGCAATCCACGGGTGGCGTAGTCGGACATTTAAACATCAAAACCACATAAATAGTTCCGCCACTGGTTTGACCGCCCTGAGCCACGGAACCGGGTTGCCGCCACGGAGACTACAACCACCAGCATCCACCAAAAAGGGTCCGGCTCCAGGTGTCCCAAGGCCCAGGGGGTGCGTCAGAACATTTTCATCACCTTTCACAATCACCAATGGGACAAGGCAGGGATGTTCTCTGTCCCCTCTCTTATACATCCTAGTGACGGAGCACCTGCTCTCATCAATTCGCCATAACCCCAATATTAGGTGGATTGAGGTGGGAGGCACCGAGTGCAAGTGCTCTCTATTTGCTGATGATGTCCTAGTATATATCACTCAATCACATATATCCATCCATGCTGTTATGGCTGAAATAGATCACTTTGTTACATGGTCAAATTTTAAAATCAATGCAGCGAAGTCTGAGGCCCTCGATGTCTCCCTCCCCAAATCCATATAGGATTCCATCCAGTCCAACTTTCCCTTTGCCTGGCCCTCACAGGGTATCAAATACTTAGGAATTCCTATTCATAGAGACCTCTCCCATCTATGTTATCTTAATTTTGGGCCCTTTATTGAACAACTCCATACAGACCACGGTTTGCAATTTAGAACTGTAAGATTCACTACGTGAACCACTGGTGTTTTGTGGAAAAGCACATGTACACTGTGTTCCAAATTATTATGCAAAAGGTGTTTAGGAGTGATAAGGGAAGAATTTGTTTGTTTGTCAGTTAAACTCATTGATGGTGATGTGTGTCAGGGCTCTTTATATCACTGTAAGCAATTGCAGACACCTGTGCTAATTAGTTTGGCAGGTGTGTCCAATGAAAGGCAAGACTACTTAAGAAGGCTGTCTCACATTATTAAGCAGCCTACATTTTCTGCCAAAATGGGAAAGAAAAAGGATGTGTCGGCTGCTGAGAAGCAACAAATTGTGGAGTGTTTAGGTCAAGGCATGACTACAATCAACATTGTGCGATGATCAGGATGAAGTGTCTTGGCAATCAAGAAGTATGTAGCTGATTCACAGTACACACGTGTGCGTGCTGATAAGTGCAAATTGAGGACTCTTTCCTACAGGCAATTACGTCAGGTTGAAAGAGCAGCGGCAAAAATGCCTTGTCATAGCAGCAGACAAGTTTTTGAAGCTGCTTGTGCCTCCAACGTCCCCCGAACAACAAGATGCAGGGTCCTTCAGAGGTTTGCAGCTGTGCATACGCCATCCTGTCGACCTCCTCTATCCACTTCACACAAGCAGAAACGGCTCCAGTGGGCCAAACATTACATGAAGACTGATTTCAAAACTGTTTTGTTCACGGATGAGTGCCGTGCAGCGCTCGATGGTCCAGATGGATGGAGTGGAGGATGGCTGGTTGATGGACACCCCACGCAAACACGGCTACAGCGCCAACAAGGAGGAGGTGAAGTAATGTTTTGGGCTGGAATCATGGGGAGAGAGATTGTCGGCCCCTTTAGGATCCCTGAAGGCGCTAAAGATGAACTCCATAATGTATGTGGATTTTCTCAAACAGCACTTCCTGCCATGGTTCAAGAAGAAGAACCGTGTATTTCACAGCAAGATCATTTTTCTGCATGATAATGCACCATCTCATGCTGCACATAAAACATCTGCATCTCTGGCTGATATGGGCATAAAAGGGGACAAACTTATGGTGTGACCCCCATGCTCCCCTGACCTCTACCCCATTCAGAACCTTTGGAGCATCATTAAAAGGAGTGTCTATGATGGCGGGAGGCAGTTCACATCTAAGCAACAGCTCTGGGAGGGTATTCTGTCCTCATGCAAAACAATTGAAGCAGAAACCATCCAAAACCTGACAAATTCAATGGACGAGAGAGTTCAGAAGCTCCTTTCGAACAAGGGGTCCTATGTGAAAATGTAACATCACCTAGAATAAAGTTTTGAGTTGAAAACTGTTTGATTTCAGTTTCTAACAACCTGCTAATGCTTATAATTTCAAAAATGACCATTTTTTTGGTCTTTATTAAAATGAAAAGGTTGATCGAAAAGTTTGGGGGATCTAAGAGTGTGGCAACCCAGTAGTCATGATTACTTCGAATTCTGACAATATGAGGGTCATGCTGCAGGTAGTGCAGCAAGAAGGCACTTATGTGTCTTGCGCATTTCGGAGCCCCAAAATTATTTTCCAGTCAAGATACAGATAAACATGATTAGTAATTTTAAATCTGGTGGAGCTTATTATAGATGGCCTAATAGAATCAGTGCTGCACACGGCTACAAAGCCCAAATTATTTTCCAGCCAAGATACAGATAAACATGATTAGTAATTTGAAAGCTTAAAACGGTTGGTAGGGTGATTTTAACCAATCATCAAGCTTTTACTCTCCCCAGGATGACACAGGGGTAGAAAAGTCGTTTCGGATCCATGATTTGTTCATCTTTATGAACGTGAGTCTGTCTACATTATCAGTGGAGAGCCGCGTGCGCTTATCTGTCAGCACACCACCAGCAGCGCTGAACACACGTTCAGACAGAACGCTGGCTGCGGGGCATGACAAGATCTCCAAGGCGTAAGTGGCTAGCTCCGGCCATTTATCCAGATTGGAAGCCCAAAAAAAGCAAGGGTCCAGTGACACAGTCGTGGCTTCAATGTTTACTTGGAGATACTCCTGTACCATCGTCTCTAGGCGATGACTATGTTTCAGACTTCTTGTCTCCTGTGGCCTTGCAAAGGATGGGCTAAAAAAGTGGTGAAATGATTCCGCAAAATTGATGTTACCAGCAGATACTGTGGTTCTGTTACGGTTTGAGTGCTGAACAAGTTGGAACTGTGAGATTCACTACGTGCACCACTGGTATTTTGTGGAAAAGCACATGTAAGATTCTGCAACAGTCTCTGCTGATACTCCTGCATGCGTGCATCCCTTTCTATGGCAGGAATAATTTCTGAAAATATACTTTTGTACCGGGGATCTAACAGTGTGGCAACCCAGTAGTCAGGATTATTTCTAATTCTCACAATTCGAGGGTCATGTTGCAGGTAGTGCAGCAAGAAGGCACTCATGTGTGTTGCGCATCCAGGAGCACCAAGTCCCTGTTGTGTTGGTGGCGAGGTAACAATCATGCTTCCTTCCTCTGTCCTCTCCCCCCAACCTCGCACAACAGAAATGTGATCAAGGTCTCCCTCATCTGATGAGTCTTCCATCAGTTCGTCCTCCAATTCTTCCTGGGCTCCTGCACCTTCCTCACTTGTTTGGCTGCTACCATGCGCCCTGGTAAAACCATCTCCCCCACCCTCACATGCCTGCCGCCTTGGTGCTGCCGACCGTCTGGACCTTGCAGATGTTAGCCCTTCCGCATACAACTCCTCCTCCTCTACTTCCTCCACCTCCTCTTGTGCCACCACCTGACTCCGAATTCTGTTTAACATGTGCTCCAGCATGTAAATCACCGGAATAGTCATGCTGATAATGGCATCGTCAGCACTAAACATCTTCGTCGCCATTTCAAAACTGTGCAGAAGGGTGCATAGGTCCCTGATCTGAGACCACTCCTCCAGCGTGATTTGCCCCATCTCTGGATCTCGTTGGTCCAGGCTATACGTCAGAACGTATTGCACCAGGGCTTGTCGGTGCTGCCACAGTCGCTGCAACATGTGCAGAGTTGAATTCCACCGGGTAGGCACATCGCATTTTAGCCGGTGAAGTGGCAGGCCCAACGACTTCTGTAGAGATGTAAGTCGCTGAGCTGCGGGATGCGAACGGCGAAAGTGAGCACACAGCGACCGTGCCCTCTGCAGAAGGCCATCTAGTCTGGGATAGTGGGCTAAAAATTGCTGGACAACCAGGTTCAACACGTGAGCCATACAAGGCACGTGTGTGACATTGCCCCGGCGAAGGGCCGCACCCAGGTTTGCAGCATTGTCGCACACGGCCTTCCCTGGTTTCAGGTCCAGTGGAGACAACCATTCATGAAATTGGTTCTCCAGAGCTGACCACAACTCCTCAGCTGTGTGACTCACATTTCCCAGACATTTCAATGTAAAAACCGCCTGATGACGTTGAGCCCTACTGCCAGCATAGTAAGGAGGTGTGCAGGATCCCTTCTGCGCAGTTAGAAAGCTTGTGGCATGACCAGACAGGCTTTGGGTGCAGGTGGAAGACCGAGAGGAGGTTGAGGAGGCAGAAGCAGTGGAGGAACTTTGACATAAAGAGGATTGACGCACAACTCGTGGGGACGGCAAGACTTGGACAGCAGCCCCTTGTCCTGCTGTCACCATAGTTACCCAGTGCCCAGTCAGCGACATGTAACGCCCCTGTCCATGCCTACTCGTCCAAGTGTCTGTGGTGAAATGCACCCTGTCACACACAGAGTTTCTCAAAGAAGCGGTGATGTTGTGTGCGACATGCTGGTGGAGCGCAGGCACACCTTTCTTTGAGAAGTAGTGCCGACTGGGCATCTGGTACTGGGGCACTGCGACGGATATAAGGTCTCGAAAATCCTCTGTGTCCACCAGGCGGAAAGGCAGTATTTCTGTAGCCAAGAACTTGCAGATGGTGAAATTCAACCTCTTAGCTTTCTCATGGCTAGGAGGAAATGGTCTTTTACTTGTCCACATCTGAGGGACCGAGGGCTGGCTATTGTGCTTAGACGGGGTTGATAAGGGTGTCCCCGGCAAACTGCCGGTCTGTGAGGAAGATGCAGGCGGACATGTTAGGTTGCCTTGATCCAAAGGTGGTGCTATCGATGTCGGACAGCGCTCAACACTAGTGTTGAGCCACCCCCGTAGTGTTCGGGTTCGGTTCGTCTAACACCGGGATGTTCGAGGAACTGTTCGTCGAACTGTTCGTCGAACACCTTAGAACACCGTCGAACACCGTTAAAACCAATGGCAGGCAAACAAAAACACATAGAAACACATAGAAAACACCTTCAAAGGTGTCCAAAAGCTGACAAACTGCTCAGAAGACGCTCTCTTTAAAAAAGCCGGCCGGCAATTCAGCAGCGGCATACACCGGTACCCGACAATTTAGACAAGAAGGAATAGAGCATCACACATAGATTAGATAGATAGAAACATGTCAGTCACACATATAAGAAGCACAGTGACAGTGTTGCTTACTGTACTTGTCATTTAGTGTAAAGGATTTATTTAAAAAAATAATAGTGTTTTCATGCACCGTATCTTTAAAAAAGCCGGCCGGCAATTCAGCAGCGGTACCTGACAATTTATAACAGAAAGAAAAGAGCTTCACACATAGATAGATATAAACATGTCAATCACATATATAATAAGTACAGTGACAGTGTTGGTTACTGTACTTGTCATTTAGTGTAAAGGATTTATTTAAAAAAATATTAGTGTTTTCATGCACCGTCTCTTTAAAAAAGCCGGCCGGCAATTCAGCATCTGTACACGACAATTTAGAACAGAAAGATAGAGCATCACACATAGATTAGATAGATAGAAACATGTCAGTCACATATATATGAAGTACAGTGACAGTGTTGATTACTGTACTTGTCATTTAGTGTTAAAATAAAGGATTTATTAAAAAAAAAATTGGCGTGGGGTTCCCCTTAATTTTAGTCTCTAGCGGAGGTTAAGCAGACGGCTGGGGCAGATGTTTGAAGCCTGGGAAGGGGGTAATACCCACGGAGCTTCCCAGGCTACTAATATCAGCCCCCAGCTGAATACCTAGCCTTTACTAGCTATTAAAATGGGGGACCCCCCAAAAAAATGACGTGGGGTCCCCCATATTTTAATAGCTAGCAAAGGCTAGGCAGACAGCTGGGGGCAGATATTAATAGCCCAGGAAGGGTACCATGAATATTGGCCCCCTCCCAGGCTAGAAACACCAGCCGTCAGCCGCCCCAGAAATGGCGCATCCATAGGATGCGCCAATTCTGGCACTTAGCCTCGCTCTTCCCACTGCCCTGTAGCGGTGGCAGTGGGGTGATAGGGTTGGGGTTGATGTCAGCTTATAATGCCAGCTGACATCAAGCCCAGGTTAGTAATCGAGAGGCGTCTATAAGACACCCCCATTACTAACCCCATAGTCAAAGTTAAAAAAAAAACACAAACACCCAGAATAAAGTCCTTTAATTGAAATAAGCACACAATTCTTTATTGTTCTAAATTAAACTATACTTACCATCACGCCGATTCCAGCTGAAGCCAACGATCTCCTGCAGTAAAAGAAAAATAATAAAGCAACCTCATCCTTACCTTTCCATGGTTCCCAGGACAGCTTCAGCTCTGCTACATCGAGATGACAGGCTGGACCGCAGCAGAACGCTGCCATCCAGCCTGTCATCCCGCAGACACTGAGAAGCGCAGGCATGCTTTCGCTCCTCAGTGTCTCTCTGTGACGGCATCCAGATGAGCCGACAATGAACTCGGCTCACCTCATGCACGTCACTGACAGCGTGGGAGAATTCTCACGCTGAAGCGCTGAGTGCAGGAGAATTTTCCCACGCTGTCAGTGACGTGCATGAGGTGAGGTCATGTCCAATGAACTCATCTCACCTCACTTACGTCACTGACAGCGTGGGAGAATTCTCACGCTGAAGCGCTGAGTGCAGGAGAATTTTCTCACGCTGTCAGTGACGTGCATGAGGCTGATATTTAAATTTGGCGCACAAATCGGTGATTGGTCGCGGGCAGCGTCTGCGACCAATCAGCACGGTAGTGTTTAACTTTGGCGGCAAGATCAGTGATTGGTCGCGCGCCAAGACCGCGACCAATCACCGATTTGTGCGGCACATTTAAATAGCGGCCGCGACCAATTGGATGTCAGCGCCGCTCCCCGGTCCTCCCTTCACACCCTAGCCGCTGATGTCCCCACAGTATCCGCATGGTGTTACAAAGGTCCGGACATTTGTGTTAAAAATCGCTGATTTTTCGCTGGCGCTGCCCGTGACCAATCACCGATTTGGGCACCAAATTTAAATATCAGCCGCGACCAATCACCTATTTGGGTGCTAAATTTAAATATCCTCCGCGACCAATCACCCATCTTGGCTCCACATTTAAACACCGCTGTACTGATTGGTCGCGGACGCTATTTAAATGTGGCGCCAAAATCGGTGATTGGTCGCGCCCAGCGTCGTCGACCAATCAGCACAGCGGTGTTTAAATGTGGAGCCAAGATCGGTGATTGGTTGCGGCCGATATTTAAATTTGGCGCCCAAATCGGTGATTGGTCGCGGGCAGCGCCAGCGACCAATCAGCGATTTTTAACACAAATGTCTGGATCTTTGTAACACCATGCGGATACTGTGGGGACATCAGCGGCTAGGGTGTGAAGGGAGGACCGGGGAGCGGCGCTGCGGGTCGGGATACTTCTGCTGCGAGCAGTCGCTCATCTCCCGGCTTCTCGCAACGGAAGTATCCGACCAGGCAGCGGCGCTCCCCGGTCCTCACCAATACGATTAGCTGATTGGTCGCGCTCTCTGCACGCGACCAATCAGTGATCTTGGCGCTAAAGTTAAACACCGCTCTGCTGATTGGTCGCGGCCGGCGATTGCGACCAATCAGCATTATTGGCGCCAAATTTAAACCCCGCTCTGCTGATTGGTCGCGACCGCCGGCCGCGACTAATCAACATTGTTGCCGCCAAATTTAAACACCGCTCTGCTGAATGGTCGAAGTCGTAACCAATCACCATTATTGGCGCCAAATTTAAATACCGCTTTGCTGATTGGTCGCGACCACAACCTATCAGCATTATTGGCGCAAAATTTAAACCCCGCTCTGCTGATTATTCGCGACCGCCGGCCGTGACCAATCAGTGATATAGTCGCCAAATTTCAACACCGCTTTGCTGATTGGTCGCGGTTGCTGGCCGCGACCAGTCAGCGATTTTGGCGCCAAATTTAAACACCGCTCTGCTGATTGCGCCGGGTCTGCCGCATACATATTCTAGAATACCCGATGCGTTAGAATCGGGCCACCATCTAGTTTCATGAAATAATTTTAAAAAAAATTGACGTGGGGCTTCGCACTATATTTGTGTCCAGCCAGGTACAGCAGGCAGGAACGGACTGCCCCCAACCACCAGCTGCCTATTTGTACCTGGCCGGACACAACAATGTAGGGAAGCCCTTTTTTTCTTAATTATTTTATGAATTTCATGAAATAATTTAAAAAAAAAATACGTGGGGCTTCGCCCTATTTTTGTGTCCAGCCAGGTACAACTAGGCAGCTGGGGGCTGGAATCTGCAGCGCAGGGAGGCCCAAGCTTTCTGGGCCCCACCCGCTGCAAATTGCAGTCCGCAGCCACCCCGGAAAATGGCGCATTCATAGAAGCGCCTTCTTCTGGCGCTGTACCCAACTCATCCAGGGCCCTGGTGCGGTGGCTCACTGGGTAATAAAGGGGTTAGGGCCAGCTTGGCATTATCAGCTGGCCCTAAGCCCGAAATTCATGGGGTCACGCCAATATTAGACATGACCACTATGAATTTCTAGTAAAGTATTTAAAAAAAACACAACACCCAGAAAAAAGTCCTTTAATTGAAATAAACACACAATTCTTTATTGTTCTAAATTAAACCATACTTACCGTCACGCCCATTCCAGCTGAAGCCAACGATCTCCTGCAATAAAAGTAAAATAATAAAGCAACCTCATCCTTACCTTTCCATGGTTCCCACGATGGCTCCAGCTCTGCTACATCGAGATGACAGGCTGGACCGCAGCAGAACGCTGCCATGCCATCCAGCCTGTCATCCCGCAGACACTGAGAAGCGCAGGCTTGCTTGCGCTCCTCAGTGTCTCTCTGTGACGGCATCCAGATGAGCCGAGGTCATGTCCAATGAACTCAGCTCACCTCATGTACGTCACTGACAGCGTGGAAGAATTCTCCTGCACTCAGCGCTTCAGCGTGAGAATTCTCCCACGCTGTCAGTGACGTACATGAGGTCAGCTGAGTTCAATGGACATGAATGAGCTCACCTCATGCACGTCACTGACAGCATGGGAAAATTCTCCTGCACTCAGTGCTTCAGCGTGAGAATTTTCCCACCCTGTCAGTGACGTGCATGAGGTGAGCTCATTCATGTCCAATGAACTCGGCTCACCTCATGCACGTCACTGACAGCGTGGGAAAATTCTCACGCTGAAGCGCTGAGTGCAGGAGAATTCTCCCACGCTGTCAGTGACGTGCATGAGGTGAGCCGAGTTCATTGTCGGCTCATCTGGATGCCGTCACAGCGAGACACTGAGGAGCGAAAGCATGCCTGCGCTTCTCAGTGTCCGCGCGATGACAGGCTGGATGGCAGCGTTCTGCTGCGGTCCAGCCTGTCATCTCGATGTAGCAGAGCTGAAGCCATCGTGGGAACCATGGAAAGGTAAGGATGAGGTTGCTTTATTATTTTACTTTTATTGCAGGAGATCGTTGGCTTCAGCTGGAATGGGCGTGACGGTAAGTATGGTTTAATTTAGAACAATAAAGGATGGTGTCTTTATTTCAATTAAAGGACTTTATTCTGGGTGTTTGTGTTTTCTTTTAACTTTGACTATGGGGTTAGTAATGGTGGTGTCTTATAGACGCCTCTCCATTACTAACCTGGGCTTGATGTCAGCTGGCATTATAAGCTGACATCAACCCCAGCCCTATTACCCCACTGCCACCGCTACAGGGCAGTGGGAAGAGCGAGGCTAAGTGCCAGAATTGGCACATCCTATGGATGCGCCATTTCTGGGGCGGCTGACGGCTGGTGTTTCTAGCCTGGGAGGGGGCCAATATTCATGGTACCCTTCCTGGGCTATTAATATCAGCCCCCAGCTGTCTGCCTAGCCTTTGCTAGCTATTAAAATAGGGGGAACCCCACATCATTTTTTTTGGGGGGGTCCCCCATTTTAATAGCTAGTAAAGGCTGGGTATTCCGCTGGGGGCTGATATTAGTAGCCTGGGAAGCTCCGTGGGTATTACCCCCTTCCCAGGCTTCAAACATCTGCCCCAGCCGTCTGCTTAACCTCCACTAGAGCCTAAAATTAAGGGGAACCCCACGCCAATTTTTTTTTAAATAAATCCTTTATTTTAACACTAAATGACAAGTACAGTAATCAACACTATCACTGTACTTCTTATATATGTGACTGACATGTTTCTATCTATCTAATCTATGTGTGATGCTCTATTCCTTCTATTCTAAATTGTCGGGTACAGATGCTGAAATGCCGGCCGGCTTTTTTAAAGAGACAGTGCATGAAAACACTATTATTTTTTTAATAAATCTTTTACACTAAATGACAAGTACAGTAAGCAACACTGTCACTGTACTTCATATAGATGTGACTGACATGTTTCTATCTATCTAATCTATGTGTGATTCTCTATTCTTTCTATTCCAAATTGTCGGGTACCGCTGCTGAATTGCCGGCCGGCTTTTTTAAAGAGACGGTGCATGAAAACACTATTATTTTTTTTGATAAATCCTTTACACTAAATGACAAGTACAGTAAGCAACACTGTCACTGTACTTCATATATATGTGGCTGACATGTTTCTATCTATCTAATCTATGTGTGAAGCTCTATTCTGTCGGTTCTAAATTGTCGGGTACCGGTGTATGCCGCTGCTGAATTGCCGGCTTTTCATGTTTCACTGTGAGTACTGTTCCCATCGATTTGGGCAATCACTGTAATGCCACAACCACCATGGCTGTGGCATTACAGTGAGTGGCAGACAATCCCTGCATGATTGGTGCTCTAAATAGCGCCAGACATGCAGGACACGCTTTTGGTGCACGAACAGTTATCGAACATAACCTCGAACAGCCGAATTTTTTGCAAATTGTTCGGGTTCGTCGAACAACTCGAACACCGCCCAAAACAGCTCGAATTTGAGATTGGCGAACAGTTCTAGTCGAACACCGCTCATCTCTACTCAACACCAGCTGGTGTTACCACCTCCAAAGAAAATGATGACCTGCCAATCACGCTGGCTGTTGCGGGTAAAGAGGTGGCAGGTCTGCGCCCCAAAACAGGTGTGACTGCTGTCCCCCCAGTCACAGAGGATGAAGAGGCCGCGGATGCACAAGATATGGCAGACGGTGGTTGGCCCGGCCAGATAGGCCGCATTGTAGCACACTGAGCTTCCCACTGCAACTTATGCTTCATGTCCATGTGCCGGTTCATGCATGAAGTACTCAAACTATGTATTTTTTGGCCTCTACTTAGCTTTTGCTGACAAATGTTACAGATAACACGAGTTGGGTCATCTTTATTGATCTGAAAAAATGCCCAGGCTATGCAAGGCTTAGCATCCATGCGACCTGAAGAGCCACCACGACTTGTGGTGAGAGGCAGAGTTGTGTTTGAGGATGCAGTTGTTGACGTGCTTCCAGTACTACGTCTCTGTCCAGGAAGGCGCAACCTGACCTCGTCGTCACTAGAATCTTCCTCCACCTCCTCTGCTGACCTCATCTCTTGGCTGACTGTGGGTTGACAGTAAGTGGGATGTCCAACCTCATCATCATCACCCTGTGCGTTATCACACCCGTCGTCCTCAGAGCCAACCTGTTCCTGCCCTGACAAAAAACTAAAGTTGTCGCTCCAATCAGGTATTTGAGTCTTATCATCGTCTTCCTCATTGTCTCCACCAACAGGAGTTACAGTTTGGGAATGAGGGTCTACATTATGGTCAGAACCTTCTGCGTCTGGTCCTGGATCCGACTCATAAAGATTCTGGGCATCAGTGCAGATCATTTCCTCGTCTGGATTCACAGAAGCGCTGGAGTCGACCTCTGATTCCCAGGCTATAGTATGAGTAAACAGCTCTGCAGACTCAACCATCTGTTCTACCTCATACTCAGACGGGCAGCTGGAGATTTGGGAGCTGTGAGGAAGCAAGTGCGATTGGGGTGACACCTTTGAGGACTGGAGTATTTGTGATGTTGAAGTTGATGTGGAGGAGAGCCCACTTAAAGGAGCACTTGATATCCGTTGAAGCACCTGCTGTTTTTGTGCCTCATCTGGAATTTGTAGCGATTGGCGTGGCCATAAGAAAGGGATCTTATCACATTGTCCGCTAAAAGAAGTAGACATTTTAGTTTGGCTGGAAGATGGTCTTTCTTCTGCAGATGTTACTGTTGCTTTAACACCTACCCCACGGACACAACCTTTTTTCCCCTTCCCAACACGCCTATTCCCCTTTCCACCAGCAGCAGGCCTTTTTAAACTCATTTTGGTGGTTAACTAATTAACAACTCTGGAGTTGTTTGCACAAAAAAACAATGGATGGGAACCGAGCAGAGCTGAGTGGCCAAACTGTGGTATTAGGCCAAAACTATTGGCTGGGTTAGATGCAGAAAAAAATTATATTCAATTTGCAACCTGATGGAGGTCAGTATAGATGGACTAATAGAGAAAGTCCCACACACTGCTAGAAGGCCAAATATTTTTTCAGAGCTAGATGCAGAAAAAAATATATTCAGTTTGCAACCTGATGGAGGTCTGTATAGATGGATTAATAGAACAAGTCCCACACACAGCTAGAAGCCCAATATTTTTTCAGAGGTAGATGCAGAAAAAAATATATTCAGTTTGCAACCTGATGGAAGTCAGTATAGATGGACTAATACAACAAGTCCCACACACAGCTAGAAGCCCAAAATTTTTTCAGAGGTAGAAGCAGAAAAAAATATATTCAGTTTGCAACCTGATGGAGGTCTGTATAGATGGATTAATAGAACAAGTCCCACACACAGCTAGAAGCCCAATATTTTTTCAGAGGTAGATGCAGAAAAAAATATATTCAGTTTGCAACCTGATGGAGGTCAGTATAGATGGACTAATACAACAAGTCCCACACACAGCTAGAAGCCCAATATTTTTTCAGAGGTAGATGCAGAAAAAAATATATTCAGTTTGCAACCTGATGGAGGTCTGTATAGATGGATTAATAGAACAAGTCCCACACACAGCTAGAAGCCCAATATTTTTTCAGAGGTAGATGCAGAAAAAAATATATTCAGTTTGCAACCTGATGGAGGTCAGTATAGATGGACTAATACAACAAGTCCCACACACAGCTAGAAGCCCAATATTTTTTCAGAGGTAGATGCAGAAAAAAATATATTCAGTTTGCAACCTGATGGAGGTCAGTATAGATGGACTAATACAACAAGTCCCACACACAGCTAGAAGCCCAATATTTTTTCAGAGGTAGATGCAGATAAAAATATATTTAGTTTGCAACCTGATGGAGGTCTGTATAGATGGACTAATACAACAAGTCCCACACACAGCTAGAAGCCCAATATTTTTTCAGAGGTAGATGCAGAAAAAAATATATTCAGTTTGCAACCTGATGGAGGTCAGTATAGATGGACTAATACAACAAGTCCCACACACAGCTAGAAGCCCAATATTTTTTCAGAGGTAGATGCAGAAAAAAATATATTTAGTTTGCAACCTGATGGAGGTCTGTATAGATGGACTAATACAACAAGTCCCACACACAGCTAGAAGCCCAATATTTTTTCAGAGGTAGATGCAGAAAAAAATATATTCAGTTTGCAACCTGATGGAGGTCAGTATAGATGGACTAATACAACAAGTCCCACACACAGCTAGAAGCCCAATATTTTTTCAGAGGTAGATGCAGAAAAAAATATATTCAGTTTGCAACCTGATGGAGGTCTGTATAGATGGATTAATAGAACAAGTCCCACACACAGCTAGAAGCCCAATATTTTTTCAGAGGTAGATGCAGAAAAAAATATATTCAGTTTGCAACCTGATGGAGGTCAGTATAGATGGACTAATACAACAAGTCCCACACACAGCTAGAAGCCCAATATTTTTTCAGAGGTAGATGCAGAAAAAAATATATTCAGTTTGCAACCTGATGGAGGTCAGTATAGATGGACTAATACAACAAGTCCCACACACAGCTAGAAGCCCAATATTTTTTCAGAGGTAGATGCAGAAAAAAATATATTTAGTTTGCAACCTGATGGAGGTCTGTATAGATGGACTAATACAACAAGTCCCACACACAGCTAGAAGCCCAATATTTTTTCAGAGGTAGATGCAGAAAAAAATATATTCAGTTTGCAACCTGATGGAGGTCAGTATAGATGGACTAATACAACAAGTCCCACACACAGCTAGAAGCCCAATATTTTTTCAGAGGTAGATGCAGAAAAAAATATATTTAGTTTGCAACCTGATGGAGGTCTGTATAGATGGACTAATACAACAAGTCCCACACACAGCTAGAAGCCCAATATTTTTTCAGAGGTAGATGCAGAAAAAAATATATTCAGTTTGCAACCTGATGGAGGTCAGTATAGATGGACTAATACAACAAGTCCCACACACAGCTAGAAGCCCAATATTTTTTCAGAGGTAGATGCAGAAAAAAATATATTCAGTTTGCAACCTGATGGAGGTCTGTATAGATGGATTAATAGAACAAGTCCCACACACAGCTAGAAGCCCAATATTTTTTCAGAGGTAGATGAAGAAAAAAATATATGCAGTTTGCAACCTGATGGATGTCAGTATAGATGGACTAATACAACAAGTCCCACACACAGCTAGACGCCCAATATTTTTTCAGAGCTAGATACAGAAAAAAATTATATTCAATTTGCAACCTGATGGAGGTCAGTATAGATGGACTAATAGAAGGATGCTATGCCCAAAAGATTTTACTTCACTAGGTGCAGTAAAAAAATTGGTATTCTATGCACAGGTGGTATATCTTGCAACACAGATAGGCTACTCCACTGACTAACACACTCTGCAATAGGCCAAAAAGGATTAGCTTTGCTAGATTCAGCCAAATGCTGTGAAAAAAACTTGCACAGCACTGGCACAGACCTGCCTGGCAAAAACTGATAGGAACTGATGTAACCTAGTCCTGAAAAGGACTCCAATTACAATTAGTCTTTACTCCCACAATCTATCTATTTAAGAGCACAGACCTGCCTGATAAAAGTCGTAGGAAATGCTATAACCTAGTCCTTAAAAGGACTGCAATCACAACTATTCCCTACTCCCAAGCTATCTGTAGATTTGTGCGAAAATTGGCTTGAAATTAACAAGGTATAGCGCACACAGCAACAGCGGTGCCGTCTAACACGCAGCTGCAGCAGTGAGAAAATGGTGGCGACGGGGAAAATGGCTTGGTCTTATAGGGCAAGGACATGTGACATACACTGCCAATGACACATGCCCTTGCTTTTGTGAAAAAAAGCACTTCGCTCCGTGTGTGCGCTGCTGATAGGCTGACAGATTGCACCTCCCCACTGTAAATGTGGGAAAGAGAAAAAAAAATGGAGATCTTCATTGTTCCTGCAGAGATCCATCCCCTGCCCCTCCCCCCACCCCGCTGTACACTCAAACTGCGTATTAACATTAATTTTCATCATTATTGAGAAAAAATCCAGTTATGATTTTGGTGCACGAACAGTTATCGAACATAACCTCGAACAGCCGAATTCTTCTCAAATTGTTCGTGTTCGCCGAGCGGCTCGAACACCGCCCAAAACAGCTCGAATTTGAGATTGGCGAACAGTTCGAATAGAACAACGCTCATCTCTACTGCAGACTGCTCCAGTGTTTCATGGAGCGAGCTGGAGGTCAAAACTCAATATAAGTCTGTGAGAGCATCGTTCTGGCTCTCATAAACTTGCATTGAGAGCTTGGGTGCCAAAAGCTGAGGTCACAAGATGGTGCCGAGGGACCGGAGCGGAAATGAAAAAAGAAGAAGAAGTCGAAGAGTGAGTATAAGAGTAGTAACAGAGTTCTTAGGTTTAAGCACCACTCCAGAGCTGACAAAAATTCAAATGCTGTAGTGCTGCTTTAACAAATACTCATTGTGGAAACTGAGTCTTATAGTTTCTGATGGTGCATATACAGTGCTGGACAAAAGTATTGGCACCCCTGCAATTCTGTCAGATAATACTCAGTTTCTTCCTGAAAATGATTGCAATCCAAATTCTTTGGTATTATTCTCTTCATTTAATTTGCTTGCAAGGAAAAAACACAAAAGAGAATGAAGCAAAAATCAAATCATTGATCATTTCACGCAAAACTCCAAAAAAGGGCCGGACAAAAGTATTGGCACCCTCAGCCTAATACTTGGTTGCACAACCTTTAGCCAAAATAACTGCGAACAACCGCTTCCGGTAACCATCATTGAGTTTCTTACAATGCTCTGCTGGAATTGTAGACCATTCTTCTTTGGCAAACTGCTCCAGGTCCCTGATATTTGAAGGGTGCCTTCTCCAAACTGCCATTTTGCGTTCTCTCCACAGGTGTTCTATGGGATTCAGGTCTGGACTCATTGCTGGCCACCTTAGAAGTCTCCAGTGCTTTCTCTAAAACCATTTTATAGTGCTTTTGGAAGTGTGTTTTGGGTCATTGTCCTGCTGGAAGACCCATGACCTCTGAGGGAGACCCAGCTTTCTCACACTGGGCCCTACATTATGCTGCAAAATTTGTTGGTAGTCTTCAGACTTCATAACGCCATGCACACGGTCAAGCAGTCCAGTGCCAGAGGCAGCAAAGCAACCCCAAAACATCAGGGAACCTCCGCCATGTTTGACTGTAGGGACCGTGTTCTTTTCTTTGATTGCCTCTTTTTTTTCCTGTACACTCTATGTTGATGCTTTTTCCCAAAAAGCTCTACTTTTGTCTCATCTGACCAGAGAACATTCTTCCAAAACATTTTAGGCTTTCTCAGGTAAGTTTTGGCAAACTCCAGCCTGGCTTTTTTATGTCTCGGGGTAAGAATTGGGGTCTTCCTGGGTATCCTACCATACAGTCCCTTTTCATTCAGACGCCGACGGATAGTACGGGTTGACACTGTTGTACCCTCGGACTGCAGGGCAGCTTGAACTTGTTTGGATGTTAGTCGATGTTCTTTATCCACCATCCGCACAATCTTGCGTTGAAATCTCTCGTCAATTTTTCTTTTCCGTCCACATCTAGGGAGGTTAGCCACAGTGCCATGGGCTTTAAACTTCTTGATGACACTGCGCACGGAAGACACAGGAACATTCAGGTCTTTGGAGATGGAATTGTAGCCTTGAGATTGCTCATGCTTCCTCGCAATTTGGTTTCTCAAGTCCTCAGACAGTTCTTTGGTCTTCTTTCTTTTCTCCATGCTCAATGTGGTACACACAAGGACACAGGACAGAGGTTGAGTCAACTTTAATCCATATTAACTGGCTGCAAGTGTGATTTAGTTATTGCCAACACCTGTTGGGGGCCACAGGTAAGTTACAGGCGCTGTTAATTACACGAATTAGAGAAGCATCACATGATTTTTCAAAGGGTGCCAATACCTTTGTCCACCCCCTTTTTTAGGTTTGGTGTGGAATTATATCCAATTAGGCTTTAGGACAATTCTTTTTGTGTTTTTTTCATTGAAGACAAATTAAATGAAGAGAATAATACCAAAGAATTTGTGATTGCAATCAATTTCAGGAAGAAACTGAGTATTATCTGACAGAATTGCAGGGGTGTCAATACTTTTGGCCAGCACTGTATGGCTCCCTTCCACATGTCTGTAATTTCTGCTCCATACCTTCATTGCAATGAGCAATAAATACAAGTCAACATTTCCATTAGTGTTCAGCATTATGTAGGAAGGAATTAAAGGAATATTCACATCTTATAGTTTATATCCAGGTCAAATCTCTATGAATCTTATTAACTCTCAGAGCATAGAAAGAAGCCCTTTAGTTACTTTAGCTTTGCAAGGTCTTTTCCATATGAAACAGCTCAATTCTAGTGAATGGGGCTGGTTTGCATTTCAATGTAACTGTAAAAAGCTGAGGGATGTCTTTATTGTGATGATACACTGCACTGTGGCTTTCCATAGGGTGGCAATTTAACAACTATGTGAGGAAGTTTTTTGGAAATTAGTTATCAATGTTAATTTAATTTAATTTTGTTCCACTTTTAAATAAAGAGTAATGGCCTATCAATCTTGCATCTGTGTGGAAGCGTGAACCAATAAAGATTTATTTATTTTGTGACATATGCTGAAATATTCAATAAGTTTGATTGACAAATATGGACACAGGTAAAACATTCAATAAATGTTGGTGACCCATTTCATATTTGAGGGCATGTGAAAATCATTTACATTATTGATTTATTTGTGTCGGATAAACTGAAGACTTCTCTATAATATCAAAACATGTCTACTACATATATTACTCATTGTTTGTTACTTTCCTTGAAAATAAATAATGGGTTTGCTATTGTTTGAAATGTTGCAACTACTTTTTTTTTCAAAGATCTCCTTAGGGGTGCTATATTGAAGACTCATGCTTTCTTTCTGTATTATTTGTATAGGGTGTGCAGCAGAGTATGCTCTCTATGGCAGCTGTGATGAACAGGAGTTATTACTCAGAGTTTCAATAGACTAATACAGTCTCCACGAAAAGATGAAATCGAACCCCCTTCCCTCCGAAAACCAAGGAGTGGCAGGGAAGAAGCGCTTGGAGTCTTTTGTGTGTGCATTGCTTTGTTATTATGCTGAGGCCTCAAGCAACACAATAGAACAGTCATTTGTCATTATATCCCCCCATCCTCTACAGATAATGAGATGACTCTGCTAATATTCCCCAAGGCTATATAGCAAAGCCGAAATATGAGTTAAAAAAAGATAGCATGGAAACTGGTACATTTGAGAATGTACAGCTATATACAGCATATTGATGGTGGTTTTATATATATATATATATATATATATATATATAATAACAATAATAATAATAATAATAATTTTTAATTTTATAGAGCCAACATATTCCGCAGCACTTTACAAATTTAGGGGGGACTTATACAAACAATACAGAATAAACATAACTCATATCGAAAGGAGTGAGGGCCCTGCTCGCAAGCTTATAGTCTATGAGAAAATGGGGGAGACACAAAAGGTAGATTGTACATATATTGTGTAATGCAGCCTTGATATACTATATAAGAAAAATAATACATGGACTGGTCGCCTGCCAGTATGTGTGCAGTCCTGACCGAGGCTATTATGTGCATGGTTGGTATGAACCTGAAATTTATTAATAGCTATAGTAGACCATGACACGGGTGTATACATTCATTTATTATTTGCTTGTTTTCGTGGTGACGATATATTTATATACACATACATATATATACTGTACATACATAGATATATAAATACATATATGTACATATATACATATTTAGAATATATATATTGTCACCAGGAAAATCATCAAATAATAAATGAAAGTATACACCAGTGTCATGGTGTGTTATAGCTATAAATTCCCATTAATAGAATCCAGATATTTCCAAAGAGCACAATAATAAATGAGTTGTATGCATGTTCCACTTAATAGTCTTTGATAGAAACTAAAGTAAGAAATGTCAGCTATTCTGAATCACAGGCTTGTAACATGTAGCAGTACACTATTTTAGAATCAATTGGTGGCCTTGCATTTGTCAGTTGAGATGGGGATTAGTCTTTAGAGAATGAGTGAGCAGTTAATTAGTAGACTAGAGTGTGCATCAAGAATGACTCACCGGAGGAATAAGAATAGGTCACACGAGTGACCTAGTAGTAGAAAGGCAAGCATATACCTTCTGGCTAATACCCATTGGAGTAGCAGAAGTTCTGTAGTGCTATAATTGTGATAGAAGGTAAATGAATAGAGATTTCCCATCCTGTTAAGAGAAAGCAATGCTTGAACTGTCAGGATGTTCCATTAGTGAGATGATAAAAACATTTTTAGAATCTTTAACTTTCTAGTTTCCAGTAGTGTTGTCATCCCTAACGTAAGCTTCAAAACACATTTAACTGGAGGGAAAATTGGTATACCAATTTTCTAAATGCATCAAATCTAGTGCCGTGAGACACATTTAAAAAAAAAATCTGCACAGGATTATATTTGATGTGGCGATCTTCACTTTTTTTCCATTGTATGTTTTGCTCTGCATTCATGATAATTTACGAAAACATATTGACGTTGCTTTGTTTTCCTTCAATTGTAATTGTAATTGAATTTTGTTTTACACATTGCGGAATAAAGAAAGATGTGAGGATATGATATTATCTGATAAAATCAAGACAACGGGAAGTAACTGTTTAGAAGCAAGAATATGTGATAATACATAGTAAATAAAACAATTGGGCTGATTACTTATTCTCAACTGTAACGCAACGTCAAAGGGAAAGAGGACCATTTATATTTTTTTATGAATGTTCTATAAATAATAATGAGTATCAAATAATTTTTCTAATATTTGATATTTTATCTGTATTATAATATAGTATATAGGTGCATATGTCTGTGTATGTGTACAATGATGCATACAATTGGGAAACAGACCTAAAGCCATACAAAATGCAGCTGCTTACTCCTACAAAACTAAGTGCTGTACATACCCAAAAATAATCCGTAAAGAAGTTGTCCACTACTTGGACAACCCCTTTTCATACTCCTCACTTGGCCCCGATAAAATAAAAAAGCTTACACTCACCTCCTGTGCCAGCACAATATTACAGCGGTGTAGGCACTCACATTCCCGGTGCTCTCATGTGGTTGTTATGACACATGGGCCTGGTGCCCAATCAGTGCTGGTATTACTGGCCCCACCTTCGGACAAATTGAACATCATGAGGAAGTCATAGCTGCGGCTGCTCTCTCACTTCCTCTTGATGTTCGATTTGTCTGAAGGCGGGGATAGTGATGCCTGCGCTGATTGGGCGCCAGGCTCACGTATCATATCAACCGCAGGAGAGCCCTGGGAACATGAGAGCCGACACTGCTGGAACAGTGTCTACATGGGAGGTGAGTATAGGCTTTTTCATTTTATCGGCGCCAAACAGTTAGATCAAGAAGGGGTTGTCCTAATAGTGGACAAACCCTTTAATATAACATCTAAATATAATCATACTTTCTTGATTCCTTCTTTTAAATTCATTTTTCTCAATATAATCATGTTTGTATACAAAACTTATTATGGGAGCTCCTCCTCTGCCTTCTATATAGATAGGATCTCATCAGTAGTGTTGAGCCACCCCCGTAGTGTTCGAGTTCGGTTCGGTTCGTCGAACACCCGTGTGTTCGCCGAACTGTTCGTCGAACTGTTCGTCGAACACCTTCGAACACCGTTAAAACCAATGGCAGGCAAACAAAAACACATAGAAACACATAGAAAACACCTTCAAAGGTGTCCAAAAGCTGACAAACTGCTCAGAAGACACAACTAACACATGGAAAAGTGACAAGTACATATAGTCATGCGAAAAGAAAAGAGGTGGAGGAGTAAAAGGAGGGGGAGACACAGATATAGGCATGTCATGCCCTTCTACAATCCAAAAAGTGAGAAGCCGAGACGGCCAGTCCGCTCCTGCCCGTGCCACCTCCGTGTCGCCGGGTTTGTGCCAGAGCCGCGGTGAACCCTGACGGCCAGCCCCCCTCTCCCAATACTGGTGCCTGTCCGCTGGTGGGTCGAGAGAGCCCCCCTGCGGTGGAGGCAGCTCTAAGCTTTTTAATTTAAATTGTCCCTCTAATTTGAATGAATACACTTTAAATCCATTTACAAGGATCTATAGGAGGGCAAGTCTCATGCCAGCAGCCGCGTAATTCCAGCTCCAGTAGCGTCCACTAAAGCTGCTGCAGTTAAAAAGCTTTTATAAGGATCGAGCTCGGCTGTCCACCGCAAGGCATCCTAGTGCCAGTCCCAGCCCCTATGCCTTGGGGTGCCTCCTGATGCTCTTCACTGAGTATCCCGTGGTCCCGAAGCATTTCCTTTGAAAAAATTAAGTGTCCAAACTACAGGTGGTGTAGCTTGCTTAACAGCCGGGATAATCCGCTGACTAGCAGACACTGCTACTAGGCACAAAGTATTTCCTGGGCTAGATGCAGTTAAAAATTTGTAAGTAGATACTCTCGTTGGATGCTGAGAATGCATTCCATAGAGTCTCCTGGCACGCCATATATGATTCTCTTAAAAAGCTTGGGATAGGGGTCTAGGGGACCCTTTTATAGCCAAAATCACGGCCCTGTATCACAATACGTCACCTAGGCTGAAGATAAATGGAACTGTAGCACCGAGGGCTCGGTTGCTACAGACGTATTGCACCTCACCCAGAGGTGTGATATCTCACTCTCAGATAAGGATGGAGTATGGATCAGGACCCGACACCTGCATGCATTACACCACATTGCCGTGGGGCAGGGCGACCAATATGCCCCTGAGATGGGCACGACAGTCCCTGTCCCTGGCTGGAGTGGGGGGAGGGAACACTGAGGAAGGGGAACCCTGCAGTGCAGGAGCAGGGAGGAAGCAGTTCCTGGGTGCATTGAGAAGGGAGTATAAAAGGTGGGCACCATCTTAGTTCAGTGCAGAGAAGTCTGAGCAGAAGTGGCAGGGAGCAGGGGCTCTGCATGAGCTCTGCTCCGGAGGCGGGCCTAGTAACAGAGGCCCAGGCCTGCAAGAGGGAGAAGGAAGGAAGAGGAGCGGAGAAGGCTCCAGGAACGAGGAATGAAGGGATCCCAGGGGTGCGGACGGGCGAGTCGCCACCGCACGCCCGAATCCACCTGCGTGGAGGGGTCAGGCCAAAGGGGGAGACCGGTCCCCGAACTAGTGGAGGCAGGAAACGACCCTCAGCTAGAAACCGGAGGCTCTGACATTTTATGTGGCGCAGCCCCTTGCTCCACCCGCTAGGAAGGCACCACATAGGGTCAGGGAAACTGGCGCCAAGTTTACCAAGAGGAGGCCCGAGGCAGCCGGACAGAAGTGTTGGTAAGAAAGGCCAGACAAAGGACACACAAAGGGGGTCCTGTGAAGCGCTCCAAAGTTATCTGGGAGTTGTCTGAGCCCCTCACCTGGTGAGCACAGTACGACGTGGGCAGCCGTTACCTGCAGACATGGTCTGGATAATAAGAACTGTGAGTAAAGGCCCTGAACTGCATCACTGACTCCGTGTCGTTACTGCTGCTGCCCTGCACCATCACCCCCATCCTCCGCATACACTGCCCTGAGGCTATACTCCTCCCGTGGGGAGTTATGCTACGCTCTGCTGCACCCACAACACCAGCCTTAGCGGTCTGCCCTGTAGCGGCGGTTCACTCTGACCGCAATCCACGGGTGGCGTAGTCGGACATTTAAACATCAAAACCACATAAATAGTTCCGCCACTGGTTTGACCGCCCTGAGCCACGGAACCGGATCGCCGACACGAAGACTACAACCACCAGCATCCACCAAAAAGGGTCCGGCTCCGGGTGTCCCAAGGCCCAGGGGGTGCGTCAGAACATTTTCATCACCTTTCACAATCACCAATGGGACAAGGCAGGGATGTCCTCTGTCCCCTCTCTTATACATCCTAGTGACGGAGCACCTGCTCTCATCAATTCGCCATAACCCCAATATTAGGTGGATTGAGGTGGGAGGCACCGAGTACAAGTGCTCTCTATTTGCTGATGATGTCCTAGTATATATCACTCAATCACATATATCCATCCCTGCTGTTATGGCTGAAATAGATCACTTTGTTACATGGTAAAATTTTAAAATCAATGCAGCGAAGTCTGAGGCCCTCGATGTCTCCCTCCCTAAATCCATATAGGATTCCATCCAGTCCAACTTTCCCTTTGCCTGGCCCTCACAGGGTATCAAATACTTAGGAATTCCTATTCATAGAGACCTCTCCCATCTATGTTATCTTAATTTTGGGCCCTTTATTGAACAATTCCATACAGACCACGGTTGGCAAGTTAGAACTGTAAGATTCACTACGTGAACCACTGGTGTTTTGTGGAAAAGCACATGTACACCGCGTTCCAAATTATTATGCAAAAAGTGTTTAGGAGTGATAAGGGAAGAATTTGTCTGTTTGTCAGTTAAACTCATTGATGGTGATGTGTGTCAGGGCTCTTTATATCACTGTAAGCAATTGCAGACACCTGTGCTAATTAGTTTGGCAGGTGTGTCCAATGAAAGGCAAGACTACTTAAGAAGGCTCTCTCACATTATTAAGCAGCCTACATTTTCTGCCAAAATGGGAAAGAAAAAGGATGTGTCGGCTGCTGAGAAGCAACAAATTGTGGAGTGTTTAGGTCAAGGCATGACTACAATCAACATTGTGCGATGATCAGGATGAAGTGTCTTGGCAATCAAGAAGTATGTAGCTGATTCACAGTACACACGTGTGCGTGCTGATAAGGGCAAATTGAGGACTCTTTCCTACAGGCAATTACGTCAGGTTGAAACAGCAGCGGCAAAAAAGCCTTGTCATAGCAGCAGACAAGTTTTTGAAGCTGCTTGTGCCTCCAACGTCCCCCGAACAACAAGATGCAGGGTCCTTCAGAGGTTTGCAGCTGTGCATATGCCATCCTGTCGACCTCCTCTATCCACTTCACACAAGCAGAAACGGCTCCAGTGGGCCAAACATTACATGAAGACTGATTTCAAAACTGTTTTGTTCACGGATGAGTGCCGTGCAGCGCTCGATGGTCCAGATGAATGGAGTGGAGGATGGCTGGTTGATGGACACCCCACGCAAACACGGCTACAGCGCCAACAAGGAGGAGGTGGAGTAATGTTTTGGGCTGGAATCATGGGGAGAGAGATTGTCGGCCCCTTTAGGATCCCTGAAGGCGCTAAAGATGAATTCCATAATGTATGTGGATTTTCTCAAACAGCACTTCCTGCCATGGTTCAAGAAGAAGAACCGTGTATTTCACAGCAAGATCATTTTTCTGCATGATAATGCACCATCTCATGCTGCACATAAAACATCTGCATCTCTGGCTGATATGGGCATAAAAGGGGACAAACTTATGGTGTGACCCCCATGCTCCCCTGACCTCTACCCCATTCAGAACCTTTGGAGCATCATTAAAAGGAGTGTCTATGATGGCGGGAGGCAGTTCACATCTAAGCAACAGCTCTGGGAGGGTATTCTGTCCTCATGCAAAACAATTGAAGCAGAAACCATCCAAAACCTGACAAATTCAATGGACGAGAGAGTTCAGAAGCTCCTTTCGAACAAGGGGTACTATGTGAAAATGTAACATCACCTAGAATAAAGTTTTGAGTTGAAAACTGTTTGATTTCAGTTTCTAACAACCTGCCAATGCTTATAATTTCAAAAATGACCATTTTTTTGGTCTTTATTAAAATGAAAAGGTTGATCGAAAAGTTTGGGGGATCTAAGAGTGTGGCAACCCAGTAGTCATGATTACTTCGAATTCGGACAATATGAGGGTCATGCTGCAGGTAGTGCAGCAAGAAGGCACTTATGTGTCTTGCGCATCTCGGAGCCCCAAAATTATTTTCCAGGCTAGATGCAGCTAAAAATTATTTTTAATTTTAAATCTGGTGAAGCTTATTATAGATGGCCTAATAGGATCAGTGCTGCACACTGCTACAAAGCCCAAATTATTTTCCAGTCAAGATACAGATAAACATGATTAGTAATTTGAAAGCTTAAAACGGTTGGTAGGGTGATTTTAACCAATCATCAAGCTTTTACTCTCCCTAGGATGACACAGGGGTAGAAAAGTCGTTTCGGATCCATGATTTGTTCATCTTTATGAACGTGAGTCTGTCTACATTATCAGTGGAGAGCCGCGTGCGCTTATCTGTCAGCACACCACCAGCAGTGCTGAACACACGTTCAGACAGAACGCTGGCTGCGGGGCATGACAAGATCTCCAAGGCGTAAGTGGCTAGCTCCGGCCATTTATCCAGATTGGAAGCCCAAAAAGAGCAAGGGTCCAGTGACACAGTCGTGGCTTCAATGTTTACTTGGAGATACTCCTGTACCATCGTCTCTAGGCGTTGACTATGTGTCAGACTTCTTGTCTCCTGTGGCCTTGCAAAGGATGGGCTAAAAAAGTGGTGAAATGATTCCGCAAAATTGATGTTACCAGCAGATACTGTGGTTCTGTTACGGTTTGAGTGCTGAACACTTGACGGTCCCACGGTTGGCAAGTTGGAACTGTGAGATTCACTACGTGCACCACTGGTATTTTGTGGAAAAGCACATGTAAGATTCTGCAACAGTCTCTGCTGATACTCCTGCATGCGTGCATCCCTTTCTATGGCAGGAATAATTTCTGCAAATTTACTTTTGTACCGGGGATCTAACAGTGTGGCAACCCAGTAGTCAGGATTATTTCTAATTCTCACAATTCGAGGGTCATGTTGCAGGTAGTGCAGCAAGAAGGCACTCATGTGTGTTGCGCATCCAGGAGCACCAAGTCCCTGTTGTGTTGGTGGCGAGGTAGCAATCATGCTTCCTTCCTCTGTCCTCTCCCCCCAACCTCGCACAACAGAAATGTGATCAAGGTCTCCCTCATCTGATGAGTCTTCCATCAGTTCGTCCTCCAATTCTTCCTGGGCTCCTGCACGTTCCTCACTAGTTTGGCTGCTACCATGCGCCCTGGTAAAATCATCTCCCCCACCCTCACATGCCTGCCGCCTTGGTGCTGCCGACCGTCTGGACCTTGCAGATGTTAGCCCTTCCGCATACAACTCCTCCTCCTCTACTTCCTCCACCTCCTCTTGTGCCACCACCTGACTCCGAATTCTGTTTAACATGTGCTCCAGCATGTAAATCACCGGAATAGTCATGCTGATAATGGCATCGTCAGCACTAAACATCTTCGTCGCCATTTCAAAACTATGCAGAAGGGTGCATAGGTCCCTGATCTGAGACCACTCCTCCAGCGTGATTTGCCCCACCTCTGAATCTCGTTGGCCCAGGCTATACGTCAGAACGTATTGCACCAGGGCTTGTCGGTGCTGCCACAGTCGCTGCAACATGTGCAGAGTTGAATTCCACCGGGTAGGCACATCGCATTTTAGCCGGTGAAGTGGCAGGCCCAACGACTTCTGTAGAGATGTAAGTCGCTGAGCTGCGGGATGCGAACGGCGGAAGTGAGCACACAGCGACCGTGCCCTCTGCAGAAGGCCATCTAGTCTGGGATAGTGGGCTAAAAATTGCTGGACAACCAGGTTCAACACGTGAGCCATACAAGGCACGTGTGTGACATTGCCCCGGCGAAGGGCCGCACCCAGGTTTGCAGCATTGTCGCACACGGCCTTCCCTGGTTTCAGGTCCAGTGGAGACAACCATTCATGAAATTGGTTCTCCAGAGCTGACCACAACTCCTCAGCTGTGTGACTCACATTTCCCAGACATTTCAATGTAAAAACCGCCTGATGACGTTGAGCCCTACTGCCAGCATAGTAAGGAGGTGTGCAGGATCCCTTCTGCGCAGTTAGAAAGCTTGTGGCATGACCAGACAGGCTTTGGGTGCAGGTGGAAGACCGAGAGGAGGTTGAGGAGGCAGAAGCAGTGGAGGAAAAATGACATAAAGATAATTGACGCACAAGTCATGGGGACGGCAAGACTTGGACAGCAGCCCCTTGTCCTGCTGTCACCATAGTTACCCAGTGCCCAGTCAGCGACATGTAACGCCCCTGTCCATGCCTACTCGTCCAAGTGTCTGTGGTGAAATGCACCCTGTCACACACAGAGTTTCTCAAAGAAGCGGTGATGTTGTGTGCGACATGCTGGTGGAGCGCAGGCACACCTTTCTTTGAGAAGTAGTGCCGACTGGGCATCTGGTACTGGGGCACTGCGACGGACATAAGGTCTCGAAAATCCTCTGTGTCCACCAGGCGGAAAGGCAGCATTTCTGTAGCCAAGAGCTTGCAGATGGTGAAATTCAACCTCTTAGCTTTCTCATGGCTAGGAGGAAATGGTCTTTTACTTGTCCACATCTGAGGGACCGAGGGCTGGCTATTGTGCTTAGACGGGGTTGATAAGGGTGTCCCCGGCAAACTGCCGGTCTGTGAGGAAGATGCAGGCGGACATGTTAGGTTGCCTTGATCCAAAGGTGGTGCTATCGATGTCGGACAGCGCTCAAGACCAGCTGGTGTTACCACCTCCAAAGAAAATGATGACCTGCCAATCACGCTGGCTGTTGCGGGTAAAGAGGTGGCAGGTCTGCGCCCCAAAACAGGTGTGACTGCTGTCCCCCCAGTCACAGAGGATGAAGAGGCCGCGGATGCACAAGATATGGCAGACGGTGGTTGGCCCGGCCGGCTAGACCGCATTGTAGCACACTGAGCTTCCCACTGCAACTTATGCTTCATGTCCATGTGCCGGTTCATGCATGAAGTACTCAAACTATGTATTTTTTGGCCTCTACTTAGCTTTTGCTGACAAATGTTACAGATAACACGAGTTGGGTCATCTTTATCGATCTGAAAAAATGCCCAGGCTATGCAAGGCTTAGCACCCATGCGACCTGAAGAGCCACCACGACTTGTGGTGAGAGGCAGAGTTGTGTTTGAGGATGCAGTTGTTGTCGTGCTTCCAGTACTACGTCTCTGTCCAGGAAGGCGCAACCTGACCTCGTCGTCACTAGCATCTTCCTCCACCTCCTCTGCTGACCTCATCTCTTGGCTGACTGTGGGTTGACAGTAAGTGGGATCTCCGACCTCATCATCATCACCCTGTGCGTTATCACACCCGTCGTCCTCAGAGCCAACCTTTTTCTGCCCTGACAAAAAACTAAAGTTGTCGCTCCAATCAGGTATTTGAGTCTTATCATCGTCTTCCTCATTGTCTCCACCAACAGGAGTTACAGTTTGGGAATGAGGGTCTACATTATGGTCAGAACCTTCTGCGTCTGGTCCTGGATCCGACTCATAAAGATTCTGGGCATCAGTGCAGATCATTTCCTCGTCTGGATTCACAGAAGCGCTGGAGTCGACCTCTGATTCCCAGGCTATAGTATGAGTAAACAGCTCTGCAGACTCAACCATCTGTTCTACCTCATACTCAGACGGGCAGCTGGAGATTTGGGAGCTGTGAGGAAGCAAGTGCGATTTGGGTGACACCTTTGAGGACTGGAGTATTTGTGATGTTGAAGTTGATGTGGAGGAGAGCCCACTTAAAGGAGCACTTGATATCCGTTGAAGCACCTGCTGTTTTTGTGACTCATCTGGAATTTGTAGCGATTGGCGTGGCCGTAAGAAAGGGATCTTATCACATTGTCCGCTAAAAGAAGTAGACATTTTAGTTTGGCTGGAAGATGGTCTTTCTTCTGCACCTACCCCACGGACACAACCTTTTTTCCCCTTCCCAACACGCCTATTCCCCTTTCCACCAGCAGCAGGCCTTTTTCCACTCATTTTGGTGGTTAACTAATTCACAACTCTGGAGTTGTTTGCACAAAAAAACAATGGATGGTAACCGAGCAGAGCTGAGTGGCCAAACTGTGGTATTAGGCCAAAACTATTGGCTAGGTTAGATGCAGAAAAAAAATATTTTTAATTTGCAACCTGATGGAGGTCAGTATAGATGGACTAATAGACCAAGTCCCACACACTGCTAGAAGCCCAAATATTTTTTCAGAGCTAGATGCAGAAAAAAAATATTTTTAATTTGCAACCTGATGGAGGTCAGTATAGATGGACTAATAGACCAAGTCCCACACACCGCTAGAAGCCCAAATATTTTTTCAGAGCTAGATGCAGAAAAAAATTATTTTTAATTTGCAACCTGATGGAGGTCAGTATAGATGGACTAATAGACCAAGTCCCACACACCGCTAGATGCCCAAATATTTTTTCAGAGCTAGATGCAGAAAAAAATTATATTCAATTTGCAACCTGCTGGAGGTCAGTATAGAAGGACTAATAGAACAAGTCCCACACACTGCTAGAAGCCCAAATATTTTTTCAGAGCTAAATGAAGAAAAAAATTATTTTTAATTTGCAACCTGATGGAGGTCAGTATAGATGGACTAATAAACCAAGTCCCACACACTGCTAGAAGCCCAAATATTTTTTCAGAGCTAGATGCAGAAAAAAAATATTTTTAATTTGCAACCTGATGGAGGTCAGTATAGATGGACTAATAGACCATGTCCCACACACTGCTAGAAGCCCAAATATTTTTTCAGAGCTAGATGCAGAAAAAAATTATTTTTAATTTGCAACCTGATGGAGGTCAGTATAGATGGACTAATAGAACAAGTCCCACACGCTGCTAGAAGCCCAAATATTTTTTCAGAGATAAATGAAGAAAAAAATTATTTTTAATTTGCAACCTGATGGAGGTCAGTATAGATGGACTAATAGACCAAGTCCCACACACTGCTAGAAGCCCAAATATTTTTTCAGAGCTAGATGCAGAAAAAAATTATTTTTAATTTGCAACCTGATGGAGGTCAGTATAGATGGACTAATAGACCAAGTCCCACACACCGCTAGAAGCCCAAATATTTTTTCAGAGCTAGATGCAGAAAAAAATTATATTCAATTTGCAACCTGCTGGAGGTCAGTATAGAAGGACTAATAGAACCAGTCCCACACACTGCTAGAAGCCCAAATATTTTTTCAGAGCTAAATGAAGAAAAAAATTATTTTTAATTTGCAACCTGATGGAGGTCAGTATAGATGGACTAATAGACCAAGTCCCACACACTGCTAGAAGCCCAAATATTTTTTCAGAGCTAGATGCAGAAAAAAATTATATTCAGTTTGCAACCTGATGGAGGTCAGTATAGAAGGACTAATAGAACCAGTCCCACACACTGCTAGAAGCCCAAATATTTTTTCAGAGCTAAATGAAGAAAAAAATTATTTTTAATTTGCAACCTGATGGAGGTCAGTATAGATGGACTAATAGACCAAGTCCCACACACTGCTAGAAGCCCAAATATTTTTTCAGAGCTAGATGCAGAAAAAAATTATATTCAGTTTGCAACCTGATGGAGGTCAGTATAGATGGACTAATAGAATGATGCTATGCCCAAAAGATTTTACTTCACTAGGTGCAGTAAAAAAATTGGCATTCTATACACAGGTGGTATATCTTGCAACACAGATAGGCTACTCCACTGACTAACACACTCTGCAATAGGCCAAAAAGGATTAGCTTTGCTAGATTCAGCCAAATGCTGTGAAAAAAACTTGCACAGCACTGGCACAGACCTGCCTGGCAAAAACTGATAGGAACTGATGTAACCTAGTCCTGAAAAGGACTCCAATTACAATTAGTCTTTACTCCCACAATCTATCTATTTAAGAGCACAGACCTGCCTGATAAAAGTCGTAGGAAATGCTGTAACCTAGTCCTTAAAAGGACTGCAATCACAACTATTCCCTACTCCCAAGCTATCTGTATATTTGTGCGAAAATTGGCTTGAAATTAGCAAGGTATAGCGCACACAGCAACAGCGGTGCCGTCTAACACGCAGCTGCAGCAGTGAGAAAATGGTGGCGACGGGGAAAATGGCTTGGTCTTATAGGGCAAGGACATGTGACATACACTGCCAATCACACATGCCCTTGCTTGTGTGAAAAAAAGCACCTCGCTCCGTGTGTGCGCTGCTGATAGGCTGACAGATTGCACCTCCCCACTGCAAATGCGGGAAAGAGAAAAAAAAATGGAGATCTTCATTGTTCCTGCAGAGATCCATCCCCTGCCCCTCCCCCCGCCCCGCTGTACACTCAAACTGCGTATTAACATTAATTTTCATCATTACTGAGAAAAAATCCAGTTATGATTTTGGTGCACGAACAGTTATCGAACATAACCTCGAACAGCCGAATTTTTCTCAAATTGTTCGTGTTCGCCGACCGGCTCGAACACCGCCCAAAACAGCTAGAATTTGAGATTGGCGAACAGTTCGAGTAGAACAACGCTCATCTCTACTCATCAGTAGCTACTGCCATCTCCTATCTCAGTAACAGGAAACTCTATCTTCACTGAATACAGATTTTAACTCATAATTGAGATTGAATTTTGATAATGACTGATCAATTTTGGCAGCAAAAGAAGTTGATTTCTTTGATAAGATATACACTGTGTTCCAAATTATTATGCAAATAATATTTTCTCAGATTTTCCCAAATTACCTATATGAATTGCAGTCATTGTAATTTTCCAGTCTAATATCTATTAGAGTACAATTGAAAGGTTTTTGTACAAACTGCCTATGATAACAGTATATTTTTAAAAAATAAAAAACTCAAACTGCACTCAAAACGCATGTTCCAAATTATTATGCACAGCAGAGTTTTCAACCTTTTCATTTTAATAAAGAACAAAAAAATGGTCATTTTTGAAATTATAAGCATTAGCAGGTTATTACAAACTGAAATCAAACAGTTTTCAACTCAAAACTTTATTCTAGGTGATGTTACATTTGCACATAGGACCCCTTGTTCGAAAGGAGCTTCTGAACTCTCTCGTCCATTGAATTTGTCAGGTTTTGGATGGTTTCTGCTTTAATTGTTTTGCAAGAGGACAGAATACCCTCCCAGAGCTGTTGCTTAGATGTGAACTGCCTCCCGCCATCATAGACACTCCTTTTGATGATGCTCCAGAGGTTCTCAATGGGGTTGAGGTCAGGGGAGCATGGGTGCCACACCATAAGTTTGTCCCCTTTTATTCCCATAGCAGCCAGAGATGCAGATGTGTTATGTGCAGCATGAGACGGGGCATTATCATGCATGAAAATGATCTTGCAGCAGAATGCACGGTTCTTCTTCTTGAACCATGGAAGGAAGTGCTGTTTGAGAAACTCAACATACATTATGGAGTTCATCTTTACCCCTTCAGGGATCCTAAAAGGGCCGACAATCTCTCTCCCCATGATTCCAGCCCAAAACATTACTCCACCTCCTCCTTGTTAGCGCCGTAGCCGTGTTTGCATGGGGTGTCCATCAACCAGCTATCCTCCACTCCATCCATCTGGACCATCGAGATCATTTCATGCATGATAATGCCCCGTCTCATGCTGCACATAACACATCTGCATCTCTGGCTGCTATGGGCATAAAAGGGGACAAACTTATGGTGTGGCACCCATGCTCCCCTGACCTCAACCCCATTGAGAACCTCTGGAACATCATCAAAAGGAGTGTCTATGATGGCGGGAGGCAGTTCACATCTAAGCAACAGCTCTGGGAGGGTATTCTGTCCTCATGCAAAACAATTGAAGCAGAAACCATCCAAAACCTGACAAATTCAATGGACGAGAGAGTTCAGAAACTCTTTTTGAACAAGGGGTCCTATGTGCAAATGTAACATCACCTAGAATAAAGTTTTGAGTTGAAAACTGTTTGATTTCAGTTTGTAATAACCTGCTAATGCTTATAATTTCAAAAATGACAATTTTTTTGTTCTTTATTAAAATGAAAAGGTTGAAAACTCTGCTGTGCATAATAATTTGGAACATGCATTTTGAGTGCAGTTTGAGTTTTTTATTTTTTTAAAAATATACTATTATCATAGGCAGTTTGCACAAAAACCTTTCAATTGTACTCTAATAGTTATTTGACTGGAAAATTACAATGACTGCAATTCATATAGGTAATTTGGTAAAATCTGAGAAAATATTATTTGCATAATAATTTTGAACACAGTGTATTACAAAGTTGCTTATTTTCATGTGTACTATTGATTTATGAAATAAAGATTTAAACGATGGTTATGATTTCAGTGTACCTTTGTACAACTCATTCTACTTATTATTAAATCATTGGGGATTTCAATGTAGAAACAGCACACAACCAAACTTAATGGATTTCTGTTTGATATTCATTGCTTAATTGTGCACTAGTAAGCGAATTGTAGCTGAAATGTTGGGTGTCCCATAGTGAAAAGAGATGGAAAAAAGCAAATGGACTATTGAGATTTTATGTTCAATAATTCCGCTGAGCAAAGTAATTACTCTTTACCTAAATTATATTTTATTTAGGCTGGAATAGCAAAACAATATTATGCTTAAAATAGGGAATAATTGGGTTAGTCTCATAAATATAACACATACAGAATATGCTTGAGAAATGTATAAAGCACCCTATGAACAATTCAAAGTTCAATTTTCCTGTGTTTTACATACCAAAAATATTATTAATGTAGAACCAGAGACATTCTAAATTTAAATATAATACCTAGATGCTCTTAAATCCTTTTTTGTGTATACTTTTTGGAGATATATAGAGTGCCTGTAATGGTTTGTGCACAATACAGAAAACTATAACTTATTGGCTTGAAATTAAGTGTCAAGTCACAGTTTTCTGCATCATGGTATAGTTAATGTGTTGTGTGATAAAAAAATCAATGCTACATTTGTAAAATTCACTGAGTTTATCTGTGAATATATACAGAGACAGGAAAATGGTAAGACAGTGAGCGGTAATGTAAGAGATGTGTGTTTGCGTGCATCTTTCTTGACACGTTGATAAATTATTAACATTTTTCACTTTTTTTTCCAAACGCAGAGATTGGATTATGAAAGTAAAAGATTGTACACCTTAAAAATGGAAGTTGAGAACACACATGTAGATCCCCATTTTCACTATCTTGGTCCTTTCAAAGATACTGCGACTGTCAAAATTTCAGTAGATGATGCTGATGAACCTCCTATTTTTGGCCGACCTAACTACATGTTTAAAGTACATGAAGATATCGAACTAGGGACTATAATTGGGACAGTAATGGCAAGAGATCCAGATATCATTCCAAGTCCAATAAGGTAATTTTCAATTTAATATGTGATGCCTTCAATATTTTCTTCACGCTTATAGCATATTGATTTTCAGAGTAGTTTACTGCTATAACATATGAAAATTTGTGAATAAGACATCTTCTGCTGTTAAGAGAATGAGATTGGTATGGCAGTCATGAATTAACATGGCGTAATCGAGGTTTTTTTAGACTGTGTTTTATGTACAGTGTAATAATTAGTATTTTTCTAATGGAATAATATTGCATCATTATCTAAATAGTGAAAAACCTATTTAACAGCAGGATACAATACAAACAATTGTCTATCTAGACTTGAATATGAGGTCAAGAACTTGATATTTCTCTTCACCTCTGACCCAGAACCACATAACATATAACATTGTGTTCCATTTGGATTCATATTCAGTGTCAAACACATTCTGAGAAAGGTGCTATTAACCAAACAAAGCAATATTTTTTATGCACATTAGCTAGTAGTACCTAAAATTTGCTGAACTTAAATAATGGAGTAAATTATGACAACTAGAAATGAGGAAATTTATTTGAGTGGAATTAAATTCTTACATTTTTAAAAAATCAAATTCTCCAGAATATTGATTTTTTTTTAAATTAGCTTGGTGTGAATTCAGTAAAATGTCAACCAGATACAGCAGCCATATTGCTAAACCATAGAAGGCCTCACCTCACTGCTCACCTGTCCCATCGCCTTCATAACTCACTGTTTAATCCATGGCGCATCTTTTCTCCTCTTCTCTTCTCGCAAGTATTCTTTTTGACCTCATCACTCCAGGCCTGGATTTTGGCATGTGTAGACCTTGGCCATCACTGTGTATCATGTAGTCGCTCTGGGCAGTACATGTCATTACGTCATGATGACACAACGTTGCGACGCACATCGCCCAAGTGATGGCTCAGAAAGCAGTAATGTCAGTCCAAAGCCTAGTCCAACTAAAAGCTGTGGCCTGTAGTGATGAGGTCAAGAGAATGCTTGTGATCAGATAATAGGAAAAGAAGAGGCACCAAGACCAAGCCAAAGGATAGCTCGAGGGGCAATGAGGTGAATATATATTTTTTTTACATCCTAAGTTTATCCAAAGAAAATAAATTTGATGCAAATTGAATTTCTCTGTAAAAATCCGTGCAATTTGGCAAATTTGAATCTTTGTTCATTTTACAATCTCTTAAAGAAAGTGAGCAACTTCACAAACAAAAACATGCTATAGTGTGTTGCAAGGCAACACATTGGATCTTTACATTGAAATATAAGTCATAAGTCAAGATTTACCATCTTTTACATTCTTCTACTTTAAATTTGAATATATGAAGGAATATGAGTAGACTTTTTAAAATGAAAACTAGGATTGGGAGCAATATTTATGAATAGTTAAATACCAATTATAGCAAAAGTAGAATTTCATAAACATGTTTTTCCTGCTAGGTTCTCTCTGGATCGACACACTGACCTTGACAGAATTTTTAATATACACTCAGGAAATGGATCAATTTATACAGCAAAACCTTTGGACCGTGAAACATCCCAATGGCATAATCTAAGCATCATAGCTACGGAAATTAGTAAGCTATTTCATAATCATACTTGTTTACTGTGTATTCTTCATTGCACTATCATCAATTGCTCTAATCGCTAAAATCCTATTCTGTGACCGTAATATCTTTTAAAAATGATGTGCTTCAAAGGAACAACTTATTTATACATTCAGCCTGAGTGTGTAGAGAAACTCCGAATTTCCCTCAGGTCACACTTTGATTCTCTCTGATACTTTCCATCCAAAGGCTTTTATTTTTATTCAATCTCTAAATGGTGAACATGTAACCTTTGGGACAATGACCTATATGGTCTGTGTTATTTTAATACTTCTTCACTCTAATGCACATTATTTAGAGGTTCCACTTTAATGATCACTGTGTATGTCAGAGAGGAAGCATCTCTGTTATTTTGTTGCTAGGAAAGATTGATCTCATGATACAACCATCTCCACAAAATCACTTTTTAAATGACGAATTATGTGAAAGTAAAACAAGAAAAGGCTATGATAGTTATTTCTGTTCAAATGTTAAGTAATATGATGTTTTTTATTCTTTAGTCTTTGCATTAAGTGGATATTTTTACAGTTTCTTATTTTTAAAAAAATAATGTAACTACAAGAACATTTACAATTACAAGATATAAAAAAGTAGAGTTGTATTTTTTGTGTAAATGATGCTAGATTTTCAACAATTTTCGTAAGTATGTTAAGATTTGATTTAACAGTTTGTGATGAGCAAACTTGCTCAGATAACATGCTATCCGAGCATGCTCGGTCTTATCCAAATATCTTCAGCATGATCTGCTAGTAAGTTTGACTCCATGTGGCTGCATGTTTTCCGGTGGTAGACAGACGCAACACATGCGGGGATTGCCTGTTTGTTAGGCAATCCTGGCATGTGTTGCTTATGTCTATTGCCGGAAAACATGCAACCGCAGGGAGTCAAACATATTAGCAGAGCAAGCCGAAGACACTCAGATAAGACCGAGCATGTTTGGATAACTTGTTATCCGAGCATGCTCGGTCTTATCTTTGTATCTTTGGCTTGCTCTGCTAATATGTTTGACTCCCTGCGGCTGCATGTTTTCTGGCGTTAGACAGAAGCAACACGTTCCCTCATCACTGTTAACAATGTCTTATGTACTAAACCATATAATTAAGTGTTGACTGCTTCTAGGTCTGCAAAGGCAATAGACTCTTGAAAGTACTACAGTCATGGCCAAAAGTATTGAGAATGAGACAAATAGTAATTTTTCCAACGTTTACTGCTTCATTTTTTGTAATGGCAATTTGCATATACTCCTGAATATCAAAGAGTGATCAGCTCAACAGCAATTACTGTACTTGCAAAGTCAATATTTGCCCAGAAAATGAACTTTAACCCCCAAAACACATTTCAACATCATTGCAGTCCTGCCTTAAAAGGAGCAGCTAACATAGTTTTAGTGATTGATCCATTAACACAGGTGTGGGTGTTGATGAGGACAGGGCTGGCGATCAATCAGTCATGATTAAGTAAGAATGACATCACTGGACACTTTAAAAGGAGGCTGGTTCTTGGTATCATTGTTTCTCTTCAGTTAACCATGGTTATCTCTAAAGAAACACGTGCAGCCATCATTGCACTGCACAAAAATGGCCTAACAGGGAAGAGTATCGCAGCTACAAAGATTGCACCTCAGTCAACAATCTATCGCATCATCAAGAACTTCAAGGAGAGAGCTTCCATTGTTGTCAAAAAGGCTCCAGGGTGCCCAAGAAAGACCAGCAAGCACCAGGACCGTATCTTAAAACTGTTTCAGCTGCGGGATTGGACTACCAGCAGTGCCGAGCTTGCTCAGGAATGGCAGCAGGCTGGTGTGAGTGCTTCTGCACGCACTGTGAGGCGGAGACACTTTGAGCAAGGGCTGGTTTCAAGGAGGGCAGCAAAGAAGCCACTTCTCTCCAGAAAAAACATCAGGGACCGACTGATATTCTGCAAAAGGTACAGGGAGTGGACTGCTGAGGACTGGGGCAAAGTCATTTTCTCTGATGAATCCCCTTTTGGATTGTTTCTGACATCTGGAAAACAGCTTATTCGGAGAAGAAGAGGTGAGCGCTACCACCAGTCTTGTCTCATGCCAACTGTAAAGCATCCTGAAACCATTCATGTGTGGGGTTGCTTCTCAGCCAAGGGAATCGGCTCACTCACAGTCTTGCCTAAAAACACAGCCATAAATAAAGAATGGTACCAGAATGTCCTCCAAGAGGAACTTCTCCCAACCGTCCAAGAGCAGTTTGGCGCCCAACAATGCCTTTTCCAGCATGATGGAGCACCTTGCCATAAAGCAAAGATGATAACTAAATGGCTCATGGAACAAAACATAGAGATTTTGGGTCCATGGCCTGGAAACTCCCCAGATCTTAATCCCATTGAGAACTTGTGGTCAATCATCAAGAGATGGGTGGACAAACAAAAACCAACAAATTCTGGCAAAATGCAAGCATTGATTATGCAAGAATGGACTGCTATCAGTCAGGATTTGGTCCAAAAGTTGATTGAGAGCATGCCAGGGAGAATTACAGAGGTCTTGAAGAAGAAGGGGCAGCACTGCAAATATTGACTTGCTGCATTAACTTAGTCTAACTGTCAATATAACCTATTGGTACTCATAATATGATTGCAATTATATTTCTGTATGTGATATAAACATCAGACAAACACTAATAAAAACCAGAGGCCAGCAGATCATGTGAAAATATAATTTTGGTGTCATTCTCAAAACTTTTGGCCATGACTGTATATTCTTCCCTAACAGCTATACCTCTATAATAAGTAATGTAGTGAAGCATGCCATAAAAGTCTAGGAAAATCTGTGTTAATTAAACTTACCTGTGACTTTATGAAAAATCGGATGCATTTGATAATGTATGGGTCAATACTGGGTCGGTCTTAGTGGGTTTGGAGAGAAAAACTTCTCAATTGCCCAGGTACCAACACCCATGGCGGCCCTAAGCCTCTACAGCAGGAGCTACACTGAAAATAGCCTTAAAACAATTTAAAAAAAAAAATACACATATTTGGTATAGCTGCGTTTGTTAAAGACCAATTTATCAAAATATAAAGTAAATTAATCCGATCGGTAAATGGCATAACAAGAAAAGAAATCAAAATGCCAGAATTAAATTTTTTTGGCTGCCACAACATTGCAATAAAATGCAATAAGAAGAGATCAAAACATCATATCTGCCCCAAAATGGTATCAGTAAAAATATCTGCTAAGGGCACAAAAAAATAATCCCTCACACAGCCCCATATGCTGAAAAATGAAAAAATTATGAGTCTCGGAAAATTGCAACAAAAGCAATTTTTTTTTTTTACCAATGCCCCTACCCGAATTATCTATGTACCTATTTCAATTAACCACACTATGCTCTCTGCAGTACTGGAAGTCCACTGCCTCTGAGTAATCATTGACTCTGCCCTGTCCTTCAAACGGCACATCCAAGCTCTTGCCACTTCCTGCAGCCTCAATCTCAAAAATATTTCCAGAATCCGTCCTTTCTTCTCACCTGAATCTACTAAAATGTTAAAACATGCCCTCATCATCTCCCGCCTTGACTACTGCAATATCCTCCTCTTTGGCTAACACTTTTGCACCTCTCCAGCCTATTCTTAATTCAGCTGCTCCACTAATCCACCACATTCCATGCTACTCCTCTGCATCTCCTCTCTACAAATCCCTACATCAGCTCCCAATTCCCCAACATATGCAGTTCAAACTGGTAACGCGGACCTACAAAGTCATCCATAATCTAACTCCTTCATATATCTCCAATCTAATCCCCTCACATGTTCCAACATGCAACCTCCAGTCTTCCCTAGAACTCCTTCTCTCCTCCACACTCATATGTTCCTCATCCAATTGCCTCCAAGACTTCTCCTGAGTGTCCCCCATCCACTCAAATTTTGTAACTCAACACATCCAATTATCCACCACAATCAGAACCTTCAGACTGAACTTGAAAACCCACCTCTTCAAAAAAGCCTTTAGCCTGCAATGACCCTGCTGCCACCTCAGCATCACCACCGGAGCTGCCCCAACCCCATACCCTACTGTCTCCTTCACCATTATCCTATAGACTGTAAGCCCTCAAAGGCAGGGCTCTCTCCTTTCTTTACCAGTCTTTCATTGTTAATTTGTTCACCATAGTGTATATTTGTATCTTGTATGTAACCCCTGCTCATGTACTGCACCATGGAAACAATGGTGCTCTAAAAATAAATAATAATAATAATAATAATAGGTGTAAACATGTCATGAATTGCCCTATGAACAAGTAAAATGCTGCTCATTCATCAGATGATTGGATTGTTTATTTACAAGCCTATTTACCCAGGTTGATGAAGAATGATGGGCAAAGAAATATCACTATTAGATCAATCTGTCCCCATACAGTATCATGTTATCAGCAGCACATCGCCAGGTGTAAACTGCAGATGTGCTGCTGATAACATGATACTGTATGGGGACAGATTGATCTAATAGTGATATTTCTTTGCCCATTATTCTTCATCAACCTGTGTAAATAGACTTGTAAATAAACGCCAAATGACTTAAATATTGTCGATCATACTTACTTAATGGTCTGAACTCAGGGTATGTAAATGCAACCGAAATGTTTGAGTGTGATGGCCCAACATGTGGGCCCTAGCTTCATATTGCCCTGGGCCCCACTTTGTCTAAAACCAGCCTCAGGTTAATACCATAGGATTTTGTTCCCATGTAGGTTCCTTGTCAGTTAACTACTTAGAGAAACTAAAAGGAGTAGTGAACACCTTCACATAGACACAGTCATGCACATTTATTAGATTTCGAATAGTGAAGATATCAAAGTTGTTTTTTGTACAATATAATTTTTGTCATACTTCTAATGCCAGATTTGGACTGAGATTGAGCTCTGACATTTGAATGTAGAAAGACTCAAGCAGCCCCTCCATACCCACTTCCCCAGTTGCTGTTCTCTATTACAAGTATAGCATATTAAGGTGATCAGCACTCTATAGGTGAGTGATGCATGTGAAGCCTCAAATAGTAACATTCCAATAAAATCCCGGCACTCATGATACGAATGAATGCCAGGATTTTATTGTAAATTTTCTATTACAAGTATAATCCTGACTGAAAAAGGAAGAAATCTAGGTTTACTGCATGACCAATTTTTACAATAATACCAATATATAAGGTTAAAACAATTTAAAATAAAACCTCACTTTACTCTCCCCGGGTTGAGTGCTGAGTCTTCAATGCTGACAAGGTCAGATTGCCATATCTTGCCTTCATGCTCTTCATAACTAACACTTCAGAAAAGTCTTGGCTCTTTCAACCATTCTTACACAGCAAAGCACACCCTCCTAGCTTTGCAAAAACAGAATGATCTGCCGAGATTGTGCCTGATTTGTGCTGTCGCACCCTCAGAGTAAAGTGGTGATGGACTACATCATGCAACAGCCATAACTAAGTATGACTTACTTTGATATGTGCAATTGGCAGCTGATGAGGGAAACGTCTCACCTGCTAAAACTCTTTTAAGAGGCAAACACAATTGTAAACAGGGATAAATGTGCAATTATCAAATTTTTTACCATCATTTTTGTCCTGAAAAAAAAAAGTCAATAGAATGCAAGAGAGGATGGAGGAAAAAGACTAACTTGCACATAATTATAGCTGCTTTTTATCTGTTGGGGACTCACAAGGTCCATGTTACATACTGTAGGATATGGAGGAATAGAAGGAAGTAGAGGAGCAGTAGGATGGCTAGCAGTTGGTGGTTGTGGAGGGGACATTGAGTTGTCACACGCAGTAAAATACGACAGACAGAGTGAAAATTACTACTCAACTATTGCTGTAAATGTTAAAAACTTAAGGTACTTAGTTTGTACTTTCTTTTATCAAAAAGTAAAAAAGCAATCCAATCAAGTTAAGGTGTAATTAAATATGGTTGGAACCCATCACTAATGTCCTACCTCTACATGTGCCAAACCGGACTTCATCTGAGCTGGGTAAATGAAAGAAAACCAGGCAGATGGCTCACAATTAAAACTTTGTCATGGACGGCTGTGGAGTTGACATTGAGATGGCAAAGGCAATGGACAAGACTAACAGAGTGATAATAACAATGATGATGCTGACCATGACAATCAACCATCACAGGAGAGCTGCAGCATTTGGAGTATAGGCTTTATAGATGTTGTGTCCCACACAACCCTACTAGGTGAGCAGTTTTTAATACTTATGTAACATTTATCGATTGGATTAAACCCTATTGCGCTTTTGCATTTTTCCATAATCACAGGAGAAATGTCAGACATACAATGGCACCCTCAGTGGTGCTGGAAAACAAGGCAAGTTGTATGTGCAAATGCTCACGGGATAACAAGTGTATTGTTACTAACATATACAGTACATAAGGTACTTAGAATTTTTTTTTATCAAAATGCACAAAAGGCAACTAATCACATTAAGGTTGTGGTTGGTCAATATCACTAAAATCCATGTGCCAAACTAGGCCTCATCTGAGCTCGGGAAGTGAAAGAAAACAATGAATAAAGCTTGCTATTAAATTCATGTCTGGGCTGGATGTGTAGAAAAGGGTGTTGAGCCCTGGAGGGAGCCAAACAACCAATGTATACTACTAAAAAATAAAACAATAGGGCCCTCACACATTTAGTATTGAATTAATGTAAAGAAGCACAAACATGCGAAGGGGCCAATATACAAACATATACATACACTAAGCATCAGTACACTGCAATTTATGAATACATGAGCTTTAGAGACCAGTCCCAGGCAGCTGTTGCCAAGGGAAATTAAATGATAGGATGCATTAAAAGAGGCATAGATGCTCATGTCACATAGTTTTGCCTCTATACCGGTCACTATTGCTGTCACTATTTGCATAGTGTGTACAATTTGTTGCTCCAGTGTATAAGATGGACTCAGCTGAATTAGAGCGAGTGCAGAAAAAGCAATCAAGGTTATTAAGGAAATGGATTAATCATAATCACAGATGGCAATGCTTTACTTTAAGATCAATGATATTATGAAACTCTCTGCCACATGATGTTGTAATATTTGATTCACTGCTAAAATTCGAAAATTCAGTGAAGGCCTGGATATCTTTCTTGAAAAACATAATATTATAGGTAATAGGTACTAAATTCTGTCATGACTAGTGTTGAGCAATACCTTCCGATATCGGGAAATATCGGATCGGATTGGATCGGACAGATACCCAAAAAATATCGGATATCGCCGATTCCAATACCGGAAACCAATGCAAGTCAATGGGACACAAATATCGGAATGAAAATAAACACTTTCTTTCCTTGTAGGTTAATTCTACATGAAGGAAAACAACTAAGAATAATGTAGAATGTATTACATGAAAAGCCGGCAATTCAGCAGCGGCATAAACCGGTACCTGACAATTTAGAAGAGAAAGAATAGAATATCACACATAGATTAGATAGATAGAAACATGTCAGTCACATATATAAGAAGTACGGTGACAGTGTTGATTACTGTACTTGTCATTTAGTGTTAAAATAAAGGATTTATTAAAAAAAAAATTGGCGTGCGGTTCCCCTTAATTTTAGTCTCTAGCGGAGGTTAAGCAGACAGCTGGGGCAGATGTTTGAAGCCTGGGAAGGGGGTAATACCCACGGAGCTTCCCAGGCTACTGATATGAGCCCCCAGCTGAATACCTAGCCTTTACTAGCTATTAAAATGGTGGACCCCCAAAAAAATGATGTGGGGTCACCCCTATTTTAATAGCTAGCAAAGGCTAGGCAGACAGCTGGGGGCCAATATTAATAGCCCAGGAAGGGTGCTATGAATATTGGCCCCCTCCCAGGCTAGAAACACCAGCCGTCAGCCGCCCCAGAAATGGAGCATCCACAGGATGCGCCAATTCTGGCACTTAGCCTCGCTCTTCCCACTGTCCTGTAGCGGTGGCAGTGGGGTAATAGGGCTGGGGTTGATGTCAGCTTATAATGCCAGCTGACATCAAGCCCAGGTTAGTAATGGAGAGGCGTCTATAAGACTCCCCAATTACTAACCCCATGGTCAAAGTTAAAAAAACAAACACCCAGAATAAAGTCCATTAATTGAAATAAACACACAATTCTTTATTGTTCTAAATTAAACCATACTTACCATCACGCCCATTCCAGCTGAAGCCAATGTCTTCTGCAATAAAAGTAAAATAATAAACCAACATCATCCTTACCTTTGCATGATTCCCAGGATGGCTCCAGCTCTGCTACATTCACATGACAGGCTGGATCGCAGCCAAAAGCTGCCATCCAGCTTGCCATGCCGCAAACACTGAGAAGCGCAGGCATGCTTGAGCCGATGTCATGTCCAATGAACTCAGCTCACCTCATGAACATCACTGACAGCGTGGGAAAATTCTCCTGGGCTTGCCGTGAGTGCAGGAGAATTTTCCCACGCTATCAGTGACATGCATGATGTGAGTCGAGTTCATTGGACATGACCTCGGCTCATCTGGATGCCGTCATAGCCAGACACTGAGGAGCGCAAGCATGACTGCGGTTCTCAGTGTCTGAGGCATGGCAAGCTGGATGGCTGCTTTTGGCTGTGATACAGCCTGTCATGTGAATGTAGCAGAGCTGGAGCCATGCAATGGTAAGGATAAGATTGGTTTATTATTTTACTTTTATTGCAGGAGATCGTTGGCTTCAGCTGAAATGGGCGTGACGGTAAGTATGGTTTAATTTAGAACATTAGAAAATTGTCTGTTTATTTCAATTAAAGGACTTTATTCTGGGTGTTGTGTTTTTTTGTGTTTTTTTAAATACTTTACTAGAAATTCATGGCGGTCATGTCTAATATTGGCATGACCCCCATGAATTTCGGGCTAAGGGCCAGCTGATAATGTCAAGCTGGCCCTAACCCCTTTATTACCCAGTGAGCCACCGCACCAGGGCCCTGGATGAGTTGAGTACAGCTCCAGAAGATGGCGCTTTTATGAACGCGCCATTTTCTGGGGAGGCTGCGGACTGCAATTTGCATGGAAAGTGCTGCCCCCAACCACCAGCTGCCTATTTGTACCTGGCCGGACACAACAATATAGGGAAGCCCTTTTTTTTTAATTAATTCATGAATTAAGCTTTCTGCCCCCCCCCCGCTGCAAATTGCAGTCCGCAGCCAACACAGAAAATGGCGCGTTCATAGAAGCGCCATCTTCTGGCGCTGTACCCAACTCATCCAGGGCCCTGGTGCAGAGGCTCACTGGGTAAGAAAGGGGTTAGGGCCAGCTTGGCATTATCAGCAGGCCCTGAGCCCGAAATTCATGGTGTCATGCCAATGTTAGACATGACCGCAATGAATTTCTAGTAAAGTATTTTAAAAAAACAGTCCTTTAATTGAAATAAACACACAATTTTTTAATGTTCTAAATTAAACCATACTTATTATCACGCCCATTCCAGCTGAACCCAATGATCTCCTGCAATAAAAGTAAAATAATAAACCAATCTCATCCTTACCATTGCATGGTTCCCAGGACGGCTCCAGCTCTGCTACATTCACATGACAGGCTGGATCGCAGCGGAAAGCTGCCATCCAGCTTGCCATGCCACAAACACTGAGAAGCGAAGGCATGCTTGCGCTCCTCAGTGTCTGGCTGTGACGGCATCCAGGTGAGCCGATGTCATGTCCAATTAATTTGGCTCACCTCATGCACGTCAGTGACAGCGTGGGAAAATTCTACTGTGCACACGGCAAGCACAAGAGAATTTTCCCACGCTGTCAGTGACGTGCATGAGGTGAGCTGAGTTTATTGGACATGACCTCGGCTCATCTGGATGCCGTCACAGCCAGACACTGAGGAGCACAAGCATGCCTGCGCTTCTCAGTGTCTGCGGCATGGCAAGCTGGATGGCAGCTTTCGGCTGCGATCCAGCCTGTCATGTGAATGTAGCAGAGCTGGAGCCGATCTGGGAACCATGCAATGGTAAGGATGATGTTGGTTTATTATTTTACTTTTATTGCAGAAGACATTGGCTTCAGCTGGAATGGGCGTGATGGTAAGTAGTGTTGAGCCACCCCCGTAGTGTTCGAGTTCGGTTCGGTTCGTCGAACACCCGTGTGTTCGCCGAACTGTTCGTCAAACTGTTCATCGAACACCTTCGAACACCGTTAAAACCAATGGCAGGCAAACAAAAACACATAGAAACACATAGAAAACACCTTCAACGGTGTCCAAAAGCTGACAAACTGCTCAGAAGACACAACTAACACATGGAAAAGTGACAAGTACATATAGCCATGCGAAAAGAAAAGAGGTGGAGGAGTAAAAGGAGGGGGAGACACAGATATAGGCATGTCATGCCCTTCTAAAATCCAAAAAGTGAGAAGCCGACACGTTCAGTCCGCTCCTGCCCGTGCCACCTTCGTGTCGCCGGGTTTGTGCCAGAGCCGCGGTGAACCCTGACGGCCAGCCCCCCTCTCCCAATACTGGTGCCTGTCCGCTGGTGGGTCGAGCGAGCCCCCCTGTGGTGGAGGCAGCTCTAAGCTTTTTAATTTAAATTGTCTCTCTAATTTGAGTGAATACACTTTAAATCCATTTACAAGGATCTATTGGAGGGCAAGTCTCATGCCAGCAGCCGCGTAATTCCAGCTCCAGTAGCGTCCACTAAAGCTGCTGCAGTTAAAAAGCTTTTATAAGGATCGAGCTCGGCTGTCCACCGCAAGGCACCCTACTGCCAGTCCCAGCCCCTATGCCTTGAGGTGCCTCCTGATGCTTTTCACTGAGTATCCCGTGGTCCCGAAGCATTTCCTTTGAAAAAATTAAGTGTCCAAACTACAGGTGGTGTAGCTTGCATAACAGCCGGGATAATCCGCTGACTAGCAGACACTGCTACTAGGCACAAAGTATTTCCTAGGCTAGATGCAGTTAAAAATTTGTAATTAGATACTCTCGTTGGATGCTGAGAAAGCATTCCATAGAGTCTCCTGGCACGCCATATATGATTCTCTTAAAAAGCTTGGGGTAGGGGTCTAGGGGACCCTTTTAAAGCCAAAATCACGGCCCTGTATCGCAATACGTCACCTAAGCTGAAGATAAATGGAACTGTAGCAGCCTGAGGGCTCAGTTGCTACAGAGGTATTGCACCTCACCCAGAGGTGTGATATCTCACTCTCAGGTAAGGATGGAGTGTGGATCAGGACCCGACACCTGCATGCATTACACCACATTGCCGTGGGGCAGGGCGACCAATATGCCTCTGAGATGGGCACGACAGTGCCTGTTCCTGGCATGAGTGGGGGGAGGGAACACTGAGGAAGGGGAACCCTGTAGTGCAGGAGCAGGGAGGAAGCAGTTCCTGGGTGCATTGAGAAGGGAGTATAAAAGGTGGGCACCATCTTAGTTCAGTGCAGAGAAGTCTGAGCAGAAGTGGCAGGGAGCAGGGGCTCTGCATGAGCTCTGCTTCGGAGGCGGGCCTAGTAACAGAGGCCCAGGCCTGGAAGAGGGAGAAGGAAGGAAGAGGAGCGGAGAAGGCTCCACGAACAAGGAATGAAGGGATCCCAGGGGTGCGGACGGGCGAGTCGCCACCACACGCCCGAATCCACCTGCGTGGAGGGGTCAGGCCAAAGGGGGAGACCGGTCCCCGAAACTAGTGGAGGCAGGAAACGACCCTCAGCTAGAAACCGGAGGTGCAGCGGTGGTTAACTCTGAGCGCAATCCACGGGTGGCGTAGTCGGACATTTAAACATCAAAACCACATAAATAGTTCCGCCACTGGTTTGACCACCCTGAGCCACGGAACCTGGTCGCCGCCACGAAGACTACAACCACCAGCATCCACCAAAAAGGGTCCGGCTCCGGGTGTCCCAAGGCCCAGGGGGTGCATCAGAACATTTTCATCACCTTTCACAATCACCAATGGGACAAGGCAGGGATGTCCTCTGTCCTCTCTCTTATACATCCTAGTGACGGAGCACCTGCTCTCATCAATTCGCCATAACCCCAATATTAGTTGGATTGAGATGGGAGGCACCGAGTACAAGTGCTCTCTATTTGCTGATGATGTCCTAGTATATATCACTCAATCACATATATCCATCCATGCTGTTATGGCTGAAATAGATCACTTTGTTACATGGTCAAATTTTAAAATCAATGCAGCGAAGTCTGAGGCCCTCGATGTCTCCCTCCCCAAATCCATATAGGATTCCATCCAGTCCAACTTTCCCTTTGCCTGGCCCTCACAGGGTATCAAATACTTAGGAATTCCTATTCATAGAGACATCTCCCATCTATGTTATCTTAATTTTGGGCCCTTTACTGAACAACTCCATACAGACCACGGTTGGCAAGTTAGAACTGTAAGATTCACTACGTGAACCACTGGTGTTTTGTGGAAAAGCACATGTACACTTTGTTCCAAATTATTATGCAAAAAGTGTTTAGGAGTGATAAGGGAAGAATTTGTTTGTTTGTCAGTTAAACTCATTGATGGTGATGTGTGTCAGGGCTCTTTATATCACTGTAAGCAATGGCAGACACCTGTGCTAATTAGTATGGCAGGTGTGTCCAATGAAAGGCAAAACTACTTAAGAAGGCTGTCTCACATTATTAAGCAGCCTACATTTTCTGCCAAAATGGGAAAGAAAAAGGATGTGTCGGCTGCTGAGAAGCAACAAATTGTGGAGTGTTTAGGTCAAGGCATGACTACAATCAACATTGTGCGATGATCAGGATGAAGTGTCTTGGCAATCAAGAAGTATGTAGCTGATTCACAGTACACACGTGTGCGTGCTGATAAGGGCAAATTGAGGACTCTTTCCTACAGGCAATTACGTCAGGTTAAAAGAGCAGCGGCAAAAAAGCCTTGTCATAGCAGCAGACAAGTTTTTGAAGCTGCTGGTGCCTCCAACGTCCCCCGAACAACAAGATGCAGGGTCCTTCAGAGGTTTGCAGCTGTGCATACACCATCCTGTCGACCTCCTCTATCCACTTCACACAAGCAGAAATGTCTCCAGTGGGCTAAACATTACATGAAGACTGATTTCAAAACTGTTTTGTTCACAGATGAGTGCCGTGCAGCGCTCGATGGTCCAGATGGAAGGAGTGGAGGATGGCTGGTTGATGGACACCCCACGCAAACACGGCTACAGCGCCAACAAGGAGGAGGTGGAGTAATGTTTTGGGCTGGAATCATGGGGAGAGAGATTGTCGGCCCCTTTAGGATCCCTGAAGGCGCTAAAGATGAACTCCATAATGTATGTGGATTTTCTCAAACAGCACTTCCTGCCATGGTTCAAGAAGAAGAACCGTGTATTTCACAGCAAGTTCATTTTTTTACATGATAATGCACCATCTCATGCTGCACATAAAACATCTGCATCTCTGGCTGATATGGGCATAAAAGGGGACAAACTTATGGTGTGACCCCCATGCTCCCCTGACCTCTACCCCATTCAGAACCTCTGGAGCATCATCAAAAGGAGTGTCTATGATGGCGGGAGGCAGTTCACATCTAAGCAACAGCTCTGGGAGAGTATTCTGTAATCATGCAAAACAATTGAAGCAGAAACCATCCAAAACCTGACAAATTCAATGGACGAGAGAGTTCAGAAGCTACTTTCGAACAAGGGGTCCTATGTGAAAATGTAACATCACCTAGAATAAAGTTTTGAGTTGAAAGCTGTTTGATTTCAGTTTCTAATAACCTGCTAATGCTTATAATTTCAAAAATGACAATTTTTTTGGTCTTTATTAAAATGAAAAGGTTGATCGAAAAGTTTGGGGGATCTAAGAGTGTGGCAACCCAGTAGTCATGATTACTTCGAATTCTGACAATATGAGGGTCATGTTGCAGGTAGTGCAGCAAGAAGGCACTTATGTGTCTTGCGCATCTCGGCGCCCCAAAATTATTTCCGGGCTAGATGCAGCTAAAAATTATTATTAATTTTAAATCTGGTGGAGCTTATTATAGATGGCCTAATAGGATCAGTGCTGCACACTGCTACAAAGCCCAAATTATTTTCCAGCCAAGATACAGATAAACATGATTAGTAATTTTAAATCTGGTGGAGCTTATTATAGATGGCCTAATAGAATCAGTGCTGCACACTGCTACAAAGCCCAAATTATTTTCCAGCCAAGATACAGATAAACATGATTAGTAATTTGAAAGCTTAAAACGGTTGGTAGGGTGATTTTAACCAATCATCAAGCTTTTACTCTCCCCAGGATGACACAGGGGTAGAAAAGTCGTTTCGGATCCATGATTTGTTCATCTTTATGAACGTGAGTCTGTCTACATTATCAGTGGAGAGCCGCGTGCGCTTATCTGTCAGCACACCACCAGCAGCGCTGAACACACGTTCAGACAGAACGCTGGCTGCGGGGCATGACAAGATCTTCAAGGCGTAAGTGGCTAGCTCCGGCCATTTATCCAGATTGGAAGCCCAAAAAGAGCAAGGGTCCAGTGACACAGTCATGGCTTCAATGTTTACTTGGAGATACTCCTGTACCATCGTCTCTAGGCGTTGAATATGTGTCAGACTTCTTGTCTCCTGTGGCCTTGCAAAGGATGGGCTAAAAAAGTGGTGAAATGATTCCGCAAAATTGATGTTACCAGCAGATACTGTGGTTCTGTTACGGTTTGAGTACTGAACACTTGACGGTCCCACGGTTGGCAAGTTGGAACTGTGAGATTCACTACGTGCACCACTGGTGTTTTGTGGAAAAGCACATGTAAGATTCTCCAACAGTCTCTGCTGATACTCCTGCATGCGTGCATCCCTTTCTATGGCAGGAATAATTTCGGCAAATTTACTTTTGTACCGGGGATCTAACAGTGTGGCAACCCAGTAGTCAGGATTATTTCTAATTCTCACAATTCGAGGGTCATGTTGCAGGTAGTGCAGCAAGAAGGCACTCATGTGTGTTGCGCATTCAGGAGCACCAAGTCCCTGTTGTGTTGGTGGCGAGGTAACAATCATGCTTCCTTCCTCTGTCCTCTCCCCCCAAACCTCGCACAACAGAAATGTGATCAAGTTCTCCCTCATCTGATGAGTCTTCCATCAGTTCGTCCTCCACTTCTTCCTGGGCTCCTGCACCTTCCTCACTAGTTTGGCTGCTACCATGCGCCCTGGTAAAACCATCTCCCCCACCCTCACATGCCTGCCGCCTTGGTGCTGCCGACTGTCTGGACCTTGCAGATGTTAGCCCTTCCGCATACAACTCCTCCTCCTCTACTTCCTCCACCTCCTCTTGTGCCACCACCTGACTCCGAATTCTGTTTAACATGTGCTCCAGCATGTAAATCACCGGAATAGTCATGCTGATAATGGCATCGTCAGCACTAAACATCTTCGTCGCCATTTCAAAACTGTGCAGAAGGGTGCATAGGTCCCTGATCTGAGACCACTCCTCCAGCGTGATTTGCCCCACCTCTGGATCTCGTTGGCCCAGGCTATACGTCAGAACGTATTGCACCAGGGCTTGTCGGTGCTGCCACAGTCGCTGCAACATGTGCAGAGTTGAATTTCACCGGGTAGGCACATCGCATTTTAGCCGGTGAAGTGGCAGGCCCAACGACTTCTGTAGAGATGTAAGTCGCTGAGCTGCGGGATGCGAACGGCGGAAGTGTGCCCACAGCGACCGTGCCCTCTGCAGAAGGCCATCTAGTCTGGGATAGTGGGCTAAAAATTGCTGGACAACCAGGTTCAACACGTGAGCCATACAAGGCACGTGTGTGACATTGCCCCGGCGAAGGGCCGCACCCAGGTTTGCAGCATTGTCGCACACGGCCTTCCCTGGTTTCAGGTCCAGTGGAGACAACCATTCATGAAATTGGTTCTCCAGAGCTGACCACAACTCCTCAGCTGTGTGACTCACATTTCCCAGACATTTCAAAGTAAAAACCATCTGATGACATTGAGTCCTACTGCCAGCATAGTAAGGAGGTGTGCATGATCCCTTCTGCACAGTTAGAAAGCTTGTGGCATGACCATACAGGCTTTGGGTGCAGGTGGAAGACCGAGAGGAGGTTGAGGAGGCAGAAGCAGTGGAGAAACTTTGACATAATGAGGATTGACGCACAACTCGTGGGGACGGCAAGACTTGGACAGCAGCCCCTTGTCCTGCTGTTACCATAGTTACCCAGTGCCCAGTCAGCGACATGTAACGCCCCTGTCCATGCCTACTCGTCCAAGTGTCTGTGGTGAAATGCACCCTGTCACACACAGAGTTTCTCAAAGAAGCGGTGATGTTGTATGCGACATGCTGGTGGAGCGCAGGCACACCTTTCTTTGAGAAGTAGTGCCGACTGGGCATCTGGTACTGGGGCACTGCGACGGACATAAGGTCTCGAAAATCCTCTGTGTCCACCAGGCGGAAAGGCAGCATTTCTGTAGCCAAGAGCTTGCAGATGGTGAAATTCAACCTCTTAGCTTTCTCATGGCTAGGAGGAAATGGTCTTTTACTTGTCCACATCTGAGGGACCGAGGGCTGGCTATTGAGCTTAGACGGGGTTGATAAGGGTGTCCCCGGAAAACTGCCGGTCTGTGAGGAAGATGCAGGCGGACATGTTAGGTTGCCTTGATCCAAAGGTGGTGCTATCGATGTCGGACAGCGTTCAACACCAGCTGGTGTTACCACCTCCAAAGAAAATGATGACCTGCCAATCACGCTGGCTGTTGCGGGTAAAGAGGTGGCAGGTCTGCGCCCAAAAACAGGTGTGACTGCTGTCCCCCCAGTCACAGAGGATGAAGAGGCCGCGGATGCACAAGATATGGCAGACGGTGGTTGGCCCGGCACGCTAGGCCGCATTGTAGCACACTGAGCTTCCCACTGCAACTTATGCTTCATGTCCATGTGCCGGTTCATGCATGAAGTACTCAAACTATGTATTTTTTGGCCTCTACTTAGCTTTTGCTGACAAATGTTTCAGATAACACGAGTTGGGTCATCTTTATCGATCTGAAAAAATGCCCAGGCTATGCAAGGCTTAGCACCCATGCGACCTGAAGAGCCACCACGACTTGTGGTGAGAGGCAGAGTTGTGTTTGAGGATGCAGTTGTTGACGTGCTTCCAGTAATACGTCTCTGTCCAGGAAGGCGCAACCTGAGCTCGTCGTCACTAGCATCTTCCTCCACCTCCTCTGCTGACCTCATCTCTTGGCTGACTGTGGGTTGACAGTAAGTGGGATCTCCAACCTCATCATCATCACCCTGTGCGTTATCACACCCGTCGTCCTCAGAGCCAACCTGTTCCTGCCCTGACAAAAAACTAAAGTTGTCGCTCCAATCAGGTATTTGAGTCTCATCATCGTCTTCCTCATTGTCTCCACCAACAGGAGTTACAGTTTGGGAATGAGGGTCTACATTATGTTCATAACCTTCTGCGTCTGGTCCTGGATCCGACTCATAAAGATTCTGGGCATCAGTGCAGATCATTTCCTCGTCTGGATTCACAGAAGCGCTGGAGTCGACCTCTGATTCCCAGGCTATAGTATGAGTAAACAGCTCTGCAGACTCAACCATCTGTTCTACCTCATACTCAGACGGGCAGCTGGAGATTTGGGAGCTGTGAGGAAGCAAGTGCGATTGGGGTGACACCTTTGAGGACTGGAGTATTTGTGATGTTGAAGTTGATGTGGAGGAGAGCCCACTTAAAGGAGCACTTGATATCCGTTGAAGCACCTGCTGTTTTTGTGCCTCATCTGGAATTTGTAGCGATTGGCGTGGCCGTAAGAAAGGGATCTTATCACATTGTCCGCTAAAAGAAGTAGACATTTTAGTTTGGCTGGAAGATGGTCTTTCTTCTGCAGATGTTACTGTTGCTTTAACACCTACCCCACGGACACAACCTTTTTTCCCCTTCCCAACACGCCTATTCCCCTTTCCACCAGCAGCAGGCCTTTTTCCACTCATTTTGGTGGTTAACTAATTCACAACTCTGGAGTTGTTTGCACAAAAAAACAATGGATGGGAACCGAGCAGAGCTGAGTGGCCAAACTGTGGTATTAGGCCAAAACTATTGGCTGGGTTAGAAAACAGAAAAAAATTATATTCGATTTACAACCTGATAGAGGTCAGTATAGATGGACTAATAGAACAAGTCCCACACACAGCTAGAAGCCCAAATATTTTTTCAGAGGTAGATGCAGAAAAAAATTATATTCAGTTTGTAACCTGATGGAGGTCTGTATAGATGGATTAATAGAACAAGTCCCACACACAGCTAGAAGCCCAATATTTTTTCAGAGGTAGATGCAGAAAAAAAAATATTTTTAATTTGCAACCTGATGGAGGTCAGTATAGATGGACTAATAGAGAAAGTCCCACACACTGCTAGAAGGCCAAATATTTTTTCAGAGCTAGATGCAGAAAAAAATTATATTCAGTTTGCAACCTGATGGAGGTCAGTATAGATGGACTAATAGAACAAGTCCCACACACAGCTAGAAGCCCAAATATTTTTTCAGAGGTAGATGCAGATAAAAATTATTTTTAATTTGCAACCTGATGGAGGTCAGTATAGATGGACTAATAGAGAAAGTCCCACACACTGCTAGAAGGCCAAATATTTTTTCAGAGCTAGATGCAGATAAAAATTCTTTTTAATTTGCAACCTGATGGAGGTCAGTATAGATGGACTAATAGAGAAAGTCCCACACACTGCTAGAAGGCCAAATATTTTTTCAGAGCTAGATGCAGATAAAAAATATTTTTAATTTGCAACCTGATGGAGGTCAGTATAGATGGACTAATAGAGAAAGTCCCACACACTGCTAGAAGGCCAAATATTTTTTCAGAGCTAGATGCAGAAAAAAATTATATTCAGTTTGCAACCTGATGGAGGTCAGTATAGATGGACTAATAGAACAAGTCCCACACACAGCTAGAAGCCCAAATATTTTTTCAGAGGTAGATGCAGATAAAAATTATTTTTAATTTGCAACCTGATGGAGGTCAGTATAGATGGACTAATAGAGAAAGTCCCACACAGTGCTAGAAGGCCAAATATTTTTTAAGAGCTAGATGCAGAGAAAATTTTTTTTTAATTTGCAACCTGATGGAGGTCAGTATAGATGGACTAATAGAGAAAGTCCCACACACTGCTAGATGGCCAAATATTTTTTCAGAGCTAGATGCAGACAAAAAATTATTTTGAATTTGAAACCTGATGGAGGTCAGTATAGGTGGACTAATAGAACAAGTCCCACACACTGCTAGAAGGCCAAATATTTTTTCAGAGCCAGATGCAGAAAAAAATTGTATTCAGTTTGCAACCTGATGGAGGTCAGTATAGATGGACTAATAGAACAAGTCCCACACACAGCTAGAAGCTCAAATATTTTTTCAGAGGTAGATGCAGATAAAAATTATTTTTAATTTGCAACCTGATGGAGGTCAGTATAGATGGACTAATAGAGAAAGTCCCACACACTGCTAGAAGGCCAAATATTTTTTCAGAGCTAGATGCAGAGAAAAAATATTTTTAATTTGCAACCTGATGGAGGTCAGTATAGATGGACTAATAGAGAAAGTCCCACACACTACTAGAAGGCCAAATATTTTTTCAGAGCTAGATGCAGAAAAAAATTATATTCAGTTTGTAAGCTGATGGAGGTCAGTATAGATGGACTAATAGAACAAGTCCCACACACGGCTAGAAGCCCAAATATTTTTTCAGAGGTAGATGCAGAAAAAAATTATATTCAGTTTGCAACCTGATGGAGGTCTGTATAGATGGATTAATAGAACAAGTTCCACACACAGCTAGAAGCAAAATATTTTTTCAGAGGTAGATGCAGAAAAAAAATATATTCAGTTTGCAACCTGATGGAGGTCTGTATAGATGGATTAATAGAACAAGTCCCACACACAGCTAGAAGCCCAATATTTTTTCAGAGGTAGATGCAGAAAAAAAATATATTCAGTTTGCAACCTGATGGAGGTCTGTATAGATGGATTAATAGAACAAGTCCCAAACACAGCTAGAAGCCCAATATTTTTTCAGAGGTAGATGCAGAAAAAAAATATATTCAGTTTGCAACCTGATGGAGGTCAGTATAGATGGACTAATAGAGAAAGTCCCACACACTGCTAGAAGGCCAAATATTTTTTCAGAGCTAGATGCAGAAAAAAATTATATTCAGTTTGCAACCTGATGGAGGTCAGTATAGATGGACTAATAGAACAAGTCCCACACACAGCTAGAAGCCCAAATATTTTTTCAGAGGTAGATGCAGATAAAAATTATTTTTAATTTGCAACCTGATGGAGGTCAGTATAGATGGACTAATAGAGAAAGTCCCACACACTGCTAGAAGGCCAAATATTTTTTCAGAGCTAGATGCAGATAAAAATTATTTTTAATTTGCAACCTGATGGAGGTCAGTATAGATGGACTAATAGAGAAAGTCCCACACACTACTAGAAGGCCAAATATTTTTTCAGAGCTAGATGCAGAAAAAAATTATATTCAGTTTGCAACCTGTTGGAGGTCAGTATAGATGGACTAATAGAACAAGTCCCACACACAGCTAGAAGCTCAAATATTTTTTCAGAGGTAGATGCAGATAAAAATTATTTTTAATTTGCAACCTGATGGAGGTCAGTATAGATGGACTAATAGAGAAAGTCCCACACACTGCTAGAAGGCCAAATATTTTTTCAGAGCTAGATGCAGAGAAAAAATATTTTTAATTTGCAACCTGATGGAGGTCAGTATAGATGGACTAATAGAGAAAGTCCCACACACTACTAGAAGGCCAAATATTTTTTCAGAGCTAGATGCAGAAAAAAATTATATTCAGTTTGTAAGCTGATGGAGGTCAGTATAGATGGACTAATAGAACAAGTCCCACACACGGCTAGAAGCCCAAATATTTTTTCAGAGGTAGATGCAGAAAAAAATTATATTCAGTTTGCAACCTGATGGAGGTCTGTATAGATGGATTAATAGAACAAGTTCCACACACAGCTAGAAGCCCAATATTTTTTCAGAGGTAGATGCAGAAAAAAAATATATTCAGTTTGCAACCTGATGGAGGTCTGTATAGATGGATTAATAGAACAAGTCCCACACACAGCTAGAAGCCCAATATTTTTTCAGAGGTAGATGCAGAAAAAAAATATATTCAGTTTGCAACCTGATGGAGGTCTGTATAGATGGATTAATAGAACAAGTCCCAAACACAGCTAGAAGCCCAATATTTTTTCAGAGGTAGATGCAGAAAAAAAATATATTCAGTTTGCAACCTGATGGAGGTCAGTATAGATGGACTAATAGAGAAAGTCCCACACACTGCTAGAAGGCCAAATATTTTTTCAGAGCTAGATGCAGAAAAAAATTATATTCAGTTTGCAACCTGATGGAGGTCAGTATAGATGGACTAATAGAACAAGTCCCACACACAGCTAGAAGCCCAAATATTTTTTCAGAGGTAGATGCAGATAAAAATTATTTTTAATTTGCAACCTGATGGAGGTCAGTATAGATGGACTAATAGAGAAAGTCCCACACACTGCTAGAAGGCCAAATATTTTTTCAGAGCTAGATGCAGATAAAAATTATTTTTAATTTGCAACCTGATGGAGGTCAGTATAGATGGACTAATAGAGAAAGTCCCACACACTACTAGAAGGCCAAATATTTTTTCAGAGCTAGATGCAGAAAAAAATTATATTCAGTTTGCAACCTGATGGAGGTCAGTATAGATGGACTAATAGAACAAGTCCCACACACTGCTAGAAGCCCAAATATTTTTTCAGAGCTAGATGCAGAAAAAAATTATATTCAATTTGCAACCTGATGGAGGTCAGTATAGATGGACTAATAGAGAAAGTCCCACACACTGCTAGAAGGCCAAATATTTTTTCAGAGCTAGATGCAGAAAAATATTATATTCAGTTTGCAACCTGATGGAGGTCAGTATAGATGGACTAATAGAACAAGTCCCACACACTGCTAGAAGCCCAAATATTTTTTCAGAGCTAGATGCAGAAAAAAATTATATTCAATTTGCAACCTGATGGAGGTCAGTATAGATGGACTAATAGAATGATGCTATGCCCAAAAGATTTTACTTCACTAGGTGCAGTAAAAAAATTGGTATTCTATACACAGGTGGTATATCTTGCAACACAGATAGGCTACTCCACTGACTAACACACTCTGCAATAGGCCAAAAAGGATTAGCTTTGCTAGATTCAGCCAAATGCTGTGAAAAACCTTGCACAGCACTGGCACAGACCTGCCTGGCAAAAACTGATAGGATCTGATGTAACCTAGTCCTGAAAAGGACTGCAATTACAATTAGTCTTTACTCCCACAATCTATCTATTTAAGAGCACAGACCTGCCTGATAAAAGTCATAGGAAATGCTGTAACCTAGTCCTTAAAAGGACTGCATTCACAACTATTTCCTACTCCCAAGCTATCTGTAGATTTGTGCAAAAATTGGCTTGAAATTAACAAGGTATAGCGCACACAGCAACAGCGGTGCCGTCTAACACGCAGCTGCAGCAGTGAGAAAATGGTGGCGACGGGGAAAATGGCTTGGTCTTATAGGGCAAGGACATGTGACATACACTGCCAATGACACATGCCCTTGCTTGTGTGAAAAACAGCAGTTCGCTCCGTGTGTGCGCTGCTGATAGGCTGACAGACTGCACCTCCCCACTGCAATTGCGGGAAAGAGAAAAAAAAATGGAGATCTTCATTATTCCTGCAGAGATCCATCCCCTGCCCCTCCCCCCACCCCGCTGTACACTCAAACTGCGTATTAACATTAATTTTCATCATTACTGAGAAAAAATCCAGTTATGATTTTGGTGCACGAACAGTTATCGAACATAACCTCGAACAGACGAATTTTTCTCAAATCGTTCGTGTTCGCCGAACGGCTCAAACACCGCCCAAAACAGCTCGAATTTGAGATTGGCGAACAGTTCGAGTAGAACAATGCTCATCTCTAATGGTAAGTATGGTTTAATTTAGAACAATAAAGAATTGTGTGTTTATTTCAATTAATGGACTTTATTCTGGGTGTTTGTGTTTTTTTTTAACTTTGACCATGGGGTTAGTAATGGGGGTATCTTAGAGATGCCTCTCCATTACTAACCTAGGCTTGATGTCAGCAGGCATTATAAGCTGACATCAACCCCAGCCCTATTACCCCACTGCCACTGCTACAGGACAGTGGGAAGAGCAAGGCTAAGTGCCAGAATTGGCGCATCCTATGGATGTGCCATTTCTGGGACTGCTGACGGCTGGTGTTTCTAGCCTGGGAGGGGGCCAATATTCATGGCACCATTCCTGGGCTATTAATATCGGCCCCCAGCTGTCTGTCTAGCCTTTGCTAGCTATTAAAATAGGGGGGACCCCACATCATTTTTTGGGGGGTCCCCCATTTTAATAGCTAGTAAAGGCTAGGTATTCAGCTGGGGGCTTATATTAGTAGCCTGGGAAGCTCCGTGGGTATTACCCCCTTCCCAGGCTTCAAACATCTACTCCAGCCGTCTGCTTAACCTCCGCTAGAGACTAAAATTACAGGGAACCCAACGCCAACTTTTTTTTTAATAAATTTTTTATTTTAACACTAAATGACAAGTACAGTAATCAACACTATCACTGTGCTTATTATATATTTGACTGACATGTTTCTATCTATCTAATCTATGTGTGATGCTCTATTCTTTCTGTTATAATTGTTGGGTACCGATGCTGAATTGCCGGCCGGCTTTTTTAAAGAGACTGTGCATGAAAACACTATTATTTTTTTTAATAAATCCTTTAACACTAAACAACAAGTACGGTAAGCAACACTGTCACTGTACTTCTTATATATGTGACTGACATGTTTCTATCTATCTAATCTATGTGTGATGCTCTATTCTTTCTGTTATAATTGTTGGGTACCGATGCTGAATTGCCGGCCGGCTTTTTTAAAGAGACTGTGCATGAAAACACTATTATTTTTTTTAATAAATCCTTTAACACTAAACAACAAGTACGGTAAGCAACACTGTCACTGTACTTCTTATATATGTGACTGACATGTTTCTATCTATCTAATCTATGTGTGATGCTCTATTCTTTCTGCTCTAAATTGTCGGTTATCGGTGTATGTCGCTGCTGAATTGCCGGCTTTGCATGTAATACATTTTACATTATTCTTAGCCATCCAGCTTGTCATCCTTCAGAGACACTGCAGAGCGCAGGCATTATGGGAACTTCCGATTCCAGTATTCGATATTCTAAAAGTATCGGAACTCAGTATCGGAACTCCGATAACGCGAATATCGGTCGATACCCGATATTTCAGTATCGGAATGCTCAACACTAGTCATGAGTCATTAATATAGGGAACTATTCTATTTGTCGCGCGTGGAGTGGGAAAGGAATTTTTTCCCTAATATGGGGCAATTAGCATCCGCTTCGTGGGATTTTTGCCTTCCTCTGGATCAAAATGTTTGGCTACAGGTTGAACTTGATGGACTAATGTCTAGATTAAATAAATATTCCTTCAATGAGGAAAACAGTGGCGCTGGTAGGTGGTCAAATAGTCCTGCTGCAAATTGGGGCACAAGCCACTAAATGGCCAAATAATATCTGATAGAGATATCAAATAGGTAGTGAAATGAAATAAGGTAATTTCCACTGGACTAAGAGAATGAATAAGAAAGAAATGGTTAATAGTAAAATTAGAAATAATTTATTATGGTTAAAATGACATACGATGAAGAATAAAAAATAAATAAAGGTAGGGGGAGGGGGTGTAGATGATGGTCCTGTTGCCAGGTACGGAGTCCTGTTTTGGATCGGGTAGATGTTAGCAGTTGTTAGCAGTTAGGTCACGTGGAGGTCTATTTGGAATGCTGAAGAGTTTAGGTTTGGATAGCGGTCATTCCTTGAATAAAAAAGAGCAAGGTAAAATTAGAGGTTTTTTTGTTGTCTTCCAAGATAATTAGATCTGGGATTCAGTATTTATACCAGGACCAGGTCTAGAGACCTGGTTGTCAGGACAGTGTCCATGGACCTCCTAGGAGTGTGTGGCAGGTCAGTACAAGGAGAGAGATAGGCGAGATAATTGTGGCACCTTAATAACCTATATGGAGAAGGCAGATAGATTACAGATTTGGTGATCTAATTTAATTTAGTCCTGTTGCTATGAAAACTAGACAGGATACCTACTGAATTGTAAGAAGATGTTAGGGTTAACATAGATGTATGTGAGTTAAGGAACCAGATCTGGCCCCATGAATGGTGATATCCCCAATATACACTTAGTGCGGTGCACTTCACATATGCAGATAGTGATGACCACATGATGACCTTGTGACAGACCGAAGACGGAACAGCAGGAGGACCAAAATGCCTCCACGTGACCTAACTACTAACAACTGCTAACATCTAACCGATCCAAAACAGGACTCCGTCCCTGGCAACAGGACCATCCTCTACACCCCCCCCCCCCTACATTTTTTTTTTATTCTTCATCGTATGTCATTTTAACCTTAATAAATTATTTCTAATTTTACTATTAACCATTCTTTTCTTATTCATTCTCTTAGTCCAGAGCAAATTACCTTATTTCATTTCACTTCCTAATTTCTAGATTCACCCTTCGAAACTATGAAACCATGAAACTCCAATATTGCTGTAAACGTTAAAAAAAGTAAGTTACTTAGTTAGGATTTTTTTTTTTATCAAAAACCCCCAAAACCATCCAACCACATCAAGGTATACCTAAATATGGATATCTAAAGCCTCCAGTGTATTATCACAGAATATAGTCAGCACAGCTGGTGGATTTGTCACATCCAAGTTGACAAAGTGTATCAAGGTTGACAAGGTGGAACACCTTACATTTGTCAAAATGAATCAGGCATCAGGCATGGATCTACTGATATTCATTCATCTATACATGATGGCAATGATTAAATCCGCCCTACTATTTTCCTTCCTGACTGTCCATTATTTCTCATTCACACACTTCTACAGCTGCCAGTATCAGTGGCCCGCTATAAATGAGCTTTATTCCTCAAGGCAGCATTCTGGTTTCTGTCATGGGGGCGGCACTGACTCAGGTTCAGTCACCACTCTGTGTATAGAGTGCAGCTGATCTAACACCTGGATTTATGACTCACTACAGTCACACATTTCACACCTCCACTACACTGACTCCAGATAACCAAACTCCTAAGACATCACTCCTATCACCTCTCTATTTGTAGCTAAAATCTTAATTTTTTAACCTAGACTTGTCTTTAGTAGGCATCACCACATACATCCCTTGCAGAAATGTCCTGTTATAACATCTCTGAAATGTTGCGCTCTTGTCTCAGTAATTCATTTGTAAACTTGCTTGATGAAGAAGCATCTGTAAACTGAAAGCTTGAAGATACAACTTTTCAATTTAGCTAGTAAAGCTATTACTCTTAGAATGCTTTTTTCTTTTTTGAATATAAAAATATTTGCACAGATTTTTCGTGCTAACAATATAGTGTTATCACTAAATAAGTTTTTATTGTACATCTTAAGGGCTTTGAAAAAAGATGGTTCATGCATTGAATACATAGTGTATACATTACGTTGGTATACCATGGAAAAACTGAAGGTAGTAAGTTTTGACAGTCCACAGATCAGACAACTTTGAAATAACCCAGGTTTCATAGCATGAATGAATGAAATCGAATAATGTGCCTGGTCTTCATTTGTTCTTGTGAAAAACTTTTTTTGCAAACAAAAAGGCAGAACACGGCTCACAATCAGTAAAGGATATGCTAATTCATTTTAGCAGGCTTTTCTGTAACATGAGTTTTAAAGTCCATTAGGGTGGTTTCACACAGCATTCTGGCACCCATTTGTTGGTTCTCTTTGAGCTTACATCTGAAACTCCTTCAAAATGGGATTCGGGTGTATGCACCAATGGGGCCATCTACTATGTCTGGGCATTCGCCTCCAGCAGGCATACATGCCAAAAAAATGATACACGAAAGAGCACACATTCTCTCTGTTTGGCACCATTACTGTCTTTGGCTCCGTCATCTCTTATGCCCGAATCGATTTTGCAAAAAACAGATATCTGAGCGCAGTGAGAAAGCACCCTTATCTGCTCAGCTACTTAGATCACTTTCCAGAGAACACTTGTAACTTAGTAAAGAGCAAGGTGAAAGATTTCATAAACATGATGGAAGGCAAATACTAAGGAAGATGACAAAGCTGTAGAAAAATGATATGGACCGCACATTCAAAAATCATACAATGATCTAATGTCACTAGGCAAAATTTTTCAAAACTAAACATGAGGTTCTTTAGTTTAACATTCTGATCAGACTGTATGAAGCCCACTACTACATCACGGTGAACCTCTCAGTGGGTCCCTAGCCTAAAAGGAGCGATGCCGTGTGCAAACCACCATCATAACGACAGCACACCAGCAGGGGAAGTGACCTGGTGCCTCAATGCACCCATGCTTCAAGGCTGAGCCCCCATGACTTCAGGCCACAACACCCTACATGGACAACAGCACAACAATGGCCGGCACACAGCACCAACATCAGGTGAATCTATGCAAAAAACTCATCTCACACAAGGTCTCAGACTGTGAACTGACAGCACAAATGGGCACAGTCTGAGAGCTTTGGGGAGGTGATTTTTTTAACATCTATTCATCTAGTGTTGGTTTGTGTAGCAGCCATTGTTGCTGTGATGATGTGCCTGTGGGGTGGTGTGGCCTGAAGTCATGGGGATTCAGCCTCACAACATTGGTGCTGTGAGGCACCAGATATCCCTGCTGGTGCACCCCGCCCCCCTGCTGGTGCACTATTACTGTGACTGTGGTTTGCTCACGGCACTGCACTTTTTAGGCTAGGGTCCCACTGACAGGTTCACCATGACGTGGTAGTGGGCTTCATACAGTCTGATCTGAACGTTAAACTAAGAAACTCATGTTCAGTATTGTAAATTTTTGCCTAGTGGCATTAGATCATTGTATGACTTTTGATTGTGCAGTCCGTGCCTTGTTTTCTACATTTCTGGCACAAAGGAAGATGAGATGTAAACATTTTCATGATTTTCTTGTAGCACACCTTTATTTTAACTTTTAAGTTACTTCATTCATATTTAAAATATATAAATATTCTGTTTTTTATGGCTGAGCAAGGTGAAGACGGGTATATAGCATAAGTCTTGTTTTTCAAATGTTAGAACTGATTGGGGAAAAGTGGTACCATTTTTGGAATCAGCAGGTTAAACATACCCACAAACAGGTTTAACATTTGAGATACAAAAATGTGTGTTAGATAGCGATAAACATTTTCACTAGATTTGGAAATAAATTATCATCTTAATACCATAATTATTGCTTTTTTAAGTATAATTTTATACTAGCTTTTTCATCTTCCACTTATTTTAATAAGTCATAACCAATTACAATTTCTACCTTTAGAACATTAAACTATTCTACACATTGTACTAAAATAGTTTTTAGACAAAAATCACTTTTCCTACCTTTTCTTAAAAATAGTATTTCTAAACTTTGAATGTGTTCCTAGTGAGGTAGTTGGAAACACACAAAACACTAGAAGGTAGTCATTAATATCCTCCAGATTCCATCTGAACACATTTTAACTACAACAGCCTCCTCCTTAATGCTTTGACATGTCACGGAATGTCTCTTTGTGTCAATATTGTAGGTCATTTACTTACTCTAGAATCCTTATTCAAGTTGCTATATATTTGGTACTCTACAAAAACCTTTCTAAATATACAAAAGATAAAGTTTTAACCACATTTGTGTTAGTTTTGTTAAGCCGTCTATTAATGTTATATCCTCTTCCCTGGAAATGCCACTTTTTATGTATTGTATTCTTTTTTGTTATGATCTGAATTCCTCCAATTCTTCCTGGATCAAACATACACTGGATTCTACCACATTCTTCCTCTTCTTCTTTGATTTACTCACATTTTTTTTACAATAGGTCAAAACATAAAGCTCCTTTTAGATTAAAGGAATTATACATAGTTGAATGCTCAGTCTCTAATAGTACAACCTTGGAACCACATGCGTTTCATGTTATCCTACATTATTGAAGGACTCTTAGGTCATTCTAATAGCTGATGCATTGTTTTCTGAATTAAATTCTGTATACATTGTTTCTTTTATTTTCAGTCTCACAAATTATTTGCATATATGTTTTAGTGTAGTTAAGAAGAGCAGGAAATGGTTTACTATTATTTCCTATTGTATGTCACAAGGCTCTTATTAAGAAGGAGTGTTTTCAATAGGGCTATGATTATTAGAACTTTAAACTTATAATACATTCTGGTTCCAACAGCAAAGCCATAATTATTAAACAGCTATCTTTTACAATAAACTATATATAATTTGTGGTATTCTAAAGGTATACATCTTAGTCATGCATATCTATTTTTGTAACAAAAGCTTTGACTTGAAGTTTACTGGCAATCACATTTTGTATGCACGATTCTGTAATACTCTTTATTCCTCTTGTTGCTCCCTGAAGATAGAACAGAAAAGAAGTTACTTTTCAAAGATTATTGATCTTGGTGTACTGTAAAACATGTGCTTTTAAAGACATAAGCTACAAAGCAGGAGAGGATTAAAGTTAAACATGTCCTACTTTCTCTTTGCAATGTAACCACTTCTGTAACAAATCAATGTGTGTGTTCTCTCCGTTAAGTCATGAATTTCAGACATCAATGTATCAATGTCTAACTATTTATGCATGCTTGGGCTCTTAAAATAAGAGATAGCACAAGGATATATCAAAATTGAAAACTATACTTATTATTTAAAGTGCAATGCAAAAATATCTAATTCCCCAAAAAAAGTTTAATAGATTTGTCAGGCTTACAAATATCATTCAGATGTTTACAGATAGTATTTTTATTGCAAACCTATAAATTCCTAAGATAAATGGAGAAACTCCTAATTATGTCAGCAATTTAAAAAAAAAAATAATTGATATTTAAAAAATGTTAAGTATTTTTACCCTTTAGACTCACAATTTTGTACTTGTTAATTCAATTTGGTGGAGAATTATCTTTTGTTTGCTGCATTTATAGCTTTGAACCTATTGAACCAAGTTTCCAGGAGCTTTGGAAGAGGTGTTCACTGATTTTTCTATGTAGGTTTGCAATTTTTTGTTGGATGACACCTATGACAAACAAATATCAAATAGTACTGTCAAATTTTAATAGAAGTGGGACCTTGCCTTTGACTTAGCCTTTGTAGGACAATACAAATATCTATTACGCTACTTGATCCTTGTGCATAGCATCATTCCAATGACAAAAGTAAACTTTTCCTTTAGCTCCTTAGGGCTATGTGCCCACGATGCAGAAATGCCCAGGATTTTTTCCTAAGCATTTCTGCATCTCCCTGTTAGAAAAAAACGCATGTGGATTGTACATGCGTTTTTCCTGCAAGGGACATGCGGATGTGAAGCGTTCTTCACATGCATTTCCGCATGCGGGTTGACAAGCGCTTTCCAAGCGATTTTAGCATCACTTCGAAAGTGCTTGTCAACTTGGTCACACTATATAAATCCATGCAACAGGCATGGATTTATATACTGTGACCTTTAAAGAATGGTAAAAAATAAAACAATAAATCTATGCTTACCTTCCGATGGCCCCACAATCTTGCTTCTCTCCGTCCTGGCTGCCGGCAGCTCGCGGTGCACTACACTGAAGGATCTGCTGTCACATGACTATGACGTCAGTGCAGGTCCTTCAGTCCACCGCGAGTGAAGACAAGGAGAGCGGGGGCCGTCAGAAGGTAAATATAACATTTATTTTTTATTTTATTTTTTTTTTCACAGGTTCTATGGTACCCGGGTCCGGAGGAGAGTCTCCTGTCCTCCACACCCGGGTACCATCCACACATTGGAATGCATGGATTCCGCATTTACAGATGCAGTGATGCGGAATCCGTGTGTTCCAATGAAAGTCAATGGCGGCGAAAACGCAGCGCTTCCGCAAAATTATTGGTAGTGCTGCATTTTTTTCAGCAATGATAACCCACAGTGGAAATTTCCGCAGCATGTGTAGAGCACATGCGGATTATCATTGGGGAACATGGCAGGCCTTCTGCCATGCATTATTTAATAGTTTCTGCAGCGTTTTTGCTGCTTCAGAAATGCTTAAAAAACGCATCGTGTGCACACAGCCTTATTCTTTTCAATTTTTAACAGGCTGGTACCATTTAGGGTTTGAATACTTTTGCAAAGCAGTATAAGTCCATTCCTGGCAGAAAAATAACCAAAACATGGTATACAACAGGAATCCAGTAAAAATAAGACAGGTTAGAGGCAGGGACTATCTAAAAATAATTATAGTAATGGCCAAACGTGTTGGCATCCTTGAAATTGTTCCAGAAAATGAAGTATTTCTCCCAGAAAATTGCTGCAATTACACATGTTTTGTTATACACATGTTTATTTCCTTTGTGTGCACTGGAACAGGGCAAAAAAACTGAGTATAAAAGGCAAGTTGGACAAAATTTCACTTCCAAAAAATTCAAGCTGTCCTGCAGGCTAAGGGTGCATCAACATCAGCGTGAACTTACTTTTGAATTTTAAATGAAATGAAACACTAAGGCAGGAGATTAAGGAAGACCCCACTGTTGACACATACTGTACACATAAAAAGGCTAGACTGTGGTTTGCCAAAATGTACGATAATAAGCCAAAATCCTACTGGAAAAGCATGTTGTGGACAGATAGCAACAAGATATATCTTTTGTTAAAGCACATGATTCTACTGTTTACAAAAAATAGAATGGGGCCTACAAAGAAAAGAACACAGTCAAATATGATGGAGGTTCAAAGATGTCTTGGGGTTGTTCTGCTGCCCCTGGCACTGGGTGCCTTGACTGTGTGCAAGGCATCATGAAATCTGAAGATTACCTACAGATTTTCAGGGATGCAATGTAGTGTCCAGTGACTGAAAGCTGGGTTTGCATCCTAGATCATGGGTCTACCAGCACAACAATGACCACAGGCATACCTCAAGAAGCTCTGTTTTTGTGTTGTTCCAATACATGCAAATTAAATAAACATTTGTGTAATTGTGTAAGACATGTGTAATTGGAAAAATTTTCTTGGAGAAATACTTCATTTTCTAGAACAATTTTCAAGGATTCCAACACTTTTGGCCATGAATGTATATACATGTCTTTCAACTAAAAATTAATAAACTATGGGTGCTAATGACTTAAATAAATAGGTATAAGAAACAGAGAAGAATGACATTGTCAGTAGGTTCCAATGTTTGTGATCTGAGCATCTGTAACAAATGATATGAATATTCTCACCCATCTACAATGACATTCTGTAAGTGTAACATAGAGCAAGTAGAAAACACTATCTCAATGTTCCAATGTGTGTTTCGCCACTTCTTCATCAGGAGGCACACCTGGACAACGTTTTCTAATTGAGTTGCTCTCAGCCACACTTAAAGAATTTAATTGTAGTTAGGTGAGAATATTATGTTGTATATTACAGCTATTCAGCTTACTTTCAAAGGAACTTTATGACAATGACAATTGTTTCTATTGCTTAAACCAATTTACTTAAGTCATTAGCACCCATAGTTTATTTTTAATTGTTACATTTATAACTATTTTGATATATTGAGCCTCCCTGCTTTACTTTTTTTCTAGATTCCTGTTGTCTACATTACCTAATTATAAATCACTGGTGAGGCCACATCTAGAATATGGAATCCAGTTTTGGGCTCCACATTTTAAAAAAGATATTTAGAAGTTACAGTCAGTTCAAAGGTGGGCAACTAGAATATTACAAGGGATGGAAGGCCTCTCATATGATGAGATATTGAAAAGGTTAAGCTTGTTTAGCTTAGAAAAACGATGCCTCAGAGGGGATCTCATTTACATGTATAAATATGTGCGTGGTCAGTACAAAGGTCTAGCCCATAACTTATTCCTTCCAAAGACTATACTAAGGACCAGGAGGCACTCTCTACTTGTGGCAGAAAGGCAAATCTGGCACCTAAACAGGAAAGGGTTCTTTACAGTCAGAGCAGTCAGGCTGTGGAATGCCCTACCACAAGAGTTAGTAATGGCAGATACTATAACAGCGATCAAAAATGGGCTGGATAATTTCCTCAATACACATAACATTGTGGGGTACAGTTAAATTAGACAACATCTTACACCTATAGTAATACTTTTGATCCAGGGTTTTTGTACTGATCGCCTTTCTCGGGGTCAAGAAGGAATCTTTCCCGGTGATGCAAATTGGGTGAATGTGTCCTGGGGTTTTTGCCTTCTTCTGGATCAACAGATTTAGGTATAGGGATTTTAGTAATACCATAACAGTAATCCAAAAATAAAACTAATTAAAAAAATCTAAACTGGTTTATTTGTAATTGTAATAGTGCAGTAATAATAAAAATGGTAATTCATTTGTGAGGCCTAGTTCCAGTAAGTTAGTGTAGTGTTGATATGGAAAGTACAATTGGGGGAGAAGGGTTGTACTTGATGGACCTAGGTTTTTATTCAACCTACATTACTATGTTACTATGTAATTAATAACTTCTTTTTTTTTTTATATGACATAAAATAAAATTTAAATTATATACATGACCTAGAAGCTCTGTTATTTTATTTTGTGGTGTATACTTGGACTATTGACTTGGAAAAAATATTGACGTGGAAAAGCTTTATCATCTTTTAATTTAAAAAAATGTTGTTAAAATATTAACACATTAACATAAAAGGACTCATTACTTGATCCATGGCAACACCCCATCAATGGAAAACTCAACAAATTCAGAAAAATAGGATTTTAAAGACAGTCAAATTGTATGGTCTCCGTTTTGACCTTTAAAGTGTCTTTAAAAGTAGTAACAGCTGTTTAATATCCTTGAAGTTCGATTTTTTTTAGTATTATTATTTTCAGCTCTCATTTTTAAATTTTTTTTATTTATAAAAATACTCATTGTTAATGTATTTTAATATTTGGTAGCAAAATACTCTAATAATTTATTTCCAAATGGTTATGTTTATGGAGTACAAATATACATTTTTATTATGTATAGGAAAAAAACACTGTGTTTTAAAATTCAGCATATTTTCTTTGACAAAATCCCAATATGCAAATCCTAAATGTAAAAAATCAAAGACTGGTTAGTACAATATAGCCATCTGCCTTTGTCTTCAAATAAAATCTATTAGAAAAGTAAAATAACATTTCCCACATGTCTACTTTACATCAGCATAATTTTGGAACCAACGTTTTTTTTCATTAGGAAGTTCTAAGGGTTAAAAGTTGACCAGTGATTTCTCATCATTTTTCCAAAAAAATTTACAAAACCATTTTTTAGGGACCACATCACATTTGAAGTGACTTTGAGGGGTCTATATGACAGAAAATACCCAAAAGTGACACGATTCTAAAAATTGCACCCCTCAAGATGCTCAAAACCACATTCAGGTTAACTCTTCAGGTGCTTCCCAGGAATTTTTGGAATGTAGAAGGAAACAATAAACATTTAACTTTTTTTACAAAAAATGGTACTTTAGACCCGTTGTTTTACTTTCACATAAGTAACAGGAGAAAATGGACCCCAAAATTTGTTGTGCACTTTCTCTTGAGCACACCAATACCCAATATATGGGGGAAAATCACTGTTTTACCGTATGGCAGCGTTTGGAAGGGAATGAGCGCCATTTGACTTTTTGAATGTAAATTTTGCTGGCATAATTAACAGATGCCATGTCGTGTTTGGAATGCCGCTGATCTGCCTAAAGAGGGGAAACCCCCACAAGTGACACCATTTTGGAACCTAGACCCCTCATGGAACTTATCCAGATGAGTGGTGAGCACCCTGAACCCTCAGGTGCTTCACAGAAGTTTATAACATGGAGCCGAGAAAATAAAAAAATTAAAAAATAAAATTTCCCGCAAGAATGTTTTTTAGCACAAAATTTTGCATTTTCACAAGAGTAACAGGATAAAATGGACCCCAAAATTTGTTGTGAAATTTCTCTTGAGTACGCAAATACCCCGTATGAGGTCAAAAACTAATTTTGAGGCATAGTGCAAAGCTCAGAAGGGAAGAAGCACCATTTTGAAGTTCAGATTTTGTTGGACTGGTTTGAGGGAGCCATGTCACATTGGTAGAGCTCCTGAGGTGCCAGATCAGCTAATTCCCCCATAAGTGACCTCATTTTACAAACTATACCTCTCAATGAATTCATCTAGGGGTGCAGTGATCATATTGACACCACAGGTGTGTCACATAATTTTATACCATTGGGCAGTGAAGAAAAAATAATTACATTTTTACTAGTGTTGAGCCACCCCCGGAGTGTTCGAGTTTGGTTCGGTTCGTCGAACACCCGTATGTTCGCTGAACTGTTCATCGAACTGTTCGTCGAACACCATTAAAACCAATGGCAGCCAAACAAATACACATAGAAACACATAGAAAACACATTCAAGGGTGTCCAAAAGATGACAAACTGCTCAGAAGACACAACTAACACATCTAAAAGTGACAAGTACATATAGTCATGCGAAAAGAAAAGAGGTGGAAGAGTAAAAGGAGGGGGAGACACAGATATAGGCATGCCATGCCCTTCTAAAACCCAAAAAGTGCGAAGCCGACACGGCCAGTCCGTTCCTGCCCGTGCGACCTCCGTTTCGCCGGGTTTGTGCCAGAGCCACGGTGGACCCTGACGACTAGCCCCCCTCTCCCAATACTGGTGCCTGCCCGCTGGTGGGTCGAGCCCCCCCGCAGTGGGGGGGGGAGTAACATCTGCAGAAGAAAGACCATCTTCCAGCCAAACTAAGATGTCTTCTTCTTTTCGTGGACAATGTGATACGATCCCTTTCTTACGGACACGCCCATTGCTACAAATTCCAGATGAGGCACAAAAACAGCAGGTGCTTCAACGGATATCAAGTGCTCCTTCAAGTGGGCTCTCCTCCACCTCAACTTCAACATCACAAATACTCCAGTCCTCAGAGGTGTCACCCCAATCACACTTGCTTCCTCACAGCTGCCAAGTCTCCAGCTGCCCGTCTGAGTATGGGGTAACACAGATGGTTGAGTCTGCACAGCCGTTTACTCATACTATAGCCTGGGAAATGGAGGTCTGCTCCAGAGCTTCTGTTAATCCAGACGAGGAAATGATCTGCACTGATGCCCAGAATATTTATAAGTCGGATCCAGGACCAGATGAAGGTTCTGAGCATAATGTAGACCCTCGTTCCCAAACTGTAACTCCTGTTGGTGGAGACAATGATGAAGACAATGATGAGACTCAAATACCTGATTGGAGCGACAACTTGATTTTTCGGTCAGGGCAGGAAGAGGTTGGCTCTGAGGACGACGGGTGTGAGAACACACAGGGTGATGATGACGAGGTTGGAGATCCCACTTACTGTCAACCCACAGTCAGCCAGTCGATGAAGTCAGCAGAGGAGGTGGAGGAGGATGTGACTAGCCCAAGGGATGGGGATGACTCAGTACCCGGGCCTTTTCCTGGCCTTGGGGATGTCGCGGTGGTCGGCTCCCTGGCCCGTACCATGGGGTCACTCTTTAAAAGGTTGGATAATTGTTAATTTTATAAGAGTTCGTGACGCCACCTGTGGTATCTGGTGAGAAGCACCAGTGCTGCAGCAGTCCACTGAGGCTGGTGATATTGCAGCTCGATGGTTTAGCTCCCCACAGATGGAGCTAGGTCTCAGGGCAGCGTATGCAGGGGGAATGCAGGACAGGTGAGACCCAGCTGGATAAGAGCAAGAACGGGAATGGACATGGTAGTCACATCCGCACCTTTTACTGGTGTAAATTCAGGCACATCCCAGAGCACTGTAGGGTGAAGGGTGCATATCAGGATCCTCCCCAATGAGCGGGTGTAGGGCTTCCTGTTTCTTGCCTCTGCGTAGTAAGTTTCTGACCTGCCTGGAGCTAGGCCTAACTTTGTCTCTGTCCTGCACTGGCTGACCTTGTGGTAGGGCCTTCTCTTGGAGTTCACGCTCCCAGTATGCGGGGTCTAAGCGTCTCCTGGCTCTGTTACGTATCAGCACCTTAGCGATCCTGGGACTTGTAGTTCTCCAGTGATTCCAGTTATGCCTTACTGGGTCATAGAGATCCCAGTAAGCTCGAATCCGGTGTCCGGTAAATGCTTCGGGGTGAGCTAGTTAAGCTCCTCTGCCCCTTATGTACTAACTCGCCACTCGCCTTCGGCCTATTCGGGCCCTCACTAGGCTATACAGACTAACGGCAGCTTGCCGCGCTTCACCGATCTTATGGCGCTGGCACACCTTAAGCTCTATCTGGGCTCCCTGAATCTACCTAGCAGGAGCCTCGTGCTCCACTGCTGAACTATTAACTGAATTCTCTAGACTAGACTGAACTCCACTGCAGACTGACTTCTCTTAGGCTTCTCTACTGCAGGAACTCTTCAGAGGAACTGAACTGCCTAGCTCCACCTTCCCTATTTATATCCCTATTTCAGATTGATAAGGATGACCTAACTCGTGTTATCTGTAATATTTGTCACCAAAAGCTAAGCAGAGGCCCAAAAATCCATAGTTTGAGTATTTCATGCATGTACCGTCACATGGATATGAAGCATAAGTTGCAGTGGGAAGCTCACTGTGCTACAATGCGGCCTAGCGGGCCGGGCCAACCACCGTCTGCCCCATCTTGTGCATCCACAGCCTATTCATCCTCTGTGACTGGGGGGACAGCAGTCACACATGTTTTTGGACCCAGACCTGCCACCTCTTTACCCGCAACAGCCAGTGTGATTGGCAGGTCGTCCGTTCATTGGGAAGTGGAAACACCTGCTGGTGTTGAGCGCTCTCCGACATCGAGAGCACCACCTTTGGATCAAGGCAACCTAACATGTCCGCCTGCATCTTCCTCACAGACCGGCAGTTGGCCGGGGACACCCTACTCAACCCCGTCTAAGCACAACAGCAAGCCCTCGGTCCCTCAGATGTGGACAAGTAAAAGACCATTTCCTTCTAGCCATGAGAAACCTAAGAGGTTGAATTTCACCATCTGCAAGCTGTTGGCTACAGAAATTCTGCCTTTCCGCCTGGAGGACACAGAGGATTTTCGAGACCTTATGTCCGTCGCAGTGCCCCAGTACTAGATGCCCAGTCGGCACTACTTCTCAAAGAAAGGTGTGCCTGCGCTCCACCAGCATGTCGCACACAACATCACCGCTTTCTTTGAGAAACTCTGTGTGTGACAGGGTGCATTTCACCACAGACACTTGGACGAGTAGGCATGGACAGGGGCGTTACATGTCGCTGACTGGGCACTCGGTAACTATGGTGACAGCAGGACAAGGGGCTGCTGTCCAAGTCTTGCCGTCCCCACGAGTTGTGCGTCAATCCTCTTTATCTCGAAGTTCCTCCACTGCTTCTGCCTCCTCAACCTCATCTTTGTCCTTCACCTGCACCCAAAGCCTGTCTAGTAATGCCACCTGCTTTCTAATTGCGCAGAAGGAATCCTGCACACCTCCTTACTATGCTGGCAGCAGGGCTCAACGGGATCAGTGTTTACTTTGAAATGTCTGGGAAATGTGAGTCACACAGCGGAGGAGTTGTGGTCAGCTCTGGAGACCCAATTTCATGAATGGTTGTCTCCACTGGACCTGAAACCAGGGAAGGCCGTGTACGACAATGCTGCAAACCTGGGTGCGGCCCTTCGCCGAGACAATGTCACACACGTGCCTTGTATGGCTCACGTGTTGAACCTGGTATTCCAGCAATTTTTAGCCCACTATCCCGGACTAGATGGTCTTCTGCAGAGGGCACGGTCGCTGTGTGCTCACTTCCGCCGTTCACATCCCGCAGCTTAATGACTTACATCTCTACAGAAGTCGTTGGGCCTGCCAGTTCACCGGCTGAAATGCGATGTGCCGACACGGTGGAATACAACTCTGCACATGTTGCAGCGACTGTGGCAGCACCGACAAGCCCTGGTGCAATATGTTCTGACGTATAGCCTGGGCCAACGAGATCCAGAGGTGGGGCAAATCACGCTGCAGGAGTGGTCTCAGATCAGGGACCTATGAAGTTGACGCGCCCCCTGGGCCGTGGGGTACCCGGAGCCGGGCCCGTAGATGCTGGGGGTTGTAGTCACTGTGGCAGTGACCCAGTCCCTGACCCAGGGCGGTCAATCCATGGGTAATTTGTATATATGGGTTGAATAATGTCCGACTACGCCACCTGAGGAGTGCGGCCAAAGGGGCCACCGCTGCGGAACAGTCCTCTGAAGCTGGTGGTTTTGCAGCAATGGTATTATTACTCCCCACAGGAAGAGTGTAGCTTCAGGGCAGTGTGGGTGGATGATGGTGGTTGCAGGGCAGGGAGTCAGTAATGAGCATAGAGTCCGTGTGATGCAGTCCCAAGATCTTTACTCACAGTTGTTGCAGTCCAGATTACAGGTACCAGAGCAATCTCCCCCGTCGTGCTGTGCGTACTCAGTGAGGGGCTCAGTCCACCCCCAGATAGCTCTGGAGTACTTAGCAGGACCCCCTTCTGTGAGTCCTTTCTCTGGCCTTCTCCCTGCACCTCACACCCAGTGACATTTCTATCCGGTATCCTCGGACCTTGGCAGGCGACGTGTGTTCCGTCCCCTGGGTCCTATGTGGCTACCTTCTTAGTGAGACTGGTGTGGACTTTGGCCTGCAGTACATGAAATGCTGCAGCCTCCGGTTTCTAGTTGAGCCTTGCTGTTTCTCCGCTAGTTGAGGGACCGGTTCCACTTATCTGGCCTGACCCCTCTACCTCCTGGTAGCAGCAGGAGTACGGGTGGCCTTCTGCATGGCCCGTAGCCCTAGGGTCCCTTCGGTTCCTGGAGCCTTCCTGCTCACACTCCTCTCCTCTCTCCTTCAGTCCTCGGCCTCCCAGGCTAGGCCCGCCTCCGGAGCAGAGCTCATGCAGAGGCTCTGCTCCTGTCACTTTTCCTCCTCTGACTGGCTTGCTCTTTCTAAGATGGCTTCCTATTTATACTCTCCCTGTCATGTGCTCCCCTAAGCTGCTCCCCTAAGCACCCACTACATAGGACCCTCCCGCCAGCTAGGGACCTGGGACTGTGCTCTCCCTTAGGAGCAATCTCGCCCTACCCCCACTGCGGGTATGTGTTGGATGCAGGTGTTAGGGTCCCGAGCCATACGCCATCCTTACCTGAGGGTGAGATACCACACCTCTGGGTGAGATGCAGTGACTCTGTGGCGACTGAAGCCTCAGGGGCGCCACACACCCTTCCGCACAGTTTTGAAATGGCGACGAAGATGTTTAGTTCTGACGATGATGCCATTATCAGCATGACTATTCTGGTGATTTACATGCTGGAGCACACATTAAACAGAATTCAGAGTCAGGTGGTGGGACAAGAGGAGGTGGAGGAAGTAGCGGAGGAGTCGTATGCGGAAGGGATAACATCTCCAAGGTTCAGATGGCAGGCATGGGAGAGTGGGGGAGAGGGATTAACCAGGGCACATGGTAGCAGCCAAACTGTTGAGGAAGGTGCAGGAGCCGAGGAAGAAGTGGAGGACGAACAGGCGATGGGCATGGAAGACTCATCAGATGAGGGAGACATTGATCGCATTTCTGTTGTACGAGGTTGGGGGGAGAGGGCAGAGGAAGGAAGCATGATTCTTACCTCACTACCAACACAACAAGGACTTGGTCCTCCTGGATGCCCAAGACACATGAGTGCCTTCTTGCTGCAATACCTGCAACATGACCCTCGGATTGTCAGAATTCGAAGTAATCCCGAATACTGGGTTGCCACACTCTTAGATCCCCGGTACAAATTAAATTTTCCGAAATAATTACAGCCATAAAAAGGCATTTACGCATGCAGGAGTATCTGCAGACGCTGTTGCAAAATCTTACATGTGCTTTTCCACAAAACACCAGTGGTGCACGTAGTGAATCTCACAGTTCTAACTTGCCAACCGTGGGACTGTCGAGTCTTCATCACTCAAACGGTAACAGTAACACAGTATCTGCTGGTAACAGCAATTTTGTGGAATCGTTTCACCACTTTTTTAGACCATCCTTTGCAAGGCCACAGGAGACAAGAAGTCTGACACATAGTCAACGCCTAGAGAGGATGGTACAGGAGTATCTCCAAGTGAACATCGAAGCCATGACTGTGTCACTGGACCCTTGCTCATTTTGGGATTCCAATCTGGAAAAATGGCCGGAGCTCGCCACTCACGCCTTGGAGATCTTGTCATGCCCTGCAGCCAGCGTTCTCTCTGAAAGTGTGTTCAGCGCTGCTGGTGGTGTGCTGACAGATAAGTGCACGCGGCTGTCCACTAAGAATGTAGACAGACTCACGTTCATAAAGATGAACAAATCATGGATTCGCAAGGACTTTTCTACCCCTGTGTTATCCTGGGGAGACTAAAAGCTTGAGGATTTGGTAATATCACCTCACCAACCATTTTAAGCAACTGTGGGGCAATTGATGCCACTTAACCCTAGAACGCATGACCATAAAAATCTACACTTTCACATACCTGGGGCCTTTTAGGCCCGTGTGCAAATAACATGGAATAACTCAAACTCAAATGACAAACAACTATATACATGAAGAATACATAGAGTTTCAAAATTCTAACTTAAGTAATCTTGCAGAAAATAGAAAACAATTAACAGGGCAGGCCTGCGAGGCCCCCAGGTATGCGATCTAGGGTTAAGTGGTGTCTGTGTCACAATTTTGGGAAAAAATGGATACTCTTTTTGGAGTCCCCTTGCTGTGTCTTACGTGAAGTTGGCATCGTCAATTCGAGGTGGGTAGGATCGCTCCCCCCCTCCTTTTAACTGTAAGAAACTACATACACTATGGCTTGGGGTAACACAGATGGTTGAGTCTGAAGAGCTGTTTACTCAGAGGACTGCTCAAAAGCTTCAGTGGCTGCTAGTCAGCGTAGAATTCTTAACTGCATCTAGCCTAGGCAATACTTTGGGCGTAGTAGCCCTGCTGCGAAACAAGCTGCACCGCCTGTGTATCTAATAAGAATTTTTAAATGCATCTAGCCTAGGCAGACTGTGCGGACCCCCAACCAAACCCAGACGCTCAGCCCCCCTACCGCCCCCCTTTCCTTGACAATACAATAATGTAACTATTACAACTGGATGGGTGAGGATTGGTCACAGCTTTATTAACTCTTTATACTCATTCCATTAGAAAGGCATTTTATTTCTAAAATAATTCAGCTTGTTGCAGTATGACCTGGGTCTCCACTCCGGCAAGTTGGCCAACAAATGTAACTCTCCAACATGTCCTTTCTATTTCCAGGCCACGGAGGATCCTGCGTACTCGTATGCAGGACTCTGACCCCCACCCATCACTCTTAACGCTTGTTCCACTCCGTCCTGGAGTACTGACAGGAATATGTCCAGTCCAATATCCATTAAGTGAACACCGTCGGGCAGTATGAGGCCTGCTTTATCTCCTTCCAGTTGTCAGTTTCGTATCACTACGCCGCCTCTGTCTCTTCTAAATTTTGCCATCCGAATATTTATTACTCGCCTTGTCCGTTTGATGGCCGTGATGTCTCGCGCACCTTCCCATACCGCTATCGGCACAATCTCTGACAATACTATAGCTAGTTTTGTGAAAAATTCTCTGAAGCTCTCAGTGTCTAGTTTCATTACTGCCATTAGTTATGCGCTCTTGTGATGACCTAGGTTGTTTCCCCTGGCCTGTATAACTAAGATAACCAGACCTCTTGCCTCTCTCCCTACCTTGATTAATTCCATTAGTACCTGTGGCCATAGCAGGCCTCTAATACCTCTCCAGTTAAAATATGTGTTATGAAACTCTAATTTCCTCCCTTCCTTTCGCCCTTTTTACTGCCCAATATATTTACGAGTGGCCTATCACCCACACTGTTGGCTTAGCGTCACCTGTAAAAGATACAAACCACGTTAGGATAACAAGTCCGGTCTTATGTATCTTGCCAAACACGTGGATCGCCATCTCCCTATCCTCTGAACTTCCGTTTCTGACAGTCCTGCTCTTGCTGCTTCCGTTGCCGCTCCTATGCGGAATGAGTGTGTCCCGTAATCTTTGGGGTGGTTCCCTGCCGATGTTATGCATTTATTAAATATAGCTTGGAACTGGTATCTTGATAATGGCGTTCCATCAATGTGTGATAGGAAGAAATTACTTTGTGATCTGATGGTTAGATATGTTTTTACCATTGTTACCCGACTCAGTGTACCGTTTGTGGGTTGTAGAAGTACCCAAGTGCCCCTGCCCGCTGGAACCGTTTTCGATTGGCATATGCGTAGACCTATTGCATTATTGGCTATGACTACGTCCTGGTGTAATAAGCCTCCACTGGTGGTAATTTTGGATTGAGGGACTAATTCGCTTATGCATAGCGCCCCGAAGAAGGTGATCACAAATGCAGTAGACAGTAGTGTTGCTTCAAATTGTGAGTGTCATGTTAATGGTGTTAGGGATATGATGTGAGAAATCAGTTTTAGTGACACGGGACGGGACGTCTACACTCCTGACTTGGCTGACCCCTTTTTCACCCTTTTATGGATTGTCTGATGATGAATCTTTGTCACATCTCCCCAATTCAGTAGTTGGAAGTGAAATGCTACTCTGGTCTGACACCACTGCGCTGACGCCCCTGATATGCCCCTCATCATTAGCTGGTGGAGAAATTCTATGGTGACTTGTGATCTGGCTTGTTCACATTGGTCAACCCGTCTGCCTGCTACTAGTCGTGTCCACTCTTCCCATGCCTTACTGTATGCTTGCCACGTCGACGGGGCAGCTGGCGCTCTGATTAATGGCATCAACTATTCGCCACTAGATCCCATAGGGAGGGTGGGCAACTGTTGCCCGATGGGTGGGCGTTGTGGAAGAGCTCTGTGAAAATCTGCCAATTGAATTGTTATAAAGCATTAGCAGCAGCTTTAGACCCCTCATCATAGTGGCTAGCGTGGACCCATACATTGTGTTTTAGGCACAGGAATGCTAGCCGGCGTGGTAGGCCAAGCACTGGGAGAGACGATGATGCCATCTTATTAATGCAATGCGCTAGGCTGGTGTTTTTTTTATGAAGCGTATATTTTTGTTAGCCAGGCGCGCGCCCCATTTTTCTATTGCTTCCACTATTGGGAAGAAAAATTATTTTCAGGGCTAGATGAAGCAACAAATTATTATTAATTTCAAAGCTGGTGGAGCTTGGTATAGATGGCCTAATACAATGAGTACCACACACTGCTACAAGCCCAAAATATTTTTTCAGAGCTAGATGCAGATAAAAATTATTTTTAATTTGCAACCTGGTGGAGGTTAGTATAGATGGACTAACAGACCAAGTCCCACACACTGCTAGAAGCCTAAATATTTTTTGAGAGATAGATGCAGAAAAAAATTAACTTGAATTTGCAACCTGATGGAGGTCAGTATAGATGGACTAATAGACCAAGTCCCACACACTGCTTGAAGCCTAAATATTTTTTCAGAGCTAGATGCAGATAAAAATTATTTTTGATTTGCAACCTGATGGAGGTCAGTATAGATGGACTAATAGAACAAGTCCAACACACTGCTAGAAGCCTAAATTTTATTTCCGAGCTAGATGCAGATAAAAATTATTTTTAATTTGCAACCTGATGGAGGTCAGTATAGATGGACTAATAGAACAAGTCCCACACACTGCTAGAAGCTGAAATATTGTTTTAGAGCTAGATGCAGATAAAAATTATTTTTAATTTGCAACCTGGTGGACGTTAGTATAGATGGACTAATAGACCAAGTCCCACACACTGCTAGAAGCCTAAATATTTTTTCAGAGCTAGATGCAGAAAAAATTGCTTTGAATTTGCAACCTGATGGAGGTCAGTATAGAAGGACTAATAGACCAAGACCCACACACTGCTACAAGCCTAAATATTTTTTCAGAGCTAGATGCAGATAAAAATTATTTTTAATTTTCAACCTGGTGAAGGTTAGTGTAGATGGACCAATAGACCAAGTCCCACACACTGCTAGAAGCCTAAATATTTCTTCAGAGCTGGATGCAGATAAAAATTATTTTTAATTTGCAACCTGATGGAGGTCAGTATAGATGGACTTATAGAACACGTCCCACACACTGCTAGAAGCCTAAATATTTTTTCAGAGCTAGATGCAGAAAAAAATTATATTGAATTTGCAACCTGATGTAGGTCAGTATAGAAGACTAGTAGACCATGTTCCACCACTGCTAGTAGCCTAAATATCTTTTGAGAGCTAGATGCAGATAAAAATTATTTTTAATTTGCAACCTGATGGAGGTCAGTATAGATGGACTAATAGAACACATCCCACACACTGCTAGAAGCCTAAATAATTTTTCAGAGCTAGATGCAGAAAAAAATTATATTGAATTTGCAACCTGATGGAGGTCAGTATAGATGGACTAATAGAACAAGTCCCACACACTGCTAGAAGCCTAAATATTTTTTCAGAGCTAGATGCAGAAAAAAATTATATTGAATTTGCAACCTGATGGAGGTCAGTATAGATGGACTAATAGATCTAGTCACACACACTGCTGGAAGCCTAAATATTTTTTCAGAGCTAGATGTAGATAAAAATTATTTTTAATTTGCAACCTGATGGAGGTCAGTGTAGATGGAGTAATAGAGTGATGCTATGCCCAAAAGGTTTTACTTCACTAGGTGCAGTAAAAAAAATTGTATTCTATACACAGGTGGTATAGCTTGCAACACAGATAGGCTACTCCACTGACTAACACACTCTGCAATAGGCCAAAAAGGATTTGCTTTGCTAGATTTAGCCAAATGCTGTGAAAAAAACTTGCACAGCACTGGCACAGACCTGCATGGCAAAAATTGATAGGAACTGATGTAACCTAGCCCTCAAAAGGACTGCAATTACAATTAGTCTTTACTCCCACAACCTATCTATTTAAGAGCACAGACCGGCCTGATAAAAGTCGTATGAAATGATGCAACCTAGTCCTTAAAAGGACTGCAATCACAACTCTTCCCTACTCCCAAGCTATCTGTAGATTTGTGCGAAAATTGGCTTGAAATTAACAAAGTATAGCACACACAGCAACAGCGGTGCCGTCTATCACGCAGCTGCAGCAGTGAGAAAATGGTGGCGACGGGGAAAATGGCTGGGTCTTATAGGGCAAGGACATGTGACATACACTGCCAATGACACACACCCTTGCTTGTGTGAAAAAAAGCAGTTCGCTCCATTTGTGCGCTGCTGATAGGCTGACAGACTGCACCTCCCCACTGTAAATGCAGGAAAGAGAAAAAAAAATGGAGATCTTCATTATTCCTGCAGAGATCCATCCCCTGCCCCTCCCCCCGCCCCTCTGTACACTCAAACTGCGTATTAACATTAATTTTCAGAATTACTGAGAAAAAATCCAGTTATGATTTTGGTGCACGAACAGTTATCGAACATAACCTCGAACAGCCAAATTTTTTTCAAATCGTTCGTGTTCGCCGAACGGCTCGAACTCCGCCCAAAACAGCTCGAACACCGCTCATCTCTAATTTTTACCACGAAAATTTTTTTTTCGACCCATATTTTACATTTTCACACTGGGAAATGGGTAAAAATGGCAACAAAATTTTTCTCACAATTTCTGCCCAATGTAGAAATATCCATATGTGTACTGTACTGCTTAGCCACACAGCAAGACTCGAGAGGGACAGATCACTTTTTGCCTTTTGGTGGGCAGATTTTCCTAAAATAGTTTGCGGATTCCATATATAGAGACCCTACATGCTAAAAGAGTGACTCTATTTTGTAAATTATACCCTTTGTGAATTTATCTACAGGTGTAGTGACGATTTTGACTCCATGGGTGTTTTCCATAAACATGCACAGTGGATGCTGCTAAGTGAAGATTGCAAACTGCCGTTGTAGTGACCAGTATGCTGTATTGACCAGTACGTTTTAGTGACCAGTACATTATGCCCAGCTCGTTCTTCTGGAGACATGCACCCATAAATTATGCAGGCGCTCATTGCTACAGGAATACCAAACATGTGGACGTTAACTACGTTTAGACACACACTGGAGCGCAGAATGATGGGAGAAATTTGGATTTGGGAGCGCAGAATTCGCTTAATTTCTTTTGGAGGGCGAGGAGCCATTTAGTTTTTCCAGCCTTTGGGCTACCAGTAATGTGGAAGCCCCTATATTATTGTTAACAGATGATGGACCTGAGTTGGGGCTTTTTTTTGTGAATGGAGTTGAAGCTTTTATTGGGAACATTTTACATAACATTTTGGATCACATTTTTCCTGAGCTCTACGCTGAGCACTTGCATTGGGGTTTCCATTTAAATTTTCGAGTGCTGTGATTTAGATGAAATCCCCAAGGGATGCATTCACTATAATGAGACAGCAGAGTTAGTCTGGACTCTTTCTGGCCTCTATTCAGCATCGTCCTTCTTTTCAGAAGTGCACAGAACTGTGCCTGATGGCACTTTTATGCTCGCCTAATAAAAAGACTGACACCGTGGGATCACAGGTCCTACGGTGTCCACAGTGCCTCCATTTGCCTCATTACAGGGAATCTTCCACCGGAGGTTCTGACTGAATCACATACTGTATTTCAGAGATTTACATGGAAACCCTATTGTAAGAGGTCAGCGCAGAGCGTGGGATAAATGTGAACTGAGCCTTACTGCAATCTTTGGGAGGCAGAATGAATAAATCAACAGCATGTGAAGAATTGGTCTTATATATTTTTTATGCCTTTCCTCGTGTGGTATAAGTGATTAGACGACTTTATTCTTTGGGTCAATGCAATTACAGCGATACCAGATTTATATAGCGTATTTATGATTGACAGCTGTCACACATTAAAAGATGCTTTTTATTGTAAAAGCAAGTTTTGCATTGCCATATTTTGAGAGCTATAATTTTTCTATATTTTGGCTGACAGAGTCATAAAGGGTTTAATTTTTGCGGGACGAGTTGACGTATTTATTGGTACCATTTTCAGGAATGTAATATTTTTTGATCGCTTTCTATTCTGATTTTTGGGAGGCAGATTGAACAAAATTCAGGAATTGATTTTTGGGGATTTTTTTATGCTGTTCCATGTGTGGTAATACTGATAAGGCAGATTTTTTCTTCGGGTCAATGCGATTACAGCGATACCACATTTATATTTTTTTTTACGTTTTGGTGCTTTTACACAATAAAAACTATTTTATTGAAAAAATAATTATTTTGGCATCGATTTATTCTGAGAGCTGTAACTTTTTTATTTTTCTGCTGACAGAGCTGTATTATAGCTTGTTTTTTGCGGGACAAGATGACGTTTTCAGTGGTATTATATTTATTTACAGACTTCTTTTTGATCGCATTTTATTCCACTTTTTGTTTGACAGTATGATGATAAAGCATCATTTTTTGCTTTGTTTTTTACTTTTTTTTTACGATGTTCACTGAAGGGGTTAACTAGTTGGATAGTTTTATAGGTTGCGTCGTTACGGACGTGGTGATACCAAATATGTGTACTTTTATTGTTTTTTTTTTTTTACACAGATAAATATATTTATTGCATTAATATATTTTTTTTCTTCTTTATTTTGCAATTTTTTAAAAAAATACTTTTATAATTTTTATTAAATATTTAAATACATTTTTACATTGCCCCAGGATGGGACATCAACTTCAAACTGTCATATCGCTGATCTGATGCTCTGCAATGCATCTGCTCTGCAGAGCATCAAAGCAGAGTCTGATAGACAGAAAGGAGGCGTCTCAGCTCCTGCTCTCTGAGCAGGCAATAACAGATCACCTTTCTTCAGGAACCTGAAGGACCCCGTGGCCATCTTTGGACAAGGGATCACCATGGAGACCATCAACACAATGCGATCAAATCCCTCTGAGATGCCTTGCGATGTTGCTGTCACTACTGACAACGTCATCACAGGGGTTAAATGCCCGCGATCAGTGCTAGCACAGATCGTGGGTGGTGCTGTGGGGTTTCAGCTCTCACACAGAGCTGACACCCGCGTGTGATCACAGCTGCGCTCAGCGTGAGCACGCCCGATCACCGCACCCTACATGTACTGCTCTTTGCAGGAACGCAGCTTCCGCAGAGCAGTACATGTACGGCGCATGACGGGAAGGGGTTAATTTTTATTTCTTAAATCAATAGTATACGTGAAAATAAGAAAATTTGTAATATATCTCAATAGAGAAATACGCTTCTTTCTCTGCCAGAATTACTCACTCATTATTAGAGATGAGCGTTGTTCTACTCGAACTGTTCGCCAATCTCAAATTCGAGCTGTTTTGGGCGGTGTTCGAGACGTTCGGCGAACACGAACGATTTGAGAAAAATTTGGCTGTTCGAGGTTATGTTCGATAACTGTTCGTGCACCAAAATCATAACTGGATTTTTTCTCAGTAATGATGAAAATTAATGTTAATACGCAGTTTGAGTGTACAGCGGGGTGGGGGGAGGGGCAGGGGATGGATCTCTGCAGGAATAATGAAGATCTCCATTTTTTTTTCTCTTTCCCGCATTTACAGTGGGGAGGTGCAATCTGTGAGCCTATCAGCAGCGCACACAAGGAGCGAAGTGCTTTTATCACACAAGCAAGGGCATGTGTCATTGGCAGTGTATGTCACATGTCCTTGCCCTATAAGACCAAGCCATTTTCCCCGTCGCCACCATTTTCTCACTGCTGCACCTGCGTGTTAGACGGCACCGCTGTTGCTGTGTGCGCTATACCTTGTTAATTTCAAGCCAATTTTCGCACAAATCTACAGATAGCTTGGGAGTAGGGAATAGTTGTGATTGCAGTCCTTTTAAGGACTAGGTTACAGCATTTCCTACGACTTTTATCAGGCAGGTCTGTGCTCTTAAATAGATAGATGGTGGGAGTAAAGACTAATTGTAATGGCAGTCCTTTTCAGGACTAGGTTACATCAGTTCCTATCAGTTTTTGCCAGGCAGGTCTGTGCCAGTGCTGTGCAAGTTTTTTTCACAGCATTTGGCTGAATCTAGCAAAGCTAATCCTTTTTGGCCTATTGCAGAGTGTGTTAGTCAGTGGAGTAGCCTATCTGTGTTGCAAGATATACCACCTGTGTATAGAATACCAATTTTTTTGCTGCACCTAGTGAAGTAAAATCTTTTGGGCATAGCATCATTCTATTAGTCCATCTATACTGACCTCCATCAGGTTGCAAATTGAATATAATTTTTTTCTGCATCTAGCTCTGAAAAAATATTTGGCCTTCCAGCAGTGTGTGGGACTTTCTCTATTAGTCCATCTATACTGACCTCCATCAGGTTGCAAACTGAATATAATTTTTTTCTGCATCTACCTCTGAAAAAATATTTGGGCTTCTAGCTGTGTGTGGGACTTTCTCTATTAGTCCATCTATACTGACCTCCATCAGGTTGCAAACTGAATATAATTTTTTTCTGCATCTACCTCTGAAAAAATATTTGGGCTTCTAGTTATGTGTGGGACTTGTTCTATTAGTCCATCTATACTGACCTCCATCAGGTTGCAAACTGAAAATAATTTTTTGTCTGCATCTAGCTCTGAAAAAATATTTGGCCTTCTAGCAGTGTGTGGGACTTTCTCTATTAGTCCATCTATACTGACCTCCATCAGGTTGCAAACTGAATATATTTTTTTTCTGCATCTACCTCTGAAAAAATATTGGGCTTCTAGCTGTGTGTGGGACTTGTTCTATTAATCCATCTATACAGACCTCCATCAGGTTGCAAACTGAATATAATTTTTTTCTGCATCTACCTCTGAAAAAATATTTGGGCTTCTAGCTGTGTGTGGGACTTTCTCTATTAGTCCATCTATACTGACCCCCATCAGGTTGCAAACTGAATATAATTTTTTTCTGCATCTACCTCTGAAAAAATATTTGGGCTTCTAGAAGTGTGTGGGACTTGTTCTATTAGTCGATCTATACTGACCTCCGTCAGGTTGCAAACTGAATATAATTTTTTTCTGCATCTAGCTCTGAAAAAATATTTGGCCTTCTAGCAGTGTGTGGGACTTTCTCTATTAGTCCATCTATACTGACCTCCATCAGGTTGCAAACTGAATATATTTTTTTTCTGCATCTACCTCTGAAAAAATATTGGGCTTCTAGCTGTGTGTGGGACTTGTTCTATTAATCCATCTATACAGACCTCCATCAGTTTGCAAACTAAATATAATCTTTTTCTGCATCTACCTCTGAAAAAATATTTCGGCTTCTAGCTGTGTGTGGGACTTGTTCTATTAGTCCATCTATACTGACCTCCATCAGGTTGCAAACTGAAAATAATTTTTTGTCTGCATCTAGCTCTGAAAAAATATTTGGCCTTCTAGCAGTGTGTGGAACTTTCTCTATTAGTCCATCTATACTGACCTCCATCAGGTTGCAAATTAAAAATAATTTTTTTCTGCATCTACCTCTGAAAAAATATTTGGGCTTCTAGCTGTGTGTGGGACTTGTTCTATTAGTCCACCTATACTGACCTCCATCAGGTTGCAAACTGAATATAATTTTTTTCTGCATCTAGCGCTGAAAAAATATTTGGGCTTCTAGCTGTGTGTGGGACTTTCTCTATTAGTCCATCTATACTGACATCCATCAGATTGCAAATTAAAAATAATTTTTTGTCTGCATCTAGCTCTGAAAAAATATTTGGGCTTCTAGCAGTGTGTGGGACTTTCTCTATTAGTCCATCTATACTGACCTCCATCAGTTGGCAAACTGAATATATTTTTTTTCTGCATCTACCTCTGAAAAAATATTGGGCATCTAGCTGTGTGTGGGACTTGTTCTATTAATCCATCTCTACAGACCTCCATCAGGTTGCAAACTGAAAATAATTTTTTGTCTGCATCTAGCTCTGAAAAAATATTTGGCCTTCTAGCAGTGTGTGGGACTTTCTCTATTAGTCCATCTATACTGACCTCCATCAGGTTGAAAATTAAAAATAATTTTTATCTGCATCCAGCTCTGAAAAAATATTTGGCCTTCTAGCAGTGTGTGGGACTTTCTCTATTAGTCCATCTATACTGACCTCCATCAGGTTGCAAATTAAAAATAATTTTTTGTCTGCATCTAGCTCTGAAAAAATATTTGGCCTTCTAGCAGTGTGTGGGACTTTCTCTATTAGTCCATCTATACAGACCTCCATCAGGTTGCAAACTGAATATATTTTTTTTCTGCATCTACCTCTGAAAAAATATTGGGCTTCGAGCTGTGTGTGGGACTTGTTCTATTAATCCATCTATACTGACCTCCATCAGGTTGCAAACTGAAAATAATTTTTTGTCTGCATCTAGCTCTGAAAAAATATTTGGCCTTCTAGCAGTGTGTGGAACTTTCTCTATTAGTCCATCTATACTGACCTCCATCAGGTTGCAAATTAAAAATAATTTTTATCTGCATCTACCTCTGAAAAAATATTTGGGCTTCTAGCAGTGTGTGGGACTTGTTCTATTAGTCCATCTATACTGACCTCCATCAGGTTGCAAACTGAATATAATTTTTTTCTGCATCTACCTCTGAAAAAATATTTGGCCTTCTAGCAGTGTGTGGGACTTTCTCTATTAGTCCATCTATACTGACCTCCATCAGGTTGCAAACTGAATATATTTTTTTACTGCATCTACCTCTGAAAAAATATTTGGCCTTCTAGCAGTGTGTGGGACTTTCTCTATTAGTCCATCTATACTGACCTCCGTCAGGTTGCATATTAAAAATAATTTTTTGTCTGCATCTAGCTCTGAAAAAATATTTGGCCTTCTAGCAGTGTGTGGGACTTTCTCTATTAGTCCATCTATACTGACCTCCATCAGGTTGCAAACTGAATATATTTTTTTTCTGCATCTACCTCTGAAAAAATATTGGGCTTCTAGCTGTGTGTGGGACTTGTTCTATTAATCCATCTATACAGACCTCCATCATGTTGCAAACTGAATATAATTTTTTTCTGCATCTACCTCTGAAAAAATATTTGGGCTTCTAGCTGTGTGTGGGACTTGTTCTATTAGTCGATCTATACTGACCTCCATCAGGTTGCAAACTGAAAATAATTTTTTGTCTGCATCTAGCTCTGAAAAAATATTTGGCCTTCTAGCAGTGTGTGGAACTTTCTCTATTATTCCATCTATACTGACCTCCATCAGGTTGCAAATTAAAAATAATTTTTATCTGCATCTACCTCTGAAAAAATATTTGGGCTTCTAGCTGTGTGTGGGACTTGTTCTATTAGTCAATCTATACTGACCTCCATCAGGTTGCAAACTGAATATAATTTTTTTCTGCATCTAGCTCTGAAAAAATATTTGGCCTTCTAGCAGTGTGTGGGACTTTCTCTATTAGTCCATCTATACTGACCTCCATCAGGTTGCAAATTAAAAATTATTTTTATCTGCATCCAGCTCTGAAAAAATATTTGGCCTTCTAGCAGTGTGTGGGACTTTCTCTATTAGTCCATCTATACTGACCTCCGTCAGGTTGCATATTAAAAATAATTTTTTGTCTGCATCTAGCTCTGAAAAAATATTTGGCCTTCTAGCAGTGTGTGGGACTTTCTCTATTAGTCCATCTATACTGACCTCCATCAGGTTGCAAACTGAATATATTTTTTTTCTGCATCTTCCTCTGAAAAAATATTGGGCTTCTAGCTGTGTGTGGGACTTGTTCTATTAATCCATCTATACAGACCTCCATCATGTTGCAAACTGAATATAATTTTTTTCTGCATCTACCTCTGAAAAAATATTTGGGCTTCTAGCTGTGTGTGGGACTTGTTCTATTAGTCCATCTATACTGACCTCCATCAGGTTGCAAATTGAAAATAATTTTTTGTCTGCATCTAGCTCTGAAAAAATATTTGGCCTTCTAGCAGTGTGTGGAACTTTCTCTATTATTCCATCTATACTGACCTCCATCAGGTTGCAAATTAAAAATAAATCTTATCTGCATCTACCTCTGAAAAAATATTTGGGCTTCTAGCTGTGTGTGGGACTTGTTCTATTAGTCCATCTATACTGACCTCCATCAGGTTGCAAACTTAATATAATTTTTTTCTGCATCTAACCCAGCCAATAGTTTTGGCCTAATACCACAGTTTGGCCACTCAGCTCTGCTCGGTTCCCATCCATTGTTTTTTTGTGCAAACAACTCCAGAGTTGTGAATTAGTTAACCACCAAAATGAGTGGAAAAATGCCTGCTGCTGGTGGAAAGGGGAATAGGCGTGTTGGGAAGGGGAAAAAAGGTTGTGTCCGTGGGGTAGGTGTTAAAGCAACAGTAACATCTGCAGAAGAAAGACCATCTTCCAGCCAAACTAAAATGTCTACTTCTTTTAGCGGACAATGTGATAAGATCCCTTTCTTACGGCTACGCCAATCGCTACAAATTCCAGATGAGGCACAAAAACAGCAGGTGCTTCAACGGATATCAAGTGCTCCTTTAAGTGGGCTCTCCTCCACATCAACTTCAACATCACAAATACTCCAGTCCTCAAAGGTGTCACCCCAATCGCACTTGCTTCCTCACAGCTCCCAAATCTCCAGCTGCCCGTCTGAGTATGAGGTAGAACAGATGGTTGAGTCTGCACAGCTGTTTACTCATACTATAGCCTGGGAATCAGAGGTCGACTCCAGCGCTTCTGTGAATCCAGACGAGGAAATGATCTGCACTGATGCCCAGAATCTTTATGAATCGGATCCAGGACCAGACGCAGAAGGTTCTGACCATAATGTAGACCCTCATTCCCAAACTGTAACTCCTGTTGGTGGAGACAATGAGGAAGACGATGATGAGACTCAAATACCTGATTGGAGCGACAACTTTAGTTTTTTGTCAGGGCAGGAACAGGTTGGCTCTGAGGACGACGGGTGTGATAACGCACAGGGTGATGATGATGAGGTTGGAGATCCCACTTACTGTCAACCCACAGTCAGCCAAGAGATGAGGTCAGCAGAGGAGGTGGAGAAAGATACTAGTGACGACGAGGTCAGGTTGTGCCTTCCTGGACAGAGACGTAGTACTGGAAGCACGTCAACAACTGCATCCTCAAACACAACTCTGCCTCTCACCACAAGTCGTGGTGGCTCTTCAGGTCGCATGGGTGCTAAGCCTTGCATAGCCTGGGCATTTTTTCAGATCGATAAAGATGACCCAACTCATGTTATCTGTAACATTTGTCAGCAAAAGCTAAGTAGAGGCCAAAAAATACATAGTTTGAGTACTTCATGCATGAACCGGCACATGGACATGAAGCATAAGTTGCAGTGGGAAGCTCAGTGTGCTACAATGCGGCCTAGCGTGCCGGGCCAACCACCGTCTGCCATATCTTGTGCATCCGCGGCCTCTTCATCCTCTGTGACTGGGGGGACAGCAGTCACACATGTTTTGGGGCGCAGACCTGCCACCTCTTTACCCGCAACAGCCAGCGTGATTGGCAGGTCATCATTTTCTTTGGAGGTGGTAACACCAGCTGGTGTTGAGCGCTGTCCGACATCGATAGCACCACCTTTGGATCAAGGCAACCTAACATGTCCACCTGCATCTTCCTCAAAGACCGGCAGTTTGCCGGGGACACCCTTATCAACCCCGTCTAAGCACAATAGCCAGCCCTCGGTCCCTCAGATGTGGACAAGTAAAAGACCATTTCCTCCTAGCCATGAGAAAGCTAAGAGGTTGAATTTCACCATCTGCAAGCTCTTGGCTACAGAAATGCTGCCTTTCTGCCTGTTGGACACAGAGGATTTTCGAGACCTTATGTCGGTCGCAGTGCCCCAGTACCAGATGCCCAGTCGGCACTACTTCTCAAAGAAAGGTGTGCCTGCGCTCCACCAGCATGTCGCACACAACATCACCGCTTCTTTGAGAAACTCTGTGTGAGACAGGGTGCATTTCACCACAGACACTTGGACGAGTAGGCATGGACAGGGGCGTTACATGTCGCAGACTGGGCACTGGGTAACTATGGTGACAGCAGGACAAGGGGCTGCTGTCCAAGTCTTGCCGTCCCCACGAGTTGTGCGTCAATCCTCTTTATCTCGAAGTTCCTCCACTGCTTCTGCCTCCTCAACCTCCTCTCGGTCTTCCACCTGCACCCAAAGCCTGTCTGGTCATGCCACAAGCTTTCTAACTGCGCAGAAGGGATCCTGCACACCTCCTTACTATGCTGGCAGTAGGGCTCAACGTCATCAGGCAGTTTTTACTTTGAAATGTCTGGGAAATGTGAGTCACACAGCTGAGGAGTTGTGGTCAGCTCTGGAGAACCAATTTCATGAATGGTTGTCTCCACTGTACCTGAAACCAGGGAAGGCCGTGTGCGACAATGCTGCAAACCTTGGTGCGGCCCTTCGCCGGGGCAATGTCACACACGTGCCTTGTATGGCTCACGTGTTGAACCTGGTTGTCCAGCAATTTTTAGCCCACTATCCCAGACTAGATGGCCTTCTGCAGAGTGCACGGTCGCTGTGTGCTCACTTCCGCCGTTCGCATCCCGCAGCTCAGCGACTTACATCTCTACAGAAGTCGTTGGGCCTGCCACTTCACCGGCTAAAATGCGATGTGCCTACCCGGTGGAATTCAACTCTGCACATGTTGCAGCAACTGTGGCAGCACCGACAAGCCCTGGTGCAATACGTTCTGACATATAGCCTGGGCCAACGAGATCCGGAGGTGGGGCAAATCACGCTGGAGGAGTGGTCTCAGATCAGGGACCTATGCACCCTTCTGCACAGTTTTGAAATGGCGACGAAGATGTTTAGTGCTGACGATGCCATTATCAGCATGACTATTCCGGTGATTTACATGCTGGAGCACATGTTAAACAGAATAGGGAGTCAGGTGGTGGCACAAGAGGAGGTGGAGGAAGTAGAGGAGGAGGAGTTGTATGCGGAAGGACTAACATCTGCAAGGTCCAGACGGTCGGCAGCACCAAGGCGGCAGGCATGTGAGGGTGGGGGAGATGGTTTTACCAGGGCGCATGGTAGCAGCCAAACTAGTGAGGAAGGTGCAGTAGCCCAGGAAGAAGTGGAGGACGAACTGATGGAAGACTCATCAGATGAGGGAGACCTTGATCACATTTCTGTTGTGCTAGATTGGGGGGAGAGGACAGAGGAAGGAAGCATGATTGTTACCTCGCCACCAACACAACAGGGACTTGGTGCTCCTGGATGCCCAACACACATGAGTGCCTTCTTGCTGCACTACCTGCAACATGACCCTCAAATTGTAAGAATTAGAAATAATCCTGACTACTGGGTTGCCACACTGTTAGATCCCGGGTACAAAAGTAAATTTGCAGAAATTATTCCTGCCATAGAAAGGGATGCACTCATGCAGGAGTATCAGCAGAGACTGTTGCAGAATCTTACATGTGCTTTTCCACAAAACACCAGTGGTGCACGTAGTGAATCTCACAGTTCCAACTTGCCAACCGTGGGACCGTCATGTGTTCAGCACTTAAACCGTAACAGAACCACAGTATCTGCTGGTAACATCAATTTTGCGGAATCATTTCACCACTTTTTTAGCCCATCCTTTGCAAGGCCACAGGAGACAAGAAGTCTGACACATAGTCAACGCCTAGAGACGATGGTACAGGAGTATCTCCAAGTAAACATTGAAGCCATGACTGTGTCACTGGACCCTTGCTCTTTTTGGGCTTCCAATCTGGATAAATGGCCGGAGCTAGCCACTTACGCCTTGGAGATCTTGTCATGCCCCGCAGCCAGCGTTCTGTCTGAACGTGTGTTCAGCGCTGCTGGTGGTGTGCTGACAGATAAGCGCACGCGGCTCACCACTGATAATGTAGACAGACTCACGTTCATAAAGATGAACAAATCATGGATCCGAAATGACTTTTCTACCCCTGTGTCATCCTGGGGAGAGTAAAAGCTTGATGATTGGTTAAAATCACCCTACCAACCGTTTTAAGCTTTCAAATTACTAATCATGTTTATCTGTATCTTGACTGGAAAATAATTTGGGCTTTGTAGCAGTGTGCAGCACTGATCCTATTAGCCCATCTATACTAAGCTCCACCACATTTAAAATTAATAATAATTTGTAGCTGCATCTAGCACGGAAAATAATTTTGGGGCTCCGAGATGCGCAAGACACATAAGTGCCTTCTTGCTGCACTACCTGTAACATGACCCTCATATTGTCAGAATTCGAAGTAATCATGACTACTGGGTTGCCACACTCTTAGATCCCCCAAACTTTTCGATCAACCTTTTCATTTTAATAAAGACCAAAAAAATGGTCATTTTTTAAATTATAAGCATTAGCAGGTTATTAGAAACTGAAATCAAACAGTTTTCAACTCAAAACTTTATTCTAGGTGATGTTACATTTTCACATAGGACCCCTTGTTCGAAAGGAGCTTCTGAACTCTCTCGTCCATTGAATTTGTCAGGTTTTGGATGGTTTCTGCTTCAATTGTTTTGCATGAGGACAGAATACCCTCCCAGAGCTGTTGCTTAGATGTGAACTGCCTCCCGCCATCATAGACAATCCTTTTGATGATGCTCCAGAGGTTCTGAATGGGGTAGAGGTCAGGGGAGCATGGGGGTCACACCATAAGTTTGTCCCCTTTTATGCCCATATCAGCCAGAGATGCAGATGTTTTATGTGCAGCATGAGATGGTGCATTATCATGCAAAAAAATGATCTTGCTGTGAAATACATGGTTCTTCTTCTTGAACCATGGCAGGAAGTGCTGTTTGAGAAAATCCACATACATTATGGAGTTCATCTTTAGCGCCTTCAGGGATCCTAAAGGGGCCGACAATCTCTCCCCCCATGATTCCAGCCCAAAACATTACTCCACCTCCTCCTTGTTGGCGCTGTAGCCGTGTTTGCGTGGGGTGTCCATCAACCAGCCATCCTCCACTCCATCCATCTGGACCATCGAGCGCTGCATGGCACTCATCCGTGAACAAAACAGTTTTGAAATCAGTCTTCATGTAATGTTTAGCCCACTGGAGCCGTTTCTGCTTGTGTGAAGTGGATAGAGGAGGTCGACAGGATGGCATATGCACAGCTGCAAACCTCTGAAGGACCCTGCATCTTGTTGTTCGGGGGACGTTGGAGGCACCAGCAGCTTCAAAAACTTGTCTGCTGCTATGACAAAGCTTTTTTGCCGCTGCTCTTTTAACCTGACGTAATTGCCTGTAGGAAAGAGTCCTCAATTTGCCCTTATCAGCACGCACACGTGTGTACTGTGAATCAGCTACATACTTCTTGATTGCCAAGACACTTCATCCTGATCATCGCACAATGTTGATTGTAGTCATGCCTTGACCTAAACACTCCACAATTTGTTGCTTCTCAGCAGCCGACACATCCTTTTTCTTTCCCATTTTGGCAGAAAATGTAGGCTGCTTAATAATGTGAGACAGCCTTCTTAAGTAGTCTTGCCTTTCATTGGACACACCTGCCAAACTAATTAGCACAGGTGTCTGCAATTGCTTACAGTGATATAAAGAGCCCTGACACACATCACCATCAATGAGTTTAACTGACAAACAAACAAATTCTTCCCTTATCACTCCTAAACACTTTTTGCATAATAATTTGGAACACAGTGTACATGTGCTTTTCCACAAAACACCAGTGGTTCACGTAGTGAATCTTACAGTTCTAACTTGCCAACCGTGGTCTGTATGGAGTTGTTCAATAAAGGGCCCAAAATTAAGATAACATAGATGGGAGAGGTCTCTATGAATAGTAATTCCTAAGTATTTGATACCCTGTGGGGGCCAGGCAAAGGGAAAGTTGGACTGGATGGAATCCTATATGGATTTGAGGAGGGAGACATCGAGGGCCGCAGACTTCGCTGCATTGATTTTAAAATTTGACCATGTAACAAAGTGATCTATTTCAGCCAAAACAGCATGGATGGATATATGTGATTGAGTGATATATACTAGTACATCATCAGCAAATAGAGAGCACTTGTACTCGGTGCCTCCCACCTCAATCCACCTAATATTGGGGTTATGGCGAATTGATGAGAGCAGGTGCTCCGTCACAAGGATGTATAAGAGAGGGGACAGAGGACATCCCTGCCTTGTCCCATTGGTGATTGTGAAAGGTGATGAAAATGTTCTGATGCACCCCCTGGGCCTTGGGACACCCGGAGCCGGACCCTTTTTGGTGGATGCTGGTGGATGTAGTCTTCGTGGCGGCGACCCGGTTCCGTGGCTCAGGGTGGTCAAACCAGTGGCGGAACTATTTATGTGGTTTTGATGTTTAAATGTCCGACTACGCCACCCGTGGATTGCGGTCAGAGTGAACCGCCGCTGCAGGGCAGACCGCTGAGGCTGGTGTTGTGGGTGCAGCAGAGCATAGCATAATTCCCCACGGGAGGAGTATAGCCTCAGGGCAGTGTATGCGGAGGATGGGGGTGATGGTGCAGGGCAGCAGCAGTAACGACACGGAGTCAGTGATGCAGTCCAGGGCCTTTACTCACAGTTCTTATTTTCCAGACCACGTCTGCAGGTAACGGCTGCCCACGTCGTACTGTGCTCACCAGGTGAGGGGCTCAGACAACTCCCAGATAACTTTGGAGTGCTTCACAGGACCCCCTTTGTGTGTCCTTTGTCTGGCCTTTCTTACCAACCCTTCTGTCCGGCTGCCTCGGGCCTCCTCTTGGTAAACTTGGCGCCAGTTTCCCTGACCCTATGTGCTGCCCTCCTAGCGGGTGTAGCGAGGGGCTGCGCCACATAAAATGTCACAGCCTCCGGTTTCTAGCAGAGGGTCGTTTCCTGCCTCCACTAGTTTCGGGGACCGGTCTCCCCCTTTGGCCTGACCCCTCCATGCAGGTGGATTCGGGCATGCGGTGGCGACTCGCCCGTCCGCACCCCTGGGATCCCTTCGTTCCTCGTTCCTGGAGCCTTCTCCGCTCCTCTTCCTTCCTTCTCAATCTTCCAGGCCTGGGCCTCTGTTACTAGGCCCGCCTCCGGAGCAGAGCTCATGCAGAGCCCCTGCTCCCTGCCACTTCTGATCAGACTTCTCTGCACTGAACTAAGATGGTGCCCACCTTTTATACTCCCTTCTCAATGCACCCAGGAACTGCTTCCTCCCTGCTCCTGCACTACAGGGTTCCCCTTCCTCAGTGTTCCCTCCCCCCACTCCAGCCAAGGACAGGGACTGTCGTGCCCATCTCAGGGGCATATTGGTCGCCCTGCCCCACGGCAATGTGGTGTAATGCATGCAGGTGTCGGGTCCTGATCTTCACTCCATCCTTACCTGAGAGTGAGATATCACACCTCTGGGTGAGGTGCAATACCTCTGTAGCAACCGAGCCCTCAGGGTGCTACAGTTCCATTTATCTTCAGCCTAGGTGATGTATTGCAATACAGGGCCGTGATTTTGGCTATAAAAGGGTCCCCTAGACCCCTACCCCAAGCTTTTTAAGAGAATCATATATGGCGTGCCAGGAGACTCTATGGAATGCTTTCTCAGCATCCAACGAGAGTATCTGATTACAAATTTTTAACTGCATCTAGCCCAGGAAATACTTTGTGCCTAGTAGCAGTGTCTGCTAGTCAGCGGATTATCCCGGCTGTTAAGCAAGCTATACCACCTGTAGTTTGGACACTTAATTTTTTCAAAGGAAATGCTTCAGGACCACGGGATACTCAGTGAAGAGCATCTGGAGGCACCAAAAGGCATAGGGGCTGGGACTGGCAGTAGGATGCCTTGCGGTGGACAGCCGAGCTCGATCCTTATAAAAGCTTTTTAACTGCAGCAGCTTTAGTGGACGCTACTGGAGCTGGAATTACGCGGCTGCTGGCATGAGACTTGCCCTCCAATAGATCCTTGTAAATGGATTTAAAGTGTATTCATTCAAATTAGAGAGACAATTTAAATTAAAAAGCTTAGAGGTGCCTCCACCACAGGGGGGCTCGCTCGACCCACCAGCGGACAGGCACCAGTATTGGGAGAGGGGGGCTGTCCGTCAGGGTTCACCGCGGCTCTGGCACAAACCCGGCGACACGGAGGTGGCACGGGCAGGAGCGGACTGAACGTGTCGGCTTCTCACTTTTTGGATTTTAGAAGGGCATGACATGCCTATATCTGTGTCTCCCCCTCCTTTTACTCCTCCACCTCTTTTCTTTTCTCATGACTATATGTACTTGTCACTTTTCCATGTGTTAGTTGTGTCTTCTGAGCAGTTTTTCAGCTTTTGGACACCTTTGAAGGTGTTTTCTATGTGTTTCTATGTGTTTTTGTTTGCCTGCCATTGGTTTTAACGGTGTTCGAAGGTGTTCGACGAACAGTTCGACGAACAGTTCGGTGAACACACGGGTGTTCGACGAACCGAACCGAACTCGAACACTACGGGGGTGGCTCAACACTATTCATTTTCACAATTCTCTATTCTGAGGTAAAATCTGTATTCAGGGAAGACAGACTTTCCCATTACTGAGATAGGAGATGGCAGCTGCTACTGATACAGTTCTACGTAGATGGAAGGGAGAAGAGGGAGGAGCTCTGCTTCTAACTCCTTCCTACTTCCTTTTAAAATCTTATTAGTAGCAGCTGTAATCTTTTGTCTCAGTAAAATTCACTTTTCTAAATTTTTAAATCTGTAGGGAAATGGGATTGTGAACCTGCTAGGCACCGGCACTTAGACCCCCACTGCTGGGAGCAAATTAACTTTAATCCCCTCAGCCGCATTCCGATTTCAGTTATAGGGGCCGTGCTGGCACAAATTTAGTCACCACTCTATGTATAGAGAGTGGCAGCTGTAACTGCACCCTCAGCATTGACTGACAGGTCGCTCAGCATTAGGTCCGGCTGTCAGTCAGTGTCGGGGGCACAGTTACAGTCAATGCTTTCTATACATAGACTGGTGACTGAACCGTTGTTGGTGACATGACTAAAACTGGAACACTGATGGGGAAAATAAAGTTAATCTCCTCCCAGCAGCATTCTTCTAAGTGCCGGCACTGGGAATGTTCACAACACTATTAATCTGCAGATTAATCTCATTTCTGCAGGTAAATAGCATTTTTTCATATGACAGGTCCCTTTACCTCCACAAATAACAATAAGCACAGTTTTTGGACTGAATAAATTGGTTATTATTATTGACCAAGCACATATTTAATGAATAGATTTTATAAGAGGGCCACATTACTTTTACATTTCAAGTGTAAATATCACTGCAGGTAAACCTGCAGAAGAATGTCATTGTTGGGCTCTAGCTCCTTCATACTTCTTACTCCCTTCCCTCTTGATAGAATCTTATGATAAGCCACTGTCTCTGTTATGATATAATACAAAGCTATTTATTTTAATGTGTATTGTTCATTTATTAAATAAAAATGAATATAATAATAATATAATTACACTTTAAATGGGTTTTCCCACGAACAAAAGCTCATTTTAATCAATAGATCTTGAAATAATAAGTTCCACAATTGGATGTTTAAATTAAATGTTCTTGTCCTGAAATAATCTTATAAATGTGTCACTGCTGTGTACTGTATAATGGCTGTGTCTCCCCGTGTATGCTCATTCCAGAGCTCCTGGGCATGGGGGAGAAAAAGGTATACAGATATTACAGCACGAGATCGCAAATGATTCTTTCTTTGAAGTAAAACATTGTTTAAAAACAGGCAGGGAATTGTTTTACCTCACAGAAAAAATCAGCTGTGATCCCGTGTCCCGTGCTATAATGTAATGTCTGTATACTCTTTTGCTCCCTCCCCCTTTCCCAGGAGATGTGATATGATCAAACCTATTACCTGTTTGGTCAGACACAGTCACAGCTAGATAATGGCACTCACCTGTGGAGCTTGCTCCATGGAGAGACCGGGTGTAGCGTCCAGGCCGTGCTCCAACCTGCCCACCCTCACCGCATGTGGTGAGAATACACCAAAGGCACGTCAGAGGTGGAAGGAGTCAGCTAGCGGCCGGGTTACCAAGGACACTGAATCCACACAGAGTGCTGTGGCAGTTACTAAGAACGTAGGGATAATTGCCATAGTCAAGAATTCATAATCCATGTTGCACACACTGAAAGCAAAAAAGCATAGGAGATCATGTTTCAGGATGGACACTTTGAACCAGAATATATATTAGTTATAAACTAAGCCTACATATGGATTATATGATCCAACAGTAATATAAGCATATTGATAAGCATATAGTGAACAATATAAAGTAGGATAACCAAAGAGTGCAAAACTGAAGCATTCAGAGATAGTATTTTAAGCTGTAATTATTCTATATGGGTAGAGAACTTCATACTAGTCATCCATTCCCTAATCAGACAAAAGCATACCACTTAAAAAGAATAAAAATAGTAGTAAGAAAAATTCCATATATATGTATATTCAATTGTACACATTGTGACAGAGTCACTGGTATTATATGCGACGAGAGGTATGTGTCACTCAGGATGCTCTCCTGTGTGAACTAAGACCTACTGAATTTTTGCCAGCATGTTATATGCTGGAGGATTGTTGTTGCTGAAACTTCACAGGACTATCTGCAGCCGGCAAAGGCCTTGCTGGCTAGATGACTCTGTTATATTTCATCTTTTGTTCTCCTATTAAACCCGAGAGGGACTGTTTATTTTTATGGGACACTGCTGGAGTTTAAGCTGCACAATAAACCCGCAGTTAGTTTACCCAACCAGTGTGTCCTGTGTCTGCCTCCGGAGAGCCGAGCAAGTCGCTTTACCACAACATATATACACATGCACACACATCTTTATTTTGATTTGAAAAAGTGTGTAAAAGAACAGGAGTGCAGAGACATAGAGGGGTGGCAAAAAACAAATAAACCTATCAACCAAGGAAGGGGAAGTGACACCAAATGAATAAAATAAAGAGTGTGAAGACACAAAGAATAAATAAAATTTTTATTATAAGTGATAAAAATGTGTGTTGCACCTAAAACAATAGATTGTATGATCAACATACACTATTGCAAAAAGTGAATATACACTGGTATGTATAATATATGCCAAAGCTAAAAGATCACAAAGTGCAAAGAGTTACTCATTAGTGAAAGATAATACGTATGATATCTTTGCAGGTGTGGGAATGGTGATTCAAGTGATGCATGGATTCTTATAGTATCACAATTTGTGTGTTGAGGCTTATTGCTTTTCAGAATCGTCAAAAACTGGAGAGACCTCTTTAAAAATCCATCCCTCAGATTCTGTTCTTGGTGGGACTGAACTGCTGAATAGATATAAATTATTCTGAAAGCACAATTAAAAAATCTTTTATTAAGAAAAACACTTAAAAAACACAAATCTAAAAGATTGTTCTGTCTACTCAACTATAGAAAGGGGGCAAATCTCAAAACTTCGTTAAGACCATCTGAACGTCCCATATTGTGCATCCAGATCCATCGTGTTTCGAGTTGGGCCAGGCTTTTCTTTATATCACCACCCCTGGCATTGGTCAGGATCCGGTCGATACCAAATGCTTTAAGTAGTGTATGATTACACTTATGAGTCTCTCTAAAGTGTCGAGGTATAGGTTTCAATTGTGAAATGTCCTCAACCTTAGACACATTTATGATGTCCAATACATGCTCCCGAATATTTATCTTTAATTTCCTTGTTGTCAAACTGATATAGATCGCACGACATGGGGAGGTTGCATAGTGTATTACGCCTTTACTCTCGCATGTAATATGTTGGGTGATAAAAAATGTTCTTGATCACCACTAGAAGAAAATGAAGAGGCTCTCAGCATATTGGGACATATGATGCATATGGGTCCCTTGGATTCAAAGGTGTTGTGAATTTTGTTCCCTTGCTAGTAAATCCTTACCAGGGAATCCCTCAGATTAGGCGACATCCTGTACATAATGGAGGGCTTATCAGATACATGTATCTTTAGAACATGATCAGGGGACAGAAAGGGAAAAAAATTTATTGAGAGATTCTCTGATAGAAAATCAGCTGTCATTGTATTCAGAAATAAATCTCACCTTCTCTTTTGCTCATGGTCATTGCTTTTTTTAAACAAATCCTTTCTCGGGGTCTCAAGACCTCTCCTAAAGGCCCTCCTGATGACTCTTTGACTATATCCTCTTGCCCGAAATCTGGATGATAGATCTCGTGCCTGTTCAAGAAACATGAAGTTCTTTGAGTAGTTACTCCGCAGTCTTAGGAACAGGCCAGTGGGTATATTATTAAATAATGGGCGTAGGTGTAAAAAGCATGCACATAGTAGAGCATTAACAGCTGTCTCTTTCCAAAATATTTTAGTCTGTAGAAAGCAATTTTCATCCTTATAGATAGACAGACCTAAGAAGTTCATACTCACCTTGCTGTAGTGACTCGTCAGTTTAACATTGATGGAATTCTAGTTGAGATCCTGTATAAATGTCTGGAGATCTTTTTCAATGCCCTGCCAGATCATAAAAATGTTATTTATGAATCTAGTCCACATTTAAACCTTCTCAAATCTGGTGTGTTGTATTGGTAAGGAAGGTGCCCCATAGCCATTCCCTGGAGCTGCAGGTAGAGTGTCTCCTTGAAAATAAAAAAATTGTGGGTTAGGGCAAAAAATTGTGGGTTAGGGCAAACTCCAGTGCTTCCAAAAGAAAATTAATAAAATAGGACTCTAACATCCTTGAGGACAGGAAAAATCTTGCTGCTCGTAGTCCATCCTCATGTCTGATCAAAGACATGGGTAATATGTTATTTGCTTTTGTAGCAGCTCTCTGACATTGAGCTCTGCTGTTGATCTTACATGTAACTGGAATATCATGTTGTATTCCATTTAATACATATGTAATCATACTACTACTATAAAGGTTATATACACTCTTAAAATCTATGATAAATTACTTTCATTTATTGAAACTAGACCACCTCATAATTGCAATCCTCTTTGAAAGCTGTGGAATTAAGTAAGTCACTTAAGTAAGTCAAAAGTAAGACTTTTGCAATTAATCAACGAAAATACATTTCAAAATTCTCTTTGCTTGATAGCAGTATTTTTATTTTTTTTTATCTCAATAAAATTGCCAAGTAGTAATTACACTTTGTACACTGTATCATCTATGCATTCACATTTCATAAGCTTTAGACTCAAGCAAGCACTACATTTTGATGAAAACATAGATATGATCAATATAAATTACATTTTAAAAGCTCGACTTCTAAACATATAATCTTCAAACACATATATTATAAAAGATAATACTTTGAAACATAATTTTAGAATGAGGACAGAATATAACCTCCACATGCTGGGCAATAGAGTATTTTTCTACAGTGGTTAAAAGAAACAGTTTTATTTTATTTAATTTTAATCACCACGAACAACAAGTATCCTTAATTCCTCAATTTTTTTTTAATTTTTTTCACAATTGAACTTTTGAAGCTGATTAATTTTTTCTTAAAAAAAGTTATATCAAAAGGGTTATTTCCAAAACAATATTTACCACCCTTCCACAGTACAGATGATAGATATATGACTGGTGGGATTCCATTTGCTGGGCCTTTCAAACATTCCAAGGACGTGATGGATCAAAAGGGCTTTTGTAAATGGAATTGTACTTTAACACTACCACTCCTTGCAGATGCAACGTGTGAAACTTTCATTCCATAAACTGTGGAGGTTTCAACATTCATCACCAATTCTGTAGACAAGTGAGGAAAAATGTTATGATATCTTCTTTATAGTCATATCTGAATACATGCATAAACATTGCCCAATACTGGACAACCCCTTTCTAACACCAAATGTGGCCTTATTAAAATAAAAATAAAACATATACTTACCCTGCAGAAGAGCACTTCTCCTTCGATGTCAGAGATACCTCCCAGTGGTCACAAGACCACTTATTCATGGCAGCCTTTCTGTATTCTGTACTTGTGTCTGGAGTGTAGGCTCCAATTTTCAAAAAAAATTTAAAGGTCAATCATAAGTCACAAGTAGAAGGGGACAAACTGAACTCAATAAATGCATGAATCAAGCTCATTACTGAACAGCCTCTTTCTGTAAAAGTAATGTGGCCATAATAAAATAAAACAATATGTTTACTTTCATTCTGGAGTAGCGATGCTTCTCGATGCAAGTACAGAACAAAAGTGTATATTTTTGGGCTTTTTTGGCCAAACTCCTTTTATCGGTGGTTATGATATACCTTTACTTTTTTTTTTTAGATTGGAGCTTCACTTTATACAAATACAGTACAGACCAAAAGTTTGGACACACCTTCTCATTTAAAGATTTTTCTGTATTTTCATGACTATGAAAATTGTACATTCACACTGAAGGCTTCAAAACTATGAATTAACACATGTGGAATTATATACTTAGCAAAAAAGTGTGAAACAACTGAAAATATGTCTTATATTCTAGGTTCTTCAAAGTAGCCACCTTTTGCTTTGATGACTGCTTTCCACACTCTTGGCATTCTTTTGATGAGCTTCAAGAGGTAGTCACCGGAAATGGTCTTCCAACAATCTTGAAGGAGTTCCCAGAGATGCTTAGCACTTGTTGGCCCTTTTGCCTTCACTCTGCGGTCCAGCTCAGCCCAAACCATCTCTATTGAGTTCAGGTCTGGTGACTGTGGAAGCCAGGTCATCTGGTGTAGCACAGCCTGGAGGTGTGTTTGGGGTCATTGTCCTGTTGAAAAATAAATGATGGTCCAGCTAAAGGCAAACCGGATGGAATAGCATGCCGCTGCAAGATGCTGTGGTAGCCATGCTGGTTCAGTATGCCTTCAATTTGGAATAAATCCCCAACAGTGTCACCAGCAAAGCACCCCCACACAATCACACCTCCTCCTCCATGCTTCACGGTGGGAGCCAGGCATGTAGAGTCCATCCGTTCACCTTTTCTGCGTCGCACAAAGACACGGTGGTTGGAACCAAAGATCTCAAATTTCGACTCATCAGACCAAAGCACAGATTTACACTGGTCTAATGTCCATTCCTTGTGTTCTTTAGCCCAAACAAGTCTCTTCTGATTGTTGCCTGTCCTTAGCAGTGGTTTCCTAGCCGCTATTTTACCATGAAGGCCTGCTGCACAAAGTCTCCTCTTAACAGTTGTTGAAGAGATGTGACTGCTGCTCGAACTCTGTGTGGCATTGACCAGGTCTCTAATCTGAGCTGCTGTTAACCTGCGATTTCTGAGGCTGGTGACTCGGATAAACTTATCCTCAGAAGCAGAGGTGACTCTTGGTCTTCCTTTCCTGGGGCGGTCCTCATGTAAGCCAGTTTCTTTGTAGCGCTTGATGGTTTTTGCAACTGCACTTGGGGACACTTTCAAAGTTTTCCCAATTTTTTGGACTGACTGACCTTTATTTCTTAAAGTAATGATGGCCACTCATTTTTCTTTACTTAGCTGCTTTTTTCTTGCCATAATACAAATTCTAACAGTCTATTCAGTAGGACTATCAGCTGCATATCCACCAGACTGCATAACACAATCGATGGTCCAAACCCCATTTATAAGGCAAGAAATCCCACTTATTAAACCTGACAGGGCACATGTGAAGTGAAAACCATTTCCGGTGACTAGTATCTCTTGAAGCTTATCAAGAGAATGCCAAGAGTGTGCAAAGCAGTCATCAAAGCAAAAGGTGGCTACTTTGAAGAACCTAGAATATAAGACATATTTTCAGTTGTTTCACACTTTTTTGTTAAGTATATAATTCCACAAGTGTTAATTCATAGTTTTGATGCCATCAGTGTGAATGTACAATATTCATAGTCATGAAAATACAAAAAAATCTTTAAATGAGAAGGTGTGTCCAAACTTTTGGTCTGTACTGTATGTCATACAAAGTAAATCCGCATTGAATGTTGGCCTTATTTAGAAAAATATGATATTCACTTCATTCTATTGTTATTAAAATTAATATCTCTAACAATAAAAGCCTTTGTAGGCTACAACTTTTAGCAGCATCACCAACTTAATATTCTGAAAAATTAAGTTTTATCTAGAACATGTATATATAAAGTTTACAAAAATTAACATAGCCACCCAGTTTAATAAAGAATTTTTGGATATTTTTGTTCATATTATCAGACAAAATCAGTAATGTTCAGCCAATCAATTTTTTTAAAATAATGTAACAGTGAACTCTGACAAACTTGGAAAAAAGAAGCAATTAACTATTTGCAGATGGTAAGACTGTAACTCCCTTCCTACATCCGCCTTACATATCAGATCATGGATGAAGCATTAACAATTGGCTATCATTTCAGTCATCAACGTCATCTCTGTGCGCCAATAAAACCCCTAGAAACACTCAAAAAAGATAGTAATAAAAATGTTTTAAAAAATATTTAATTAAATAGTAAAAAGTTTGAAATATCCTCCTTTTTCCAATCTAATAGTAAACACATGAAAAAAAAAATTAAAAAAAAAATATATATATATATATATATATACATATATATACATATTTGTTATTACAGCATCTGCAAAACTGCGATTAATCAAAATATAAAATGATTTAACCAATAGGGTAAACTCCATAACAAGATCCTGCCATTCAATTTTTTTTAAATGAATCTTCATTTCAATTATTTTCAGTTTTGGTACTCAAATCTTTTATGTAACTTGAAGATTGTTTAATTTTTATTATTTTTTTACCATATAAAATGTATATTTATAGAGTTTTCACCCATATACAGTGCTATCATAATTAATTTTTATCATAAATCTTTTGTGCATTTTTGTTTTACAGATAACCCCAAGCAAACCTCAAGAGCAATGGTTTACATTTTAATTCTGGATGTTAATGACAATGCTCCTCAATTTGCAATGTTTTATGACACATTTGTGTGTGAAAATGCAAGACCCGGGCAGGTACAGTTTATTTCATTTATTTTTATTTCATTCTGTTTTATTATGGTGAATCACATTTACAAAAATGGATGTCATTTAACAACTTTTATTTACATAGGAAACATGTCAGTATTGCTTTCATTGTAGTAATATGTTGCTTTTACTGATTGTTTTTCACTTGTTGAAGTAAGAGTTGTAGAAGGTTTTTCTATATCACAAGCCATTTATAGATGGCATAGATGCTGTCATTGACATGGTAGCATAGACAATCTCTGAAAGTACTGTACAGATGTTTATGACATCATAACAAGTCTGTTACATGGAGAAAAAGGTCAGGGAAACTAGAAATTAAGGATGGTAAAAAATGTCTTAATCATGACTAGTAAGTGGAAGTATGGTATAATTCCGTAAGAACGGTTGTGTTTTTATCAGAATCATGATCAAACATAATGGTACTTTTAGTGAATGGCACAAGAGTTATGCATCTGCCATTAGCAGCCAATAGAGACTATATCTGTATACTACGGCAGAGTAAGTGAGAAGCTCCTTCTATCTGCTTACTCGAGCCCTGTCATGTGATTTTGAGATAGTTACGACTTTCTACATTATTAGGAAACCTGATTTCTCAAGGTATAAGAAAGCTAATCAAGAGCATAATCATAGCCTGTATAAAAACAGAGAAAGGGAATGCAGAAGCTTTTATGGGTTGAATATGGATAGCGGGAGGATGTCAGATCAGCAATTGAGATAGGAAGAGATACCCATAGAACAATAAACAAACTGCACAGGTATTGTATTTCAACACACAAATTAAGAACAATTACCATCTGTTTATCCTAGCCATAAATGTTGATGTTACTTTGAGATTACTAAGGTTGAAAAAGGAAAGGTACAGTTCTAGGAGACCTCAGAGTGTTATGCCCTTCATTTGAGGGTAATTGGAGTGCTTTTTATTTTTGGCAAATCGATTTACAACGTATTTACTGGAGAGTCCACTATAAAGTTGAGTTAGTAAATTACAGATACTGTATAAACATGTAAAATGTTAGGTAAGAATATCAACACTGTAAATATGTAAGGTCCGTCAGGTATGGTCCAGAATTATGCTTTTGGATGTAAATTTTCCAGACCTGCCAGAGTGCTAGAAGAGCTGTGATAGCAAAAATGTATATACACATATCCACTGAAAAATAGTTGGGCATGTTTAAATAGAGATGAATAAAAAATAAATACTGAATAAGCAAATCCTCAATAGTAATACATAATTCACAGTATCCATGGATATAGCGCTCTAGTTATCATATAATTATTATTTATGTGCTTCTTCACACAACCATCCATTTATACACTGTGTGCTTTGGTACTTTGTAGTCTTTTTCACCATGTCCATCTACAGTCCTGCTCATCATTATTGGCAGCCATGAAGTTTAAGTACATAAAGTGGAATATCTCCTGAAAAAAATGAATCAAGTGAAAGTTTTTTCTTGTATTGAGAGCTTGTGTTAAATACAAAAGAGCAAATGATAAACAATAATTTAAAACAAAAACAATGGGAAGAAAAAATCGAAAACCCTAAAACTTGCTGTTTAACTGGTATTAGCACCTTTTACATTAATTTAGGAAACACATTTTGACTTACCTGTAGTTAAATCACAAAAGAGAGTAACCTGTTATTAATTGTCGGTGCCCATGTGACATTAATTAGCCAATGAATGATGATTTCAGTGTTTTATACAGCCACATGGTAGGCCCTGTTCCTTGGTCACAATGGTGAAGACAAAGGAGCTGTCTGAGGACATCAGAACTGCTATTATTACCAAGCACAAGACTTCCAAAGTCCATCCCCAAAGTTCTTTGTATCCCAGTTTCAACAACGAGCAATGTTATTAAGATGTTTGCAAAGCATTAAACCGTGAAGAACCTTCCTGGACCGGGAAGAAAGAGGAAAATTGGCAATAGATGTCTTTGAATGTTGGTGCAAATGGTGGAAAAAACACTACGTCAAAATCCAAAGACCTGAAGGCCAACTTGGAACAGTCTGGGATCATGGTTTCCACAAGTGCCATACTCCGCACGCTAAACCAATCAAAGCTTTATGGGTGAAGACCTAGGAAGAAACCATTGCTGAAGAAAAGACATAAAAAGGAATGACTGATCTTTGCCAAAGAGTACCTTGACAAAACACAATCCTTCTGGCAAAATGTTCTGTGGACAGATGAAACAAAAATAGAACTTTTTAGCAATGCAAAGCAACAGTTTGTTTACAGATGTCACAATGATGTTTATAAGGAAAAGAACACCTTACCAACAGTTAAGCATGGAGGAGGATCCATAATGCTTTGGGGTTGCTTTGCTGCATCCAGTACTGGAGGCCTTGTCTGTATCACAGGAATCATGAAATCAGAGAATTATCAAGAGATTTTAGAGCAAAATGACCGGCCCAGTGTAAGAAGACTTGGTTTGAGTCGAAGATCATGGGTCCTCCAGCAAGACATTGACCCAAAGCACACATCCAAAAGTACACAGGAATGGTTGAAAAAGAAAAAATGGACTGTTTAAAAATGGCCAGCAAGGAGTCCTGAACTCAATCCCATTGAAAATCTTTGGGTGAGCGGAAATTTGCCATTGAGAAAAATATCCCTGCAAATATTCAAGAGCTTGACAAAACTGCAAAGAAAGAGTGGGAGCAAATTCCAGCTGAGACGTGCAAGAAGCTTATAGATGGCTACAAAAAAATGTCTGGAGGCTGTCAGCAATGCCAACAAGTCTGTAACCCAGTATTAATTAGGGGTGCCTTTATTGCTGCACATGCTGTTTATTCTGTTTTTTTCTTTGAAATTGCAACATGGAGATTGAAAAACGATGTTTTATTGTTGTATTACATTGGACCACTAATTAAAAAATCCTAAGGATATAACTTTGGTACATTTCCATTTATTTCTGAAGATACAGTTATATGAAAAAGTTTGGGCACCCCTATTAATCTTAAGCTTAATGTTTTATAAAAATTGGTGTTTTTGCAACAGCTATTTCAGTTTGATATATGTAATAACTGTTGCACACAGTAATGTTTCTGCCTTGAAATGAGGTTTATTGTACTAACAGAAAATGTGCAATCTGCATTCAAATAAAATTTGACAGGTGCATAAGTATGGGCACCTCACCAGAAAAGTGACATTAATATTTAGTAGATCCTCCTTTTGCAAAAATAACAGCCCCTAGTCGCTTCCTGTAGCTTTTAAGGATTTCCTGGATCCTGGATGAAGGTATTTTTGACCATTCCTCTTTACAAAACAATTCCAGTTCAGTTAAGTTTGATGGTCGCTGAGCATGGACAGCCCTCTTCAAATGATCCCACAGATGTTCAATGATATTCAGGTCTGGGGACTGGGTTGGCCATTCCAGAACATTGTAATTGTTCCTCTGCATGAATACCTGAGTAGATTTGGAGCAGTGTTTTGGATCATTGTCTTGCTGAAAGATCCATCCCCTGCGTAACTTCAACTTTGTCACTGATTCTTGAACATTATTGTCAAGAATCTGCTGATACTGAGTGGAATCCATGCATCCCTCAACTTTAATAAGATTCCCGGTGCCGGCATTGGCCACACAGCCCCAAAGCATGATGGAACCTCCACCAAATTTTACTGTGGTTAGCAAGTGTTTTTCTTGGAATGCTGTGTTTTTTTGCTGCCATGCATAACGCCTTTTTGTATGACCAAACAACTCAATCTTGGTTTCATCAGTCCACAAGACCTTCTTCCAAAAATAAATTGGCTTCTCCAAATGTGCTTTTGCATACCTCAGCCGACTCTGTTTGTGGCGTGCTTGCAGAAACGGCTTCTTTCGCATCACTCTCCCATACAGCTTCTCCTTGTGCAAAGTGCGTTGTATAGTTGACCGATGCACAGTGACACCATCTGCAGCAAGTTGACGCTGCAGCTCTCTGGAGGTGGTCTGAGGATTGTCCTTGACTGATCTCACCATTCTTCTTCTCTGCCTTTCTGATGTTTTTCTTGGCCTGCCACTTCTGGCCTTAACAAGAACGGTCCCTGTGTTCTTCCATTTCCTTACTATGTTCCTCACAGTGGAAACTGTCAGGTTAAATCGCTGAGACAGCTTTTTGTATCCTTCCCCTGAACAACTATGTTGAATAATCTTTGTTTTCAGATCATTTGACAGTTGTTTTGAGGAGCCCATGATGCCACTCTTCAGAGGAGATTCAAACAGGAGAACAACTTGCAAGTGGCCACTTTAAGTAGCTTTTCTCATGATTGCATACACCTGGCTATGAAGTTCAAAGCTCAATGAGGTTACAAAACCAAAAAAAGTGCTTTAGTAAGTCAGTAAAAAGTAGGTAGGAGTATTTAAAACAAGAAAATGATAAGGGTGCCCATACTTATGCACCTGTCAAATTTTGTTTGAATGCAGATTGCACATTTTCTGTTAGTACAATAAACCTCATTTCAAGGCAGAAACATTACTGTGTCCAACAGTTATTACATATATCAAACTGAAATAGCTGTTGCAAAAACACCAATTTTAAGAAAACATTAAGCTTAAGATTAATAGGGGTGCCCAAACTTTTTCATATAACTGTATTGTACAGTCTATAAAAAAATGAAGCGGTGCCAATAATGGTGAGTAGCACTGTATGTATTGACTTGTCTTCAGGGACCGGCACATGCATATTGAATTCTCAAGACTTTGTGCTGTTGCAAAGACTCCTGTGAACCTCGCACCTGTGCACTATTGAATCTCAATGTCTGCTGTATTTGCTCATGCTCATTGAACATCTTTCGTACTTCTTACTATGGTATGGCTTTCTTTGATACTTGCGTGGGCACATTTGCGCATATCCGGATGCCGACCGGACCTCTCCAACTTTCACCATACCCCCTTCCTTGTAACTAAACTAATATATTACTTTACTCATGTGTTCTTTATTATCAAGTTATGTGCACATACAAAAGAGACACACTATAGCATGCTCATGTACCCCTTCCCTAATGAAGCCACAACAAATGTGAAGATACGCATAGGGTTTCTGGTCCTCATTTATTTTTGTCACTTTCCAGGTTCTATTCTGAGCCTTTTGTCTCTTTTTCCTATTTTTTGCTATATTTCACGTTCTGTGTATATACTGGGTCTTTATATATTAAGATGGCTTTTGGCTCTGTCATATCTATATCAGTTTATCAGCATGGACAAGGTTTACTACCTTGTTACTTCAATGTGTATCATCTTTTTTGCTTACTCAAGCTGTGAATAATACGATTAGGCTATGTGCCCACAATGCGGATATAATGCATTTTCGCGGTGGCATTGTTAAGTTGTCTGCCATGTTTCCCAGCGATAATCCGCATGTGCTGTGCACATGCTGTGGAAATTTCTGCTGCGGATTATTATTGCGGAAAAATCCACAGCACAACCATTAATTGTGCGGAATTGCAGCAAAATTGCCGCCATTGACGTGCATTGGACCGCATAACATCCGCATGACTACATGTACACATGCGGATATTATGCAATTCAATGCACAGATGGTATCCGGGTCTGGAGAAGAGGAGACTCTCCTCCAGACCGGTTACCATAGTACCTGTAGTTAAAAAAGAATTAAAATAAAAAAAAAACATATACTCACCTTCTGATGGCCCCCTGTCTGCTCCCAGTGGCGCTGCTGGCTCTTTGGCTGCTTGCGATGGTGTAAAAAGACCTTCCATGACTTCATTTAGTCATGTGACATGTCACGCGACAGCTAAAGTCAGGGGTCGCGTGACCTGTCACTTGACTAAATGACATCATGGAAGGTCCTTTTAAGAGCACCACGAGCCATCGAAGACACCGGACGCACCGTAGAGGAGACCTGGCGCCATCGGTAGGTGAGTATTATGTTTTTTTTTTATGTTTCAACATTTTTATTCTTTTTTTTACTATTGATGCTGCATTTGCAGCATCGTAACTTGGTCACACAACATAAATCCATGCCGGTTGCTAAAATCGATGCTAAAATCGCTTGGAAAAGCGCTTGACAACCCGCATGCGAAATCGCACGTTAAAAACACTTCACAAGCGCTTCTTTCTGGCAGAAAAAATGCATGTAAAATCCACATGCATTTTTTCTGCCAGGGAGATGCAGAAACTCTCAGGAAAAATCCGGAACATTTCTGCATTGTGGGCACTTAGCCTTATAGTGTATAGATATGCTTATTTATTTGAACACCACTTTGTTTTTATGCATTATACCTGCTATTTACTCTATATATACTCTTACTTTGACCCAGAGATATCCTGCAAGTTCTTAATATTTGTGGCATATCAGTACAGGTGTTGGTCCTATTATAGACTTACTCCTTGTACCTTTCTGTGGATTTTGGCCTTTTTAATTGTTTTTAAAATTGTTTTTGTATTGTCCCTTTGGAATTATTCTTCCATGCTAATAAAATAAAATATTTTTATTCAGTGATCCCTTAGCATATGCATACTTTTTTGCTTGTCTATATCTATTTAAGCATACACTAGGTTGATCCCTATCTATTTGAGTGGTGCCCGCATCTGCACCCCTTTCATACCAATCCAAGATGGCCTTGACTGAACTTCTCAGTCCAGTTTGGGCTTGACCAAACCCACCACTCACCGGGCTGTGCGAGACCACTGTCTGTCCGGCACCATTCGGGTGTGCCATTTGGGATCCGGTCTGCGGTGTGGCTTTATTACCTTCTGACTTGCAGTGTCATTTAAGAGGAGGGCAAAGGAAGATGACTTTGTCCCCAAGCCTTGAAGGCCCCAGGTAACAAGAAAGCATTCTTTTATCTGGTACTGTTCAGCCAGTGATGCTGGCAGTTATTCAGGAGACATTATCTGTGACAGTCCCTTCGATTTGTGCTAATTAAAGCAGTAAAAACATTTTTCTCAGATAGAGCTCATCTGAAGCACATCTGCTCAGCTTACAATACAGGACATGCCTCCTGTACATGCTTTTTCAACAGGAAAAGGACAATAAGCTGCCCTAATATTGGTTCAGCAGATATACAGTAAATATAACATGTATGAACAACTTTAGCCAACCTTATCTGCTCATACTCATTGTTATACATGGATGCTTTTCACCTGTTTACAGATTCCATGTTTAACCTTAAAATAAATGCATTTGGTAAATCTATAAGAGGAAATATTTTCATTTTCATTTTACTTCTTCTTTGCACACTGGTGCCGCATTACCCACCTGGGTTACAAAAATATAGAAAATATTTGACCAGAGTATCTTATCAATGGGCAATAATGAAAAAAATCCCCTTTTGAATTAAACACTGCAAAATAGGACATTTTGCTAAATATATGCAGACATCTAAGAGATTTTTGTCTTGAAATTATTAATATTTGGAAAATTTGAGAGAAGGGTTGCATCAAATAGGCTGGGTATTGAAAGGGATATTGCACAAAATGTATTTATAATTGGTGGAGAAAGGTTGAAATTGATGGACCTGGATTTTTATTTCAACCTATGTAATAATGGTATTCATTTTTTCACATGTTCAAATTATAATGTATATAAAAGTACATTTAATCTATGTATAATGGTATGCAATCTAAGCCTATTCATAACACTTATATTGGCTTAGATATTATGTGAAACCCGTTGAGACCAGCAGAACTATGGACTCTACCAACTCTATCTAATAGATTATATTGAGGCAAAGTAGGATGGGGAATGTGAAATTTTAATGTCCTAATTAGAGATGAGCGTTGTTCTACTCGAACTGTTCGCCAATCTCAAATTCGAGCTGTTTTGGGCGGTGTTCGAGCCGTTCGGCGAACACGAACAATTTGAGAAAAATTCGGCAGTTCGAGGTTATGTTCGATAACTGTTCGTGCACCAAAATCATAACTGGATTTTTTCTCAGTAATGATGAAAATTAATGTTAATACGCAGTTTGAGTGTACAGCGGGGTGGGGGGAGGGGCAGGGGATGGATCTCTGCAGGAGCAATGAAGATCTCCATTTTTTTTCTCTTTCCCGCATTTACAGTGGGGAGGTGCAATCTGTCAGCCTATCAGCAGCGCACACACGGAGCGAAGTGCTTTTTTTCACACAAGCAAGGGTGTGTGTCATTGGCAGTGTATGTCACATGTCCTTGCCCTATAAGACCAAGCCATTTTCCCCGTCGCCACCATTTCCTCACTGCTGCAGCTGCGTGTTAGACGGCACCGCTGTTGCTGTGTGCGCTATACCTTGTTAATTTCAAGCCAATTTTCGCACAAATATACAGATAGCTTGGGAGTAGGGAATAGTTGTGATTGCAGTCCTTTTAAGGACTAGGTTACAGCATTTCCTACGACTTTTATCAGGCAGGTCTGTGCTCTTAAATAGATAGGTTGTGGGAGTAAAGACTAATTGTAACTGGAGTCCTTTTCAGGACTAGGTTACATCAGTTCCTATCAGTTTTTGCCAGGCAGGTCTGTGCCAGTGCTGTGCAAGTTTTTTTCACAGCATTTGGCTGAATCTAGCAAAGCTAATCCTTTTTGGCCTATTGCAGAGTGTGTTAGTCAGTGGAGTAGCCTATCTGTGTTGCAAGATATACCACCTGTGTATAGAATACCAATTTTTTTACTGCACCTAGTGAAGTAAAATCTTTTGGACATAGCATCATTCTATTAGTCCATCTATACTGACCTCCATCAGGTTGCAAACTGAATCTAATTTTTTTCTGCATCTAGCTCTGAAAAAATATTGGGCTTCTAGCTGTGTGTGGGTCTTGTTCTATTAATCCATCTATACTGACCTCCATCAGGTTGCAAACTGAATATAATTTTTTTCTGCATCTAGCTCTGAAAAAATATTGGGCTTCTAGCTGTGTATGGGTCTTGTTCTATTAATCCATCTATACTGACCTCCATCAGGTTGCAAACTGAATATAATTTTTTTCTGCATCTAGCTCTGAAAAAATATTGGGCCTTCTAGCAGTGTGTGGGACTTGTTCTATTAGTCCACCTATACTGACCTCCATCAGGTTGCAAACTGAATATATTTTTTTCTGCATCTACCTCTGAAAAAATATTGGGCTTCTAGCTGTGTGTGGGACTTGTTGTATTAGTCCATCTATACTGACCTCCATCAGGTTGCAAACTGAATATAATTTTTTTCTGCATCTAGCTCTGAAAAAATATTGGGCTTCTAGCTGTGTGTGGGTCTTGTTCTATTAATCCATCTATACTGACCTCCATCAGGTTGCAAACTGAATATAATTTTTTTCTGCATCTGGCTCTGAAAAAATATTGGGCCTTCTAGCAGTGTGTGGGACTTGTTCTATTAGTCCACCTATACTGACCTCCATCAGGTTGCAAACTGAATAAATTTTTTTCTGCATCTACCTCTGAAAAAATATTGGGCTTCTAGCTGTGTGTGGGACTTGTTGTATTAGTCCATCTATACTGACCTCCATCAGGTTGCAAACTGAATATAATTTTTTTCTGCATCTAGCTCTGAAAAAATATTGGGCTTCTAGCTGTGTGTGGGTCTTGTTCTATTAATTCATCTATACTGACCTCCATCAGGTTGCAAACTGAATATAATTTTTTTCTGCATCTAGCTCTGAAAAAATATTGGGCTTCTAGCTGTGTGTGGGTCTTGTTCTATTAATCCATCTATACTGACCTCCATCAGGTTGCAAACTGAATATAATTTTTTTCTGCATCTAGCTCTGAAAAAATATTGGGCTTCTAGCTGTGTGTGGGTCTTGTTCTATTAATCCATCTATACTGACCTCCATCAGGTTGCAAACTGAATATAATTTTATTCTGCATCTAGCTCTGAAAAAATATTGGGCTTCTAGCTGTGTGTGGGTCTTGTTCTATTAATCCATCTATACTGACCTCCATCAGGTTGCAAACTGAATATAATTTTTTTCTGCATCTAGCTCTGAAAAAATATTGGGCCTTCTAGCAGTGTGTGGGACTTGTTCTATTAGTCCACCTATACTGACCTCCATCAGGTTGCAAACTGAATATATTTTTTTCTGCATCTACCTCTGAAAAAATATTGGGCTTCTAGCTGTGTGTGGGACTTGTTGTATTAGTCCATCTATACAGACCTCCATCAGGTTGCAAACAGAATATAATTTTTTTCTGCATCTAGCTCTGAAAAAATATTGGGCTTCTAGCTGTGTGTGGGTCTTGTTCTATTAATCCATCTATACTGACTTCCATCAGGTTGCAAACTGAATATAATTTTTTTCTCAATCTAGCTCTGAAAAAATATTGGGCCTTCTAGCAGTGTGTGGGACTTGTTCTATTAGTCCACCTATACTGACCTCCATCAGGTTGCAAACTGAATATATTTTTTTCTGCATCTACCTCTGAAAAAATATTGGGCTTCTAGCTGTGTGGGACTTGTTGTATTAGTCCATCTATACTGACCTCCATCAGGTTGCAAACTGAATATAATTTTTTTCTGCATCTAGCTCTGAAAAAATATTGGGCTTCTAGCTGTGTGTGGGTCTTGTTCTATTAATCCATCTATACTGACCTCCATCAGGTTGCAAACTGAATATAATTTTTTTCTGCATCTAGCTCTGAAAAAATATTGGGCCTTCTAGCAGTGTGTGGGACTTGTTCTATTAGTCCACCTATACTGACCTCCATCAGGTTGCAAACTGAATATATTTTTTTCTGCATCTACCTCTGAAAAAATATTGGGCTTCTAGCTGTGTGTGTGACTTGTTGTATTAGTCCATCTATACTGACCTCCATCAGGTTGCAAACTGAATATAATTTTTTTCTGCATCTAGCTCTGAAAAAATATTGGGCTTCTAGCTGTGTGTGGGTCTTGTTCTATTAATCCATCTATGCTGACCTCCATCAGGTTGCAAACTGAATATAATTTTTTTCTGCATCTGGCTCTGAAAAAATATTGGGCTTCTAGCTGTGTGTGGGTCTTGTTCTATTAATCCATCTATACTGACCTCCATCAGGTTGCAAACTGAATATAATTTTTTTCTGCATCTGGCTCTGAAAAAATATTGGGCTTCTAGCTGTGTGTGGGTCTTGTTCTATTAATCCATCTATACTGACCTCCATCAGGTTGCAAACTGAATATAATTTTTTTCTGCATCTAGCTCTGAAAAAATATTGGGCTTCTAGCTGTGTGTGGGTCTTGTTCTATTAATCCATCTATACTGACCTCCATCAGGTTGCAAACTGAATATAATTTTTTTCTGCATCTAGCTCTGAAAAAATATTGGGCGTTCTAGCAGTGTGTGGGACTTGTTCTATTAGTCCACCTATACTGACCTCCATCAGGTTGCAAACTGAATATATTTTTTTTTGCAATTACCTCTGAAAAAATATTGGGCTTCTAGCTGTGTGTGGGACTTGTTGTATTAGTCCATCTATACTGACCTCCATCAGGTTGCAAACTGAATATAATTTTTTTCTGCATCTAGCTCTGAAAAAATATTGGGCTTCTAGCTGTGTGTGGGACTTGTTCTATTAATCCATCTATACTGACCTCCATCAGGTTGCAAACTGAATATAATTTTTTTCTCAATCTAGCTCTGAAAAAATATTGGGCCTTCTAGCAGTGTGTGGGACTTGTTCTATTAGTCCACCTATACTGACCTCCATCAGGTTGCAAACTGAATATATTTTTTTCTGCATCTACCTCTGAAAAAATATTGGGCTTCTAGCTGTGTGTGGGACTTGTTGTATTAGTCCATCTATACTGACCTCCATCAGGTTGCAAACTGAATATAATTTTTTTCTGCATCTAGCTCTGAAAAAATATTGGGCTTCTAGCTGTGTGTGGGTCTTGTTCTATTAATCCATCTATACTGACCTCCATCAGGTTGCAAACTGAATATAATTTTTTTCTGCATCTAGCTCTGAAAAAATATTGTGCTTCTAGCTGTGTGTGGGTCTTGTTCTATTAATCCATCTATACTGACCTCCATCAGGTTGCAAACTGAATATAATTTTTTTCTGCATCTAGCTCTGAAAAAATATTGGGCTTCTAGCTGTGTGTGGGTCTTGTTCTATTAATCCATCTATACTGACCTCCATCAGGTTGCAAACTGAATATAATTTTTTCTGCATCTACCTCTGAAAAAATATTGGGCTTCTAGCTGTGTGTGGGACTTGTTGTATTAGTCCATCTATACTGACCTCCATCAGGTTGCAAATTGAATATAATTTTTTTCTGCATCTAACCCAGCCAATAGTTTTGGCCTAATACCACAGTTTGGCCACTCAGCTCTGCTCGGTTACCATCCATTGTTTTTTTGTGCAAACAACTCCAGAGTTGTGAATTAGTTAACCACCAAAATGAGTGGAAAAAGGCCTGCTGCTGGTGGAAAGGGGAATAGGCGTGTTGGGAAGGGGAAATAAGGTTGTGTCCGTGGGGTAGGTGTTAAAGCAACAGTAACATCTGCAGAAGAAAGACCATCTTCCAGCCAAACTAAAATGTCTACTTCTTTTAGCGGACAATGTGATAAGATCCCTTTCTTACGGCCACGCCAATCGCTACAAATTCCAGATGAGGCACAAAAACAGCAGGTGCTTCAACGGATATCAAGTGCTCCTTTAAGTGGGCTCTCCTCCACATCAACTTCAACATCACAAATACTCCAGTCCTCAAAGGTGTCACCCAAATCGCACTTGCTTCCTCACAGCTCCCAAATCTCCAGCTGCCCGTCTGAGTATGAGGTAGAACAGATGGTTGAGTCTGCAGAGCTGTTTACTCATACTATAGCCTGGGAATCAGAGGTCGACTCCAGCGCTTCTGTGAATCCAAACGAGGAAATGATCTGCACTGATGCCCAGAATCTTTATGAGTCGGATCCAGGACCAGACACAGAAGGTTCTGACCATAATGTAGACCCTCATTCCCAAACTGTAACTCCTGTTGGTGGAGACAATGAGGAAGACGATGATAAGACTCAAATACCTGATTGGAGCGACAACTTTAGTTTTTTGTCAGGGCAGGAACAGGTTGGCTCTGAGGACGACGGGTGTGATAACACACAGGGTGATGATGATGAGGTTGGAGATCCAACTTACTGTCAACCCACAGTCAGCCAAGAGATGAGGTCAGCAGAGGAGGTGGAGGAAGATGCTAGTGACGACGAGGTCAGGTTGCGCCTTCCTGGACAGAGACGTAGTACTGGAAGCACGTCAACAACTGCATCCTCAAACACAACTCTGCCTCTCACCACAAGTCGTGGTGGCTCTTCAGGTCGCATGGGTGCTAAGCCTTGCATAGCCTGGGCATTTTTTCAGATCTATAAAGATGACCCAACTCGTGTTATCTGTAACATTTGTCAGCAAAAGCTAAGTAGAGGCCAAAAAATACATAGTTTGAGTACTTCATGCATGAACCGGCACATGGACATGAAGCATAAGTTGCAGTGGGAAGCTCAGTGTGCTACAATGCGGCCTAGCCGGCCGGGCCAACCACCGTCTGCCATATCTTGTGCATCCGCGGCCTCTTCATCCTCTGTGACTGGGGGGACAGCAGTCACACCTGTTTTGGGGCGCAGACCTGCCACCTCTTTACCCGCAACAGCCAGCGTGATTGGCAGGTCATCATTTTCTTTGGAGGTGGTAACACCAGCTGGTGTTGAGCGCTGTCCGACATCGATAGCACCACCTTTGGATCAAGGCAACCTAACATGTCCGCCTGCATCTTCCTCACAGACCGGCAGTTTGCCGGGGACACCCTTATCAACCCCATCTAAGCACAATAGCCAGCCCTCGGTCCCTCAGATGTGGACAAGTAAAAGACCATTTCCTCCTAGCCATGAGAAAGCTAAGAGGTTGAATTTCACCATCTGCAAGCTCTTGGCTACAGAAATGCTGCCTTTCCGCCTGGTGGACACAGAGGATTTTCGAGACCTTATGTCCGTCGCAGTGCCCCAGTACCAGATGCCCAGTCGGCACTACTTCTCAAAGAAAGGTGTGCCTGCGCTCCACCAGCATGTCGCACACAACATCACCGCTTCTTTGAGAAACTCTGTGTGTGACAGGGTGCATTTCACCACAGACACTTGGACGAGTAGGCATGGACAGGGGCGTTACATGTCGCTGACTGGGCACTGGGTAACTATGGTGACAGCAGGACAAGGGGCTGCTGTCCAAGTCTTTCCGTCCCCACGAGTTGTGCGTCAATCCTCTTTATGTCAAAGTTCCTCTACTGCTTCTGCCTCCTCAACCTCCTCTCGGTCTTCCACCTGCACCCAAAGCCTGTCTGGTCATGCCACAAGCTTTCTAACTGCACAGAAGGGATCCTGCACACCTCCTTACTATGCTGGCAGTAGGGCTCAACGTCATCAGGCAGTTTTTACATTGAAATGTCTGGGAAATGTGAGTCACACAGCTGAGGAGTTGTGGTCAGCTCTGGAGAACCAATTTCATGAATGGTTGTCTCCACTGGACCTGAAACCAGGGAAGGCCGTGTGCGACAATGCTGCAAACCTGGGTGCGGCCCTTCGCCGGGGCAATGTCACACACGTGCCTTGTATGGCTCACGTGTTGAACCTGGTTGTCCAGCAATTTTTAGCCCACTATCCCAGACTAGATGGCCTTCTGCAGAGGGCACGGTCGCTGTGTGCTCACTTCCGCCGTTCGCATCCCGCAGCTCAGCGACTTACATCTCTACAGAAGTCGTTGGGCCTGCCACTTCACCGGCTAAAATGCGATGTGCCTACCCGGTGGAATTCAACTCTGCACATGTTGCAGCGACTGTGGCAGCACCGACAAGCCCTGGTGCAATACGTTCTGACGTATAGCCTGGGCCAACGAGATTCAGAGGTGGGGCAAATCACGCTGTAGGAGTGGTCTCAGATCAGGGACCTATGCACCCTTCTGCACAGTTTTGAAATGGCGACGAAGATGTTTAGTGCTGGCGATGCCATTATCAGCATGACTATTCCGGTGATTTACATGCTGGAGCACATGTTAAACAGAATTCGGAGTCAGGTGGTGGCACAAGAGGAGGTGGAGGAAGTAGAGGAGGAGGAGTTGTATGCGGAAGGGCTAACATCTGCAAGGTCCAGACGGTCGGCAGCACCAAGGCGGCAGGCATGTGAGGGTGGGGGAGATGGTTTTACCTGGGCGCATGGTAGCAGCCAAACTAGTGAGGAAGGTGCAGGAGCCCAGGAAGAAGTGGAGGACGAACTGATGGAAGACTCATCAGATGAGGGAGACCTTGATCACATTTCTGTTGTGCGAGGTTGGGGGGAGAGGACAGAGGAAGGAAGCATGATTGTTAGCTCGCCACCAACACAACAGGGACTTGGTGCTCCTGGATGCGCAACACACATGAGTGCCTTCTTGCTGCACTACCTGCAACATGACCCTCGAATTGTGAGAATTAGAAATAATCCTGACTACTGGGTTGCCACACTGTTAGATCCCCGGTACAAAAGTAAATTTGCAGAAATTATTCCTGCCATAGAAAGGGATGCACGCATGCAGGAGTATCAGCAGAGACTGTTGCAGAATCTTACATGTGCTTTTCCACAAATTTACCAGTGGTGCACGTAGTGAATCTCACAGTTCCAACTTGCCAACCGTGGGACCGTCAAGTGTTCAGCACTCAAACCGTAACAGAACCACAGTATCTGCTGGTAACATCAATTTTGCAGAATCATTTCACCACTTTTTTAGCCCATCCTTTGCAAGGCCACAGGAGACAAGAAGTCTGACACATAGTCAACGCCTAGAGACGATGGTACAGGAGTATCTCCAAGTAAACATTGAAGCCACGACTGTGTCACTGGACCCTTGCTCTTTTTGGGCTTCCAATCTGGATAAATGGCCGGAGCTAGCCACTTACGCCTTGGAGATTTTGTCATGCCCCGCAGCCAGCGTTCTGTCTGAACGTGTGTTCAGCGCTGCTGGTGGTGTGCTGACAGATAAGCGCACGCGGCTCTCCACTGATAATGTAGACAGACTCACGTTCATAAAGATGAACAAATCATGGATCCGAAACGACTTTTCTACCCCTGTGTCATCCTGGGGAGAGTAAAAGCTTGATGATTGGTTAAAATCACCCTACCAACCGTTTTAAGCTTTCAAATTACTAATCATGTTTATCTGTATCTTGACTGGAAAATACTTTGGGCTTTGTAGCAGTGTGCAGCACTGATCCTATTAGGCCATCTATACTAAAGCTTCACCAGATTTAAAATTAAAAATAATTTTTAGCTGCATCTAGCCCGGAAAATAATTTTGGGGCTCCGAGATGCGCAAGACACATAAGTGCCTTCTTGCTGCACTACCTGCAGCATGACCCTCATATTGTCAGAATTCGAAGTAATCATGACTACTGGGTTGCCACACTCTTAGATCCCCCAAACTTTTCGATCAACCTTTTCATTTTAATAAAGACCAAAAAAATGGTCATTTTTGAAATTATAAGCATTAGCAGGTTGTTAGAAACTGAAATCAAACAGTTTTCAACTCAAAACTTTATTCTAGGTGATGTTACATTTTCACATAGGACCCCTTGTTTGAAAGGAGCTTCTGAACTCTCTCGTCCATTGAATTTGTCAGGTTTTGGATGGTTTCTGCTTCAATTGTTTTGCATGAGGACAGAATACCCTCCCAGAGCTGTTGCTTAGATGTGAACTGCCTCCCGCCATCATAGACACTCCTTTTAATGATGCTCCAAAGGTTCTGAATGGGGTAGAGGTCAGGGGAGCATGGGGGTCACACCATAAGTTTGTCCCCTTTTATGCCCATATCAGCCAGAGATGCAGATGTTTTATGTGCAGCATGAGATGGTGCATTATCATGCAGAAAAATGATCTTGCTGTGAAATACACGGTTCTTCTTCTTGAACCATGGCAGGAAGTGCTGTTTGAGAAAATCCACATACATTATGGAGTTCATCTTTAGCGCCTTCAGGGATCCTAAAGGGGCCGACAATCTCTCTCCCCATGATTCCAGCCCAAAACATTACTCCACCTCCTCCTTGTTGGCGCTATAGCCGTGTTTGCGTGGGGTGTCCATCAACCAGCCATCCTCCACTCCATCCATCTGGACCATCGAGCGCTGCACGGCACTCATCCGTGAACAAAACTGTTTTGAAATCAGTCTTCATGTAATGTTTGGCCCACTGGAGCCGTTTCTGCTTGTGTGAAGTGAATAGAGGAGGTCGACAGGATGGCGTATGCACAGCTGCAAACCTCTGAAGGACCCTGCATCTTGTTGTTGGGGGGACGTTGGAGGCACAAGCAGCTTCAAAAACTTGTCTGCTGCTATGACAAGGCTTTTTGGCCGCTGCTCTTTCAACCTGACGTAATTGCCTGTAGGAAAGAGTCCTCAATTTGCCCTTATCAGCACGCACACGTTTGTACTGTGAATCAGCTACATACTTCTTGATTGCCAAGACACTTCATCCTGATCATCGCACAATGTTGATTGTAGTCATGCCTTGACCTAAACACTCCACAATTTGTTGCTTCTCAGCAGCCGACACATCCTTTTTCTTTCCCATTTTGGCAGAAAATGTAGGCTGCTTAATAATGTGAGAGAGCCTTCTTAAGTAGTCTTGCCTTTCATTGGACACACCTGCCAAACTAATTAGCACAGGTGTCTGCAATTGCTTACAGTGATATAAAGAGCCCTGACACACATCACCATCAATGAGTTTAACTGACAAACAAACAAATTCTTCCCTTATCACTCCTAAACACTTTTTGCATAATAATTTGGAACGCAGTGTACATGTGCTTTTCCACAAAACACCAGTGGTTCACGTAGTGAATTTTACAGTTCTAACTTGCCAACCGTGGTCTGTATGGAATTGTTCAATAAAGGGCCCAAAATTAAGATAACATAGATGGGAGAGGTCTCTATGAATAGGAATTCCTAAGTATTTGATACCCTGTGAGGGCCAGGCAAAGGGAAAGTTGGACTGGATGGAATCCTATATGGATTTGGGGAGGGAGACATCGAGGGCCTCAGACTTCGCTGCATTGATTTTAAAATTTTACCATGTAACAAAGTGATCTATTTCAGCCATAACAGCAGGGATGGATATATGTGATTGAGTGATATATACTAGGACATCATCAGCAAATAGAGAGCACTTGTACTCGGTGCCTCCCACCTCAATCCACCTAATATTGGGGTTATGGCGAATTGATGAGAGCAGGTGCTCCGTCACTGGGATGTATAAGAGAGGGGACAGAGGACATCCCTGCCTTGTCCCATTGGTGATTGTGAAAGGTGATGAAAATGTTCTGACGCACCCCCTGGGCCTTGGGACACCCGGAGCCGGACCCTTTTTGGTGGATGCTGGTGGTTGTAGTCTTCATGGCGGCGACCCGGTTCCGTGGCTCAGGGCGGTCAAACCAGTGGCGGAACTATTTATGTGGTTTTGATGTTTAAATGTCCGACTACGCCACCCGTGGATTGCGGTCAGAGTGAACCGCCGCTACAGGGCAGACCGCTGAGGCTGGTGTTGTGGGTGCAGCAGAGCGTAGCATAACTCCCCACGGGAGGAGTATAGCCTCAGGGCAGTGTATGCGGAGGATGGGGGTGATGGTGCAGGGCAGCAGCAGTAACGACACGGAGTCAGTGATGCAGTCCAGGGCCTTTACTCACAGTTCTTATTATCCAGACCACGTCTGCAGGTAACGGCTGCCCACGTCGTACTGTGCTCACCAGGTGAGGGGCTCAGACAACTCCCAGATAACTTTGGAGCACTTCACAGGACCCCCTTTGTGTGTCCTTTGTCTGGCCTTTCTTACCAACACTTCTGTCCGGCTGCCTCGGGCCTCCTCTTGGTAAACTTGGCGCCAGTTTCCCTGACCCTATGTGGTGCCTTCCTAGCGGGTGTAGCGAGGGGCTGCGCCACATAAAATGTCAGAGCCTCCGGTTTCTAGCTGAGGGTCGTTTCCTGCCTCCACTAGTTCGGGGACCGGTCTCCCCCTTTGGCCTGACCCCTCCACGCAGGTGGATTCGGGCGTGCGGTGGCGACTCGCCCGTCCGCACCCCTGGGATCCCTTCATTCCTCGTTCCTGGAGCCTTCTCCGCTCCTCTTCCTTCCTTCTCCCTCTTCCATGCCTGGGCCTCTGTTACTAGGCCCGCCTCCGGAGCAGAGCTCATGCAGAGCCCCTGCTCCCTGCCACTTCTGCTCAGACTTCTCTGCACTGAACTAAGATGGTGCCCACCTTTTATACTCCCTTCTCAATGCACCCAGGAACTGCTTCCTCCCTGCTCCTGCACTACAGGGTTCCCCTTCCTCAGTGTTCCCTCCCCCCACTCCAGCCAGGGACAGTGACAGTCGTGCCCATCTCAGGGGCATATTGGTCGCCCTGCCCCACGGCAATGTGGTGTAATGCATGCAGGTGTCGGGTCCTGATCCACACTCCATCCTTACCTGAGAGTGAGATATCACACCTCTGGGTGAGGTGCAATACGTCTGTAGCAACCGAGCCCTCAGGGTGCTACAGTTCCATTTATCTTCAGCCTAGGTGACGTATTGCGATACAGGGCCGTGATTTTGGCTATAAAAGGGTCCCCTAGACCCCTACCCCAAGCTTTTTAAGAGAATCATATATGGCGTGCCAGGAGACTCTATGGAATGCTTTCTCAGCATCCAACGAGAGTATCTAATTACAAATTTTTAACTGCATCTAGCCCAGGAAATACTTTGTGCCTAGTAGCAGTGTCTGCTAGTCAGCGGATTATCCCGGCTGTTAAGCAAGCTGCACCACCTGTAGTTTAGACACTTAATTTTTTCAAAGGAAATGCTTCGGGACCATGGGATACTTAGTGAAGAGCATCAGGAGGCACCCCAAGGCATAGGGGCTGGGACTGGCAGTAGGATGCCTTGCGGTGGACAGTCGAGCTCGATCCTTATAAAAGCTTTTTAACTGCAGCAGCTTTAGTGGACGCTACTGGAGCTGGAATTACCGCGGCTGCTGGCATGAGACTTGCCCTCCAATAGATCCTTGTAAATGGATTTAAAGTGTATTCATTCAAATTAGAGAGACAATTTAAATTAAAAAGCTTAGAGCTGCCTCCACCACAGGGGGGCTCGCTCGACCCACCAGCGGACAGGCACCAGTATTGGGAGAGGGGGGCTGGCCGTCAGGGTTCACCGCGGCTCTGGCACAAACCCGGCGACACGGAGGTGGCACGGGCAGGAGCGGACTGGCCGTGTCGGCTTCTCACTTTTTGGATTTTAGAAGGGCATGACATGCCTATATCTGTGTCTCCCCCTCCTTTTACTCCTCCACCTCTTTTATTTTCGCATGACTATATGTACTTGTCACTTTTCCATGTGTTAGTTATGTCTTCTGAGCAGTTTGTCAGCTTTTGGACACCTTTGAAGGTGTTTTCTATGTGTTTCTATGTGTTTTTGTTTGCCTGCCATTGTTTTTAACGGTGTTCGAAGGTGTTCGACGAACAGTTCGACGAACAGTTCGGCGAACACACGGGTGTTCGACGAACCGAACCGAACTCGAACACTACGGGGGTGGCTCAACACTAGTCCTAATAATTTGTTCTTAGTTATCAAGGAGGAGCTTGGTCCTCTCAGCCCAGTGATTGTATGGGCAACATAGAGTATGAGAGGTGTTATGAACATGCAGTTCCTGGACTTTAGATGATCATATGCATCTATTGAAATTCCTATTTAGGCCCTTTGTCGATATTGACACAATTATCAATATCTTTTGTTCTCTATATGTTCTATTTGGAGTTCAACATTTGAGATTTGAAGTTTTTATGATTTTGACCATTACTACATGGGTGCAGCTTTCAACATCAGCTATCCTATATCAATATAGGATTTGGACATACTATACCTATCATGGATTTAAACTGTCACTGTGTAAATAACAAAGTTGCAGCTCCATGCAGGCAGCAGTCACCACCAGCTGACCGGCATGGCTAGAGATGCAACAAATTGTACTGTTCATTTTCTCCTGTTCCCCTTGTAAAAATGAAAAATTGGGGCTAAAGTAAAATTTTTGAGGGTAAATTTAAAATTTTTATTTTTCCTTCCGCATTTCTTAATTCCTGTCACGGTGGCTTAGTGGTTAGCATTGCAGCCTTGCACCGCTGGGGTCCTGGGTTCAAATCCCACCAAGGACAACATCTGCAAGGAGTTTGTATGCTCTCCCCATGTTTGCGTTGGTTTCATCCAGGTTCTCAGGTTTCCTCCCACCTTCCAAAGACATACTGAAAGGGAATTTAGATTGTTAGCCCCAATGGGGACAGTGCCAATAATGTCATATAGCGCCATTAATTCCACAGCACGTTACAAAGTGAGTAAAATAAAATAAATAAAAAATACAGCTAAAGGGTCAATACAATGAATGTGGTTTTCAGCACCTTGAGGGGTGCAGTTTGTAGAAAAGTGTAACTTTTGGGTAATTTCTGTCACATAGGCCCCTCAAAGTCAATTCAAATGTGCTGTGGTCCTTAAAAAAATAGGTTTTGTAATTTATGTTGGAAAAATGAAAAAAAAATGTTAATCAACTTTTAACCCTTCTAAATTCCTAACAGAAAAAAAACAATGTTTAAAAAATGATGCTGATTTAAAGCAGACATGTGGGAAATGTTATTTATTAACTATTTCTTGTGGTAATAACTATCTGATTAAAGGGCATAAAAATTCAAAGTTTGAAAATTGCGCAATTTTAATTTTTTTTGGTAAAATTGTTAATATTTTCTTAAATAAACATAAATCGTATTGAAAAAAATTTACCCCTATCATGAAGAACGTGTCACAAAAAAACTTTTTTAGAATCACATTGATATAATGAAGTATTCCAGAGTTATTGCCACTAGTGATGAGCAAACGTGCTAGCCACTGCTCGGTACTCTCCTGAAAATCTCACTGTTCGAGATGTTCGGTGCTCGACGAGTATTTCCGGATTGCTCGGGAGGGAGCTCGGGTCTCCTCCCTGCATGTTTGGGGCTCTTTAGAGAGCCAATGAACATGCAGGGATTACCTGCCATGCACTGTAATGCCGTAGTGATTGGCTGGCCACACAGCATCATCAGGTCTATATTAGACCGGGTGCCCCCATGCTCGTCACAGTCTACCCCAGAATCAGGCAGTGCAGTGAGAGGTGCTGCTGCATCAGGGAGAGATTTGCATGTTTAGAGTTAGTATAGGTATTCCACAACATATATATATACTGTATATCCAACGGAACTAACAGTCCTTCTGAGGACTAATCCAGCTGCATATAATCATTGCTAGGCAGGAGTTAGGCAGGCAGGCTGTAAATGTGGCAGACTTCAGTGTATGATACAGCACAAGAGGGTCCATTGAATGTCCTGTCTGCTGCTGCTGTAATAATTACAGATATTTGTACACATAGCCTCAGATATCAGGGGCCAGGGCCAATTTTTTTTTCTTAATCCTGGTTATTTGCTTAAAAAGCAATCCAGAGTACACCCTTTTTCTGCTCCATTTTCTTGTTCTCAGTGCAGAATAAAGCCAGATCTGTTCAATATTTCAGTGATAAAAATCCAGAAATTTGAACTGAGCGTGGAAAATATTGCCCTCCTTTTCCAATCTGTTGCAGTGTGTCCATCAAGCTATTCACACTAGTTGTCTGTGAAGAATAGTATTAGTACATTACAGGCCTGCTTTTTAAAACTGTGGTTCTCTGTCAGACATAACACCTATGAGACTGTTCCAAAATCAGACATTTCTTCCATTTTCATTTTGTTGCAGTGTGTCGGACAAGCTATTTACACTAGGCGTCTGTGAAGGCTAGAATTAGTAAATTACAGGCCTGCTATTTAAAACCGTGGTTCTCTGTCAGACATATCACCTATGACAGTGTTCCAATATCAGCCATTTCTTCCATTTTTATTTTGTTGCAGCGTGTCGGTAAAGCTATTCACACTAGGCGTCTGTGAAGAATAGTATTAGTAAATTACAGGCCTTCTATTCAAAACCGTGGTTCTCTGTCAGACATAACACCTATAAGACTGTTCCAAAATCAGACATTTCTTCCATTTTAATTTCGTTGCAGTGTGTTTGTCAAGCTGTTCACACTAGGTCTCTGTGTAGAATAATATTAGTAAATTACAGGCCTGCTATTTAAAACCGTGGTTCTCTGTCAGGCATATCACCCATAACAGTATTTTAAAATCAGCCATTTCTTTCATTTTCATTTTGTTGCAGTGTGTCAGTCACGCTATTCACACTAGGTGTCTGTGAAGAATAGTATTTGTAAATTACAGGCCTGCTATTTAAAACTGTGGTTCTCTTTCAGATGTATAACATATAACTGTTCCAAAATCAGCCATTTTGCGTAAATGTGGAAATTATTGTCCTCCATTAAAAATGGGCAAGGTGCTTGGCAAGGGACGGGGAAGTGGACGTGATGGTGATGGTGCATTCAGAGGCCGAGGACGTGGCCGTGGGCAAGCTGAAATTGTGCCACAGCAAACACCTACATCTTTTCGCTTGACCTTCCTGTCCCAATTACTATGGGACCACAGTACATCACTATTGAACCCAGAGCAGTGTCAAAAGGTTGTTGGTTGGATAGCAGATAATGCTTCCAGTCACTTTGCCACCACCATCACCACCCTGTCTTCTACACAGTCAAGTCTCAGTAGCCGTGAGTCTGGACCGCATATTCCTCACCCTGATCATCCTTCCTCCCACCATGCCGAGTGACCAGAGATAACTGGTCCCACACTTGGACACTCAGAAGAGCTGTTCCCTTTTGTAGATGTGCCCAAATCTACATTGAGTATCGATGCCCAAATATTGGAGCAGCCACGGTCACACGAAGGTGATGGTGGGAAAGTGCAATTACTGTCGTAAGAGGTGGATGATGATGATGATGAGACACAATTGCCAGAAAGTTAGGAGGAGGACCAGGGAGGGGAAGTGGAAGACAAGGTGGATGATATAGTAACTTAACCAACCTGGCAGGGGTACATATAGAGCCAGGACAGCAGCACACAGGGGGAGGGAGGCGTAGCACCACAACAGGCAGGAAGAAGCAGTATGGTGGCCGCAGACACAATGCGGGAAAGCATTCCTCATAACGCCAACACGACAGAAGTTGCCAGTACAACTGTTAGGTCTTCCAGAGTCCGGTTATTTTTTAAAAACTCTGCAGATAACCCCAAAAGGCCATTTGCACCAACTGCCAGGCAAGCATCAGCAGGGATAGAAAAACTAGCAGTCTGACCACCACCAGCCTGATCAGGCACATGGCAGCAAAGCACCCGACTACGTGGGCTGAACCCCAGGGTCCAGCAACAGTGTCTGCGGGTGACACCACTGCTTGTTCTGCTGTTGTGCATGCAAGCCAATCCCCTGTCCATGGCGAATGCCAAGATGCCTCCCGCCCTGCTCTTGTCGTTGAACATTCTCAACTAGCACCATCAGCAAGCACATCCACGTCCTTGTCCCTGCGCAGCGTTCAGTTGTCCCTACCCCAGTCCTTGGAACACAAATGCACAGCCAACGCCCCACAGGCCACTCTAAATTCACACATTTCACGAATGCTTGCATTCGAAATGTTGCCTTTTATGCTGGTGGAGATGGAAGCTTTCCGCAACCTGATGGCGGCGGCCGTCCCTCGGTACTCTGTCCCCATCCGCCACTATTTCTCTTGGTGTGCCGTCACTGCATTACATGAGCGAGTGTCCCACAACATTAGACATGCCCTCAACAACACAGTTACTGGGAAAGTCCACCTAACCATGGACACGTGGACAAGTGTTTGTGGGCAGGGATGATACATCTCACTGATGACACACTGGGTTAATGTAGTGGAAGCCGGGACCCAGTCGGACGTTGGGACAGAACATGTCCTCCTGACCCCAAGGATTGCGGGCCCTGCGTCAATTAGGGTTGCCCCCACATTCTACAGCTCCTGAACCTCCTCCTTGGGTGACAATGAGGAAGAGGAAGAAGAACAGGAGCTCTCCTCCGTCCCCCAGTGCCTCCTCCCTCTCCTCTTATTTCAGCCAAAGACTTTACCTCATTCTTCAAGCAGAAGATTGACACCATCAGACAAAGCTTTTGCCTAAAGCCCCCACAGCCCCTCCCCACACCTACTCAACCCTCCTCCTCCAAAACTACATTCTCCACCATTTCTGAAGATCAACTTTCCTCCTTACTCTCCAAATCACACCTCACCACCTGTAAACTTGACCCAATCCCGTCCCACCTCATCCCAAACCTTACCACTATCTTCATCCCAGCCCTAGCCCACCTCTTCAACCTGTCACTAACAACTGGTGTCTTCCCCTCATGTTTCAAACATGCCTCAATCACACCCATCCTCAAAAAGCCCTCCCTTGACCCATCCTTTGTGTCTAGCTATCGCCCCATATCACTTCTCCCCTATGCCTCAAAACTACTGGAACAACATGTCCATTCTGAACTGTCCTCCCACCTCTCCTCCTGCTCCCTCTTTGACCGCCTACAATCTGGTTTCCGACCGCACCATTCTACTGAAACTGCACTGACTAAAGTCACAAACGACCTACTAACCGCCAAATCTAAGCGACACTACTCTGTCCTCCTCCTCCTAGACCTGTCATCTGCCTTTGACACAGTGGACCATTCCCTCTTACTACAGACTCTCTCATCTCTCGGCATCACAGACTTGGCCCTATCCTGGATCTCCTCATACCTAACAGACCGGACATTCAGTGTCTCCCACTCACACACCACCTCTTCATCTCGCCCCCTATCTGTCGGTGTCCCCCAAGGTTCAGTTCTAGGACCCCTGCTCTTCTCCATCTACACCTTAGGCCTGGGACAGCTCATAGAGTCTCATGGGTTTCATTATCACCTCTATGCTGATGACACACAGATCTACCTCTCTGGACCTGATATCACCTCCGTATTAACCAAAATCCCACAATGTCTGTCTGCTATTTCATCCTTCTTCTCTGCTAGATTTCTAAAACTTAACATGGACAAAACAGAATTCATCATCTTTCCGCCATCTCATTCAACCCTCCCAACTGACCTATCCATCATAGTCAATGGCTGCCCACTCTCCCCAGTCCCTCAAGCTCGCTGCCTCGGGGTAACCCTGGACTCGGAACTCTCCTTCAAACCACATATCCAAGCCCTTTCCACTTCCTGCCGCCTCCAACTTAAAAATATCTCCCGGATCCGCACATTCCTAAACCATGAATCTGCAAAAACACTAGTGCACGCCCTCATCATCTCCCGCCTTGACTACTGCAACCTCCTGCTCTGTGGCCTCCCCTCTAACACTCTCGCACCCCTCCAATCTATCATAAACTCTGCTGCTCGACTAATCAACCTGTCCCCCCGCTATTCCCCGGCCTCTCCTCTCTGTCAATCTCTTCACTGGCTCCCCATTGCTAAGAGACTCCAGTTCAAAACCCTAACCATGACATACAAAGCCATTCACAACCTGTCTCCTCCATATATCTCCGACCTAGTCTCCCGTTACATACCTGCACGCAACCTCCGATCCTCACAAGATCTCCTGCTCTACTCCCCTCTTATCTCCTCCTCCCACAACCGTATACAAGATTTCTCCCGTGCTTCCGCCCTACTCTGGAACTCTCTACCCCAACGTATCAGACTCTCGCCTACCGTGGAAACCTTCAAAAGGAACCTGAAGACCCACCTCTTCCGACAAGCCTACAACCTGCAGTAACCACCGCTCCACCATACCGCTGCACGACCAGCTCTACCCTCACCTACTGTATCCTCACCCATCCCTCGTAGATTGTGAGACCTCGTGGGCAGGGTCCTCCCTCTGCCTGTACCAGTCGCTGTCACATTGTGTTCAAGATTATTGAAATTGTTCTTGTATTATACCCCCTTTTTCACATGTAAAGCGCCATGGAATAAATGGCGCTATAATAATAAATAATAATAATAATAATAATAGTTTCCTGCACTATAGACGGTACTACCTGCACAACTGTCATACTGTCTGTTCAGCATGAATAGCCTGAGGACAGGGAGGAGGAGGAAGAGGAGGAGGATGAGGAGAAGAGCATGGTCAGTCGTCCTCTTGGTGAGGACACGAAAGTCTTGCCTCTTTGCAGTCTGCCACACATGGCTGAGATAATGTTACTCTGCCTTTCCCGTGACCCTCTCGTTGTCCAAATTTTGGGTGACAGTCATTACTGGTTGGTGACACTTCTAGACCCAAGCTACAAGGAGAACTTTTTATCTCTTATTCCCTTGCAGGACAGGCCTAATAAAATGGGAAGTACCAGAAGGCCCTTGTTGCGGAATTATTTAAAAAATTTCCATCTGAAAACGCTGGCAGCAGAGGTCACAGTTCGTTGGACAACTAAGGAGTACAGGCGAGAGAGACACAAATGCAATCCAGCAGAGGCAGGGGAACACTGTCAACTTTCTGGGACAGTATTCTCAGACTCTCATATCGCACAGGCCCTAAGGAGCGGGGTACTCTCCCATGGATGGAAACATTTCTGAAAATGCTGAGGGAGTACCTTGTCGACCATACCAACGTCCTCAGTGATTCCTCTGTGCCTTATAATTAATGGGTATCCAAGCTGGACACTTGGCTTGAACTGGCTCTCTACGCCTTGGAGGTCATGGCCTGCCCTGCCGCTAGCTTTTTGTCAGAGCGGGATTTTAGTGCTGCTGGTGGAATTATAACCGATAGGTGCATCCGCCTGTCAACTGAAAATGATGACAGGCTGACTCTTATAAAAATGAAAAAGGGCTGGATTGGGCCAGACTTCTCAAAGCTAAAGAATTATAGGAGCATAAAATAAACTGAAATACAGTGTCTTTTTTTTGGGAGGTCTAACTCTATTCCCATGCACCTCTGACTTCACACCCTGACATGGGTATACGCTTCCTGATTTTGTCTATTTGCTCTTGTCCTCCTCCTTCTCTGAATCCTCATCCTCCACCACCTTTTCAACACCATATGTGCCAAATGAACATATCTACATCTCTTGCAAGGAGCAATGGAGCTCCTCCAAATTTTTGGCAGCCATTGCTTCACTGCATAGTCAAACAGAAGGGGAGACATACTTCCTTATAATGGGAACATTGTTTTCAGGAGACCCTCCAAACTCTACGTCTCTTGTAAGGGGCATTGAAGTTCCTCCAATTTTTTAGCAGCCATTGCTTCACTGCATAGGCAAACAGTATGGGAGACACACTTCCTAATAATGGGAACATTGTTTTCCAACCTCTACATCTCTTGCAAGTGGCATTGGAGTACCTCCAACTTTTGGCAGCCATTGCTTCATGGCATAGGCAAATAGTATACGATACAGACTTCCTTATAATGGGAAAAAAAATTTCAGGAGGCCCTCTGACCTCTACGTCTCTTGCAAGGGGCATTGGAGTTCCTCCAAATTTTTGGCAGACATTGCAGTCACTGCATAGGCAAACAGTATGGGAGACTCTCTCCTTTCTAATGGGAACATGTCGTTACTGAGGCCCACCCACATGTGTCTTTATATTGTTAGTGGGGTTTTTCCTAATTTTTGGCAGCCGCTGGACTCACTGCATACCCTATAACTGAATAGCAGATCCTCTCTTTTCTAATAGGAACATGTCATACTTGTTACTGTGGCCCAGCTCTATGTGTCTTTAAATTGTTAGTGGAGGTTTTTCTAAACTTTGGCAGCCGTTGGACTCACTACATACCCTATAACTGTATAGCAGACCCTCTACTTTCTAATGGGAACATGTCATTACTGTGGCCCTGCTCTATGTGTCTTTAAATTGTTAGTTGGGTTTTTCCTAAATTTTGGCATCCCTTGCAGTCACAGCATGGGCATTACCACTATAAGAGACTCGCTCATTTATAATGGGAACATTTTTTTTAACTGAGACCCTCCTCAATATCTTTTCAAAGGGGTATTGGGTTGCGTCCAAATTTTTGGCAGCCCTTGCAGTCACTTCATACACAATAACAGTATAGGAGACCCACTTGTTAATAATGGGAGCAGAAAGCATAGCCAGCTGATGGCTCTCTAACAATAGCGAGGCCTGACTGCTGGCCCTTTAAGATTAGTAAGGGCCGCCTGATGACCCTATAAAAATAGGCTTTATGACTTTCAGAATCCCTCCATCATAAATGAGACAGGATGTGTCTGATGATGTGTCACACACCACATGGCCAGATAAGGTTGTAAAATGTTAAAATGACATTTCCTGGTGAATGCATTTGTCTTGGTTGAAAGCAATGCAAAAGTGCAAAAACACATCAAAAACGCTACGTGTGAACATAGCCTAAGGTGTGGAGGATCATTTTTGTTTTTGTATATTTAGTTTGCCTTATATAGAAGTCATTATCCTGGAAAGGATGTTCCTTAATATATTTCCCAGGAAAATCCATTTTGGTTATGTTTTTGTATGTTTTATTGTGAGTCCGTAAAAGTGGCGTAATACCTCTGACAACATTGTTGACAGCATTGACCTGGGAGTCAGAAATGCTTCCACGGGTATTTCCCATGCTTTCCCCATGTCATTTGAGCACTGTTCCCATCGATTTGGGCAATTTTCTAGGCCCTCTGCAGACTGCTGGGGGCAGCCGCCGGAAAAATGCCCGCGTATCGCATAGACTTACATTGGGCTCGTTACTCCGACCGAACACTCAAGCATTCCAATTTGCTCGACTCGAACAATGAGTACCAGAGCATTTTATTGCTCGCTCATCACTAATTGACACATAAAGTGAAGCATGTCAGAATTGACAAATGAGGCTCGATCATTAAGGTACTGTCACGGGTGTGTCAGAAGTGACATGTGATGCAAAAACTCGGCACTAAACGCTTAGTTTCAAAATTTAATAGCCAAAAATTAAGATTGGTATACAGTAGACTTTTCGGTCCCATGGACCTTCATCAGTATACTCTATAATGATAGAACCAAAAAGAAAACTATAAATATATACATTCTAGTCATGTTAAATTGAAACAAAAAAAGAAAATAAACAGGATAATACAGAATGCAAGGCTCAATAATATGCTCACTATTGGTAACGAGGAACAAAACAGTTTGTAACAGCAAGGCTGTGAAGGCTCTCATAATGATGGTTAATGGAAAGAAAATAAGGGGGAGAAAAAGCATGGAGGGAGTGGGAATGGGGGGGAGAGAAAACAGGGAGATGTAGTAGGAGAAGCATACCTGTAAGGCTGTGTGGTAGGAGGAATAAATGTGGGACTCAGTGTCTCACAGGAGAGGTATAGATCTGCAGAAGAAGGCACAAAGAGGTGTTATAGACAGACAAGTGACTAGGAAATAAAAACGTACTGTAATTGTGTGCAAGGCTTCATGTGATGTGCGGCGTCCTAATGTGGTATCCACTGCTTGTCAGTGTGCAGTGCCGGTAACTAAGTGACCCCGGAAGTCTTATATCGGGTCACAATGAAAGCATGCAGGAGCCACGGCCAATAGGAGAAATTAGAGATTGCGGCAGAAGTGACGAGGTTAGTTGCTAGGTAGATAGATTTCCGGTCAGGTGACGTCCATGATGCGTTCCAAATAGGCGGAAGTGTGAATTTCAAGTATGTAAAATTGCCACATATCGGAAATACCATGTTACAAGACATGAATATAACAGGATAATGTGGATACTAGTAGTTATTGGAGGCAAAGTGAGGCGGGAGGGAGTAGATGGAAAATTTCATATGAATAGGATCATCATGGAACGAGTTTAATAACCTATAGGGAAGTAATAGGACTTTCATTTTTGAGTCTAAAAGAGAAGAGAAAGATGTCAATATCTCATAATCATTATATGATTAATCAAATCATATTAACATATAGAATTACAGGCAACATGGTCACAGAAATAGATGAAAATATTAATGTTAGACAAAGATGCAAAATAGAGCAGGCCATATTTAAATAATCAACATCATATCATATTCCCTTTTGGTGCCAGAGTCTGTAGCTCATGGATCCAGAAGGCTTTCCGGTATTTCAAGAAGTGAAGCCGGTCCCCACCCCATCTTAAAGGAGGGACGTGTTCAGTCACTTGAAATTTTAATTGTGACACATTGTGTCCTGATGAAATAAAATGGTAAGGAACTGGTAACAGGGTATTTTTGCATTCTATAGCAGACTTATGTTTTAATATCCTCTCCTTTACAGGTAGTGTAGTTTCTCCCACGTACAGGAGGCCACATGGGCACTTAATAATATATACCACATAGGAGGTGTCACATGTGGTGAAATCCTTGATCGAATATTTTTGCCCGTATATGGGTGACAGATCTGATTTCCCCTTTTCACATTATTGCATTGCCTACATTGTAGACATGGAAAAGTCCCATTTTTTGTTTCTGCAAGATGCTTTGTCTCCTGGTCTGTGTATTGTCAAAATCAGCATATACAAAGGTATCTCTTAGGTTAGGAGCCCGTTTGTAGCACGGGAGAAAAGGTTGCTCAAACTTCTTGATGTGGGGATAAGCAGTGCCTAAAATACCCCAATGTTTTCAGATACAGAGGTGTAGGATATAGGAGAAAGGATGGTACGTGTGTTCAAAGGGGATCCTATCGGTCACAGGGGGGCGTGTGGATGGGGTAGGTCTTAGTGATTCCTGTAATATCCTATCCAGATAAACTCATTCCTTAAACTTCGTCTGCATTTCTTTAAGCCTGGTAGCACATAGATCGGGATTTTTAACAATCCGTTGTACCCTCTTGAACTGTGATTTCGAAAAAGATCTGGTCATGGCTTGTGGCTGAAGACTTGTATCGTGTAAAAGACCATTACGATCTGTTGGTTTGGAAAAAAGGTCTGTGGATAAATGACCTCTGGTGTCTTTCATGATCATGGTGTCCAAAAAATTAATCTGCTGGCTGTCATGTGACATAGCAAACCGTAGTTTGGATCAAGTGGAGTCAAGGGTAGAGAAAAAGGTTTTAAGGGATTCTAATGGACCCCCATATGCAAAAAATATCATCTATGTAGCGCTTCCACAGGATGGCATGACTCTGGAAAAGTGTATTGGAATATACCACCTGTTCCTCAAAGGAGGCCAGAAAGCAGTTCGCATATGGAGGTGGCACATTGGTACCCATGGCTGTACCCCTTTTCTGTAAGAAGAAGGAATACTGGAACATAAAATAGTTTTTTGTAAGGATCATGGTAAAAAGTTCTATGCAAATTTCTCTAACCTGAGGATCAACATGGGAGTGTTCTAATAAATCTTTTATGGCTCTTATTTTCTTTGTGTGTGGGATAGATGTATATAAATCTTTTACATCAATGGTGTCCAAAATTGCTTCGGCTGGAATAAATTGTAAGTCATAGATGTAATGGAGAAAATCACTGGGGTCCAGCATAAAAGAGGGAGTCTTTTTAATGATGGGAGTAAGTATTTTTACAATAAATTTAGTTTAAGGAGAAAATATTGATTCCATAGATACCACAATTGGGTGACCCGTAGGAATCACCAGGTACTTGTCAATCTTGGGCAAAATATAAAATAACGGAATCATGGGGTGTTTATTTGTCTGGAACTCCTTCATTTTTTTATCAATAGTACCATCCCTGGTATATTTCTCTAAGATAGTAGAGATCTGAGAACTAAATTCACCCGTGGGGTCATGTGGGAGTTTAGTATCTAATGTTCTATCTCTTAGTTGTCTCATAACCTCCTTTTCTTAGTCATCTCGGTCCATTACAACGATTGCTCTGCATTTATCGGCTCGTTTGAAAGTAATGGATTTGCTCTCTTTCAAGGATCTAAGAGCCTGTCGATCCACCGAAGTAAAGTTAGAGTTTGCATGGAGTTTGCTCCTTCTGATGTTGTTACAAAGGTCTTGAAGGGACCTATCAATGAAACTGGCAGGTCAAAGTTCTTTGGTGCATATGGTTACCACCCAAAGTTTGTTACATTTAGTCGGGGAGGAGCTTTGAGAGTTCCTGAGGAGGAACGGTTTGCTTCTTCACTCGCCTCGGTATGGCAGGGTGTTCTGAGTAATTTAAAAATTATGGGAGACAGGTATAAACATATGGCTGACAGAAACCGCTTGCCAGGTTCGGACCTGAATGTGAATGACTTTGTGTGGTTTTCTACCAAGAATATAAGATTGAAAGTTCCTTCTTGGAAACTGGGACCTAGGTTTATTGGTCCCTATTAGTGTTCAGTGAGCATGCTCGACACTGCTCGTTACTCGCCCGAGCATCTCACTACTCGGGATGTTCGGCGAGCACTGAGCATTTCCAGGTTACTCGGGCGGGAGCTCGGGTCTCCGCCCTGCACGTTTTGCGCTCTTTACAGAGCCAATGAACATGCAGGGATTGCCAGTCAGTCACTGTAAAGCCGCAGCCATGTTGTTTGTGGGCATTACAGTGATTGGCTGGCCGCACAGGGTCACCTTGAGTATTTAAAACCTCCCTTACTGGTCAGACACCAATATATCTGTTTAAAAGGGTCTGGTGTAGGTCAGAGAAATAGAATTGTGGTTTTGCAATTCCACGGGACAAATCTCTGTATTATCCTGCTTTTGGCATTTTTTGCTGTAAAAAAAAACTGTAATAGTGTCTCCCTGACTGTTCAGACACCAATATATCTGCTTAAAAGAGTCTGGTGTATGCCACATAACTAGAACTGTGGTTTCGCAGTTCCACGGGTCAAATCTCTGTATTTTCCTGCTTTTGGCATCTTTTGCCGTAAAAAAAACTGTAATAGTGTCTCCCTGACTTGTCAGACACCAATATATCTGTTTAAAAGAGTCTGGTGTAGGCCAGAGAAATAGAACTGTGGTTTTGCAGTTCCACGGGTCAAATCTCTGTATTATCCTGCTTTGGGCATATTTTGCCATAAAAAAAAAATTTAATAGTGTTTCCCTGACTGGTCAGACACCAATATATTTGTTTAAAAGAGTCTAGTGTAGGCCAGAGAAATAGAACTTTAGTTTACAATAGGCAAGGCGCGTGGCAAGGGACGTGGAATTGGACGTTCTGGTGATGGTGCGTGTAGAGGACGGGGCTGTGGCCAAGGTGAAAATGTGCCACAACCAACAGCCACATCTTCTCGCTCCCACTTCTTGACCGAATTACTAAGGAACCACACTACAACACCAGTATAGCGAACTGATGAGTGTGAACAGGTTATTAATTGGATAGCAGGTAAAACTTCCAGTTCCATGGGCACCACCTCCTCCGGTCAGTCTTCCACACGGTCAAGTTTTAGTAGCCATGAGTCTCGACTGCATACTCATCCTCACCCTGATGCTCCTTCCCCCACCATGCCGAGTGTCATCAGACAGCATCTGATCCCACACTTGGACACTCTGAAGAGCTGTTTGCTGGTCCATTTCCATATTTGTGCCCCTCGCCTGCTCCGCTTGAAGTGGTGGAAGAGGAGTTCCCATGTAGCGATCCCAAATATTTGAACAGCCACGGCCACAGGAACTTGACGCTGGCAATTTGTCACAAGAGGTGGACGAAGACGAGACACAATTGCCACGAAGTGAGGAGGAGGATCGTGGTGCGCAAGTGGAAGAGGAGGAAGTGGTGGATGATCTAGTAACTGACCCAATGTGGCAGGAGGACACGCAGAGCGAGGCCAGCAGCACACAGGGGAGGGAGGCAGAGTACCCAAACAGGCAGGAAGAAGCAGTGTGGTGGCCGCACACAGAAGGTGAGTACCAGTTCCCCGTAACACGAAGACGAAGGACATTGCCAGTACCACCGGTAGGTTTTCCAAAGTCTGGAATATTTTTAAAGACTCTGCTGATAACCCCTAAAAGGCCATTTGTTCCACCTGCCATGCCAGCATCAGCAGGGGTGACAAAACTACCAGCCTGACCACCACCATCACTGCTTTTTCCACTGTTGTGCATGTAATAGAACCCCCTGTTGTGCGTGCAAGGCAATCCCCTGTCCATACTGCATGCAAAGATTCCACCTCCTCTCAGTCTTCACTTGTTATGGCAGTTTCTCATGAAACAGCATCAACGTCCTTGTCCACGTCCCACCGCAGCTTTCAATTGTCCATATCCCAGAGCTTTGAATGAAAGCGCAAATTCGCAGCCAACGCCCCACAGGCGACAGTCCTAAATTTGCACATTTCACGACTGCTTGCATTGGAAATGCTGCCTTTTAGGCTGGTGGAGAAGGAATTCTTCCGCAACGTTATGGCAGTGGCCATTCCTCGGTACTCGGTCCCCAGCCGACACTATTTTGCCCAGTGTGCCATCCCCGCACTAAACAAGCACGTGTCCCAAAACATCTGCCGTGCCCTCAACAACGCAGTTAATGGGAGAGGGTACATCTCCCTGACGGCACACTGGGTAAACATAGTGGAAGCCAGGACCCAGTCGGACCTTGGGACGGAACACATCCTCCCCACACAGAGGATTGCGGGCATTATGTCAGCCAGAGTTGCCCCCACAGTGTACAGCTCCTGCGCATCATCCTCCTCCTCATGTTCAGCCTCCATCTCAGATATCACCGCATCAGTTACAAGCTGGAAGCACTGCAGTACTGCCTCCACCAAGCGGCAACAGGCTGTGCTTAAACTCATAAGCTTTCTTCATAAACCTCACACTGCTTGTGAGTTATGGACAGCTGTGAAAGAGCAGGCAGATCTTTGGCTGAGACCGCTGTACCTACATCCAGGCATGGTCGTGTGTGATAATGGTCGTAACCTGGTGGCGGCTCTGAGGAGAGGCGAGATCACACACGTACCATGCCTAGCTCTTGTGCTTAACCTCGTGGTTCAGAGGCTTCTTAAATCGTACCCCCAGTTGCCAGATCGACGAAGAACGCCGCCTGTCAGCTCATTTTCTGAAGTCGGGTACAGCTTCCGCCGCCCTTGCTGTGTTGCAGCAGCGTTTGCAGCTTCAGGCACACCGACTGGTGTGTGATGTCCCCACACGTTTGAACTCTACCCTCCACATGTTGCAAAGGATTTGTGAGGAGAAGAGAGCAGTTGTGGAGTACCAGCTGCAACAAGGCTGTCGATATTCAGGTCAGACTCCACACATAAGACCTCAGGAGTGGACCTGTATGTCTGACATATGTACCATCCTGACAAACTTTGAGGAGTCCACCAGGATGGTGAGTGGCAATGATGCCATCATTAGCGTCAGCATCCCACTTGTCTGTCTTTTGCAATGCTCTCTGCAGAGATTTAAAGAGGAGGCATTGAAGCCAGAGTATGATGAGATGGATCAAGAACCAGTAATGGGCGATTACACACAGCCCAGCCTCATCTCATCCCAATGTGCATTGGGGGACAATGAGGGAGAGGAGGAAGAGGAAGAACAGGAGCTGGTATCATGCGCTGTAGACGGTAGTACCTGTACAACTGTCATACCGTCGGTTCAGCGTGGGTGGCATGAGTACAGGGGGAAGGAGAAGGAGGACGAGAGCATGGTCAGTCATCATCTTGGTGAGGACATGGAAGTCTTGCCCGGTACCAGTCTGGCACGCATGGCTGACTTTATGTTACGCTGCTTAACCGTGACCCTCGCGTTGTCAAAATGTTGGGTGACAGTCATTACTTGTTGGTGACACTTTTAGACACCCGCTACAAGGAGAACTTTCACTCTTTTATTCCTGAAGTGGAGAGGTCTACAAAAATGGGGCAGTACCAGAAGGCCCTTGTTGCAGAACTGTTTAAAAAATTCCCATCTGAACACGCTAGTGGCAGAGGTCACAGTTCGTTGACCAACCAAGGCGTACAGGCGAGAAAATCGCAACTCCAATCCAGCAGAGGCAGGGGAACACTGTCAACATTCTGGGACAGTTTTCTGAGACCCACCCAGCTTAAAGGCCCTGAGGCGTGGGGTACTCTGACAATTAGTGGAAAGTTTCAAAAGATGGTGAAGGAGTACCTTGCCGACCGTACCAGCATCCTCCGTGGTTCCTCTGTGCCTTTTAATTATTGGGTATTCAAGCTGGACACTTGGAATGAACTCGCTCTGTATGCCTTGGAGGTCCTGGCCTGCCCTGCCGCTAGCATGTTATCAGAGGGGGTTTTTAGGGCCGCGGGGGGAATTATAACTGATAAGCGCACTCGCCTGTCAACTGACAATGCTGACAAGCTGACCTTATCAAAATGAACAAGGGCTGGATTGGGCCAGACTTCTCATCACCACCAAATTAAAGCAGAGCAACATAAATTCAAATCCACTGTGTTATTTCGGGAGGTGTATTATCATGCACTGCTTCACACCCACACATGGGTATACGCTTACTCATTTCGCCTGTATTTTGCTCTTCTTCTTATCCTCAGCCTCCATCACCATTATACGACCAGGGTGACCGTGGTCCGTGTTGCCAGCACTGCAAGTTCCTCTGTCCTAATTTTTGGCAGTTTTTGCTTGGAAGGCATAGGCAAAGACTATGGGAGACCCACTCCCCAATAATGGGAATAATGTTTTTAATATGCTGTACTGCATGACTCTTGTAAGGGGCATGAAAACCATCTTGTTAAGCTACTGCGACCTCCACCACTTTTCCCAGGGGCATTTATATTGTATTTTTACTCCACTGTGACCTCCACCACTTTTCCCAGGGGCATTAAAATCATCTTGTTAAGATACTGCGACCTCCACCTTTCTTACAAGGGGCATTAAAACCGTCTTGTTAAGCTACTGCAACCTCCACCATTCATCCAAGGGGCATTAAAACCGTCAAGCTAAGCTACTGCGACCTCCACCACTTTTCCCAGGGGCATTAAAACCATCTTGTTAAGCTACTGCGACCTCCACTTCTCTTCCAAGGGGCATTAAAACCATCTTGTTAAACTACTGCGACCTCCACGTCTCTTCCAAGGGGAATTAAAACCATCTTGCTAAGCTACTGCGATCTCCAGGTCTTTTCCAAGGGGCATTAAAACAATTTTGTTAAGCTACTGCGACCTCCACCACTTTTCCCATGGGCATTGATATTGTCTTTTTATTCCACTGCGACCTCCACGTCTCTTCCAAGGGGCATTAAAACCGTCTTGTTAAGCTACTGCGACCTCCACCACTTTTTCAAGGGCATTGTTATTGTCTTTTTATTCCATTGTGAACTCCACCATTCTTCGAAGGGGCATTAAAGCCGTCTTGTTAAGCTACTGCGACCTCCACCACTTTTCCCAGGGGCATTAAAACAGTCTAGTTAAGGTACTGCGACTTCCATGTCTCTTCCAGGGGGCATTAAAACCGTCTTGTTAAGCTACTGGGACCACCACCACTTTGCCCAGGGGCATTAAAACCGTCTTGTTAAGCTACTGCGACCTCCACGTCTCTTCCAAGGGGCATTAAAACCGTCTTGTAAAGCTACTGCGACCTCCACATATCTTCCAAGGGGCATTAAAACCATCTTGTTAAGCTACTGCGACCTCCACCACTTTTCCCAGGGGCATTGATATTGTCTTTTTATTCCACTGTGACCTCCACGTCTCCTCCAAGGGGCATTAGTACCGTCATGTTAAGCTACTGCGACCTCCACCACTTTTCCCAGGGGCATTAAAACCGTCTTGTTAAGCTACTGCGACCTCCAAGTCTCTTCCAAGGGGCATTAAAACTGTCTTGTTAAGCTACTGCGACCTCCACGTCTCTTCAAAGGGGCATTAAAACCGTCTTGTTAAGCTACTGCGACCTCCACGTCTCTTCCAAGGGGCATTAAAACCGTCTTGTTAAGCTCCTGCTACCTCCACCACTTTTCCCAGGGGCATTAAAACCGTCTTGTTAAGCTACTGCCACCTCCACCATTCTTCCAAGGGGCATTAAAACCGTCTTGTTAAGCTACTGCGACCTCCACGTGTCTCCCAAGGGGCATTGATATTGTCTTTTTAATCCACTGCGACCTCCACGTCTCTTCCAAGGGGCATAAAAACCGCCTTGTTAAGCTACTGCGACCTCCACCACTTTTCCCAGGGGCATTGATATTGTATTTTTATTCCAGTGCGACCTCCACGTCTCTTCCAAGGGGCATTAAAACTGTTGTGTAAAGCTACTGCGACCTCCACAACTTTTTCAAGGGGCATTGATATTGTATTTTTATTCCACTGCGAACTCCACCATTCTTCCAAGGGGCATTAAAACCGTCTTGTTAAGCTACTGCGACCTCTAACAGTTTTCCCAGGGGCAATAAAACTGTCTTGTTAAGCTACTGCGACCCCCACATCTCTTCCAAGGGGCATTAAAACCGTCTTTTTAAGCTACTGCGACCTCCACGTCTCTTCCAAGGGGCATTAAAACCCTCTTGTTAAGCTACTGCCACCTCCACGTCTCTTCCAAGCGGCGTTAAAACCGTCTTGTTAAGCTACTGGGACTTCCACCACTTTTCTCAGGGGCATTGATATTGTCTTTTTATTCCACTGTGACCTCCACGTCTCTTCCAAGTGGCATTAAAACCATCTTGTTAAGCTACTGCGACCTCCACCACTCTTCCCAGGGGCATTGATATTGTCTTTTTATTCCACTGCGACCTCCACGTCTTTTCCAAGGGGCATTAAAACCATCTTGTTAAGGTACTGCGACCTCCTTGTCTCTTCCAAGGGGCATTAAAACCGTCTTTTTAAGCTATTGCGACCTCCACGTCTCTTCCAAGGGGCATTAAAACCAACTTGTTAAGCTACTACGACCTCCACGTCTCTTCCAAGGGGCATTAATACCATCTTGTTAAGCTACTGCGACCTCCACGTCTCTTCCAAGCGGCATTGATATTGTCTTTTTATTCCACTGCGTCCTCCACGTCTCTACCAAGGGGCATTAAAACTGTCTTGTTAAGCTACTGTGACCTCCACAACTTTTCCCTGGGACATTGATATTGTCTTTTTATTCCACTGCGACCTCCACGTCTCTTCCAAGGGGCATTAAAACCATCTTGTTAAGCTACTGCGACCTCCACCACTTTTCCCAGGGGCATTGATATTGACTTTTTATTCCACTGCGACCTCCACATCTCTTCCAAGGGGCATTAAAGCCGTCTTGTTAAGCTACTGCGACCTCCATGTCTCTTCCAAGGGGCATTAAAACCGTCTTGTTAAGCTACTGCGACCTCCACTACTTTTTCAAGGGGCATTGATATTGTCTTTTTATTCCACTGCGAACTCCAACATTCTTCCAAGGGGCATTAAAACCATCTTGTTAAGCTACTTCGACCTCCATGTCTCTTCCAAGGGGCATTAAAACTGTCTTGTTAAGCTACTGCAACCTCCATGTCTCTTAAAAGGGGCATTAAAAGCATCTTGTTAAGCTACTGCAGCCTCTACGTCTCTTCCAAGGGGCATTAAAACCATCTTGTTAAGCTACTGCGACCTCCACCACTTTTCCCATGGGCATTAAAACCATCTTGTTAAGCTACTGCGACCTCCACCACTTTTTCAAGGGGCATTGATATTGTCTTTTTTTTCCACTGCAAACTCCACCAGTCTTCCAACAGGCCTTGCATTTCCTCCTAATTTTAGTTAGCTTTTCCTTTTCAATGCATAGACGAACACTAAGGGAGACCCACTACCCAATAATGGGTAGAAGGTTTTTATTTTGCTGCAATCCACGTCTGTTTCAAGGGGCATTGCAGTTCCTCATAATTTTTGGAAAGCCTTCCTTTCACTGCTTAGGCCAACAGTGCACAGGAGACCCAGTTGCTATAAATGGAAAAAACGGTTTAGTTAAGGCACTCTGACCTCCATGTCACTTCCAAGGTGCAATGGAGTGGCTCAAAATTTTTGGTAGGCATTGCCCTCACTGCATGCCCTATAACTGTGTAACAAAACTGCTCCTTTTGGTACAGAAGCATATCCTACAAGACATGTGTGGTTGACTGGCCTGATATTGATGTGAATGGTCCCTGTTCCTCCTGCTCTTTCTCCTTTGCCACCACCTCATCCATCATTCATCACCTGAAGGTTTGTTTAAACGGGAGTCATACAACTGGATAGTAGCAGGAAAACATCCAGCAATCCTCAGAGGAGGTAGGATATGCACCAAAACGCTGACCACCTCAGACCTAGCCGCTACTACATACATGAGCTTGCATTCCAAGAAACAAAGCAGATGCTAACTTCTATCATCATCATCATGCTCCTCACCTTGGCACTCTCAACTCCCCTGATGTAGAAGCCAGGGCCCACCGGAGGAGTCTGGTTCTCTGGTGGGCTCGTCCAATGCTGCCCTAAAGCAGGCCGGGCTAAGAATAGTGTGGGGGGAAGTTCCAAGGAGAAATAGGGACGGCTGGGGACCGTTTTTGGACACATGGCTGCCCCCAGGAGGCTGGGGACCATGTGTGGACACCCGGCCACGAGGTGGCTGGGGACCGAGTATGGACACCCGGCCGCCCCCTGGCGGCTGGGGACCGAGCTGGACACCCGGCCGCCAGGTGGCTGGGACTGAGTATGGATACCAGGCCGCCGACGCAGCCATGACCTGGTGGCCGGCGTCAGCCTCCACATGCCTAAAAGGCCCAATTTCAAGTGCAAGCAAGCCAGCAGTTTGGTTCTGCAGCCTGGGGATGTGTGGGTGGCAGGTTGCACATTTACACTTGCATTCCAAGAAAAAAAAGCAGATTCTAACTTCTATCATCATCAACATGCTCCTCACCTTGGCACTCTCAACTCCCCTGATGGAGAAGCCAGGGCCCACCGGAGGAGTCTGATTCTCTGGTGGGCTCATTCAATAGTGCCCTAAAGCAGGCCAGGCTAAGAAAATTCTGGGGGGAAGTTCCAAGGAGAAATAGGGGCGGCTGGGGACCGTTTATGAACACCTGGCCGCCCGATGGCGGCTGGGGACCGTGTGTGGACACTCGGCCGCGGGGCAGCTGGGGACAAAGTATGGACACCAGGCTGCCCCCTGGCGGCTGGGGACTGAGCGTGGACACCCGGCAGCCGGGCGGCTGGGGACTGAGTATGGATAACTCGCTGCCAAAGCAGCCATGAGGTTGTGGCCAGCTTCGGCCTCCTCCAAACTAAAAGGCCCCATTTCAAGTGCAAGCTAGCAGTATGGTATTGCAGCCTGGGGGTGGGTGGGTGGCAGGCTGCATACTTGCACTTGCATTGCAAGAAATGGGGAGGTATAATTGAACACTGCCCTGGGACAAGGACTTTCATGGGGATAGTTGTAAGTCTGCATCTTCTGATGCGCCAAGGATCACTTCTGATGGGCACACTTATAGGTAGTGACCTGGGTGTCAGAGATGCTTCCAGGGGTCTTCCCCATGCTGTTCCCATGTCTTTTCAGCACTGTATGCATGTGTCACACAGCACATGACCAGATAAGATAGTAAAATGTTAAAATGACATTTCCCAGTGAATGCATTTGTCACGGTTGAAAGCAATACCAAAGTGCAAAAATGCATAAAAAATGCTACTTGTGAACATAGCCCAAGGTGTGGAGGAGAATTTTTGTTTTTGGTTATTTATTTTACCTTATACACAAGTCTTTACCCTCGAAAGGAAGTTCCTTAACATATTTCACAGGAAAACCGTTTCAGTTTTGTTTTTGAACGTTTTATTATGAGCCCGTAAAAGTGGCTTAATACCTCTGACCACGTTGTTGACAGCAGTGACCTGGGGGTCAGAAATGCTTCCTGGGGCGATGCCCATGCTGCCCCTATGTCTTTTGAGCACTGTCACTATAGTTTTCGGCACTCTTTATACTTTCTACAGACTGCCGGGGTGCCGCCGTAAAAATGCTCGGGTCTCCCATAGACTAACATTGGGCTCGTTGCTCGGGTCGAGCACAAGAGTTTCACGGTGAGCTCGGCCCCAGCTTCGACCACCCGAGCATTTTAGTGTTCACTCAACACTAGTCCCTATAAAATAACGGTCGTCATTAACCCAGCAAAGTTCCGTATTGAACTTCCTTAGGCCCTTAAGGTCCACAATGTGTTCCCCAGGTCTTTACTCAAGAAGTATGTGGAACCTCTTGAGCCCTCACCTCAACCACTGCCCCCCAGTAATGGTTTATGGTAATATGGAGTTCCAGATTTCTAGGATTGTAGATTCCCATCTCCAATGTTGCTCTCTACAATAATGGTGCACAGCAAGGGTTAAGGTCCAGAGGAGAGGATGTGGGTTTTAGCGTCAGAGGTAAACGCTCCCAGGTTGCTTCATTCATTCCACACCTCTTATCCTGAGAAACCTGGTCCTGAGTATCCGGAGGCCACTCAAAGAGGGGGGTACTGTCATGGGTGTGTCAGAAGTGACAGACAGTTGCCCTGTAGTTGGTTGCAGGAGATCTCTTTGTTTGGCATTACAGACACCTTCTTAGAAGCTGTCTCTCTAGGACCCAGTGTATACCTTCCTTTTGCTAATTAACACCCTGGCCTGGGTCTATAAATTCCTGCTGTTTGCTAGAGTGAGATGCGGGCAATTCTCACATGACCCCTTGTGAAGGCTTGATGCTAGTGCATTACTACTTCCTCTATGGTGCTAAGAGGACGTGTGTTGATCTCTCTGAAGTCGACTAAAGCTTAACTATCTTCCCTTCTTTATTCCCCCTTGTTGTCTTTAGTTGTCAGTGGGGATTGAATAGTGCTCATCCCCTCCATTCCCTAGCCAGGGCAAAATGCCAGGGAAAGACAGGACGATGTTCCTGTGTGGCGATTGGTGCGAAGCCAATATAGGGACGTTGGGGAAGACAAGGTGATATAAGGTCAGCCTAGGAGTTCTCCACTACCCCCTTTCCCTAGAGTCTGGGCCCCCGTTTCACCCTTCCCTTTGTGTTGCACTTTGTCTTTCCTACACCTTGTGTGACACATACAAAGTCGCTTGGTACTTAAGAAGTCAATCAAATACAGCAGGACACTGCTAATATATACAATGTATGTGAATGTTGAACATATGAATTTTGCAAGGTAGTGCTTCTATATACACTACTTAAATGATTGAAGTACTTACATCTCAAGGTCGCCACTCTGTGCTAAGTGCCTCAACTGCAGAATTATAGTCTGAATAACAGTAATACAGTTAAAATGTGTATAATCAATGTTCATATATATCTTAGAATACTCAGCTGCTGCATGGATTTCTATCTATCTATCTATCTATCTATCTATTCATATATCTATCTAATCAATCTATCTATCCATCTAAAAAAAAATCAAAGCAAAGAAAGTGGACAGCACTCAGTTTCAGATTTTATGCAAAAAATTGTGTATTTATTGACCCATATAAAAAGTTGTCAACATTTTAGCTCAAGACTAGAGCAAGTGAGTCTTTGTCAAAACCACTTTTATGTACCATAGGTTGATGGGTTGCAACTTGTGGGCTGGCATCTATGCCTGCACTTTTGCGTGCGCTCTATTTATCTATCTATCTAATCTATATATCCATTTATCTTTCGAATATTGCAAATTATTTTGATTTTTAACTTAAAATTCTTGTACATTATAAAAAAGTAAAAATAAAAATAATGAAAAATAAGACATAACTTGAAAAGATTTGGGCACAGCCGTGTTTTATTGCTGTAGTCATTACCTGTTGGTTTCTATCACAGTAAGAGTATTGAAAAAGCCCATTAAATCTTGAAAGGTATCTGTCAAGAAGTTATCTTAAAAAGGAAAGGAAATTGAATTTTTTCTCAGCAATGTTTTTATTTTTTTTACTCTTTCTGGAACAGAAAACTAGCACACAATATTTTATTTAAAGTTAGGTTACTAAAGTTGATTTGTTTATCAGGCTGGGAAGGAATTATTGATGCATACTAGCATTTCATCCTCCTGGTACCATTAAAACCATTTTAAATGCATAGCAGCTGTCTGCTGACTCAAAAATGAAAAGTATATGCAGGAAAAAAATCATATAATTCTTTCTTTTTTGTCAGTGTACAGCACACTTCTATCTTTGTAGGTATCAGCAGTTCTACACTGATTTTCCTATGAGAATTTAATTTTATGGTCCTTGTTTTACTGAGCTACAGTAAGTGATGTTGCCATAAGCAATCTCCCTGTCGGATTAGGGGATTTGGATAAGAATGAACAAAATGTTTAACAAATGCTTTGCTTTTTCACTGGCACTTAGCCAGACACAGTTATATGGGAATGAGTAGGATTAGTGATTAAAAAAAAAACAGGGTACATCAGGTAAAGATATGGTTTTGTTTGTTATTGTAACACATTTAGTTTGGATCTCATGGTATCATGCATAAAGCAGTTTTAACAATTTGTAATAGAAGGTTAACATTTAAAGAATTGATTTTATTGGTTATGTGAAGATCTGAGATTGTGGGTTTTTATAATCACCTAGGCAGGATAATGATGCAACAAAATGTTATACCTTATATCCATGGTAATACAGCAATTCAAGGTAAATGTCCAAAAAACAATTGTCTCTGTCCACAAGATCCCCTCCCCGTGCCGGTAGTTCCACTGCCTTTGTGCCAGGCGATACTCACTGTCCCCCAAATTTTAGCTGGCCCACAGATTTCGTATCTCCAGCCAGTATAGTCTGTAGTCACACTCCACGATCCTCCATATGACAGATAAAACAATAGAAGCAAAGATGTCCAGAAGCAATAGTCCTTTAAGAAAGTTTATCAAATCTAGATGACAGATCCCACAACTATAGCATGTTTATCCAGCCCAGTTGGCAGCCAATCTCTATACCATAAGCCATCAATCCATCCATGGTCCAGGTCCTCAGTCTAGATCATATCCCTTTGACAACATTCCACCAACTCCCCACCAAACATGTGGCTTCTTTTTTCCCCCTGAATGGGCAGAACTGCTCTCACCCTCCCCCCAAAGCTAAGTGTGCATTAGTGGAGGTATTTTTCTCATATCAAAATCATCACCTGGGTCTGCATGTGAGATTCCCTGTGGTTTCAGCTCCACTGGATCTACTTTCAACTTTCAGCCTAGATGCTGTTTGAACAATAGCTTAAGGCCCCTGAGATACTGATTAAATTACTGGAATGCTGGACACTTTACAAGTAAAATTAGTGTACATGAAATGACAAGCAGGCAGAACAATAATACAACACAGCAAGCAAATCTCTAATAAAATCAATCATAAAATCAATAATAATAGTGACGGAAACGGAGTTTCATGCTGGAAAAATCTCATAGTCTTTAGTAAGTGGGCAGCTCCTCACAGGTTACTTTGTGCAACATGGTTATTTGTACTCCTTTGCATTGGACTAATACTGCTTGAATCATATTCTAAATGCAGGGTATAATGGCCATACTAAAATTATTGCAACTGTAGTTGTAGTCAAGACTGCTTTTTTTCTAAAGAAAAACATATGGCTAAGATAAAAGCTTTTTCAAAGACAAAAATGATCTCTTATCCATAGGATTGAGAAATGCAGCCTATGAAGAGTATAAAAGTAAAGGGTGCAGAGATCTTTAATTTCGTAAGGTTAGAAAGGGTTGACAGAAAATGCAAATGATAGAACAATCACATTAGAGGGATGTGCAACTTACAGGCAAAACTATATTGTGAAGTCAGGGATGGAATAGATCAGCTGCATCTTGCCCCAGTGGATGATTAAGTGCAGAAACCACTATATATCAAATAAATAGTTAAAAATAAAAGATACAAAGGAATGATACAGGAGCTACTGAGTCTCACATACAGTAAAGTAGTATATTCATAAAAATGTATTACAACTAAATGAATACATGAGTTTTCAATATTGGACAGATGTCTTTCTTAGGCAGATATGCATGTCAGCAAGAGATGAGGAGGTTGCGGAGGATTGAGTTCAAGACTAATTTCTGAGATTTGTGGTTTCACGTAATTTAGTAAATTTTGAAATTGTATTTGGGGTTAACAAAAAAAAACCCTGAAGCAACAGTGAGCATGCTAATGTTATTTTGCATTGCTGTAAGGTTCTCCCTATGATACCCTGCAGCTTTGACAATTTATAGATTATTTTATCTTGTACAATCGTGGACAGCATGAGGGCCATCACAGATCACTGGATCCCAGTGGAGCATAGTTTGTATGGCAGAGTCATTTTCCATCTCCAGAATCACTGGGTAAGACTCTCTTCTGTAGAATATAAGCTCTTATGGTCAGCAGGGTCCTCTCTCTCCTGTAAAATATAAGCTCTTATGGTCAGCAGGGTCCTCTCTCTCTCTTTTCTGTAGAGTGTAAGCTCTTATAGTCAACAGGGCCTTCTCTCTATCCTGTAGAATATAAGCTTTTATGGTCAGCAGGGTCCACTTTCTCTTTCTCCTGTAAAATATAAGCTCTTATGGTCAGCATGGTCCTCTCTCTCTCTCTCCTGTAGAATGTAAACTCTCATGGTCAGCAGGGTCCTCTCTCTCTCCTGTAAAATATAATCTCTTATGGTCAGAGTCAGAGGGTCCTCTCTCTATCTCTCTTCTGTAGAGTGTAAGCTCTTACAATTGGCATCGCCTTCTCTTTCTTATAGAATATAAGCTCTTATAGTCAGAAGGGTTTTCTCTCTCTCAAGTAGAATATAAGCTTTTATGGTCAGCAGGGTTCTCTCTCTCTGCTGTAGAATATAAGCTCTTATGGTCAGCAGGGTCCTCTTTCTCTCTCCTGTAGAGTGTAAGCTCTTATGATCAGCAGAGTTCTCTCCCTCTTCTGTAGAGTATAAGATCTTATGGTCAGCAGGGTCCTCTCTCTCTCCTGTAGAATATAAGCTTTTATGATTAGCAGGGTCATCGCTCTCTCTTCTGTTGAATATAAGCTCTTATGGTCAGCAGGTTCCTCTCTCTCTTTCTCTCTCCTGTAGAGTGTAAGCTCTTATGATCAGCAGGGTCCTCTCTCTCTTTCTCTTTCTCTCTCGACTGTAGAGTGTAAGCTCTTATAGTCAGCAGGGTCCTTTTTCTCTCTCCTGTAGAATAAAAACTTTTATGATCCCATGGTCCTTTCTCTCTCTACTGTAGAGTGTAAGCTCTTATGGTCAGCAGGGTCCTCTTTCTCTCTCCTGTAGAGTGTTAGCTCTTATGATCAGCAGAGTTCTCTCCCTCTTCTGTAGAGTGTAATATCTTATGGTCAGCAGGGTCCTCTCTCTCTCTCTCCTGTAGAATGTAAACTCTCATGGTCAGCAGGGTCCTCTCTCTCTCCTGTAAAATATAATCTCTTATGGTCAGCACTGTCCTCTCTCTCTCTCTCTTCTGTAGAGTGTAAGCTCTTACAGTTGGCATCGCCTTCTCTTTCTTATAGAATAAAAGCTCTTATAGTCAGAAGGGTTTTCTCTCTCTCTCTCAAGTAGAATATAAGCTCTTATGGTCAGCAGAGTTCTCTCCCTCTGCTGTAGAATATAAGCTCTTATGGTCAGCAGGGTCCTCTTTCTCTCTCCCGTAGAGTGTAAGCTCTTATGATCAGCAGAGTTCTCTCCCTCTTCTGTAGAGTATAAGATCTTATGGTCAGCAGGGTCCTCTCTCTCTCCTGTAGAATATAAGCTTTTATGATTAGCAGGGTCATCGCTCTCTCTTCTGTTGAATATAAGCTCTTATGGTCAGCAGGTTCCTCTCTCTCTTTCTCTCTCCTGTAGAGTGTAAGCTCTTATGATCAGCAGGGTCCTCTCTCTCTTTCTCTTTCTCTCTCGACTGTAGAGTGTAAGCTCTTATAGTCAGCAGGGTCCTTTTTCTCTCTCCTGTAGAATAAAAACTTTTATGATCCCATGGTCCTTTCTCTATCTACTGTAGAGTGTAAGCTCTTATGGTCAGCAGGGTCCTCTTTCTCTCTCCTGTAGAGTGTTAGCTCTTATGATCAGCAGAGTTCTCTCCCTCTTCTGTAGAGTGTAATATCTTATGGTCAGCAGGGTCCTCTCTCTCTCTCTCCTGTAGAATGTAAACTCTCATGGTCAGCAGGGTCCTCTCTCTCTCCTGTAAAATATAATCTCTTATGGTCAGCAGGGTCCTCTCTCTCTCTCTTCTGTAGAGTGTAAGCTCTTACAGTTGGCATCGCCTTCTCTTTCTTATAGAATAAAAGCTCTTATAGTCAGAAGGGTTTTCTCTCTCTCTCTCAAGTAGAATATAAGCTCTTATGGTCAGCAGGGTTCTCTCCCTCTGCTGTAGAATATAAGCTCTTATGGTCAGCAGGGTCCTCTCTCTCTCCTGTAGAATATAAGCTTTTATGATTAGCAGGGTCATCGCTCTCTCTTCTGTTGAATATAAGCTCTTATGGTCAGCAGGTTCCTCTCTCTCTTTCTCTCTCCTGTAGAGTGTAAGCTCTTATGATCAGCAGGGTCCTCTCTCTCTTACTCTCTCTCTCTCGACTATAGAGTGTAAGCTCTTATAGTCAGCAGGGTCCTTTTTCTCTCTCCTGTAGAATAAAAACTTTTATGATCCCATGGTCCTTTCTCTCTCTACTGTAGAGTGTAAGCTCTTATGGTCAGCAGGGTCCTCTTTCTCTCTCCTGTAGAGTGTTAGCTCTTATGATCAGCAGAGTTCTCTCCCTCTTCTGTAGAGTGTAATATCTTATGGTCAGCAGGGTCCTCTCTCTCTCTCTCCTGTAGAATGTAAACTCTCATGGTCAGCAGGGTCCTCTCTCTCTCTCGTAAAATAAAATCTCTTATGGTCAGCAGGGTCCTCTCTCTCTCTCTTCTGTAGAGTGTAAGCTCTTATAGTCAGCAAGGTCCTTTTTCTCTCTCCTGTAGAATAAAAACTTTTATGATCCCATGGTCCTTTCTCTCTCTACTGTAGAGTGTAAGCTCTTATGATCAGCAGGGTCCTCTTTCTCTCCTGTAGAGTGTAAGCTCTTATGATCAGCAGAGTTCTCTCCCTCTTCTGTAGAGTGTAATATCTTATGGTCAGCAGGGTCCTCTCTCTCCTGTAGAATATAAGCTCTTATGGTTAGCAGGGTCATCGCTCTCTCTTCTGTAGAATATAAGCTCTTATAGTCAGCAGGTTCCTCTCTCTCTCTTTCTCTCTCCTGTAGAGTGTAAGCTCTTATGATCAGCAGGGTCCTCTCTCTCTTACTTTCTCTCTCGCTTGTAGAATGTAAGCTTTTATAGTCAGCAGGGTCCTTTTTCTCTCTCCTGTAGAATAATAACTTTAATGATCCCATGGTCCTTTCTCTCTCTACTGTAGAGTGTAAATTCTTATGGTCAGCAGAGTTCTTTCTCTCTCCTGTTCCCCTCATGTATTTACCGAGTAATTACAATGTGATTTTTTACAGCAACAATTTTTCTCTCTATGAACAAGTAGAGCACTTGAGCTCTCTTTCTATGATTGGGATCTTGACATAATTGGCCTCATAAGTAGATGGCCCCCAATATATGTTGTCTTTATCCAACCCTTTATAAGGATATATTCTCACATTGCGTTTTTGCAGCGTTTTTAAATGCATTTATTTCCAGTATTTTTATTTGCATTTTCCATCTATTTATTTGAATAGTGAAAAGTGCTGCAAAAATGCCATGTTGCATTTTGGTAAATATACATGGAATAAAAAGAGCATGTGAATGAGATTTTAGAAATCTCACTGATTATGCTGGTACTGTAAAAGGCTTCATATTTTATACACCAAGAAAGCTGTGTAAAATATGGAGCAAAAATACTCCAGAACACCAATTATGAACATATCTTTACAATAGCACATATGTTTACTGTTTTAATAAAGGCAGTGAAAAAAGCCATAAAAATGAAAAAAGAGTTAAGCATGTTGCAAGACCATGTTCTTTCTACGTAAAAGATTTTTTCGCTCTGTAACATGATTTTATGGCATATTTATGGGATATGCTGGTAAAGAATATTTTCTGCTTTCTGTGACTAACAACTATTTTAAAATTATTGATACTTTGTAAATTGACTACACTATTAATATTAGATTTCAGCAACAATTTATCATTTTTAGGGCGCAGTCAGACGACAGTATTACTCGAACGAGGATTACATCGCAATCCTCGGACTGGCCATCCTGATCTGAGCATGACAGCATGCATTTCTAGAAAAACATGGAATTTCTACTTTAGGAGCAGCCAACATTGCTTCAACATTCCTTCTTACATTGTGCAAGGCAATGATTATACAGCACCACCATGGGCCGCATTCTCCATTCTTCTAATATTGTCATCAGCTAACTCAATGCAGTTTATCAATGTTTCTCAATGCAGTGGGAACAGAAGTGGCAATACTATGAGAGAAAGAATGCTTCAGATCACGCTGCTCTCTTCACCAGGCTTCAAGCATCTCATTGCCATTTAAACATATAATCTCCAACAAGGACTGTGCTAATCTTGATAACAATTTCAAAAGCCAACAGAGTCCTTTGAGCATCAAATTTGTAGTTCTGTTTCCTGTTCTATGTGTTATATTTTAGAACCTAATACTTAAATCATGGATATGTCTTCATTATTGTTTTTATAACATTAGATTAAGTGTAATTTTATTTTCATTTTTACAGCTAATTCAGACCATAAGTGCAGTGGACAAAGATGAGCCACCAGGTGGACAAAAATTCTTCTTCAGTTTAGCATCAGTTAACCCAAACTTTACAGTCCAGGACAATGAAGGTATAGTAATGGTGTTGATTTATTCAATTTAAAATAAAAAATGTACATTGGGAAAATATTTGATAGTTTAATGTGGCTGTGCTAAAAAAGAAATAATATTAATTAAAAAATATATATATTCCATTCTCTTCTTAAAACATATTATGCATTAAATAGGTTATCACTTTTTAAAATGTTGCATTTGTTAAATTATATAAAAAAAGATCAACTCTACATTAACCCCTTTTCAGTCTGTGCCGTATTTGTACACAGCAGGCTGTAACCCCGGTTCAGTGAGGGCTGATTCTTAAAGCTGACATGTGCCCGCAACAGCTGTAACCCCGGTTCAGTGAGGGCTGATTCTTAAAGCTGACATGTGCCCGCAACAGCTGCGGTTGGAATCGCGATCCACCTACGGCTGTTACCATGTTAAATGCCGCTGTCAATCTCTGAGAGCGGCATTTAACATCGCCGCGCCAGAAGCGCTTCACATACCCCGCCCATGTGTGACCCCGTCACCAGATCGCGGGTGACCGAAGCATGGGCATGGGTCTACAGCAGACTTCAGTGGTTGTCATGAACTGATCGCTATGAGTGCCACCTAGTGGTCGGCACTCATAGCACAGGACCATTTCAGCTACATAGAGGTGATCTGCTGATCACCTCTATGTAGCAGAGGCGATCAGACAAGTGCTGCTTCTAGTTTCCTATGGAGACTATATAAGCAAGCAAAAAGTTAAAAAAAATGTTTTTAAAAATATTAAAATTTTTTAAAAAATATAAAAGTTTAAATCACCCCCCTTTCGCCCCATTCAAAATAAAATAATAATTAAAAAAAATACACATACACATATTTGGTATCTCCACATTCAGAATCATCCGATCTATCAATTTAAAAAAAGAATTAATCTGATCGGTAAACGGCGTAATGAGAAAAAATTTCTAAACGGCAGAATTACTTTTTTTGGTCCCTGCAACATTGCAATAAAATGCAATAACGGGCGATCAGAACATCGGATCTACCCCAAAATAGTATCAATAAAAACTTCAGCTCGGCACGCAAAAAATAAGCCCTCACGCGGCCCCAGGTCCCGAAAAATGGAGACGCTATGGGTCTTAGAATATAGAGCCATTTTTTTTTTTATTTTAGCAAACTTTGGAATTTTTTTTCACCACTGAAATGATAAAGAACCTATACATGTTTGGTGTCTAAAAACTCATAATGACCTGGAAAATAAGAATGTCAGGTCAGTTTTAGCATTCAGTGAATGTGGTAACAAAAATGTTAAAAAAAATCTGTGGTATTGCACTTTTTTTGCAATTTCAACGCACTTTCTCGTACATGATATGATAAAACTAGTAATGGCATTGAAAAGTACAACTCGTCCCACAAAAAATAAGCCCTCACATGGCCACATTGACCAAAAACTAAAAACGCTATGGCTCTGGGAACAAGGGGAGCAAAAAATGAAAATGCAAAAACGGAAAATTCCAGGGTTGGGAACGGGTTAATATTGTCCACAAGTGTTTTATTCTTTCTTTCTTTAACCCTTTCACAATCTTTGATGTACCTAAATGTCATGGTTGGGTAGGGGTTCCTGACCTTTGACGTGTAGGGATGTCATGACGATCGTGCGTGGCACAGGAGCTGTGCCAGCACGATCACCGCCGGGAAATAATTGAAGAAATGATTGAAGAAAATATGACAAGTAGACTTGGGTAAATAAGGCCCTGCTCCTTGTTGCTCAGTGGAAGATGGAAGAAAAAAACTCAAATGAGCAGAATTACATGGAAGCTGAACTTTTGAGATGGACAGAAAATATGAGAAGGGACTATTATCCAAGCACTGATTAGATGCATACTCTAATTAAGTTGGAGCAGTCCCAGGAAACTGGGCCACCAATGAACTCTATGATTATACATAGATTAGATGAAAGGCATAAAGAATATTATACAAGAGCAGCACGGTGGCTCAGTGGTTAGCACTGCAGCCTTGCAGCACTGGTGTCCTGGGTTCAAATTCCAACAAGGACAACATCTGCAAGGAGTTTGTATGTTCTCCCCGTGTTTGTGTGGTTTTCCTCCGGGTTATCCGGTTTCCTCCCACACTCCAAAGACATACTGATAGGGAATTTAGATTGTGAGATCCAATGGGGACAGTGCCAATAATGTCTGTAAAGAGCTGTAGAATGAATGATGCTATATAAGTGAGTAAAATAAATGAAAATAAATAAATACTATGCCCGGACAACCAAAGTCCACCATGATTAATGACATATAAGTTGCAGATATACAAATATACATAATGTGGCTATTCTGAACAAGGCATGTTTGTGTCTCTAACCTGGACAGAAATACAGAAGAGAGCCTATACTGAATGTACTTTAATATAATAAATGATGGTCTAAAGAGAATAAATTGTGATATAACTCAAAAAAAAAACCAAAATAAAAATATAATTAACCTATTACATGATCATAATGGTAAAACTTTTTTTCATTTACTAAGTAATAAAGTAAAACTAAATAAAAATATACTGTACAGATATAACTGCCCCAAACTTACCATTTTTGTGTTATAAACAGTGAAATGAGACAATATAGTGTAAAGAGCAGAGAGATGATTCAAAATGCGTGAAAATAACAGTGAATTTCTGAAATGAAACATTAAGGTTCAGTCAAATGCACGGTATGTGTGAACCCCATGTATTGTATAATAGAAACATGATCACAATCTGTCACAGAGAAGCTGATAAACCTTTTCACATTTCAGAAACCTTTGCTTGCAAGTTTTGTCATGTAGAAATACATTTGGACTCAATGATTTGGATCACTCTTGTGATATCAAAACCATCTAGTACCTTCTTAGTAATTAAACTGGGACAGTGACATGAACTAATGCAAGTTGTGATACAGAAGCTGTTTTTTCCTCTTGCAAGTTCATTTCCATGGATAGTTCTCTACAGAAGGTACTTGTATTCAATCTAAAAATTAGTCAGATTTGTATTTCCATTTCAGACTAAGAGCGCAAGAACAAATCAGGATTATTAACAAAGAATCAAGAAAGTTGGGTTTAGTTACTCGGAGAATTAACTTTCGATCATGAACAGTAACTTAGGATGATGAACATTCCTTATCATAGGGAAGAGGGAATGAAATAGTAACTCAGTATAATGGAAGAAACTCATGACCAGATGCAGGATAAGGGTGGAAAAGATCAGTAATCAAAACCAGGATTTACTGAATAAATGGACTGAAAACTGTTTGTCATCCAAAATAGACAGAGTGAACCAGAAAAAAGAATTAATCATATTTGCCTTATGGATTAGTAGCCAGGCAGAGCTAGCGGAGGATGGCTTGAGCTGCATGCTGGACTTTTATATCAGCAGTGGACAATCCTTAAAAGACAAAGTAGTTTTATTTCTATTTTTGTGTTTAATTTGAGTGGTAATTAATTATTTTGGCATTTTTAAACCAATCACTAAATTAACGAGAAGGTTGAAATCCCATAGCCATTTTACAAGTACTGGTGCATAAGCAGAGCACCAAATGAAAATTAATGTACCATATACATGTAAAATTTTCACTCCATTGTTAATTGGCAAATTGCATCATGTTCCATTGATAGATCTGAGATTCTTTTTATTTAGTTTGCCAGACATTCTGTTGTTGTGCAATTTATTCATCATGATAGCAAATGTAGCAAGAACAACATTATAGGGGATTCCATGATCAAAAAAGCGCTATAGCCCTTTAATCTTCCCACTATTGGGGGTGCATATGTACCAGATCCCCACTATATACTTACTTACAATAACAGAATTATGATGGTAAAAATAGTTCATGAATATGACAGTTGTGATATACTGGTTATTTTACTGCTGCTATTAGCCTATTAGCTTTCCATTCACTTTTCTTCCTCTTACTGCTACTTATATCACTAATTCTCCATTCAGTTGTATTTCTACTAAAGTAAAAAGAGTACCCATTTTTATCTTTAATAGATAACACTGCTCGAATCTTAACAAGAAGAAATGGATTTAACAGACATGAACTAAACACTTACCTTCTACCGGTGGTCATATCAGACAATGATTACCCCATCCAAAGTAGCACTGGAACATTAACTATAAGAGTATGTACATGTGATAATCAAGGAAACATGCAGTCTTGCAGTGCTGAGGCCTTACTCCTACCTGCTGGCCTTAGTACAGGAGCTTTGATCGCAATTCTTCTCTGTATTATAATTTTACTTCGTAAGTATTTTTTTATTGTTATTTAAAATAATATACTGAATTTGCTTATTGTAAGAATTTACATTCTACAGTGTTTCAGCTCTATGTATAAATATTATTTTCTGATAATTATTTTAGTCATAGAAGCGTAAAAAGTTAGAAATAGATAGACAGATAAGTAGATAGAAAAAGAAAGAGCAGGCAGCACTCCAAAAAAAATTATTGTGAAAAAGTGGACTTTATTAGCCCATATGGCGTAGCAACATTTTTTTGTGAAGTATTCACAACCGAAACGTTGCCACACCATATGGGCTAATAAAGTCCACTTTTTTCACAATTATTTTTGGAGTGCTGCCTGCTTTTCTTATTTCTATTTCTATTACAAATGGATAATTGTTTGAGAGGATTTGCACCTTCAGCTATATTAACTCTGCTGTTACAGTTTCTTCTCAGATAAATAGATAGCTAGATTAGTAGATACAGTGGCATGTGAAAGTGTTGCCACTACTAGGCAAAATGATTGTTATTGTGAACAGTTAAGCAAATTGAAGATGAAATGATCTCTAAAAGGCCTAAAGTGAAAGATGACACATTTCCTATATTTTTTAGGAAAAAAAATATAAATATATTTCCATCTTTTACATTTTAAAAATTACAAAAAGGAAAATGAGCCGATGCAAAAGTTTTGGCACCCTGCATGGTTAGTACCTAGTAGCAGCCCCTTTTGAAAGTATCACAGATTGTAAACACTTTTTGCAGCCAGAAAACAGTCTATCAATTCTTGTTTGAGGGATTTTCATCCATTCTTCCTTGGAACATTTTTATAGTTCTGTGAGATTCCTGGGTCGTCTTGCATGAACTGCTATTTTGAGGTCTAGCCATAAATTTTCAAATGATGTTCAGATTAGGGGACTGTGAGGGCCATTTTAAAACCTTCAGCTTGCGCCTTTTGACATAGCTTATTGTGGATTTTGTCATGTGTTTAGGATCATTATCCATTTGTAGAAGCCATCCTCTTTTCAACTTCAGCTATTTTTACAGATGGCGTTATGTTTGGATCAAAAAGTTGTTGAAATTTCATTAAATTCATTCTTTCCTCTACTCAAGAAATGCTCCCCATGACATTGGCTGCAACACAACCCCAAATCATGATTAATTCACCTCCATGCTTAATGGTTGATGAGATGTTCTTTTCCTTAAATTCTGTGCTCTTTTTTCTCCACACATACCTTGATCATTGAGGCCAAAGAGTCCTATTTTAACCTCATGGGTAAAAAGGACTTGTTTCCAAAAAGCATCAGGCTTGTTTAGATGTTCTTTTGCATACTTCTGACACTGAATTTTATGGTGAGGTTTGCAAGAGAGGTTTTCTTCTGATGACTCTTACAAGAAGGGCGTATTTGTGCAGGTGTCTCTGAACAGTAGAACAATTTACCACAACTATAGAGTCTTCTAAATATTTCTGAAGGTCTTTGCATTTAAGCGGGGATTCTGATTTGCCTCTCTAGCAATCCTACTAGCTGCTCTCACAGAAATGTTCCTTGGTGTTCCAGACCTTATTTTGACCTCCACTGTTCATGTTAACTGTCATTTCTTAATTACATTTCGAACTGAGGCAAGGGCAACTTAAAAATGCTTTCCTATCTTCTTATAGCCCTTCTCCTGCTTTCTGGGCCTCCACCATTTTCATTTTCAGAGTGCTAGGTAGCTGCTTAGAATAACCCATGGCTGCTGTTTTTTGCCACAAGGTTAGAGTAGGCTGGGTTTTTATAAAGCTGGGAAATTTGCAACACCTGGTAGTTCCTAACGATGATAGTGAACAAGCCATAACCCTAGCAAGCTAATTAAGGTCTGAATCATAGGTCAAAGTTATCTGAGCACACAAATCTCCAAGGGTGCCTAAACTTTTGAATCGGCCCATTTTCATTTTTGTAATACTTAAAATGTAAAAAATGACAATATACATAAATATATATTGGCCTAAAATACAAAAAAAATGTGTCATCTTTAACTTTAGGCTTTGTAAAATCGTTTCATCTTAAACTTGCTTAACTGTTCACAATAACAGTAATTTATACTAGGGGTGCCCAAACTTTTACCTGACACTATAGATAGATAAATAGATAGACGCCCCCAATGTTGAGGTTGTGACCCTACCTTAAGGAGTAAAGGAATGATGATGTTAAAAGATTTGACCTGTATTCTATCTCAAGGACCATAGCAATCCTCCGGGCTTCCTATTTGCCGGGGTCAGTGTGTTGACATTTAATAATTTGATTGCAGCATTGGAGCTGCACATGGGCTTTGATGCTGGTGCTGCAAGGTTCAGAACAGCACTTGCAAGCTCTATAGTGAAGAGTTTGTAAGTGCTGACCCCCTTGCATAAGAAACTGACCACCACTGATAGACTACATCTTTGGCCAGTAACTTAGTGCATGAGCAGTAAACAATTGGATGAAAAATCACTACATTCTTGAGATTTTTAATTAATGGTATATTGCACACTTTCTTGTTGTTTACAGTTTGAAATTTTATCCTTTTAAGAAAATGAGGAAACCTGATATCAGATTCAGAATCAGATGCATATTTGCATCCAAGTATGTTCAGCACTGAAACTTTGCAGCTTTTTAGAGTAATTAGATTTTGATAAGCTGGCTGGAAACAATATGTCTTAGCTGACTAATCCAATGCAGTCCCCGTAGGCATCTTTCCACCCTGCTCACCATAACTGACAGGTGCACACTAAAAGAGAGACCTGCCAGTCAACTGGAACAAGGAGGGGAGAAGTCAGCTAGGGGACCTCATCGGACTTGGCAGCTGAGAAACATAGCCCCCGAGTGACTTTTCAAAGTACATTTTCTCTGAAACACCAGAGAGCTTCAGAGTAAAAGATACCTGACTGCAATAATGTAACCAGTGTTTAATGCATGTAGCTTGTGGTTAAAACAGCATGAATCTAATGACAGACACAGTTCCTGCTGTCCAAGGCACTTTTAGTGCTGAGGTCCTATTATACAGAGTCACACAATTGTCAGATTGGGATACAGATGTAGCAATCACCAAATCAAACACTGTGTTATTTTCCTGCAGTGGACATTAATGCGCAAACTATAAAAAAAAGCTGCACTATACAAATGGCATAGTACTTCACAGCAAACTATATTAATAGAATAGGGCACTAGAAGCAGCTTTGTTGGATACTACATCTGTATATTGGGTCCACCAGAGAAATTAATTTTGCTGACCCTTCATCAACGTGGTTAAAATCAATGCAAGTTCAGTAGAGATGTGCGGATCAGGTTAAATTCAAACTTGCCTGTCCACACTGATTTTCCTGGGAAATTCAAGTCACAAAAATGATTTGGGGTTTCTTAACACTCGAAAGTATAATAAACATAAGGTGGAAAAAATAAAAAAGATAAAAATGATCCATTTTATACTCACTTCACCGCTCATCTCACTGGCCTCACTGTTCCTCACCATCACTCATTTGATTTTTGCTGCATCTTTTCTTTACACTGAAGGCCTGGGAAGGTTCTGTGCAAGAGAGAAAGGTCACAACATCATAATGTTACCATGTGCATCGTGATCTTACTTGCTTGTGCAGAAATCTCCATCAAAGTCTGACGACCCAGCCTAGCGTAAGGCCCAGGGATTTAAGTGCGAAGAACTGTGATTAGAATAAGAAGCTAGCACTGAATGAGTGAAGGTGAGGAATGGAGGGGAGTGAGAGGTGAAGTAAGTATAAGGATTTATTATTTATTTTTTACCCTTTTGATCGTTCTTTACAATTCAGAAAAATGGCTGCCAGCAGCCAGAATTTCGCTGAATCCACAAAGAAGTGAATGACGAAAAAATCTGCATTTTGGTGAATGCAGATTTTTGTAAAGTTTGAGAATAATTCAACTGCACTCGATATTATGATATTAAAATCTGACCTTGACATTAAAATATTGCAAAAAGATCTGGATAAGATGTCTGAATGGACAACCACTTGGCAAATTAGATTTAATGTAGATACATGTAGAGTAATGAACTTAGGAGGGAGTAATCCTATTGCTTCATATACATTAAATGGGAGTATACTCGGGACTACAGAAGAGGAGAAGGACTTGGGTATTCTGGTTACAAGTAAGCTGAGCAGCAGTACTCAATGTCAAGCAGCAGCGGCAAAAGCAAACAAGATAAAATCCTAATGTACTGTTACCCCACTATAAATCACTTGTGAGGCCACATATAGAATGTGGGATCCAATTTTGGGCTCCATATTTTTAAAAGGATATTCAGAAGTTAGAGTTAACAGAATCCTGACTGAGCTTTTAAAAATCAATAAAGGAGAAAAATATTATAGTTAATTTTACATCTTTGTAATGGCTCTTGTTAGAAAAGTAATCATGATGAAAAATATTATCAGAGACTGTGACAAATGCCAGCAGTAGCTTACTTCACCCATAGCCTTGTATACTTGAATATATATTTTTTCCTGGATATAATTGGAAATACCAGCCTTACAAATACCACAAGGACACTTTATTATTCATCTGACAATGAGGGATTATGGATATGAGAGCGTGTACACCAGGAGATTTAGTATTCTACACAGAAAACATAAACATTAAAAAATAAATTTTAACTGAACCTAAACTGTACATACAGTAAGTGCATAAAAGCTGCCCTATATTTTTCAATAGAGTTAATATATTTCCCTAAAATGTCCTTACATTTCCCTAATAGATAGATAGAACGAAAATTACACAGTATGCAAACCCTCTGCTTTGAAAGTCCACAGTCTGACTTTGAGTACAGAATGTTATTAGGGTGTTAAGGGGATACTGTGAGGATATATTTATTCCTCTTTGTGTCAATAAAGGGATGTTCCGATCTTAGACAGATAATGGTATATGCCATAAATGTCTGATAAGTGAGACCTGCATACATCAATGTCTAATAAGTGAGATCTGCATCTATCATCATCTAAATACATTTGTACTTACACATTGCCCCATGCTCACATATACATCAGACACGTGTAAGTGTATTAAATATTCACTTACTATTCCTGTTTACAACTGTACTCTGGACATCTAATATCTAGGCAGTCTAAGATAGAGTTAGAGCAATCATGATTTTTACTGAAAAGGCAGCTATGGAGTGATGACAGGTCAGGATCCTGGTTGTGTGTTTGTCTCTGCAGACCCCCCACTCCCTTATATTCCTCTGAGTTCAGACAGCTAAGCCCCTGCCTCTACCAAGTAACTGCATATTCAATGCAGACAGGGAAGAGGAGGCAAGATCTGTATAGTTCCTGCAGCTGAAGAGCGCTGATGCCATCAGCTTTTCCTCATCGAAGCAGCTTTCTTTTGTCTGTCAGCAAAATGAGGCACAATGAAAACTGTCTTCTTCTTGTTCTACTCTTACTTTTAGTTAATAGCAGCGTGTCTTTTTCCCTTCCCTGTATGAACTTCCTGGGCCAACCTCACTTCATGGTTCCATCCAGCGTGATTCTATTGGTTCTCCCATAGCGGCAAGAAGAGATGCTGATTTGATGAATGCCAATTACTTACAAAATGAACATAGAACTAGCACTTTTGTTATGAATATGCAATATTTATTTTTTGCTTAAAGCAGCTTATTATTTAAGCTTCATTACTAGTGTTGAGCGAACATGCTCGACACTGCTCGGTACTCGCCCGAGCATCACGCTGCTCGGGATGTTCGGCGAGCACCGAGCATTTCCGGGTTACTCGGGCGGGAGCTCGGGTCTCCGCCCTGCATGTTTGGCGCTCTTTACAGAGCCAATGAACATGCAGGGATTGCCAGCCAGTCACTGTAATGCCGCAGCCATGTTGTTTGTGGGCATTACAGTGATTGGCTGGCCGCACAGCATCACCTCGAGTATTTAAAACCGGGCGCCGCCATTTTGGACACAGTCGCTCCGGATCAGACAGTGTAGGGACAGCGCTGCTGAATTAGGGAGAGATATATCCTGCAAAATAGTTAGTGTAGGGTCTGTAAAGGCTGCCAGATCAAGCAAACAGTCCTTCTCAGGACTAATATCCATCCCAGGTATATCAGGCAGGCAGGCAGGCAGGCTGTATAGGAGACGCAGTGGTTATACCAGCAAATGCTGCATTACAGTCCTGAGTGCTGCTCCTGTTGCTGAAATTGCTGGACTTAGCTCCAGGTCCCGGGGGCCAGGAAAAATCCTTTTTTTTATCTAAATCCTTTTTTTTTTTCCTCCTTCACAATGTACAAATACTTATCTTATTAACATTTTGGTGCCCCCCCCCCCAAAAAAAAGTGTGCCTCTGATTTTTCAGACACAAATATATCTGTTGAAAATAGTCTGGTGTAGGCCAGAGAAATAGAAGTGTGGTTTTGCAGTTCTATGGGCCATTTGTATCTAAAAAAAACAGTTTGAGTGTGTCGCTCACTGTTCAGCTGCAAATATTTTTCAGACACAAATATATCTGTTGAAATTAGTCTGGTGTAGGCCAGAGAGACAGAAGTGTACTTTTGCTGTTCCACGGTAAAAAATCTCTATTATCCTGCTTTTTGCATTTTTTGCTGTAAAAAAAAAAAAAAATAGTGTCTCCCTGATTTATCAGACACAAATATATCTGTTGAAAATAGTCTGGTGTAGGCCAGAGAGACAGAAGGGGGCTTTTGCTGTTCCACTGTAAAAAATCTCTATTATCCTGCTTTTTGCATTTTTTGCTGTAAAAAAAAAAAATAGTGTCTCCCTGATTTTTCAGACACAAATATATCTGTTGAAAATAGTCTGGTGTAGGCCCGAGAAATACAAGTGTGGTTTTGCAGTTCCACGGTACAAACCTCTGTATTATCCACTTTTGGGCCATTTGTATCTAAAAAAAACAGTTTGAGTGTGCGCTCACTGTTCAACCGCAAATATATATATATTTTAAAAAGCCTGGTATACATCAGTAAATTATTACTGTGGTTTTGATGTTCCACGGTAAAACATCTCTATTATCCTGTTTTTGGCATTTTTTTCTGTATAAAAATAATAATAGTGTCTCCCTGATTTTTCAGACACAAATATATCTGTTGAAAATAGTCTGGTGTAGGCCAGAGAGACAGAAGGGGGCTTTTGCTGTTCCACAGTAAAAAATCTCTATTATCCTGCTATTTGCATTTTTTGCTGTAAAAAAAAAAAAAAAATAGTGTCTCCCTGATTTTTCAGACACAAATATATCTGTTGAAAATAGTCTGGTGTAGGCCCGAGAAATACAAGTGTGGTTTTGCAGTTCCACGGTACAAACCTCTGTATTATCCACTTTTGGGCCATTTGTATCTAAAAAAAACAGTTTGAGTGTGTCGCTCACTGTTCAGCCGCAAATATATATGTATTTTAAAAAGCCTGGTATACACCAGTAAATTATAACTGTGGTTTTGCTGTTCCACGGTAAAAAATCTCTGTTATTCAGGGTTTGGTCGTTTTTTCCTAAAGAAAAACAGTAGTGCCTCCTGACTGTTGTTACACAAAAATATATCTGTTGAAAATAGTCTTGTGTAGGCCCGACATCCCAGTGTGGTTTCGCAGTTCCAAGGGTCAAATCGCTGTACTATCCAGTTTTGGGCCTTTGGTATCTAAAAAAAAAGCAGTTTGAGTGTGTCGCTCACTGTTCAGCCGCAAATATCTCTATTTAAAAAAGTGTGGTATACCCTAGTAAACAATAACTGTGGTTTTCCTCTTCCACGGTTCTAATCTTCTCTTTATTACCCTTTTACCATTTATAGTGCAAGTGAAAGCTATTTTACTTCATTTACAATGGGCAAGGCGCGTGGCAAGGGACGTGGAAGTGGACGTTCTGGTGATGGTTCGTGCAGAGGACGGGGCCGTGGCAAAGGTGAAAATGTGCCACAACCAACAGCCACATCTTCTCGCTCCCACTTCTTGACCGAATTACTAGGGAAGCACAGAACAACACCAGTATTGAGAACTGATCAGTGTGAACAGGTTATTAATTGGATAGCAGACAATACTTCCAGTTACCTGGGCACCACCACCTCCGGTCTGTCTTCCACACGGTCAACTCTTAGTAGCCGTGAGTCTCGACCACATACTCTTCCTCACCCTGATGCTCCTTCCTCCCACCATGCCGAGTGTCGTCAGAGAGCACGTGATCCCACACTTGGACACTCTGAAGAGCTGTTCACTGGTCCATTTCCGTATTTGGGCCCCTCGCCTGATATGCTTGAAGTGGTGGAAGAGGAGTTCCCATGTTGCGATGCCCAAATATTTAAACAGCCACGGCAACAGGAAGTCGACGTTGGCAATCTGTCACAAGAGGTGGACGATGACGAGACACAATTGCCAGGAAGTGAGGAGGAGGATCGTGGTGCGCAAGTGGAAGAGGAGGAGGTGGTGGATGATCTAGTAACTGACCCAACGTGGAAGGAGGACATGCAGAGTGAGGCCAGCAGCACACAGGGGGAGGGAGGCAGAGTACCCCAACAGGCAGGAAGAAGCAGTGTGGTGGCCATAGACAGAAGGCAGGCAACCGTTCCCCGTAACACCAACAAGAGGGACGTTGCCTGTACAAGCGGTAAGTCTTCCAGAGTCTGGAATTTTTTAAAAGACTCTGCTGATAACCCCAAAAAGGCCATATGTTCCACCTGCCATGCCAGCATCAGCAGGGGTGACAAAACTACAAGCCTGACCACCACCAGCATGATCAGGCACATGGCAGCAAAGCACCTGACTTTGTGGGGCAAAACCCAGGGTCCACGACCAGTGTCAGCGGGTGTCACCACTGCTTCTTCCACTGTTGAGCGTGCAATAGAACCCCCTGTTGTGTGTGCAAGGCAATCCCCTGTCCATACTGCATGTAAAGATGCCCCCTCCTCTCAGTCTTCACTTGTTATGGCAGTTTCTCAAGAAACAGCATCAACGTCCACGTCCCACCGCAGCATTCAGTTGTCCATATCCCAGACCTTTGAACGAAAGCGGAAATTCGCAGCTAACGCCCCACAGGCCACAGTCCTAAATTCGCACATTTCACGACTGCTTGCATTGGAAATGCTGCCTTTTAGGCTGGTGGAGACGGAATCCTTCCGCAATCTTATGGCGGTGGCCGTCCCTCGGTACTCGGTCCCCAGCCGACACTATTTTGCCCGGTGTGCCATCCCCGCACTACACAAGCACGTGTCCCAAAGCAGTTACTGGGAGAGTCCACCTGACAACGGACACGTGGACAAGTGCTTGTGGCCAGGGACGGTACATCTCTCTGACGGCACACTGGGTAAACATAGTGGAAACCGGGACCCAGTCGGACCTTGGGACGGAACACATCCTCCCCACACCGAGGATTGCGGGCCCTATGTCAGTCAGAGTTGCCCCCACAGTGTACAGCTCCTGCGCATCCTCCTCCTCCTCCTCATATTCAGCCTCCATCTCAGATATCACCACATCAGTTACAAGCTGGAAGCATTGCAGTACTGCCTCCGCCAAGCGGCAACAGGCTGTGCTGAAACTCATAAGCTTAGGTGATAAACCTCACACTGCTTGTGAGTTGTGGACAGCTGTGAAAGAGCAGGCAGATCTGTGGCAGAGACCGCTGAACCTACATCCCGGCATGGTCGTGTGTGACAATGGCCGTAACCTGGTGGCGGCTCTGAGGCGAGGTGAGATCACACACGTACCATGCCTGGCTAAAGTGCTTAACCTCGTGGTTCAGCGGTTTCTTAAATCGTACCCCGCGTTGCCAGATCTGCTCGTGAAAGTACGCCGCCTGTCAGCTCATTTTCGCAAGTCGGCTACAGCTTCCGCTGCCCTTGCTGTGTTGCAGCAGCGTTTGCAGCTTCCGGCACACCGACTGGTGTGTGACGTCCCCATACGTTGGAACTCTACCCTCCACATGTTGCAAAGGATTTGTGAGCAGAAGAGAGCAGTTGTGGAGTACCAGCTGCAACAATGCCGTCGATATTCAGGTCAGACTCCACACATAAGACCTCAGGAGTGGACCTGGATGTCTGACATATGTACCATCCTGACAAACTTTGAGGAGGCCACCAAGATGGTGAGTGGCGATGACGCCATCATTAGTGTCAGCATCCCACTTGTCTGTGTTTTGCAACGCTCTCTGCAGAGAATTAAAGAGGAGGCATTGCAGCCAGAGTATGATGAGATGGATCAAGAAGCCGTAGCGGGCGATTACACACAGCCCAGCCTCATCTCATCCCAACGTGCATTGGGGGACAATGAGGGAGAGGAGGAGGAGGAGGAAGAACAGGAGCTGCTATCATGCGTTGTAGACGGTAGTACCTGTACAAGTGTCATACCGTCGGTTCAGCGTGGGTGGCCTGAGGACAGGGGGGAGGAGGAAGAGGAGGAGGAGGAGGAGAGCATGGTCAGTCGTCATCTTGGTGAGGACGCGGAAATCTTGCCGTTACCAGTCTGGCACGCATGGCTGACTTTATGTTACGCTGCCTTAACCGTGACCCTCAAGTTGTCAAAATGTTGGGTGACAGTCATTACTGGTTGGTGACATGTGTAGACCCCCGCTACAAGGAGAACTTTCACTCTCTTATTCCTGAGGTGGAGAGGTCTACAAAAATGGGGCAATACCAGAGGCCCTTGATGCAGAACTCTTAAAAAAATTCCCATCTGAACACGCTAGCGGCAGAGGTCACAGTTCGTTGCCCAACCAAGGCGTACAGGTGAGAGAGATGCAACTCCAATCCAGCAGAGGCAGGGGAACACTGTCAACGTTCTGGGACAGTTTTCTGACACCCGCCCAGCTTACAGGCCCTGAGGCGCGGGGTACTCTCACAAGGAGTGGAAAGTTTCAAAAGATGGTGAGGGAGTACCTTGCCGATCATACCAGCATCCTCCGTGATTCCTCTGTGCCTTTTAATTATTGGGTATCCAAGCTGGACACTTGGAATGAACTCGCTCTGTACGCCTTGGAGGTCCTGGCCTACCCTGCCGCTAGCGTGTTATCGGAGCGTGTTTTTAGTGCCGCTGGGGGAATTATAACTGATAAGCGCACTCGCCTGTCAGCTGACAATGCTGACAAGCTGACCCTTATCAAAATGAACAAGGGCTGGATTGGGCCAGACTTTTCATCACCACCAAATGACAGCAGAGTAACATAAAGTCAAATCCACTGTGTTATTTCGGGAGGTGTATTCACATGCACCGCTTCACACCCACACATGGGTATACGCTTCCTCATTTTGGCTGTTTAATCTTCTTGTCCTTATCCTCAGCCTCCACCACCACTATACCACCAGGGTGCCAGCATTGCAAGTTCCTCCGTCCTAATTTTTGGCAGCTTTTGCTGGGAAAGCATAAGCAAATACCATGGGACACCCACTCCCCAATAATGGGACTTATGTTTGTAATATGCTGTACTGCATGGCTCTTGTAAGGGGCATTGCAAGTTGATCCATCCTAATTTTTGGCAGCTTTTGCTGGGAAAGCATAAGCAAATACTATGGGAGACCCACTCCCCAATAATGGGACTTATGTTTGTAATATGCTGTACTGCATGGCTCTTGTAAGGGGCATTGCAAGTTGCTCTGTCCTAATTTTTGGCAGCTTTTGCTGGGAAAGCATAAGCAAATACTATGGGAGACCCACTCCCCAATAATGGGACTTATGTTTGCAATATGCTGTACTGCATGGCTCTTGTAAAGGGCATTGCAAGTTGCTCCGTCCTAATTTTTGGCAGCTTTTGCTTGCAAGGCATAAGCAAATACTATGGGACACCCACTGCCCAATAATGGGACTTATGTTTGTAATATGCTGTACTGCATGTGACGCGCCCCCTGGGCCGTGTGTACACGTGTGTGGGATACCCGGTGCCGGGTCTCTGGGGTCTGTAGTCTCCGTGGCGGTGACCCGGTCCCGTGGCTCAGCCTGGTCAAACCAGTGGCAATCTTTCTTAGGTTTTGAGGTTAATTGTCCGACTGCGCCACCCGTGGATTGCGGTCAGGGAGTACCACCGCTGCGAGGCAGACCGCTGAAGCTGGTGTTGTGTGCGCAGCATAAAATGGGATAACTCCCCTCGGGAGGAGTATAGCCTCAGGGCAGTGAGTGTGGATGATGGGGGTGATGGTGCACGAGCGCAGTAGGAATGACTCTGAGTCTTTGCAGTGTAGTTCAGGGTCTTTACTGATGATTATAAGGTAGACCCTCCCGGGAGTACTGGCTAGCATAAGAGGCCTGGTCAGTCTGTGAGCAAGCAGGAGTTCCCCTGGCCAGGTTGAGTTGTAGGCCTCCCCGTCTGTCTGCACTCTTCCTGGCTACCTTGCTGTAAGCGGGTAGAAGTAGCCCACGTCCCTGAGTGTACCGTGTAGTGCTCACCCGTATGGCTGGTGACTTGGGGCCTTCTGTTAGCCTCCGCTCCACGACGGCGGTGCTGGTCCCTTGCTTGTGACTGAGCCTCCGGGCTTCTATGGCCAGAGGACCTGAAATCCCCTGCCGGCTGGTTTCTCCTGCTGGATATATAAGTCCTCACAGCTTCGGACTACTGTTTCCGGTTCCTATTGTCTTCTGCCAGGGCGAACTCTGCTCAGCTTCCAGCCCCTCGTCTTTAGCGCCTAGCTCCTACAGAGCTCCTTGCTGTTACTTTTCCTTGCTCTCACTCTGACTCTGACTGTTCTCTGACTCACTCAACCCCACCCCAGATCCAGTTTATAAGGGCAGAATTCTCCCCTCCCAGGACTGGGGCAGGAGGATGTTGCATGTTTAAGGGATCCTGACCAGGAAACCTCCCACTTGCTCTCCGACGTAATCTCTATTACTGTGGTGACCAGACCCCTGGGGTGCCACACATGGCTCTTGTAAGGGGCATTGCAGTACCTCATAATTTTTGGAAAGCATTCCATTCACTGCTTAGGCCAACAGTGCACAGGAGACCCAGTTGCTATTAATGGAAAAAAAGGTTTAGTTAACGCCCTCTGACCTCCATGTCATTTCCAAGGGGCATTGGAGTGCCTCGAAATTTTTGGTAGGCATTGCACTCACTGTATGCCCTATAACTGTGTAGCCGAACCGCTCCTTTTGTTACAGAAACATATCCTACAAGACATATCTGGTTGACTGGCCTGATATTGATGTGAATGGTCCCTGTTCCTCCTGCTCTTTCTCCTTTGCCACTACCTCAACCATCATTTATCACCTGAAGCTTTGTTTTAATGGGAGTCATAGAACTTGGATAGTAGCAGGAAAACATCCAGCAATCCTCGAAGGAGGTAGGATATGTGCCAAAACGCTGACCTCCTCAGGCCTAGCCGCTACTACATACATGCGCTTGCATTACAACAAAACAAAGCAGATGCTAACTTCTATCATCCTCATCATGGTCCTCACCTTGGCACTCTCAACTCCCCGGATGGAGAAGCCAGGGCCCACCGGAGGAGTCTGATAGTCCGGTGGGCTCGGCCAATCCTGCCCTAAAGCAGGCCAGGCTAAGAAAAGTGTGGGAAAGGTTACCGGTACAAATAGGGGTGGCTGGGGACCGAGTATGGACACCTGGCCACCCCCTGGAGGCTGGGGAGCAAGCGGAGACACCCGGCCACCAGGCGGCTGGGGACTGAGTATGGATACCAGGCCGCCGACACAGCCATGGCGTGGTGGCCAGATTCCGCCTCCACATGCCTAAAAGGCCCAATTTAAAGTGCAAGCAAGCAAGCAGTATGGTATTGCAGCCTGTGGGTGGGTGGGTGGCAGGCTGCATACTTGCGCTTGCATTGCAAGGAATGGGAGAGGTACAATTGAACACTGCCCTGGGACCAGGACTTGAATGGGGATAGTTGCAATTCTGCAATGACAGGTGCAAGGTGGGAGGCATCTTCGCATGTACCATGAACAGGGGTTTGGCATGCACACACTACAGCGGAATAGGCTCTCCTTCCCACTAAATGCACTGGGGAGGGCACAGGTAATGTTTTGGTATACGCGCTTAATCTTATGTATAAGGCACACCAGGACAAATAGGGGCGGCTGGGGACTGAGTATGGATACCTCGCTGCCGAAGCAGCCATGAGGTAGTGGCCAGCTTCGGCCTCCTCTAAACTAAAAGGCCCCATTTCAAGTGCAAGCTAGCAGTATGAATTGCAGTCTGGGGGTGGGTGGGTGGCAGGCTGCACACTTACACTTGCATTAAAAGAAAACATAGCAGATGCTTACTTCTGTCATCATCATCATGCTCCTCGCCTTGGCACTCTCAACTCCACCGATGGAGAAGTCAGGGCCCACCGGAGGAGTCTGGTTCTCTGGTGGGCTCGTCCAATGCTGCCTAAAGCAGGCCGGGCTAAGAAAAATGTGTGGGGGGATGTTCCAAGGAGAAATGGGGGTGGCTGGGGACCGTTTATGGACACCCGACTGCCCCCAGGCGGCTGGGGACCGTGTGGACACTCGGCCGCGGGGAGGCTGGGGACTGAGTATGGACACCCGGCCGCCAGGCGGCTGGGGACTGAGTATGGATTCCAGGCCGCCAACACAGCCATGACGTGGTGGCCAGATTCCGCCTCCACATGCCTAAAAGGCCCAATTTCATGTTCAAGCAAGCAAGCAGTATGGTATTGCAGCCTGGGGGTGGGTGGGTGGCAGGCTGCATACTTTCGCTTGTATAGCAAGGAATGGGGGAGGTACAATTGAACACTGCCCTGGAACTAGAACTTGCATGGGGATAGTTGCAAGTCTGCATCTTCTGATGCGGCAAGGATCACTTATGATGGGCACACTTTTAGACAGTGACCTGGGAGTCAGAGATGCTTCAAGGGGTCTTCCCCATGCTGTTCCCATGTCTTTTCAGCACTTTATGCATGTGTCACACAGCACATGGCCAGATAAGGTTGTAAAATGTTAAAATGACATTTCCCGGTGAATGCATTTGTCATAGTTGAAAGCAATACAAAAGTGCAAAAACGCATAAAAAATGCTACTTGTGAACATAGCCGAAGGTGTGGAGGAGTATTTTTGTTTTTGGTCATTTATTTTAACTTATACACAAGTCTTTTCCCTGGAAAGGATGTTCCTTAACATATTTCACAGGAAAAAAGTTTCACTTTCGTTTTATTGTGAGCCTGTAAAAGTGGCTTAATACCTCTGACCACGTTGTTGACAGCAGTGACCTGGGGGTCAGAAATGCTTCCTGGGGCAATCCCCATGCTGTCCCCATGTCATTTGAGCACTGTCACTATCGTTTTGGGCTCTTGTTAGGCTTTTAAAAGACTGCCGGGGGTGCCACCGCAAAAATGCTCGAGTCTCCCATAGACTAACATTGGGCTCGTTGCTCGGGTCGAGCACCCGAGTATCACTGTGAGCTCGGCCCGAGCTTCGAGCACCCGAGCATTTTAGTGCTCGCTCAACACTATTCATTACCTAACCTCCATTGTAAACCAAAATCTCTTCTGGTACAACATCAAACGTCTAAACTTTTTACATTGAAAATTACAAATGAGTCTTTACTTTAAAGAGTAAATAAACTATTTTTCATATAAATGAGTCCAGCATAGAAAGTTATGAACTTGTCAAATTACTTTATTAAGGTATTTATCTTATTTCCAGTTAAGAAAAATTGCGTATAAGTGGCTACCAAAACACATGCTTTTCCATTTTTTTTCCCTGTCCTTAGCTACACTGATATAACAACATAATCATCTGGAGTACAGATGCTGGCAGTGACAGGCTCACTAACTCTGGGGATAAGCCTAGTGCAGGAGATTGAAAAAGATGAGAGGTGCTGACTCGTTCACTGCCAGCATCAGTCCTCCAAATGAGTATGTTCTAGTATCAATGCAGCATAAAGAGTTAAGGAATACCAAACTCTACACATTGGTAAATCTGTAATTTGGCTCAATAACCTCATTATTAGGCTATTTAAAATCTTTCTTTTCCAGAATGATCAACTTGAAATAGCTTCAACGCTTTTCACTGAGAGGCGTAATATACCGCGCTACAAGAGTATTACAGTATATCAGCAGTAAGGAGATTGGGCATTTATATGCCCTAGAGGGTCAACAGTAAAAAGTTCGAAAAAGGTTTTGGAAAAATTATTTAAAAATGTATTTATAAACAATCAACTTTTTTAAAAAGATAAACAAAAGTTCATTTTCATAAATAAATAAAAAATAAACCTACACATAATGTATATTGTCGCTTTTGCAACCACTAATACATAAAAGTGAATCTATAATTTAACCTATGAAATAAACATTGTGGGAATGAAAAGTGATGGAAAAAGATATACATTAAAATGGTACCAATCAAAACTCAAATAAGCCATTATGCACTCTGTTGAAAATAAAATATATGTTATGGGTCTTTTAATGCAGAAGCACAGAAACAAATTATTTTCTAAAAAAGAATAGTTTTATTGTGCAAAAGTAGAAAAGCCTAAAACAATGTGAATTTGGTATTTTTGCAATTGAAACAGTCTCTAAAAAAGTTATTGAACTTCAAAACACCAAACTGAGGACAATAAAGGGGACCACAGTCCCTGAATTACTAGGGAACTCCCAATTGAATGCATCCTACAGAAAATAGTTATTGCATAATTTCTCCTGTATGTTGAACAGCATAAAAAACATAAATCAGTAATATAAATGCTCAGGACAGAGCTCTTTTAATAAGAACAGTGAAGAGTGGGATCGCTTACATAACATAATTAGTGCCTATGATAGTTACATTTAGAAAATTAGGGATTTTTCTGAGGGCTGACAGTTTTTCCAATAGTACTGATAATGGCATCCTGGTAGTAGGTACACATTTGGTGTCAAACTAATTAAAGTCTGTAAGGCTATGTGCCCACGATGCAGAAATGATCAGGATTTTTTTCTGAGCATATCTGCATCTCTCTGGCAGAAAAAACGCATGCAGATTGTACATGCATTTTTCCTGCCAGGGACAAGCGGATGTGAAGCGTTCTTCACATGCATTTCTGCATGCGGGTTGACAAGCGCTTTCCTAGAGATTTTAGCATCACTTGGAAAGTGCTTGACAACTTGGTCACGCTATATAAATCCATGCAAATGGCATGGATTTATATAGTGTGACCGAAAGAATGTTAAAAAATAAAAAATAAATATTATACTTACCTTCTGATGGCCCCCGGAGTGTTTATTCGATGCATCTCGGCTCGCCGGCAGCTCGCGGTACACTGAAAAGACCTGCCGACGTCAGCGGCCACGTGACCCATCACATGACTAAATGACGTCATGACAGGTCCTTGAGTCCACCGCGATCTGCCAGCAAGCCAGGACAAAGACACCGGAGGCCATCAGAAGGTAAGTAAAATGTTTATTTTATTCTTTTTTTACAGGTACTATGGTACCCGGGTCTGGAGCAGAGTCTCCTCTTCTCCAGACCTGGGTACCATCCGCACATTGAAACGCATGTAATATGCATCTACAGATCCAGTGATGCGGATTACATGCGTTCCAATGCAAGTCAATGGCGGCGAAAATGCAGCGCTTCTGCAAAATAATTGGTAGTGCTGCATTTTTTTCCGTAATAATAATCCGCAGCCGAAATTTCCGCAGCATGTGCACAGCACATGCGGATTATCATTGGGGAACATGGCAGACCTTCTACCAAGTGGTTTTTAAGCGTTTCTGTAGCGGAATTGCCGCTGCGGAAACACTTAAAAAGCGCATCGTGGGCACACAGCCTTAACGGATTAAATATAAAACCCTATAAATGACTAATTTCCAATGTAAATATATCAATCCTTATACTCAAACCTGGTTATTTCACTATTAGAGATAAGCAGATCAATTTGCGGAGGATCGAGTTTGAGTCAACATTTCTGAAATTCACAGTTTCACACTAATGAAAACATTAGTGGCTCCCCTAATGCCCTGCAACTATGACATGTTGCAGATTATCATACCTTGTTCAGTGATGGTCAGTCCCATGGCCATCACAGATAAGTGGTTCCAAAAGGAGCACAGTTTCTATGGTAGAATCATTTTCCATCTCGAGAGTCACTGGGTGAGTTACTTCTGTAGAGTGTAAGCTCTAAAGGTCAGTTGGGTCCTTTCTCCTGTAGAATGTAAGCTCTTATGGTCAGTTGGGTCCTTTCTCTTGTAGAGTGCAAGCTCTTATGGTCAGTTGGGTCCTTTCTCCTGTAGAGTGTAAACTCTTATGGTTAGTGGGGTCATTTCTCTCTCCTTTTAGAGTTTAAGCTCTTATGGTCAGTTGGGTATTTTCTCCCGTAGAGTGTAAGCTCTGGTCAGTGGCTACTCTCACTGTTTCCTGTAGAGTGTAAGCTTTTATGATCATCAGGCTCCACTCTGTTTTCCTCCACGTTTATTTTATGAGCAATTGCAAGCTCTCCAATACTGAAATTCCTGTGAATTCATTCACTGCAAATCAAATTTTTGGAGAAAATTTGTTGAAGTTGACAAATTTGAATTTCTAAAGATTCACTCATCTCTACTCATCATTCATTAACAATAGATGCTGGGAGCAATTCATGTTTACCCTTATCTTGTACAGTCTGGAAAATGGTAAAACCCTATAAGAATACCCATTCAGCTGCTATAAGTATGTAACTATTAATTTTTATATAATTCATGTTGTGACTTTGTTTCAGTATATTTACTTTATTTTTGTATTTTTGTTTCTCTTTATTTATTTTTTAATACATTTTTGGATTTAATATTCACTTTTCTTCCTTTAACCATTAAAAGCTGTCTACCAAATTATAGCACAATAGTGCCTGAGGTTAGGTACTTTAATCATCAAACAATAATTTTATGGTATGTTTGAGTATTCAACTATGAACATCTTTCCAGGCAAACATATTTATAGAGAAAAAATATAGATATTTAATTTAGTAAAAAAGAATCAGCAATATTCATATTTTGTAATTAGTTTCTACAATTATATGCTTGCTTATCTAAAGGCACAGAAGGCCAATAAATGAAATTGCAATTCTGGAGACTTTTCCCCTTTGCATTTATGTATTTTTTAATTCAAAATTATTTAGGAAAATAGCACATTTATTTTTTCAGATTATAAAAAAGAATAAAGTGACACCAAGCAAATATGAAATTGACAGTCCCACTAAATGACACTTTGTACGTCTACCCAGTGTGTGTTTCAGTGAATAATTTTCTGGACATGTTCTATAAAGATAAGTGCGACTTCCGCAGGTCATTATTTGTGTATGTTAGATTTTTATGCAAATTACTTCTTCCAAAGTAACTGACATTTAATTTCTGGATATTTTTATTTTAACCCATTTTCTATTTTACCAATTAAAAATGTTTGGCACCAGAGAAAAGTTATTTGATTTCTGTGTTTTGTCAAGCCATGAGTTTATTTTAGGTTAAATTCTATAACCTATTGAAAAGAATTTCTGCAAACAATATTTTTTCTATCATTTTTAAAACCTATGTTTTATATAAATGTCATTGCAAATTTGATTAAATGTATTTGTTTATATATTAAAAATTGGATATGCTTGCACAGTGTGTACAAATTCTCCTATCACTGTTCTAGTATTTTTATAATATTATGGTTAAGTGCCCTGCAGAAAGTTATATATGGTAAAATAAAGAATATGAAGATAGTGTCAGATTAATTATTCTTTAAATTTATTTTCCTAATAAATACAATTTTCAGTGGCAATCTGTGGTGTTTCCTGATTGCCTAAAGCTAGCCATACACATTAGATAGCTGCCTGTTTAATAATGCTTTGGACGATTATTTGGCCGACAGATATCTGAGACATCTCTCCCACATACAGGAGCGCTTGTTCAGCCGAGCACTCATGTTCTCTAAGAGAAAGATACAGGCTTACATGTCGGCCATGGGTTAATCTCAGGGAGAACAATACGATCGGCAGTACGAAATCGTACATATGCGATTGACATCTCCGCTGACCATCAGTCGGTCAGCGACCCCATACGCATTAGACCATTGGAAAACTCGTAGCTATTGATGGGTTCAACCAAAGTTAGACTAATGTGTATAGGGACCTTTATCCTCTTTACAGTCAAGGACCTATTGTAAAGGTGTTGGGAGATGATAAGGTTAAGAAACTATTGAGTATTAAAAATATTGCCTAAAACAATGACAGAGATGGGAGAAAAGGACTTAAGGGATATGACCACTTTCAGGATCATCTTCCTTTAATTAAATGCATGTTTTTTTTTTGCTAAAATAATTTTTGCAATTGTGTTTCAATAAATAAAATTTAATTCTTTAGTTTTGATATATTCTTTGGTGTAATGTACATTGCAGACTGATAATTAATTTTTGTCCACTGTAAAACAGTGGATAAGGAAGAAAAGTTCTTCTAAAGGTGGCCATATCTTTAAACCACATAAGCACAAAATTAAATCTGTTGCTAGATGTCATCGTTAACTATAAAGACATATTGCAGTTCTTAGACATTCACTATAGTTATTGGAAGCATTTTTTCCACAAATTTTAAAACATGCTGAAAAAATAGCCATGCAGCCTGAGTTTTAAAGATTAATAGAAACTAGTCTTATCATGAGAATAATCTTCTAACTGTATTAATGTATTATTTATTTTTGCAGTTATTGTAGTACTTTTTGCTGCCCTGAAAAGACAAAGAAAGAAGGAGCCACTGGTCTTGTCAAAAGAGGACATCCGAGACAACATTGTCAGTTATAATGATGAAGGAGGTGGAGAAGAAGATACACAAGCTTTTGACATTGGCACTCTTAGAAATCCAGGTGCTATGGAGGATAAAAAACATCGTAAAGACATCGTTCCTGAAAAGTTGATGTTACCTCGGAGAACTGCCTCTGTCCCAGACAATACAGATGTTCGTGATTTTATCAGCCAAAGGTTAAAAGAGCATGATAATGATCCCACTGCACCACCATATGATTCACTTGCAACATATGCATATGAAGGCAATGATTCTATAGCTGAATCTTTAAGTTCTCTAGAGTCTAGTACTACAGAAGGGGACCAAAACTATGAATACCTCAAAGAATGGGGTCCACGCTTCAACAAACTAGCTGAAATGTATGGAAACGGGGAGAGTGATAAAGATTCATAACTTGAAAAATGTGTCATCATCCTTTTTTTTTATTCCACAGTGGAATAAATTTGCGGGCACTTGGAAATGATATTAACAATTTTAAAATAAAAATTTTTTTCTCACACTCGGCACAGTGTTAAAATAATAATAATAACACATTAAAAAAGAAAAAGAAAAAAAAACAACTTTTTACCACAATCATTTATTTCATCAGTTTTTATTCTATGTAGATTATCACCTTAGAGTATGGCTAATGTTAATTACTAACCGTGGATGGAATGCCACGGATACTATGTTGTCTGTCAAACGATCATTTTGAAAACTTGAAAAGAAGACTACTTCCTCGTACAAACTCATAAATACATTGCTTCTATTGAGTAATTGGCTGCCTTTCCATTTGCAGCAACTTTTTTTTTTCCCCCGACGGAACAAGGAAATGATTTTTCTGATACTCTGAAAAGTTATGTACTTTAAAATGTACAGAAATGTACATGTGATGTTAGTAGGTGTGATGCAGCTGGTGAAGATATATGTTAGTAGAACGTCATTTCATCCAATAGTATCTTGCCAATGTTTTATATTTATATTTTTGTATTTATTTTTAAGAAATAAACCTGTTTTTACAACTTGCTTAATGGCTAAATGATTTTAATACAATAACATAGCCAGTGGGAAATATTGTGAAGTAAATTAGATATAGATACATTTGGTATATGTAAAATTATCAAAATTAGTTTTCCATTTCCTCAACTAAAAATCATAGCTTTTGGGTTCATTATTGTTTTCTTATGTCTCTTATGAAAATGGTTTTGTATTTGTAGAGCTTCTACTCACAACTAACCGCTTAATGGGCAGATGTATTGAAATAACTATTGCAGGTTTTAAAAACAGACTGACCAAAATACTAAAGCACTATCATTTATATCAACACCAATTGTCATTAACACAGTATAACCAAGCCAAGCTTTACATAAAAATAGCAGAGATCATAAACCTTAGTCAGTTGAAGTACAGGATAGTTATCATTCTGCACATTATTATAATATTATGCAGTGTTTTCTTTATTTGCCTAAAGGGAATCTGTCACCAGAGCATACTCAGCACCCCACGGTACTCGACCGAGCATTGGGGTTCTCGATTGAGTAGCGAGCAGTGCCGAGTATCAAGTAGAGATTCAGAAATGAGAGAGTGAGAGAGAGAGAATTTTTCCATCCTCTGTAAAAATGCTTGCGTTTTCCATTCACTTCCATTATGCTCTCTACTCGAGTTGAGCATGTCTGAGCGTCCAATGTGCTCGATTCGAGTACTGAGTACTCAAGCATTTTAGTGCTTGATCAACACTAGTCACCAGGTTTTTGCTACCGAATATTATTGCAGCAAGCTATACAGACAGATATCCTAATTCCAGACATGTATCACTTGCTGGGCTTCTTACTCCTGTTTTGATAAACTCTCTGATTGCTGAGTTCTGTAAATCACTGCCTACACTGCTGATTGACATCTTTTAGTAAACACTGTGCATAAGCAGAAAGCTGTCAATCAGTAGTGGGGGCGGGGTTATACAGAGCTTATAAATATGTAAGAGTGCATATCAATAGATTTACTAGTTCTCTAGTGATAATCCCCAGCTGATTAGATAGTGATTTTATCAAAACTACAGCCAGCAGCCCAGTAAGTGACACATCACTGAAATCAAAGTCTTTGTGTGCTCTCAGATTAGGTTGTAAAAACCTGGTGATAGATTACCTTTAAATAAATTTAGGTAAAATAATGTATTAAAGGTAAATACTCATGGCAGGAGTTAATCTTGGAATGTGAGTGGAAGCAGTGGAAAGTGCTATGGTGTACAATAATTGTGTAATGTAAGTTCTCAAACTTCATGACATGTTCAAACTGTATAATTTGTGACTACAGCTAGACATTTTGTTTAGGCAAGTTTAATGGCCATGAAAAAATGTCTTTATTGATTATTTACAGAAATCAATAAGACGAACGTTAAATGGAAACTCCAGGGAAAGCAGTCTTTTCCCATAAGAAATCTCCCTTACAATCACCATGATGCCTGAAAATAATATGGTATCTGGAAGAGTTTGCGTGGGCCACTGCATAACAACAATCAAGGAACGTACTAGATAACCACTGAACATTTTCTTATCCTTGTGTATTTTGCTATTATTACTTAATCTGTTTCATGTTTATTTTTTGTTTGCTGTGCAGGCTGTTGTCATAATGTACAGCAGAGGAATAAGCATAAAATGCTGGGTCTCAATGCATTCTTCTTAATAAAGTCACTTCTTTGAACATTTACCAGCTCTATGTGAAATCTACAAAAAAGACACACTTGCTGAATTAAAAACACATATTTTGTTTTCCAAAGCCTGAATTCTGTACATCCTCTGTTTGGTTGCCAGTACTGGTAAATCAAACTTTAAAGCCACAAACAAATTACCGTGGAAGATCATTATAGACATGCTGAAACATTCAGAGTGTATTGACCCATCCCCAATGCACTTACTGACTAGTTTTCCAGTAGGACTCAAAGCTTGATTTCTTAATACTGGCACATTGGATTACTAAAAAACAGATATTTTTGTTGCTGTACTAGGACCAATACAGCTGTACCATTAGTTTCTGGAGTAAAATTATCCAGGCAGGTTCCTTTTAGGAAAATCACCCTGAAAGGTAAAGATGGGAGAATTTATTCTAGTGGAATTACATTCTATGAAAATTTTACAATAACCTGTATACTTCTGAATGCAGATTTCTATAATTCACTTTGTGCATATTCAAAAAATTGGCAGTCAGCTGGCTGTCAGTTTCCTTAATCATAGCGGACTGATCAAAGAACACCTATGCTGCTTACTCTCCGCCATATATTCCTTGGTGTATCTTCTTACAGCCACTGAACTCCACATCTCCACGCAAAGCCATAGTGCATGTCATGAGGTTGCTGTGCAGGTCGTGAAGTGACAATGAAATTAAAAAGCATGTGCATAGAAATTTTCCTAGGCCCAATTGCAGCTGGACTGTGACATCTCTTTACATGTGCATGATAAGGTCACAACATTGTTGTGACATCATGACATAAGCAGTGTCCCTACAATATGTACTATAGGCCAGGACTTCTAGCCACGATTGTGATCAGGACAACCCTGCATATGCGCATAGTCTTAGAAGACCTAGTTGCAGCCAAAAGTCACTGCCTAGGGTGAAAATGCAGCATGCAGCTACAGTAAGAAGATTAGCTGAGGACTGTACAGAGGACAGTGAGCAGGGGAGGTGAACAGTGACATATGTATTTGTTTCATTTTTTAATCTTAGGTTTATTATGCCCTGGCGTCTCTATAGACCCCAGGCCATAATGTCTGATATTTAGCTCCATGAAAATAAATATCCAATATTATGCTCTGGGGTCTATAAAGACCCCAAGGCATAATATTGGATATTCCGTTCCCTGTGAATAAATTTGCTACAAAATGAATGTCACGGTAAAATCCACACAATTTGGTTTATTCAAATCTCAACATATCTGCTCATCTCTACTGAGAGGTTCCTTTTACGTGCTTATGCAAATGACCATATTTTTGGTCTGATATGATCCAACAAAACATAGGACCAATGGTATTCTATGTGGGCCGTGAACATGTCCGATTTTTTCTTGGACCGAGTCGGTCCAAGGAAAAAGTCGCTGCACACCCAATTTGGATCCGATTATCAGGTCACACTCGGCCATGCAAGTCAATGAGCCTGTGGAAATCATTGGACTGCACATGGATAAGATCTGAGTGCAGTCCGATTTTCACAGACTGACAGAATGGAGAAGATGGAGAAATTATTTTCTCCATCTTCTCAACCGAGAGAATTGGATTACACTATGATCACACTCTGATCAGAGTTTTATCAGCGTGTTATGACCACAATCGGCCCAGTTCTCTCGGATGAAAGAATGTACGCTGGTGTGACCATAATCTAACAGAAAAATAAATAACTCTTACATCATAGAAAGTGAGGAAGATACCAATTTGATGTTTATACATTTATTTTTTGATACCTACAAAAAAGAAAAATGATAATGATGATAGTTACACTTTCATTCTATGTGTCGCTAGCAAAGACATAAGGATCTTTATGCATCAATATCTATAACTCGTCAATAGTGACATAATGTAAGAAAATGTTATGCTGTAGTCTCTGAAAGTAAATTAAATTTAGAGAAACAATTGAAATGCTATGTTGTAAAAAGTAACATACCATAACTAATTATCTGGAAGATAATTATAGAAATCACTGCAGTAATACTGTATAAACCATTCATACAAAAGACGCTTTTGTTACAGTAATTAAAAAAGTTTCTTGATTATCACGTAATAGAAATGTTTTATATAATGCAATTATGACTTCTGGAAGCAGTATACAATATAAGTTTACCATTTCAGAAATCCTGAGGAAAGAGCCAAAAGATTTTTTTAACGGTTGTATGTTGAATAATTGCCATCTCTTAACAATGAGACATTGGATTTTATTACCATCATGGCACCATGAATGTGGATTTTCCAGTTTCATTGAGGCTCAGTTCACATATTCATCTTATTCTGCATATGTTTGGACTGCAATACCCATACCCAACCATTGGTCGCCTTGGGCTATTTATTTATTTCAGGATAACCAAAGGTGGGCTGGTTATTGTGGTCTGAGCATGGATTGTAAAATACAGACTAGTGACTTCAACCTGTGGGTACATTCACTCAGTACGGAAATTCAGCAGAAAAAAATCTACAACAAATTAATGGTAAAATCTGCATTACACTTTTATTAGTTGAGGATTTTGCTGTGGATTTGTCATTTAATTCACCATATGTATTGTAAATTTCCAAAGAAAATCAGAACTACAGAATCTGTGTGAAGTTTTTACACAACTTATGCATGGTATTTTGCATCACCCATCTTCCTGCTACTATTATATGTTGCTGATTTTACCTAAGAAAATTGGGTGAATTTCACCTGTGTGAACACAACACTTAGTTTCTTAATTTTCCAAAATTTGCTGCTTTTTTAAAAATAAATATCCCCATTCTATGTGAAGTAAATGTACCAGTGACTAGAAAAATTAATCCATGGAAGCAGCTTTTAATCTCATGTGATGGGTTGTTTCTTGTTTCATGGAACTCAAGAAACTCCATTGAATTAACAGTTGGTTAGCCATATGCAACCATTTTTGATAGAGGGGTAAAGAAAAGAGAAAAGGTTAAAGGGGTAAAGTAAAGAGAAAAAAGGGAGCATTAGGAACTTTGGAAATGTAGATTCAGTTTTTTTAATTAATGTTTTAGTGAAAAATGGGAAGAGAAGCAGGAAAAAAAGAGTCATCTTGTTTGTTCACAATATGGGTACATTCACACTTTGCATTCAAATAATGTTTTTTTTGCTGTGATTACAACAAACTCACACCAAAACAGTATGATCTTACATCATCTTGCAAAACCATAGAAGCTTGCAATCATCTTGTGATGATAATGGGCTGCCATACTTATATATGCAATTATACATAAATTCAGAAATAAAACAGAGATTAAGCATTTGTAGTTAACTGAGTTTTCAGGTGAAAAATGCTATCACCTCTATTTGAGATAATTGATACCTTAAAAAGATATAGCAAAACTCCTAGGATGTAATAAAAGTACTGAATATGCAAAAAAACTGTAAATAACGGTATAGTATATGAAGTCAACGTTATGTATAAACGTGAGAAGACTCATATTCAATCAGTAGAAAAATCATCTTCTTTGAAATATAAAAAGATATACAGTTGAAACCAGAAGTTTACATACACTATATAAAAAGACACATCTGCATGTTTTTCTCAATATCTGACATTAAATGAGAATAAACCTTTCTTATTTTAGGTCAATTAGGATTACCATAATTTTTTATATTTGCCAAATTCCAGAATAATGAGAGAGGGCGATTGTTTTAAGGCATTATTATTACTTGAAAATTTATATCATTTTTATTACTTGCATTACTTTAAAAAGGATTGAGATCATGGCTTTGTGATGGCCACTTCAAAACATTGATTTTGTTATCCATAAGCCACTTGGTTACCATTTTGGCAGAATGCTTGGGGTCATGGTCCTTTTGGAAGACCCATTTCTGCCCAGGCTTTAACTTCCTGGCTGATGTCTTGAGATATTCCTTCAGCATTGCCACATAATCTTCTTTTCTCATGATGCCATCTATTTTGTGAAGTGCACCAGACCCTCCTGAAGCAACCCCACAACATGCTGCTGCAACCCCTGTGTTTCACAGTTGGGATGGTGTTCTTAGGCTTTCAAGCTTCTCCCTTTTTCCTCCAAATGTAAAGATGTTCATTATGCCCAAAAGTTTAATTTTAGTTTCATCAGACCACAGGACCTGTCTCCAAAAATTAAGGTCTTTTTTCCTGTGTGCATTTGCAAACATTTATCTGTTTTTTTATGTTTCTTTTGGAGCAATGGCTTCTTCCTGACAGTGTGGCCTTTCAGCCCATGTTGATACAGTACTCGTTTCAATGTGGATATTGACACAATCTTACCAGCTTCCACCATCATCTTCACAAGGTCTTTTACTTTTGTCCTTGGGTTGATATGCAAATGTCGGACCAAAGCACATTCATTTATGGGACACAGAACCTGTCTCCTTCCTGAGCGGTATGATGGCTGGACATTCCCATCTTGTTTGTACTTGTGTATAATTGTTTGTGCAGATGAATGAGGCACCTTCAGGTAGCTTGATATTGTACCCAAGGATGAGCCAGACTTGTGCAAGTCCACAATTCTCTTCATGATATCTTGGCTGATTTATTTAGACTTTGAAATGATGCTACACAAAGAAGCAGTGTGTTTCAGGTGTGCATTAAAATACATCCACAGGTGTGTCTCTAATAAACTCAGATGTTGCCAAAAAATCAGAAGCTTCCAAACACATGACATCCTCATATGGGGAGTTCATAACTGTTTAAAGGCATAGTAATCTTAGTGTATGTAAACTTTTGACTTTGCAGTAAATAATAAAAATTCCTTAAAACATTTTCTCTCTATCTCATTATTCTGGCATTTTGCAAATATTAAAAATTATGGTAATTCTAACTGACCTAAAACAGGAAAGGTTTATTTTGATTTCATGTTAGATATTGAGAAAAACATACATATGTGTCTTTTTATATAGTGAATGTAAACTTCTGCTGTCAACTGTATGTAAAAAGTGATGTTGCACAAAAGTGGGACTGAAAAGAGAGGCAGCCCAATCTCAGTAAACCATAGTTATTATAAACATACATATATAAATAAATTAGTCAGATGCAGACACAAAAAATAATCTATAAAGACATAAAGTATTTATAGACCAATAAGGTACTGAAGTTGTGCAAGAATCAGTGTTAGGGTAGAGTCACATGACCATTTTCCGGTCCGATTATTTTGATCAGACTCAGATTAGATTAGAATCTGATCTGATTAGAATTTGAATGAAGTTTGATCAGAGTGGCATCAGATTTTTTTCGGACTTGGAGAGAAAAAAAATATTTCTCCACTTTTTCCATTATGTCTGACCATAAAAATTGGATTGGACTCGGACGTCATCGTAACATCAGAATGAAATAAATGACTATGCTAGAAAATGAGCATAATAGAATGTACTAATGTGATGTCAATGCCTAATAGCCAATATTTTCAAGCAGGAAGCATAATGCCTATATGCCACAGACTGGTGTATTCTGCCAGGTCCTCTTTGTGAAATATTGTATTGAAGAAAAATTCTGGCACCCATAGAGTTGCATAAAAAAATTCACATTTATTAGTAAAGCAATCCAAAAACAGTGACGTTTCAGTCTAAAGGACCTTCTTCAGACTATAAGGATATAATAAACAGAGAGAAAAAATAACCATCTTACAAATCCCAGTATGTGTTACAGTAAAATTTACAGTGAAATATACAAAGAAATTTACAGTAATATATACAAAATAATGGCAACCTTATATGAGGTGAAAAACAACATGTAGGAAAACTTGCTCAAATCAAACATCTTTATAAGAATTGATGTCATGTTTACAAGAATTAAAAGTTTTCCTACATGTTGTTTTTCACCTCATATAAGGTAATATCCACCATTATTATGTATATATTACTGTAAATTCTATTGTATATTTCACTAAGTTTCACTGTAACATATACTCGGATATGTAAGATGGTAATTTTTTCTGTTTGTTTATTATATCCTCATAGTATGAAGAAGGTCCTTTACACAGAAACATCACTGTTTTTTGATTACTTTACTAATAAATCTAATTCTTTCTGCAACTCTGAGAGTGCCGGATTTTTTCTTCACTGAGTGTACAGAGTTGTATCCTATCCTGGCAGCATATTTTTATACAGAGTGACGTACATCCTATCTACATTGTGAATTATTGTAGTTAGACAATTAGACGATGCCTTCTATAAATATGATGGGATGGGATTAGGCAGTAACCCCCAGAAGAAGCCACATGCAAAACGTGCTTCAGGTTGTTGGTGGCTGCCCAATCTTCAGTATTCCTTCACCTTGGTAATACATGTATAACTTTCTACTGTTTGTCCGATATAGGTACTGTCTTACATGACTGATTCTAGCACAACTTCAATACTTTGGACTTTATATACAGGTACATCTCACTAAATTAGAATATCATCAAAAAGATAATTTATTTCAGTTCTTAAATACAAAAAGTGAAACTCATATATTATATAGAGTCATTACAAATACAGTGATCTATTTCAAGTGTTTATTTCTGTTAATGTTGATGATTATTGCTTACAGCCAATGAAAACACTAAAGTCATTATCTCAGTAAATTAGAATACTTTATAACACCAGCTTTAAAAATGTTTTTAAAATCCGAAATGTTGGCCTACTGAAATGTATGCTCAATAAATGCACTCAATACTTAGTCGTGGCTCCTTTTGCATCAATTGTTGGATCAATGTGGCGTGACATGCAGGTGATCAGCCTGTGGCACTGCTGAGGTGTTATGCAAACCCAGGCTGCTTGTTATGGAAGCCCAACAATGCAGCCTTCAGCTCATCTGCATTGTTGGGTCTGGTGTCTCTCATCTTCCTCTTGCCAATACCCCATAGATTGTCTATTGGTTAAAGGTCAGGTGAGTTTCCTGGCCAATCAAGCACAGTGATACTGTTGTTTTTAAACCAGGTATTGGTACTTTTGGCAGTGCGAACAGGTGCAAAGTCCTGCTGGAGAATGACATTTTCATCTCCAAAAAGCCTGACGGCAGAGGGAAGCATGAAGTGCTTTAACATTTCCTGGTAGACGGCTGAGCTGACTTTGGTCTTGATAAAACACAGTGGACCTACACCAGCAGATGACATGGCTCCCCAAACCATCACTGATTGTGGAAACTTCACACTAGACCTCAAGCAGCTCGGATTGTGTGCCTCACCACTATTCCTCCAGACTCTGGGACCTTGATTTCCAAATAAAAATTGGAACTCTGGGACCTTGTGGAGTGTGTCAATGACTGCCTTCTGGACATCTGTCAAATCTGCAATCTTCCCCATGATTGTGAAGCCTACTGAAACAGACTAGGGGACCTTTTTAAATGCTTAGGAAGCCTTTGCATTTTTTTTTGTTAATTATTCTAATTTAATGAGATAATGACTTTTTTGTTTTCATTGGCTGTAAGCCATAATCATCAACATTAACAGAAATAAATACTTGAAATAGATCACTGTTTGTAATGACTCTATATAATATATGAGTTTCACTTTTTGAATTGAAGAACTGAAATAAATTAACTTTTTGATTATATTTTAATTTAGTGAGATGAACTTGTAAGGCTTGATATATTGTTTTTTGTGCCTGCATCTTACTAATAATTGTTTATGTATTTATATGTATATTTGTAATTACTATGGTATACTATGACCAGGAAGTCTACCTTTTCTATCTTACTTTTTTGCATAGTCACTTTTTATATATACTTCTTTATATTTTAATAAAGTACATATCATTTACTTCATGTCTTACACTGTATTTTGCATTTTTTCCGTAAGAGATAACTTGTTGATCAATGGTGTTCTTACTGCTAGGACCCACAACGATCATCAGAATAGGAACTTTTAACCCAATTAGAACTTTTAACCCACTACATTAATTCCCTATTGAGCTGCCAAGAGCTGAGCTTTGTTTTTTTTTACAGCAGCCCCATAGAGAATGAATGGAGTAGCTTTCAGGAATCCAACCTGCCACTCTATTTTGAAACAAGGATCAAAACTCCCTATCAGGGTTAAAAATTCTCTGATCTGCTGATCGATGCGGATCCATGCAGGAGGACACTCACTAAACAGCACGTTATCGCCTGTCCATCGGATAGGTGATGAGGGCTTTCACACGTAATATATAACCTTGTTTGCTTCGGTGATAAAAATCCACCTGTCATGCTGAACACTCTCTTTGACATTAAACTTGGGTTGGACATGATAGTATGCCTATAGAAAACTGGGCCAGTTTTTGCCACTGGTCCAATTTGCTGACACAGAAATCCATGGGTTTACTGAACTTGACTGTAAAGGTGATGCAATTATTTTTGCGCCAGCAGTTAAACTGTATGGTCCATCATGTTAAATATAATGTAATCCTGCAGTCTTGTTACCTTAGATTTTGGTAAAATTGTAATTTTGTGACAGAAAACTGCACTTATGAAATTCACATAATTTGTTTTAGAAATTTTTTATCAATTTGTCGCATCCTGAAAATGTTTCCCTTTCTGCCCTGCCCTGCAAAGGGATGGACTACTCTGTGAAGTTTTGACCTTGCAGTAAGCACACTGTAGTCACCTGCTCACACATGTAGTCGGCAACCTTCCACTGTGAAAAAGTTTCACCAATTGGGGAACTCATATTTCACTTTGATATAGCAATTCCCCAGCCTCAAAAATGTCTCAGTATTTAGGAAAAACATAACTTTTTTGACAGAAAATTTAATTTAAAGAATTCAAATAATTTGGGTTTAATAATTTTAAAATCATTTTTCTCTTTATGACCTACTCTGTGCAAGGTCGTGTTAACTTTACAGGAAGTGGAAAGAGTCCTCCTGGTCAGACATATGGTTGGCAACCAGTTACTGTGCAAAAGCTACATCTATTAGGGAACATAAAATGTCCTACTAATATGCCATTATGCTCATTCTACCACTGCAATTAATTAAAAATAAATCACTTATGAAGTTTAAAGAGGTTTAAAGAAGTTTGGCTTGATAATTTTCAACAATTTTGTCCTTTCTTATAAACCTGAACAAGGTACTACTAGGAAAATTCAACCCAGATGCAGTTACAATAATATTTAATTTCACCCAAAATCAGAAAGAAGGTGAGATTTTTGTATCGAAAAATTAATGTATGAAATACAAGTAATTTTGTTAAAACAAAATATTGCATTATTCTATCCAAACCTGAAAGAATGACTTTTTTGGTACAATAAATATGGGTGGCTTCATATCTTCTCTCTAGTCTGAGCACAAGTAATTCTTTCACAAAAGGCAATACAATTCAGGTGGCCTTGGAGATATGAGAGTACAATTTCCATGAAATTGGATATATGTTTCTTGGGTACACAAATTAAGAAGTGATGATTCAAAGGAGGTAGGAAAGTAAGTGTATGGGGAACAGTAATTGAGGATGATGATGCTGATAATAATGACAGGGCATGACTTGCAGGTGCAGACTTATTACAAGAAAGATAATCAGGAGGAGAGGAAAGAGGACAGCTTGAATCTTGCTCACTTGCTGGTCAATTTGCTTTCAACACATAAACCGGTGATGCCAGACAGTTGACAAAGTGATGTGGTTCCTATTCGATGTGTGCCAGGGAGTACTTGGCTTATTTTCCAACATAACAGCCTGACCAACAGAAAAAAATGGTGCTAAGGCAACTTGAAAAAAAAGTTTCCACAAACAAGAAGCCTACATGTACAATTTGCCACCACTGTAACCAGACCATTCAGATAGAGCTTCCTCCACCAACATCTCCTGCATCAGAGCTGACCACAGGAAAACCTGATATGGCCATGTAGGAAGTTTTTATCTCACTAAGCGCATGTTGTGTATCAGCGATGTCAGCAACCTCTTCCTCCGATGACCTCAACTCCTCATCACCCTTGTAAGGTTCCCAGGTTTTATCCAACACAGAATCATCATCTTCAACGTCATCAATAACAGGTATCTATGTGTATGAAACGGCCGGTGCTCCTTGCTCCCCCCCACCTGATTCCCAGACTGAGCTTTGCCCTGGCTCAGAGTGCTATTACCAAGGACACTGTCATTACCACCTTGGATTGCAGAGCCTGCAACACAGATTGTTATAATTGAGTTGTCCATCTCCTCCTGCACTATGTGTACCAAAAACAAAGAAAAACACTACCTGAGATATTTGATCTCTGGTTAACAATAAGCACATAAGCTAATTGTATTAAAATATTTATTCTTTATTAATAAATTTCATAAAACATTGAGAAAATATAAAAATGTGAAGGCAGTAACCATTTGTAGCATATAGACATCATACCATGATTATATGGAGAAATACAGTAAGTAACTAGAAATATACACCAAATTAGACTGAGGTATAATGAAGATGGCTAATAGTGAGAATCATTTACTTCATGCAGAACTTTATCTGGTAATAAAGTAAAGCGCAAGTGCCTATATACCCAAAAAGGTTCTGCTATGTAGAACTAGTTTTGGTCAATCAGTCATATTGAGGTAGATTATGTGTTTAAACTGCATTGGTATACAGTAGGTGTAAAGTCAGCATGTGTCACGGCTACCACCCCAAAGACAACATTTCACCATGTTAATTCCTGAGGTTGTTAACCATTTTATGAAATTTATTAATAAAGAATAAATATTTTAATACATTTAGCTTATGTGCCTTTTTAACCAGAGATCAAATATCTAAGGTACTATTTCTCCATGTTATTTCTGAAGGGTTATGCCTGATTTTTTTGTGACAAGTGTATTTAGTATGTTACCAAAAACAAAGCCAGATTGTTTATGTCTTTCAAATATTGAACTGGAAGAAGCTTTTTTGGTGTAGTATGTTCCTTTGTCCCCAGCATGCTGTAGGTTAGGGGACATTGGGACAGAAGTTACACAGGTATCATTGACGGATTGGAAATTTCTCTCTACACTAAACTACATTAACTGTTAAAGCGACAGATGAGTTGGACTGAGCAGAATGCTAATTCCAGCTCATGGTGTTGCTGTCAGAGCATACATCCAGCTTTGAATGAGGTGAGGGATGGAAAACCACTCCATTACGCCCTCCGCTTCCTTCATTAATGCTCTTGACACAGTTTACAAGGAAGGCCAAATATGACTTGTGTTTGGCACTACTACTGCCCGAACAATTTGCTCCCAGTACTACCAGTGGTGTTAGAGTAGCAGCAACCAAATTCTTATCGGTAATATTAGTTTTTTCTATTGCCCTGCCATGTCCGTTGCCTGTGTCATGTGTGAGTTTAACATACATTTAGGAGAAAAGCATAATGCTTCACTTGTTTATAAACTTTGTCAACAAGCTTAACCAATTTTTGATTTTAAATTCTCCCACCTTTGACATAAAAAGCTTAACCCTCAATTACAAAAGTAACTGCATAAGCACACAAATGGAAAAAACTTGTGGCAACAGCCAACAGTATTGTTGTGGAGACTCAGATTGTTAAATGCGACAAATTAAATAGTTGTAAAACCTTAGCTTCTTGTTTTTTATTTTTTTTAAATAATGACATTAAGCCAAAATGAAAAGTAAGATAATGAGACATAAAATGCTAGGTCGCAAAGTTTTTATGCATAGATTATTAACCATTAATAAATATGTGGCAACAATGGCAGTATGGCCGCAGGACGAATGGTATCTACAGTCATGGGCAAAAGTATTGAGAATGAGACAAATAGTAATATTTCCAAAGTATACTGCTTCATTTTTTGTAATCGCAATTTGCATATACTCCTGAATGTCAAAGAGTGATCAGCTTAACAGCAATTACTGTACTTGCAAAGTCAATATTTGCCCAGAAAATGAACTTTAACCCCCAAAACACATTTCAACATTATTGCAGTCCTGCCTTAAAAGGAGCAGCTAACATCGTTTTAGTGATTAATCCATTAACACAGGTGTGGGTGTTGATGAGGACAGGGCTGGCGATCAATCAGTCATGATTAAGTAAGAATGACATCACTGGACACATTAAAAGGAGGCTGGTTCTTGGTATCACTGTTTCTCTTCAGTTAACCATGGTTATCTCTAAAGAAACACGTGCAGCCATCATTGCACTGCACAAAAATGGCCTAACAGGGAAGAGTATCGCAGCTACAAAGATTTCACCTCAGTTAACAATCTATCGCATCATCAAGAACTTCAAGGAGAGAGCTTCCATTGTTGTCAAAAAGGCTCCAGGACGCCCAAGAAAGACCAGCAAGTGCCAGGACCGTATCTTAAAACTGTTTCAGCTGCGGGATCGGACTACCAGCAGTGCCGAGCTTGCTCAGGAATGGCAGCAGGCTGGTGTGAGTGCTTCTGCACGCACTGTGAGGCGGAGACTCTTTGAGCAAGGGCTGGTTTCAAGGAGGGCAGCAAAGAAGCCACTTCACTCCAGAAAAAACATCAGGGACCGACTGATATTCTGCAAAAGGTACAGGGAGTGGACTGCTGAGGACTGGGGCAAAGTCATTTTCTCTGATGAATCCCCTTTTCGATTGTTTGGGACATCTGGAAAATAGCTTATTGGGAGAAGAAGAGGTGAGCGCTACCACCAGTCTTGTCTCATGCCAACTGTAAAGCATCCTGAAACCATTCATGTGTCGGGTTGCTTCTCAGCCAAGGTAATCGGCTCACTCACAGTCTTGCCTAAAAACGCAGCCATGAATAAAGAATGGTACCAGAATGTCCTCCAAGAGCAACTTCTCCCAACCGTCCAAGAGCAGTTTGCCTTTTCCAGCATGATGGAGCACCTTGCCATAAAGCAAAGGTGATAAGTAAATGGCTCATGGAACAAAACATAGAGATTTTGGGTCCATGGCTTGGAAACTCCCCAGATCTTAATTCCATTGAGAACTTGTGGTCAATCATCAAGAGACGGGTGGACAAACAAAAACCAACAAATTCTGGCATAATGCAAGCATTGATTATGCAAGAATGGACTGCTATCAGTCAGGATTTGGTCCAAAAGTTGATTGAGAGTATGCCAGGGAGAATTACAGAGGTCTTGAAGAAGAAGGGGCAACACTGCAAATATTGACTTGCTGCATTAACTCATTCTAACTGTCAATATAACCTATTGGTACTCATAATATGATTGCAATTATATTTCTGTATGTGATATAAACATCAGACAAACACTAATAAAAACCAGAGGCCAGCAGATCATGTGAAAATATAATTTTGGTGTCATTCTCAAAACTTTTGGCCATGACTGTAGAGCAGACAATTAAAACAGGTATTCCAAAAATAAAGAAACCTTTTTTTTTATTAAAGATGAAGAAAAAAAAATTCCATGTGCCCTGATAAAATCAAAAGGGGTTGAAAAATGTAGGTGGACTCATTTGCCATAGGCAAGCACATGCAACTGGCCGCTGTACTCAGGAGGAGTGTACACATCTAATATTTTACTAATTGGAGCAATGCAGAGGGCTCAACAAATTATTTCAAGCAACGCACAAACTTTAAGGGTGTTTTTACACATCAGTATTTTGCATCAGTGTTTGTATGCCAAAATCAGGAGTGGAACTTTCTTAGAAAAACTATAATTCAAAGATTATTACCTGTTTTGTGTTTTGGAGACACTCCTGAATTTGGCATACAAATACTGATCAAAAATACTGATGTGTAAATAAAGTCTAATAGGTGAATACTTGTGTTTAAGTTTCAGGATTAAGTAGTTTTTTTTTTCATTTTAAAACCAACAAAAAAGTATATGTGCATTTATTAAATAGGATGGGACAAGTAAATGATGTTAGAATTGCATCCCAATAAAAGGCACATGTAACTAGCCGCTGTATTCAGGTGGTGTACAGTATATACAAGTCTAATATTAAATGATTGGAGCAAAAAACTATTTCAAACAATATGCACACTTTGGTAGGCAAACAATTATTTTTAAGATTTTGGAGATTTCATTAAAAAAATGGTGGCTTTTAAAACACAGAAATCACATTTTTAATTGCAAACAAAAACAACCCTTGAATTCAGATTTAGTTGCAAAATCTGCAATGAGTGGTTGAATATTATCATTTCTTGCTGTCATTGTGAGAACACAGAAAAAAATAGCTTTTAAGGAGCTGTTGCTCCTGTATATCACAGATGTAGTAATTTACAATCACACATTGAGTGGTGATGATGAGACAGCTGCAGTAATTCACTTTATATCACTTACATATTGGATTTCTATTCATAAACTGAGACTAGAACTCCTATTTTCAATCTGGTACATCAGCACTGAAGTAGTACACCTCAATCACATTAGGCCTTTATCTATCCCTATCCTGTGTGCTCTGAGCTCCTATCCCTACACTGTACAGACGTAAAATGGCTTTCTATGTGCGGCCGCTGTTTTATACTGCCTGTGATAGCCCCCCTGAGCTGTGCTTCACCATTGGATGGGATTGCTGAAGGCATTATGTGGAAGCCTGTGATGCCCTGACAGATGTCATTAGCCCGCTCACTGAGGGTATAGCAAGTGTGAAATAGCACTGGACATTTTTTTTTAATTGCAAACAAATAAATCTTGCTGTGGATTTCAGGTAATTTGACTGAAACTTGATCCTTCCTAAATCGATCCGCTTATATCTAATTACTAAATTCTGTCTACCAGACCATCGCATGCCATGAACTATTTTGAAAGATCAGCTAGAAAAATGTTCCTTTTTTTCTGAGTCCTGCTCTCATTATCGCTTGGGGTCCCTGTGATCGAAACCCCACCAATCACAATGTTATTCCCTATCTTATCAATAATAAATAACTTACTAACTTAGTACAATTCTTTAAGAGTTGTTTAATGCTAAATAATAAATAGGAATCAGCTATAACTACTGAGTTAAATTGACTAATATCGATAAATAAGATCAGATGCTTTGCTCCTCTGGTAGTCACTTTACCGCAGTCCCAGCATCTTTGTATCTGGTCTGATGCACAACACAGGACAAAGTTCCTGTGTCAGTCTGTGAGCAAAGCTTTGTGTCGAGTGGACTGGATGACAGCATATGTTAATAGGCTGGAGAGAGTCCCCTTCTCTGTCATGTGCAGAAAGAGGGAAAGCAGCTAGCTAATATAATTAAATATGCAGATATCCATCCCTCTTCATGACCCATACCCTGTGTTGAGTCGTGTTGTTGAGTACATGACCCAACACAAACTTGCAGTAGGATAAAACATCAGCTAGAGGACCAAATTACATAGTCTAATTGAACATTATTGGAAAATTTTTATAACATGCTATTTAATGATGATTTATGTATTTTTGTATTGCCTGAAAACCCTATTCATATGTGGATATAAAATGCTCATTTATTCATCTGCATGTACCTCTATATTAATATCAGTACAGTATTATCATATTTTTTTTATTTTTCTCTTAAATTTTCTTACGTTTTTTTTTCTTTATCCATACCTTCTTTTTCTCACTTAAATATATTATATACATATATAAAAATATACATTTGACAAAATATGGGACTTTGTAAAGGATGCACCTTTTTAGTTTAACCCCTTTCTGACATTAGACTTATCCATACATCTCTGTGGCCTGGTACTTATTGACCAGGGACATATGGATACATCCAGGTGATTTTGCGTGCACAGAGGCTGTGCGGGTGTGACTGCAGCTGGTTGTCAGCTGATTCTAACAGCTGACATCTGACACTCAGGGCCATGAGCGGTGCCCGCACTGCTTCAGGCACTTTGACCCCCTAAATGCTGCGATTGCTGTGTTGGTAGAATTTAGCGAGCGAGAAGAGTGACTGAAGCCCCTCTGTTCTTGGATCAGAGACCATGCGATGTCATCACAGGATTCGGATCATTAACATGGGGACCCGATTTTGTTATGGCAACATCCGGTTCACCAGGCACTAGCAAGTTAGTTAGGTCATGAGCAGTGCATGATCTAACTAATTTGAGTCTGTTGCACAGACAGGTTAAAAGGTATAGCATTGATCTTGCACTGCTATACCTTATAACTGCGATCAGACTGCAGAAATTGAAAGCTCCATAACGGAACAAGGTAAAAAAAGTGAAAAAAAGTTGTAAAAATAGTTTTTTAAAAAAATCACAAAATAATAATAAAAAAATATATATATTGTACCCATAAGTAAAATAATATTATGAAAAAAAAAATACACAATAAAAGTAGACATAAACCATGTCCGATATGACCCAATATATAAAACTGACCCACTAGTTCACCCCTTTACTTAACGCCGTTAAAAAAAAAAAAAAAAAACGAGGAAAAAATTATGCTTTATCATCATACTGCTGAACAAAAAGCGGAATCAAGCGTAATCAAAAAGTCGAATGTACATAAAAATAGTACAGCTATCCTGCAAAAAACAAGCTGCCATATAGATCCATCAGCCAAAAAGTCAAAAAAGTTAAAGCTCTCAGAATAAAGCGAAGCCCAAAAAATTTTTTTTTTCAGCAAAATTGTTTTTATTGTGTAAAAGCACCAAAACATAAAAAAAATATAAATGTGGTTTTTAGGAGGGCGGTTGCAGACAACTTTATTTTAATGGAACGCAACCGACCCCGGGGTCCGCAATGCAGCCTAATGGACTGCTGCCGAACACTTTCCGGGTGGAAAGGAAAGCGACAACTAAACTGATAACCCGTCCGTGTTAACAGCACACTGGACCGGGTAAGGCAATACGCTCTATCTCCGTTAACTGCACGGAGGGAGAGCGACCAGCGACACACCTATCAACTATCTTAGCCCTTCGTGTTAATGCACACGGAAGGGTAAGACGGTTCGCACAATCTCCAAGAACCGCAGGGAGAAGTGCGACTGTGGGAGAAGCAGTAGCCCTGTCTTTGATACAGGCACTACGCTATGGGGAATGGCGCTAAAGCGGTTCACACAATCTCCAAGAACCGCAGGGAGACGTGTGACCGGAGAAAAAGCAGTAGTCCTGTCTTCGGTACAGGCACTACACTATAGGAGACTGCGCTAGTATGTGGGTGTGATACCCGCCGGGTATTCGTGCACTCAGCCAGCGTGCTACCAGACAGAGCAGACCTGCTCTATATGGCTCTTAGAGGAGCCCAAGTGTTTAAGCGTGCACACCACAAACAACCAGCACAAATGATCTGAGCGCGCCCCATGTTTGTGGGCAGGCCTTTTAAAGATTAAGCCCTGCCCCACTGTCGCACCATTGGTGACGACACCCGTGACCAATCAGGCGGTGCCAGATCACCGGGTCAGGTGGGTGCCAAACCACCAATCATGATCCGCCAGGTCACGGACATGCTCAGTATGGCAAACTCTGGACTTAGACTCCGCAAGCACTGTCTCTCTCTACAACCCAGGCTTAACATTGTTAGGCACAACTACCTGGGAGATAAACAGTGCTCGTGGATCAGCTAGGCAATGGGGCTAGCGACAATGCTGGGCAGCATCAATCCCAGCTGGACAGAAATGGGAGACCACAGAAGGTCCTGGACCCATTTCAAATCCGCCACCAGACAGACACCTAACAGTGGTATTGCTGTAATCATACCATCCAAAAGAATAAAGCTGCATTATTATTTTTAAAACATGTAGAACGACATAAAAAAAATCAAAAAGCAATTCGTGAATTGTTGGTTTTTATTTATTTTGCTTCCCAAAAATCGGAAAAGAAAGTGATCAAAAAATGTCATGTGCCCGAAAATGGTACCAATAAAAACATCAACCCGTCCCGCAAAAAATAAGACTTTACATTACTCTGTTGGCAGAAATATGGAAAAATTATAGATCTCAAAATATGGCGATGCAAAAACCAGTTTTTGCAAAAAAAAAGACATCTTTTAGTGTGTGACAGCAACATAAAAACCCAACATAAATCTGGTATAGCTGTAATCGCACCGACCCAAAGTATAAAATCGTCTAATTAATTATACCGCACAAGGAACAGCGTAAAAAATTAAATAAAACCTCCTGCTGTTGATTTGCTCATTCTGTCTCCCAAAGATCGCAGTAAGACTCGGCTTACATTTTGTCCTGCGCTTTGCGATTTCACCGGGGTTTCTATGTAAATCTCTGAAATACGTGATTCAGACGCAATCCCAGGCAGAAGATTCTCTATAATGAGTCAGAAGGAGGCACTGTGGACGCCGACTGGCATATGATCCGGCAGTGTCCATCTTTTTAGGCGTGCATAAAGGTGCCGTCGGCCACAGTTTTGTGCACCTCTGAAAAGAAGGACACAGCTGATCAGAGGCCAGATGAAGTCCATAGCAACTCTGCTGCCTCATTATAGTAAATGGATCCCTTTCATGGGTAATGTAAAATGTAATGTAATGTAAATGTAAAATCTGGGGATAAAATAAAACTTTGGTAGTAAAAATGTAATTATTCTTTCTTCACTGCCCAATGGTTTAAAATTCTTTGAGGCACATGTGGTGTCAACATGCTCACTGCACCCCTAAATGAATTCATTGAGAGGTGTAGTTTGCAAAATGGGGTCTCTTATAGGGGGATTTTGCTGTTCTGGCACATTAGGGGCTCTGCCAATGTGACATGACACCGTCAAACCAGTCCAGCAAAATATGAACTCTAATATGGCGCTCCTTTCCTTCTGATCTTTACCAAGTGCCTCAAAGGTAGTTTTCAATGACATATGGGGTATCGGCATACTCAGGAGACATCTAGTTTCCAAAATGGTGTCACTTGCAGGGGGTTGCCATTGTTTAGACACATCAGGGCCTCTCCAAATGCGACATGACACCGCAGACCATTCCATCAAAGACTGCATTCCAAACCGCCACTCTTTCTTTTCTGAGCTCTGCCGTGTGCCCAAACTGTAGCTTACCCCCACATATGGGGTATTTGCGTACTCAAGAGAAATTTCACAACAAATTTTGTTTTCCATTTTTTCCTGTTACCCTTGTAAAAATGCAAAATTTGGAGCTTAAAACATTTTTGTGGGAAATATGTGAAATTTTTATTTTCACTGCTCAATGTTATAAACTTCTGTCAAGCACTTGGGGGTTCAAGGTGCTCACCACACATCTAGATAAGTTCCCTGAGGGGTCCAGTTTCCAAAATGGTGTCACTTTAGGCATAGGCATATCAGGGGCACATGGCACCCCCTATGTATTCCAGCAAATTTTGCATTCAAAAGTCAAATGCCACTCCTTCCCTTCCGAGACCTGCAGTGCACCCAAACAGTAGTTTTTGCCCACATATGGGGCGTTTGCATGTTCAGAAGAAATTGAACAACAAATTTTGGGGTCCATTTTTCCTGGTACCCTTGAAAAAATAAAAAAAAATTGGGTCTAAATTAAATTTTTTGTGAAAAAAAAAGTTACATTTTCATTTTTCTCTTCCACATTCAAAAAATTCCTGTGAAACACCTGATGGCTTAATAGACTTCTTGAATGTGGTTTTGAGTACCTTGAGGAGTGCAGTTTTTAGAATGGTGTCACGTTTGGGCATTTTCTATCATATAGACCTCTCAAAGTCACATCAAGTGGTTTTGTACATTTTGTTAGAAAAATGAGAAATTGCTGGTCAACTTTTAACCCTTTTAATTTCCTTAAAAAAATTGTATAAAAAATTGTGCTGATGTAAAGTAGACATCAACTTTTCAAAATTTTCACCAAAGTTCCATTTTTTTCACCAATAAATGCAAGTCATATTGAAGAAATTTTACCACTATCATGAAGTACGATATGTCTTGAAAAAACAGTATCAGAATTATTGGGATCCTTTTAAGCGTTCCCGAGTTATTACCACATAAAGTGACAGTGGTCAGAAATGTAAAAATTGGCCTGATCATTAAACAACCTTCAGGGGTAAAGGGGTTAACAAAAATGTCAGGATAAGAATACAGTGATGTGAGTAATTGGGCTGACTAACACTTAGGAGTTTTTTAGATGTCCAGTTAACAGACAATAACACAGAGTTTTATCTGTGTTATTCATGGTTGTAACACAAACTCATTATAGTTTATGAATCTGTGTATACATGTCCATGATTTTCTTTGTAGAACTTGTGGTCTGCAAAAACCAAATTTAGATGTGTACTTTTCATCTTATGATTTATCCTCGCCATGACTAAAACTCACCTATTTAAGTTTTTGGGACCGATTTATCAAGACCATTCTAGCTTTGCTGGGGGGCTTGATGGAGTAAAATGTTCCTGATTCATTAAGAGTTACATGCTTCTTCCTGAATCTGGAGTGTCTAATGAGTGACATGCGTCTCCATGCGTTATACCAGCAATTTTACTCCAGTCAGGGACTGGAGTGAGTTTTCTGGCATATGGAAAACCACAGCTCATCATGAATTAGATGATTTGTGGCGTCATGCCTTCACCACTCCCCCAACCCTCCCCAGCTGCACCCATTTTGGCGATTTTTCTAAGCTTTTATGCCAGAATTCTGATGTGAAGGCTTTGATAAATTGGGCCCCATGTTTCAATTAAAAACTTGGACAGCACTCAGATACTATCGTAGTATCCATTTTTTATGTTTGTTTGACAATGGCTTGAGAAACCTTACAGTATTTTTTGCCTACAAAAAAACTGATGAAGCTATAGTAAAAACTGACACATTCACGAGCTATTAATGAGGCTTAACAAACGCTTTAGACTTTTACTTGCTTTGTTTAAGAAATGTCTTTTGCCTTTGAAGAGGTTATATGATACTAGAAACACATGGCTACTTTTTATATTTCCAGAACCAATTGCAGTTACAGTGGGGGAAATAAGTATTTGATCTCTTGCTGTTTTTGTTAGTTTGCCCACTGACAAAGACATGAACAGTCTATAATTTTAAGGGTAGGTTAATTTTAACATTGAGAGATAGAATATCCAAAATAAAATCAAGAAAATCAATTACCTTTCACAACTGGGTCAGGACCCAACAAGAAGGGGGGCACTTCTAGACCTAATATTACCCAACAGGCCAGATTGCATGTATAATATATAAGTTGGGGGTCACTTGGGTAAAAGTGATCACAAAATAATAAGTTTTCATGTGTTCTTTAATAAGATGTGTAGTAGAGGGGTTACAAGGACACTAAACTTCAGGAAGGCAAATTTCCAACTGTTGAGAGATGATCTTAGTGCAATAAACTGGGACGATATCCTGAGACATAAAGCTACACAAAGCAAATGGGAGACATTTATTAGCATCCTGAATAGGACCTGTGCGCAATATATACCCTATGGGAATAAACATGCTAGAAATAGGAGGAAACCACTATGACTAAATAGAGCTGTAAGGGGCGCAATAAGTGACAAAAAGAAAGCATTTAGAGAACTAAAGCAAGTAGGTAGTGATGAGGCATTAAATAAATACAGAAAATTAAATAAATTCTGTAAAAACCCAATCAAGGCAACAAAGATTGAGACAGAAAGATTAATTGCCAGAGAAAGTAAAAATAATCCCAAAATATTCTTTAACTACATAAAAAGTAAAAAAACTAAAAAATGATAGTGTTGGCCCCCTTAAAAATAGTCTGGGTGAAATGGTGGATGAGGAAAAAACCAATATGCTAAATGATTTTTTTTAACAGTATTTACACAAGAAAATCGCAGGACAGAAAACATGATTAGTGATGACAAAAATTCTCCATTAAATGTCACTTGCTTAACCCAGCAGGAAGTACGGCGGCGTGTAAAAATCACTGAAGTTGACAAATCCCCGGGTCCATGCTGGATACACCCGCGAGTACTTCAGGAATTAAGTAACATCATAGTTAGACCATTATTTTTAATCTTTAAAGATTCCATAATAACAGGGTCTGTAGCACAGGACTGGTGTATAGCAAATGTGATGCCAATATTCAAAAAGGGGACAAAAACCGAACTTGAAAATTATAGGCCAGTAAGGATAACCTCTACTGTGGGTAAAATCCTGGAGGGTTACCTAAGAGATGCTATACTAGAGAATCTGAAGAAGAATGACGTCATGACTAGTGTTGAGCGAACATGTCGACACTGCTCGGTACTCGCCCGAGCATCACGCTACTGGGGATGTTCGGCGAGCACCGAGCATTTCCGGGTTACTCGGGCGGGAGCTCGGGTCTCCGCCCTGCATGTTTGGTGCTCTTTACAGAGCCAATGAACATGCAGGGATTGCCAGCCAGTCACTGTAATGCCGCAGCCATGTTGTTTGTGGGCATTACAGTGATTGGCTGGCCGCACAGCGTCACCTCCCAGACGATCAGCCCGTCATGATTGGTGTGTGTGGGTGTCTGTGCGTGTGTCCGCGAGTGTGTGCGGTGTCTGTGCGATGTGTGCGGGATGTGTGCGGGTGTGCGCGGTGTCTGTGCGATGTCTGCGAGTGTGTGCGGTGTCTGTGCGATGTCTGCGAGTGTGTGCGGTGTCTGTGCGATGTCTGCGAGTGTGTGCGGTGTCTGTGCGATGTGTGCGGGATGTGTGCGGGATGTGTGCGTGCAGGCAGACATAGGCCGATGTGACACTACTACTCCCATCGGCCTATGTCTGTCCCCGGTCCACTCGTGCCAGCAGGATCAGCTCGATGGGAGCAGTAGTTCCCATCAGCCTGATCCTGCTATTTAAATTGCCCTACTGTGTCCCCAATAAATTTTAAATACATGTCATTGGTGGCCAGTGGTTACCTACAATAAATTAGTTCATACGTTACCTGTCCCCGCCGATCGCCACCTAAAATAAAGTAAAAAATAAAAACTACACCTATACTCACCTAGACACCTAATTCCCCGAAGCCATCGATCTCCTGTAATAAAATATAAAATAATAAACCACAACCTTATCCTTACCCCTCCGTAGTAGTCCACGAGTGTCCCACGAAGATCTCCAGTTTAGAGCAGCCACATAGAATGTGACCACTCTGAACCGCTGCCGCCGCTAGAATGATGGGGCCGTAAGGGTTCGCCGGAGTTCAGGCAGCGCTGCTCCGGTTAGCTGCTTTATGGCCCCGCTGTACCGTGAGAAATTCCCACGGTACAGCAGTGCCGTAAAGGAGGTCTCCGGAGCTGCGCTGACTGAATGCACTCCGGTGACCTCAGTCAGTGGCTCCCGCTGCCGGGAGCGGACGTGTTCCCGGCAGCGTGAGCTTACAGCAGCCATGCACAGCTGTCACCATCTCCAGATGTGACAGATGTGCATGGGAGATCAGCGCAAGAACGTTGACAGGTAACTATTTTTTTTAGTAAACTAAGAATTAAATAAAATTGTGTGTTTTATTTCAAATAAATTATTTTTTTCTGGGTGTAGTGTGTGTTTTTTCTTTTTAACACTATGTAGGTTAGTAATGGGGGTGTCTTATAGACGCCCATCATTACTAACCTGGGCTTCATAGCAGCTGGAGCTGACATGAACCCCAACCCTATTACCCCCTGCCACCACACCAGGGCAGCGTGGAAGAGCGAGGCTAAGTGCCAGAGTTGGCGCATCCTATGGATGCGACATTTCTGGGGTGGCTGAAAGCTGGTGTTTCTAGCCTGGGAGGGGGCAAATATTCATGGCACCCTTCCTGGGCTATTAATATCAGCCCCCAGCTGTCTGCCTAGCCTTTGCTAGCTATTAAATAGGGGGTACCCCACGTCATTTTTTTGGGGGGGTCCCCCATTTTAATAGCTAGTAAAGGCTAGGTATTCAGCCGGGGGCTGATATTAGTATCCTGGGAAGTTCCGTGGGTATTACCCACTTCCCAGGCTTCAAACATCTGCCACAGTCATCTGCTTAACCTCCGCTAGAGCCTAAAATTATGGGGAATCCCCACGCCAATTTTTTTTTAAATAAATCCTTTATTTTAACACTAAATGACATTTGAGGAGTTAATAAAGATTCAGTCCCTAAATTATTATTTATTTTTTAATTAATTTTTCCCAAAAATTTTGACGTGGGCTTTGCCATATTTTTGTATGCCAGCCAGGTACAGCATCCAGCTTCTATGAACGCGCCATTTTCCGGGGTGGCAGCGGACTGCAATTTGCAGCGGGTGGGGCCCAGAAAGCTTGGGCCTCCCTGCGCTGCAGATTCCAGCGCCCAGCTGCCTAGTTGTACCTGGCTGCACACACAAATAGGGAGAAGCCCCACGTATTTTTTTTTTAAATTATTTCATGAAATTCATGAAATAATAAAGAAAAAAAGGGCTTCCCTATATTGTTGTGTCTGGCCAGGTACAAATAGGCAGCTGGTGGTTGGGCGCAGCCCGTTCCTGCCTGCTGTACCTGGCTGGACACAAATATAGTGCGAAGCCCCAAGTCAATTTTTTTTTAATTATTTCAGGAAATTCATGAAATAATTAAAAAAAAATTGATGTGGGGCTTCGCCCTATATTTGTGTCCAGCCAGGTACAGCAGGCAGGAACGGGCTATGCCCAACCACCAGCTGCCTATTTGTACCTGGCCGGACACAACAATATAGGGAAGCCCTTTTTTTTTAAAAATTATTTCATGAAATAATTAAAAAAAAATTGACGTGGGGCTTCGCACTATATTTGTGTCCAGCCAGGTACAGCAGGCAGGAATGGGCTGCCCCCAACCACCAGCTGCCTATTTGTACCTGGCTGGACACAACAATATAGGGAAGGCCTTTTTATCTTAATTATTTCATGAATTTCATGAAATAATTAAAAAAAAAAATACGTGGGGCTTCGCCCTATTTTTGTGTCCAGCCAGGTATAACTAGGCAGCTGGGCGCTGGAATCTGCAGCGCAGGGAGGCCCAAGCTTTCTGGGCCCCACCCGCTGCAAATTGCAGTCCGCTACCACCCCGGAAAATGGCGCGTTCATAGAAGCGCCATCTTCTGGCGCTGTACCCAACTCATCCAGGGCCCTGGTGCGGTGGCTCACTGGGTAATAAAGGGGTTAAGGCCAGCTTGGCATTATCAGCTGGCCCTAAGCCCGAAATTCATGGGGTCACGCCAATATTAGACATGACCACCATGAATTTCTAGTAAAGTATTTAAAAAAAACACAACACCCAGAAAAAAGTCCTTTAATTGAAATAAACACACAATTCTTTATTGTTCTAAATTAAACTATACCTACCATCACGCCCATTCCAGCTGAAGCCAACGATCTCCTGCATTAAAAGTAAAATAATAAAGCAACCTCATCCTTACCTTTCCATGGTTCCCACTACAGCTTCAGCTCTGCTTCATCGAGATGACAGGCTGGACCGCAGCAGAACGCTGCCATCCAGCCTGTCATCCCGCACACACTGAGAAGCGCAGGCATGCTTGCGCTCCTCAGTGTCTCTCTGTGACAGCATAAAGATGAGCCGAGGTCATGTCCAATGAACTCGGCTCACCTCATGCACGTCACTGACAGCATGGGAAAATTCTCCTGCACTCAGCGCTTCAGCGTGAGAATTTTCCCACGCTGTCAGTGACGTGAATGAGGTGAGGTCATGTCCAATGAACTCAGCTCACCTCATGCACGTCACTGACAGCGTGGGAAAATTCTCACGCTGAAGCGCTGAGTGCAGGAGAATTTTCCCACGCTGTCAGTGACGTGCATGAGGTGAGCCGAGTTCATTGGACATGAACTCGGCTCATCTGGATGCCGTCACAGAGAGACACTGAGGAGCGCAAGCAAGCCTGCGCTTCTCAGTGTCTGCGGGATGACAGGCTGGATGGCAGCGTTCTGCTGCGGTCCAGCCTGTCATCTCGATGTAGTAGAGCTGGAGCTGTCCTGGGAACCATGGAAAGGTAAGGATGAGGTTGCTTTATTATTTTTCTTTTATTGCAGGAGATCGTTGACTTCAGCTGGAATGGGCGTGATGGTAAGTATAGTTTAATTTAGAACAATAAAGAATTGTGTGTTTATTTCAATTAAAGGACTTTATTCTGGGTGTTTGTGTTTTTTTTTTTTAACTTTGACTATGGGGTTAGTAATGGGGGTGTCTTATAGACGCCTCTCCATTACTAACCTGGGCTTGATGTCAGCTGGCATTATAAGCTGACATCAACCCCAACCCTATTACCCCACTGCCACCGCTACAGGGCAGTGGGAAGAGCGAGGCTAAGTGCCAGAATTGGCGCATCCTATGGATGCGCCATTTCTGGGGTGGCTGACGGCTGGTGTTTCTAGCCTGGGAGGGGGCCAATATACATGGCACCCTTCCTGGGCTATTAATATCAGCCCCCAGCTGTCTGCCTAGCCTTTGCTAGCTATTAAATTAGGGGGGACCCCACGTAATTTTTTTGAGGGGGTCCCCCATTTTAATAGCTAGTAAAGGCTAGGTATTCAGCTGGGTGCTGATATTAGTTGCCTGGGATGCTCCGTGGGTATTACCCCCTTCCCAGGCTTCAAACATCTGCCCCAGCCGTCTGCTTAACCTCCGCTAGAGACTAAAATTAAGGGGAACCCCACGCCAATTTTTTTTTAAATAAATCCTTTATTTTAACGCTAAATGACAAGTACAGTAATCAACACTGTCACTGTACTTCATATATATGTGACTGACATGTTTCTATCTATATAATCTATGTGTGATTCTCTATTCCTTCTATTCTAAATTGTCGGGTACCGCTGCTGAATTGCCGGCCGGCTTTTTTAAAGAGACGGTGCATGAAAACACTATTATATTTTTAAATAAATCCTTTACACTAAATGACAAGTACAGTAAGCAACACTGTCACTGTACTTCATATATATGTGACTGACATGTTTCTATCTATCTAATCTATGTGTGAAGCTCTATTCTGTCTGTTATAAATTGTCGGGTACCGCAGCTGAATTGCCGGCCGGCTTTTTTAAAGAGACGGTGCATGAAAACACAATTATTTTTTTAAATAAATCCTTTACACTAAATGACAAGTACAGTAATCAACACTGTCACTGTACTTCATATATATGTGACTGACATGTTTCTATCTATCTAATCTATGTGTGAAGCTCTAGTCTTTCTGTTGTAAATTGTCGGGTACTGGTGTATGCCGCTGATGAATTGCCGGCTTTTCGCGTAATACATTCTACATTATTCTTAGTTGTTTTACTTCATGTAGAATTAACCTATAAGGAAAGAAAGGGTTTATTTTCATTCCGATATTTGTGTCCCATTGACTTGCATTGGTTTCCTGTATCGGAATCGGCGATATCCGATACTTTTTGGGTATCGGTCCGATCCAATCCGATACGATATTTCCTGATATCGGAAGGTATCGCTCAACACTATCCTTAACATATTTCACAGGAAAGCACTTTCACTTTCGTTTTTGAACGTTTTATTTCCTGGGGCGATCCCCATGCTGTCCCCATGTCATTTGAGCACTGTCATTATCGTTTTGGGCACTTGTTAGGCTTTTAAAAGACTGCTGGGGGAGCCGCCGCAAAAATGCTCGAGTCTCCCATAGACTAACATTGGGCTCGTTGCTCGGGTCGAGCACCCGAGTATCACGGCGAGCTCGGCCCGAGCTTCGAGCACCCGAGCATTTTAGTGCTCGCTCAACACTACTCATGACCCATTATCAACATGAGTTTACGAGGGACCGTTCTTGTCAAAATAATCTGATCAGCTTTTATGAGGAGGCAAGTTCCAGACTGGACCAAGGAAATGCAGTGGATGTTGTGTATATAGACTTTTCAAAAGCTTTTGATACGGTTCTACTCAAAAGGTTGATACATAAAATTAGAACAATGGGTATAGAGGAAAATATATGTATGTAGGTTAAGAACTGGCTCAGTGATAGGAAAAAAAGGGTGGTTATTAATGGAACACACTCAGACTGGGTCTCAGATAACAGTGGGGTACTACAAGGGTCAGTATTGGGCCCACTTCTTTTTAACATATTTATTAATGACCATGCAGGGGACATACAGAATATTATTTCAATATTTGCAGATGACACTAAACTCTGCAGGGTAATCAATACAGAGGAGAACAATTTTATATTACAGGAGGATCTATGTAAACTAGAAGCTTGGGCTGATAAATGGCAAATGAGCTTTAATGGGGATAAATGTAAGGTAATGCACTTGGGCAGAGGAAATAAAATGTATAATTATATGCTTAATTGTAAAACACTGGGCAAAACTGTAACTGAAAAAGACCTGGGTGTATTGGTGGACGACAAGCTCAAGTTTGGTGGCCAGTGTCAGGCAGCTGCTGCAAAGGCAAATAAAATAATGGGATGCATTAAAAGAGGCATAGATGCTCATGAGGAGAGCATAATTTTACCTCTATACAAGTCATTAGCGACCACACTTAGAATACTGTGTACAGTTCTGGTCTCCGGTGTATTAGAAAGACATAGCCGAACTAAAGCGGGTGCAGAGAAGAGCGACCAAGGTTATTAGAGGACTGGGAGGTCTGCAATACCAAGACAGGTTATTACACTGGGGTTATTTAATTTGGAAAAACGAAGGCTTAGGGGTGATCTTATTACTATGCACAAGTATATGAGGGGACAGTACAAAGACCTTTCTACTGATCTTTTCACTCTGAGGCCTGAGAAAGGGACAAGGGGGCATCTTCTACGTCTGGAGGAAAGAAGGTTTAATCATAATCACAGACGCGGATTCTTTACTGTAAGAGCAGTGAGACTATGAAACTCTTTGCCGCATGATGTTGTAATGAGTGATTCACTACTAAAATTCAAGAAGAGCATGGATGCCTTTCTTGAAAAGTATGATATTACAGGTTATATGTACTAGATTCCATGATAGGGCGTTGATCCAGGGAACTAGTCTGATTGTCGTATGGAGTCAGGAAGGAATTTTTTTCCCCAAGGTGGATCTTAGTTATTTGCCACATTGTTTTTTTTGCCTTCCTCTGGATCAACATATTCGGCTATGGGTTGAACTAGATGGACTTAGTCTTCCTTCAACCTTAAAAATTATGTTACTATGTGTTACTATATTGTATAAAGTAGATATTTTTTTTGCATTTTGCCGTGAGAAATAAGTATTTGATCCTCTACAAACCATTATGAGTTCTTGCTCCTACAGACCAGTTAGACACTTCTAATCAACTAGTTACCTGCATTAAAGACAGCTGTCTTACATAGTTACCTGTATAAAAGACTACTGTCTACAGACTCAATTAATCAGTCAGACTCTAACCTCTACAACATGAGCAAGACCAAAGAGCTTTCTAAGGATGTCAGGGACAAGATCATAGACCTGCACAAAGCTAGAATGGGCTACAAAACCATAAGTAAGACACTGGGTGAGAAGGAGACAATTGTTGGCGCAATAGTAAGAAAAGGAAAGAAATACAAAATGACTGTCAATCAACATCGATCTGGGGCACCATGCAAAATCTCACCTCGTGGGGTATTCTTGATCATGAGAACGGTGAGAGATCAGCCTAAAACTACACGGGGGGAACTTGTTAATGATATCCAGGCAGCTGGGACCACAATCACCAAGAAAACCATTGGTAACACATTACGTCTTAAAGGTTTCAAATCCTGCAGTGCCCACAGGGTCCCCCTGCTCAGAAAGGCACATGTGCTGGCCTATCTGAAGTTTGCCAATGAACACCTGGATGATTCTGTAAGTTATTGGGAGAAGGTGCTGTGGTCAGATGAGACAAAAATTGAGCTCTTTGGCATTAACTCAACTTGCCATGTTTGGAGGAAGAAGGATGAGTACAACCCTGAGAACATCGTCCCAACCGTGAAGCATGGTGGGAGAAACATTATACTTTGGGGGTGCTTTTCTGCAAAGGGGACATGATGACTGCACAGTACTGAAGGAACGATGGATGGGGTCTTGTATTGCGAGATTTTGGCCAACAACCTCCTTCCCTCAGTAAGAGCATTGAAGATCGGTCATGGCTGGGTCTTCCACAGAAGCACAGTAATGTCATGGAGTGGCCTAGCCAGCCTCCAGACCTTAGTCGCATAGAAAACTTATGGAGGGAGTTGAAGCGCTGAGTTGCCAAGCCACAGCCTCAAAATCTTAATGATTTAGAGATGATCTGCAAAGACTGCCAACAAGGGTTTTGACACCAAGTAATAAGTGCTGTTTGCCCGAGGGATCAAATACTTATTTCTCACTTCAAAATGCAAAAAAAAAAAATCAAATTTATACAATGTGATTTTCTTGATCTTTTTTTGGATAGTCTATCTTTCACTGTTAAAATTAACCTACCCTTAAAAATATAGACTTTTCATGTCTTTGTCAGCAAGGGATCAAATACTTATTTCCTCAACTGAATATCCATGAGATATCTGATGATAGTAAAGCTCAGATGCAATAGCACAAACAGCTTGTATAAGAATATGGAGACATTTCTTAAAGAGTTAGTCCCTCTCTGCTCATTTCCATATTGGGAAGTAGGTGAAACCTTCCTCATGCGTCGTGGTAGGTATCAATATTTGCACTGTTACCTGTCACCTCAACCTCCCAGTGCAGAAGGGAGTAGAGCAGGACAAACCTTTTAGAGAAAACAACCATGTAACAATGTATTTTTTTCCATTTTTATAAAACTTATTCAAGGATTTTTATTCTCATGCTCCATGAACTCCTGTGGTGTGAAAATAGTCATACTGGTAAATAACGGTAAATAAAATAATACAAATAGTTCTAGAATTATCTTACTATTTTGGAACTAATTTAGAATACTGATCATGGGGAAGCATATATAAGGTGACAACTCTAGCGTGTAAGTATCTAGCGGGAAAACAACAGCATTGGCAATTTGAACCCAACAGCTGCCAACCATCAACAAATATGGAGAGTGAGACAGCACATCAAGTAGAATGTCCATATGACTTTTAAAGTCCAATGATTTTTTTTCATGCTTGAGAAAAGCTGAATGGAACTGCATTGTTGCAAGGGTTAACAAAATGTTCTTTTTACTGGATGAGCTGCCTTTTATTGATTAGAGAACAAGGATATCCTATCATGTGGTACAGGGCACTGCCCTATATTGTAACACCAGCACTTAACACCTGATATTCATTGATACTGTTTGTCCTTCTGAGACCTATTCTGCTGAAAAAAAAAATAGAAAACATATGTTAGCTGAATTCAATTGAACTTTTACAACCTGTGAAAAAATATGTCATGATTAAACTGAAGCAAACTACACCAGTTTATTGCTCGTAGAAACAAATTAATTTGCTTATTTCAAAATACATGTCATTAAAGACAGATGCTCATGTGATCCTAATGTTAGGAGTATATTTGTTTATTTTTTTAACACAGTTTAATATTTAGGCTAAAATATAATGTGTTTATTAATTTAAGAATAGTGTTGAAGCTTTAGGTTTCTACTTCAAAACTCCAAATCTCCCTTTCTGTTTTGAGTAAATATGGTTACATGCACCTACCACTAGGTGGAGCTTTAGAACTTACTGCATTTACATTTAATTTTGAGCTCAATATTCAATATTTTCAAATCTGTCATCAAAATGCTTTTTTATGTCTGGAGAAATATTTTTATAATTGTGTGATGAACATATTTACACTTTCAACTTTCTTCAGTAACATCCATTCCATAAAGTTGTGGAAATTGCCAATGTATTATTCCTTTAGGTTACCTCCATTAGCAGGGTGTCTGGTAGTTCTCAGCTCAGTATGGTGCAGTGCATCCACCCGATTCTTGCTAGGTGCCCTAAGGGAATGTAGGAGGGTGTTCATCTTCTGCCAGAGTTCGACTCGAGAAATCCCTGCTCATGCTCCATACATACTCATAAAAGATGAGATTAAAGCAACCCAACAGGTTTATTGTACAGAGGTTAAATGCTGTAAAAGGCAGGGGGCAAAACAAGGAACAGCAAACAAATGATATCGCACTAACAGAACAGACATGTAATACTCTTAAAGGTACAGGATGTGATTTACAACAGGCCTGCATGCTGTCATAGCACAGGGCGATCTCTTGGGGGAAAAAAATGCAACTATATTAATATACGAATGTACCCTTCTACTTATGCTGCTGGCCACAGTTAAGAATGACACTTTCCCTTTAAGTGACAGTAGACACACTGCTAACTCAAAATATATAACCCATAAATGGCTGCAAAAATGCAAGTAATACAGTCCAACGTTGGTGCCCAGTTGCAGAAGATGTTGGCACACATACAGAAATCATTGGTGCATTTTAATGTCATAATCAAGGATAAAGCCCTTCAGTAACAGTTCTCTCATTAACCTCTTAGCAGTAGAACCACAATTTCCACTAATATCCCTTCAACAACAGTTCTCTTATAGATTCCTTAGTAGTGGAACCACAAGTCTCAGCAGGATGTACTTACTACTTGATACAGCTACTTGCTGATCACACTGATCTCCAGCTTTGGGGGCGCAAGGTTCAGATACCTGGGAACACATTCAGTGAGGGGAGGATGCATCTCTGGTAGACCAGACAGTGGTGGACATCTCCTGATAACCTGGCTGGTCTGCAGTTGTGGTCCAACTCTAAGATTATTGTCTCTCCTCACTCATTTAACTGCTGGTCAGTCAGTGTCAACTCTGTTTTCCGATCTCCAATGTCAGGCTCTCTGCAGTCTTTAACCCATTTCTGACCACGTCAGTAATAGTACGTAGCTGTGCCTTGGGACTTATGGACCAGTTACGTACTATTACGCATAATGCGATGGCGCCCACACACATGCAGTGTGGGGCCATCGCTGCCGCGTGTCAGCTGATTGTCACAGCTGACACCCGGTGCTATGTGCAGGGAGCAGTCTCGCACCACTCCCTGCACATTAACCCCCGCAATGCTGCGATCAAAATTATGCGTTCTAAAAGTCACACAGTGCTCCTTCCATTCTGAACCCTGACATGCGCCCAAACAGTGTATTTTCCCAACATATGAGGTATTGGCGTACTCAGAAGAAATTGCACAACAGTTTTTAGGTTCCATTTTCTCCTCTTACCCTTGTGAAAATAAACATTTTGGGTCTAAAAGATAATTTTTGTGGAAAAAAGCAGATTTTTTATTTTCACGGCTCCATGTTATAAACTTCTTTGAAGCACCTGGGGGTTAAGGGTGCTCACCACACATCTAGATTAGCTCCCTAAGGGGTCCAGTTTCCAAAATGGTGTCACTTATGGGGGGTTTCCACTGTTTAGGCACATCAGGGGCTTTCTAAACACAACATGGCGTCCGCTAATTATTCAAGCAAATTTTACATTCAAAAAGTCAAATGGTGCTCCTTCCCTTCTGAGCCCTGCTGTGCGGCCGAACAGTGTTTTTTCCCAACGAATGGGGTATCCACGTGCTCAGGGGAAATTGCACAACACATTTTGGGGTCAACTTTTTCCCGTTACCCCTGCAAAAGTAACAAAAATTGGGGTCTAATGTAACATTTTTGTGAAAAAAAGTTAAATGTTCATTTTTTTTTTCCCGTTCCAAAAATTCCTGTGAAGCACCTGAAAGGTTAAAAAACTTCTTGAATGTGGTTTTGAGCACCTTGAGGGGTGAAGTTTTAAGAATGGTGTCACTTTTTTGCATTTTCTGTCATAAAGACTAGTGATGGGCGAGCACTAAAATGTTTGGGCGCTCGATGCTCGGGTCGAGCAAATTGGAATGCTCGGGTGTACAACCTGAACAACGAGCCCAATGTAAGTCAAAAGGAAACTTGAGCATTTTTCAGATGCCCCCCACCCCAGTGGTCTGCAGAGGGCCTAAAAATTGCCCAAATCGATGGGAACAGTGCTCAAATTACATAGGAGCAGCATGGGGAAGACCCCTGGAAGCATTTCTGACTCCCAGGTCACTGCTGTCAACAATGTTGACAGAGGTATTACGCCACTTTTACAGACTCACAATAAAACATACAAAAACAAATACAAAATGGATTTTCCTGAGAAATATGTTAAGGAACATCCTTTCCAAGGTAATGATTTGTATATAAGGCAAAATAAATAACCAAAACCAAAAATACCCCTCCACACCTTTGGCTATGTTCACACGTAGCGTTTTTGATGCGTTTTTGCATTGCTTTCAACCAAGACAAATGCATTCACTGGGAAATGTCATTTTAACATTTTACAACCTTATCTGGCCATGTGGTGTGTGACACATCATCAGACACATGCATACAGTGCTGAAAAGACATGGGAACAGCATGGGAAGACCCTTGGAAGCATCTCTGACTCCCAGGTCACTACCTAAAAGTGTGCCCATCATAAGTGATCCTTGGCATATGCGAAGATGCCTCCCGCCATGCACCTGTCATTGCAGACTTGCAACAATCACTGTCCATGTCCATGTCCCAGTGCAGCGTTCAGTTGTCCCTACTAGTGATGAGCAAGCACTAAAATGCTCGGGTGCTCGAAGCTCTGGTCGAGCACATTGGAATACTTGGGTGCTCGACCCGAGCAACGAGCCCAATGTAAGTCTATGCGAAGCTCGAGCATTTTTCTGGCGGTCCACCCCGGTGGACTGCAGAAAGTCAAAAATTGCCAAAATCGATGGGAACAGTGCTCAATTAAACAGCAGGCAGGCAGAATATAAAGGCAGACAGGCAGGCAGGGTATATAGGAGGGTGCATGAAATGCATAGCAGGGCACTTGGAACACACTAGTGCCCTCCAATTTTCATGCACCCTTCTCTTTAAAAAAGCCGGCAATTCAGTAGCAACATCGGTACCCGACAATTTAGAACAGAAAGAATAGCTAGTAAAGGCTAGGTATTCAGCTGGGGGCTGATATTAGTAGCCAGGGAAGCCCCGTGGGTATTAGACCCTTCCCAGGCTTCAATTATCAGCCCAGCAGTCTGCTTAACCTCCGTTAGAGACTAAAATTATGGGGAACCCGACGCCAATTTTTTTTTTAATAAATCCTTTATTTTAACACTAAATGACAAGTACAGTAACCAACACTGTCACTGTACTTATTATATATGTGACTGACATGTTTCTATATATCTAATCTATGTGTGATGCTCTATTCTTTCTGTTCGAAATTGTCGGGTACCGATGATGAATTGCCGGCCGGCTTTTTTAAAGAGACGGGTGCATGAAAACACTATTATTTTTTTTTAATAAATCCTTTATTTTAACACTAAATGACAAGTACAGTAACCAACACTGTCACTGTACTTATTATATATGTGACTGACATGTTTCTATATATCTCACCTCTGGTGTGCCCTAGCTTCTACATCAGGAGAGTTCATGATAGCGCTAACATTGCAGCTGCTCTGGGGCTCTTGAGCGGGGGAGAAAGGTGAGCCCACAGGTTCAAATCCTCTGGTGGGCCCATTGTTTTTCAATCTGAAACAGCTTCTCAGTGGGAGTTGTATTTCACCACAGCCATATTCTTTAGCTCGGTGAAAGGATTGGCAGAGAGGGAAACCATTTCTACTCTGGCTGTCATTTCTCCATAACCAGGTTCCACCCATTGTCACACACGACCATGCCTGGCTGTATATTCAGCTGTGAGAGCCACAGATCAGGCTGCTGTGTTACGGCTTTCAACAACTCTGCAGCGCTGGGCGGTTTGTCACCTAAGCATTAAGCATGTTATCTTCAGCACAGCCTGTTGCTGCTTGGCCAAGGCAGTGCTGCAGTGCTTTCAGCTTGTGACTAATGTGGTCATTTTGGAGATGGAGGAGGAGGTGCAAGAGCTGAATAATGTGATTACATTGAGGTTACATTGGTGACTCTGTTTTTTATACTAAAGAAAGATCCTACTGTTTTGTTTTTTTTTTTACGTTATTTTTTAAGACAAATGCATTCACCGGGAAATGTCATTTTAACATTTTACAACCTTATCTGGCCATGTGGTGTGTGACACATCATCAGACACATCCTGTTTCATTTATGATGGAGGGACTCTGAAAGTCACAAAGCCTACTTTTATAGGGCCCTCAGGCGGCCCTTACTATTCTTAAAAGGCTAGCAGTCGGCCCTCGCTATTGTTAGAGAGCGGTCATCCGGCTAATCTTTGTTGTTTCCATTATTAACAAGTGGGTCTCCTATACTGTTATTGCATATGCAGTGACTTCAAAGGCTGCCAAAAATTCGGACGCAACCCAATACCCCTTTGAAGAGACATAGAGGAGGATCTCAGTAAAAAAAATGCTCTCATTATAAAGGAGCGGATCTTCTATAGTGGTAATGCCCATGCTGTGACTTCAAAGGCTGCCAAAAATTCGGACGCAACCCAATACCCCTTTGAAGAGACATAGAGGAGGATCTCAGTAAAAAAAATGCTCTCATTATAAAGGAGCGGGTCTCCTATAGTGGTAATGCCCATGCTGTGACTGCAAGGGCTGCCAAAATGTGGGAAAAACCCCACTAAGAATTAAAAGACACATAAAGCAGAGAAACAGTAACTAGTATGAAATGTTCCCATTAGAAAGGAGAGTGTCTACTCTACAGTTATAGGGTATGCAGTGAGTCCAACGGCTGCCAAAATTTAGAAAAAAAAACACTAAGAATTTAAAGACACATAGAGCAGGGCCACAGTAACGAGTATGTTCCCATTATAAACAAGAGGATCTGCTATACAGTTATAGGGTCTGCAGAGAGTCCAACGGCTGACCAAATTTAGGAAAAACCCCACTAACAATTTAAAGACAAATAGAGCAGGGCCACAGTAACGAGTATGACATGTTCCCATGAGGCTACATGCCCGCTTTGCGTTTTTCAAGCATTTTTGCCACGTAATTTCCGCCACGTATTTTCCGCAGCAAAAACGCTTTAAAAACGCTTGGTAATACGTGTCCCATGGTCCCCAATGATAATGTGCTGTGCACATACTGCGGAAGTTTCCGCTGCGGATTATCATTGCGGAAAAATACGCAGCATGTCCATTAATTTTGCGGACATGCAGCGTAATTGCCGACATTGACTTGCAATGAATCGCTTAATATCCGCATGACTACATCTGCACATGCGGATTTTAAATGATTCAATATGCAGATGGTACCCAGGTCTGGAGAATAGGAGACTCTCCTCTAGACACAGGTACCATAGTACCTGTAAAAAAAGAATTTAAAATAAAAAAATACATTATACTTACCTTCTGATGTCCCCCGGTCTCCTGTACGATGCGTACGGTCTCTTGTACGGCTCTCGATGGGCTAAAAGGACCAGGGGTGAAGTCATTTAGTCATGTGACAGGTCACGCGACCACCGACGTACTTTTTAAACCATTGCGAGCCATACAAGAGACCGGACTCATTGTACAGGAGACCGGGGGCCATCGGAAGGTAAGTATAATATTTATTTTTTATTTTTTACCATTTTTATTCTTTTTTTTGACTAATAACTTGGTCACACTATATAAATCGATGCAGGTTGTATGGATTTATATAGTGTGACCAAGTTGTTAAGCACTTTTCCAAGTGATGCTAAAATCGCTTGGAAAAGCGCTTGATAACCCACATGCAGAAATGCATGCAAAAATGCTTGACAAACGCTTCTTCCTGGCAGGAAAAACGCATGTAAAATCCGCATGCATTTTTCCTGCCAGAGAGATGTAAAAAAAATCTGCAGCATTTCTGCATCGTGGGCCCTTGGCCTTAGAAAGCAGACGGTTTGCTATACAGTTATAGGGTATGGAGTGAGTCCAACGGCTGACCAAACTTAGGAAAAACCCCACTAAGAATTTAAATACACCTAGAGCAGGGCAAAAGTAACGAGTACGACATGTTCCCATTAGAAATAAGAGGGTCTGCTAAACAGTTATAGGGTATGCAGTGAGTCCAATGGCTGACCAAATTTATGAAAAACCCCACAAAGAATTTAAAGACACATAGAGCAGGTCCACAGTAATGAGTATAACATGTTTCCATTAGAAAGAAGAGGGTCTGCTATACAGTTATAGGGTATGCAGTGAGTCCAAAGGCTGACCAAATTTATGAAAAACCCCACTAAGAATTTAAAGACACGTAGAGCAGGGCCACAGTAACGAGTATAACATGTTTCCATTAGAAAGAAGAGGGTCTGATACACAGTTATAGGGTATGCAGTGAGTCCAACGGCTGACCAAATTTAGGAAAAATCCCACTAAGAATTTAAAGACACATAAAGCAGGGCCACAGTGATGAAAAATTCCCATTAGAAAGGAGAGCGTTGGCCTATGCAGTGAATGCAAGGGCTGCCTATAATTGTGAGGCGCTCCAATGCCCCTTGGTAGAGACTTAGAGGGCCTGATAAATAATTTTTCTCATTAGAAAGGAACGGGTCTCCTATACTCGTAATGCCCATGCAAGTGAATGGGCTAATAAACATTTACCCCTGGGGGCTATACATGAACATACTGTACAACATTTTTTTTTATGGGCGTCATAAACACACTCTAAAAAAATGATGTGGATGTTGCATCACGGACCATGTGTGGATGTGACTAGGTGCATGGGAATACACCTCCCAAAAATAGACACTGGATTTGACTGTTGGTGGTGTTGAGAAGTCTGGCCCAATCCAGCCCACTTTTATAAGAGTTAGCCTGTCAGCATTTTCAGTTAACAGGCAGATGCGCTTATCAGTTATAATTTCACCAGCAGCACTAAAAAACAGCTCTGATAAAACTCTGGCAGCAGGGCAGGCAAGGACCTCCAAGGTGTAGAGAGCCAGTTCATTACACGTATCCAGCTTGGATACCCAATAATTATAAGGCACAAAGGAATCACGGAGGACGTTGGTACGGTCGGCAAGGTACTCCCTCAGCATGTTCCCAAACTTTGTACTCCTTGTGAGAGTACCCCGTGTCTCAGGGCTTGTGCAATAGGAGGGGCTGAGAAAATTCTCCCAGAACTTTGACAGTCTTCCCCTGCCTCTGCTGGATTGAAGTTGTGTCTCTCTTGCCTGTACTCTTTGGTTGTCCAACGAAGTGTGACCTCTGCCGCCACCGTTTTCAGATGGGAATTTTTTTAATAGTTCCGCAACAAGGGCCACCTGGTACTGCCCCATTTTTGTAGACCTGTCCACCTCAGGAATAAGAGATATAAAGTTCTCCTTGTAGCGTGGGTCTAGAAGTGTCACCAACCAGTAATGTCTGTCACTCAAAATTTTGAGAACACGACGGTCATGGGAAAGGCAGCGTAACATAAACTCAGCCATGCATGCCAGACTGCTAACAGGCAAGACTTCCGTGTCCTCACCAAGAGGACGACAGACCATGCACTCCTCCTCGTCCTCCTCTCTGTCCTCAGGCCATCCACGCTGAACAGACGGTATGACAGTTGTGCAGGTAGTACCGTCTATAGAGCATGAAACTAGCTCCTGTTCTTCCTCCTCCTCCTCTTCCTCATTGTCACCCAATCCACGTTGGGATGAGATGAGGCTGGGCTGTGTGTAATCATGGTTCCTTGCTCCATCTCATCGTACTCCACCTGCAATGCATCCTCTTTGATTGTGAGCAGAGAGCATTTCAGAAGCGGGATGATGATGCTAATTATGGCGTCATCGCCACTCACCATTTTGGTGGAGTCCTTAAAGTTTTGGAGCATGGTACATAGGTCTGACATCCATGTTCACTCCTGAGGTCTTATGCGTGGAGTCTGAACTGGATACTGATGGCCTTTTTGATGCTGGTACTCAACAACTGCCCTGTTCTGCTCACAAATCCTTACCAACATCTGCAGCGTAGAGTTCCAATGCGTGGGGACATCACACACTAGTCTGTGAGCTGGAAGCAGAAAACGCTGCTGAAACACGGCAAGGGCGGCGGAACCTGTAGGTGAATTTCTAAAATGGGCACACAGGCGGAGTACTTTAACAAGCAGATCCAGCAGCTCCGGGTAGGATTTGAGAAATCGCTGAACCACAAGGTTAAGCACAAGGGCCAGGCATGGTATGTGTGTGAGCTCGCCTCGCCTCACAGCCACCACCAGGTTCCGGCCATTGTTACAGCCACAGATCTGCCTACTCTTTCAGAGCTGTCCACAACTCTTCAGCATTGTGCGGTTTGTCACCTGAGCATATTAGCTACAACACAGCATGTTACCGCTTGGCCGAGTCAGTGCTGCAGTGCTTCCAGCTTGTGACTGATCTAGTCATTTCGGAGATGGAGGCTGAAGAGGAGGAGGAGGCTGAGGAGGATGAGGTGCAGGAGCTGTAGACTGTGGGGGCAACCCTGATTGACCTAGGGCCTATGATCCTTGGCGTAGGGAGGACGCGTTCCGTCCCAAGGTCCGACTGGGTCCTAGCTTCCATTATATTAACCCAGTGTGCCGTCTGCGAGATGTACCATTCCTGCCCACAAGCACTTGTCCACGTGTCGGTGGTTAGGTGGAATTTCCCGGAAGCTGTGCTGTTGAGGGCATGGCTAATGTTTTGGAACACGTACTTGTGTTATGTGGGGACAGCACACTGGGAGAAATAGTGGCGACTGGGGACCGAGTACCGAGGAACGGCCGCCGCCATCAAGTTCCGGAATGCTGCCATCTCCACGAGCCTAAAATGCAACATTTTGAGTGCAAGCAGTCACGAAATGTGTAAATTTAGTAATGTGGCCTGTGGGGCGTTGGCTGCGTATTTTCGCTTGCGTTCCAAGGACTTGGGTATGGACAACTGAAGTCTGCGCTGGGACAAGGACTGAGGTATGGACAACTGAAGGCTGCGCTTCCTAATGCTGGTACTTGAGAGTGTGCAATGACAGGTGCAGGGCAGGAGGCATCTTTGCATGCACCGTGGATAGAGGATTGGCTTGCATGCACAACAGCGGAAGAAGCAGTGGTGCCACCCGCAGACACTGTTCCTGAATCCTGGGGTTCGGCCAACAAAGTCGGGTGCTTTGCTGCCTTGTGCCTGATCATGCTGGTGGTGATCAGGCTGCTAGTTTTGCCTCCCCTGCTGATGCTGGCCTGGCAGGTGGTGCAAATGGCCTTTTTGGGGTTATCGGCAGAGTCTTTAAAAAACAACCAGACTTGGGAAGATCTAATAGTTGTACTGGCAACTTTCTTTGTGCTGGTGTAACGGGGAACAGTTGCCTGCCTTCTGTCTGCGACCACTACACTGCTTCTTCCTGCCTGTTGTGGTGCTCTGTCTCCCTCCCCCTGTGTGCTGCTCTCCTCGCTCTGCATGTCCTCCTGCCAGGTTGGCTCAGTTACTATATCATCCATCACCTCGTCTTCCTCTTCTGCACTCTGGTCCTCCTCCTGACTTTCTGGCGATTGTGTCTCATCATCGTCCACCTCTTGTGACACTCTCCCACCGTCGCCTTCATGTGACCGTGGTTGCTCAAATATTTAGACATCGCTATATGCGATCTCCTCTTGCCCCACTTCAAGTGGACTGGGTGAGAGGCCCGAATCTATAAATGGAAAAGTGAACAGATAATCGGAGTGTGGGATCAGTTGTCTCTGGGCACTTGGCATGGTGGGAGGAATGAGATTCAGGGTGAGGAATATGCGGTCCAGACTCACAGGTACAGAGAATTGACCGTGTGGAAGACAAGGTGGTGGTGGTGGTGGCTAAGTGACTGGAAAGATAATCTGCTATCCAACCAATAACCTTTTCACTCTGCTCTGTATTTAATAGTGGTGTTCTGAAGTCTACTATTAATTGGGATAGGAAGGTCAAGCGAGAAGATGTAGGTGTTTGTTGTGGCATAATTTCAGCTTGCCCAGGGCCTAAGCCTCTGCATGCACCATTACCATCACATCCAGTTCCCCGTCCCTTGCCACGTGCCTTGCCAATTTTAAATAGAGGACAATATCTGCCACGCTCACTACGATTGACTGAATTTGGAGCGAACTTATATGTGATCCATGTGATGGACCAACCACAGTTTTAAATACCTGGCCTGTAGGTAACTATTTTGAAAAGCAAACTGGTGTCAATAGCTTCACTGACACACTGAAATACATTTTTAATGGAGGTCAGAAATGGCAGTATTTTCTGAAAACGTATATGTGATCCGAGTGACAGAGAAAACACAGTTTTAAATACCTGGCCTGTAGGTAACTATTTTGAAAAGCAAACTGGTGTCAGTAGCTTCACTGACACAATGAAATAAATTTTTAATGGAGGCCAGAAATGGCAGTATTTTCTGAAAACGTATACAGTATGTGATCCGTGTGATGGAGAAAACACGGTTTTAAATACCTGGCCTGTAGGTAACTATTTTGAATAGCAAACTGGTGTCAACAGTTTCACTGGCACACTGAAGCAAATGTTTAACAGAGGCCAGAAATTGAAGTATTTTCTGAAAAAGTATATGTGATCCATGTGACGGACAAACCACAGTTTTAAATACCTGGCCTGTAGGTAACTATTTTGAACAGCAAACTGGTGTCAATAGCTTCACTGACACACTGAAACAAACTTTTAACGGAGGCCAGAAATGGCAGTATTTTCTGAAAAAGTATATGAGATCTGTGTGATGGAGAAAACTCAGTTTTAAATATTTGGCCTGTAGGTAACTATTTTGAACAGCAAACTGGTGTCAATAGCTTCACTGACACACTGAAAATTTTTTTTAATGGAGGCCAGAAATGGCAGTTTTTTTCAGCGCAGTTATATGTGATCCATGTGACGGACAAACCACAGTTTTAAATAGCTGGACTTTTAGCGCTTTAATATGGAAAGGACCTGGCTATATTCTGCAGTGCCAACAAGTAAATGGCGCAGAAAAATGGTGTTCTCTGGATTGCTTTTTAAGCAAAAAATGAGGATTAGATCCAAAAAAAAATTATTCCTGGCCCCTGAGACCTGGGCCTATTTCTAGAAATATCTAATAGCAGCAGACAAAACTGGAATGGACCCTCTTGTGCTATGTGCACTGCAGTCTGCTATATACCCTGCCTGCCTATATACCCTGCCTGCCTATATACACTGCCTGCCTGATATCTCTGCGGATGGATTATTCCTCAGAAGGAATGTTTGTTGAGATGGATATGTGTCTCTAATATAGTCTGTACACATGCACTAACAAGAAACAAGCAAATCTCTCCCTAGCTCAGCAGCACCTCTCCCTACACTGTCTGATTCTGAAGTGACTGTGACTAGCATGGCGGCCCCAGGTCTGATATAGACCTGATGACACTATGCGGCTAGCCAATCACTGTAATGCCACAACCAACATGGCTGCGGCATTACAGTGAGTGGCAGGCAATCCCTGCATGTTCATTGGCTCTGTAAAGAGTGCCAAGCATGCAGGGAGGGAACCTGCGCTCCCGCTGAGCAACCCCGGAAATACTTGGCGAGGGCCGAGCATCTCGATCAGTGAGATGCTCGGGAAAGCACCGAGCAGTAGTGAGCATGCTCGCTCATCACTAATAAAGACCCCTCAAAGTCACTTCAAATGTGATGTGTTACCTAAAAAAATGTTTTTGCAAATTTTGTTGTAAAAATGAGAAATCGCAGGTCAAATTTATCTCTTATAGCTCCCTAATAAAAAAAAATTTGGTTCCAAAATTGTGCTGATGTATAGTAGACATGTTGGAAATGTTATTTATTATCTATTTTGTGTGATATATCTCTTTGATTTAAGGGCATAAAAATTAAAATTTTTGAAAATTGAGAAATTTTCACAATTTGCGCCAAATTTCTGATTTTTTTACAAATAAACTCAAGTGATATAGAAGAAATGTTACCACTATCATGAAGTACAATATGTCACAAAAAAAAATCTCTGAATCAGCGGGATCCATTGAAGCATTCCAGAGTAATTACCTCATAAAGTGACAGTGGTAAGATTTGTAAAAATTGGCCCAGTCATTAACGTGCAAACCATACTCTGGGGTAAAGTGGTTAATGAAGGAGCAAACACATATCTTACGTGCTACTCCTCCTCTTCCAGGATGAAAAAAGGAGAAAAGGCTGCTGGAAGTTGTAGTCTATAGCAGTCCAGCACAAGAAGCATTAATGTATGCTTTGGTGAATGTCTGTTTATTCTTCACTGCAAACAAAACACTCACTGCAGGTGTTACACAAGTTTATTGCAGCACCATATTGCAGCATTTGCATTACTTACCTATGCTATTTACATAGAGTGCCTGCTAATACATATGTTATTAAAAATTATCAATATATTCTGTATTTTTAACAAGTTGGAACTTAAATTGAATATTCATAATCAATCACTGTATTAAAATATATGCATACAATTAAGGATATACAGATGTAGCAAACATCAAGCAAACCACCTGTCAGCTATTTTACAGGGAATCTGTCACCAGGTTTTTGCTAGCTCATGTGAGAGGAGCATCATGTACGGACAGAGACCCTTATTCCAACAATGTATTACTTAGTTTACTGGGTGCAGCAGTTGTGACACAATGAGAGTTCTTAAATGTAGGATGAAGCAGAGATGAAAGAGCTGCCCTTGCCCACACCAGGTTCTGTATATATATTGTCTATAGACAGAGAGCTGCTTATCTTAAAAGGCTGCAGAGTCAGATAAGGGCCTCATGAGCTGCCATAGCTGCTGTAGTCCAAGCAGTGATAATGGCCTGGCAATAAAACCTTCAGTGAGTAAACAACAACACAAAACTTGATAAGTGACACATTGCTGAATTCCATGTTTTAACCCCTACAACATGCTATTCTCAGATTACATAGAAAGGGGTTGAAGGGAAGCTGTCAGCAGGTTTTTTTTATAACATTATATGTACTAATACGCATCTGTGAACTGGGCTTTTTGGGCCAGATACGTATTAGTATGCCCTGGCAATTGCACCCGCACACAGGCTGTGCAGGCATGATCGCCACTGGGTGTCAGCTGATTCTCACAGTGCTGCACCGCTCTCAACACATTAACCCCCAAAATGCTGCCATCGAAGTCGATCGCAGCAATCTTGGATCAAAGAGAGGTAAGCGGCGCTTACTTACCTCCTCTCTGACATCTCTGCCGGGTCCCGGTGGTTGTCATTGTGACTCGATGTCGTTATGACGACATCCGGGTCACCAGACAGCAAGAAGTTACTTTGATCATGCGCAGTGCGCACCTTGTGATGTGATGTGGTCCCTAAAAAAATGGTTTTGTTAATTTTGTTGGAAAAATGAGAAATCGCTGGTCAAATTTTAACCCTTATAGCTTCCTAACAAAAAAAAAATTTGGTTACAAAATTGCGCTGATGTAATGTAGACATGTGGGAAAGATTATTTGTTAACTATTTTTTGTGACATATCTCTCTGATTTAAGGACATGAAAATTCAAAATTTGAAAATTGCGAAATTTTCTCATTTTCGCCAAATTTCCATTTTTTTCACAAATAAACGCAAGTCATATCAGAGAAATTTTATCACTATCTTGAAGTACAATATGTCACGAAAAAATAATCTCAAAATAAGTGGGATCTGTTGAAGCGTTCTAGAGTTATTACCTCATAAAATGACAGTGGTCAGAATTTTAAGTTTTTTTTAGTGCGTCCAGGGATCCCCCGAAGAGCATCCATGCAGTGTGACCAATTGCGCTTATGTGAACATATGAAGGACGCTAGTCCCATTTTATATGCGTCATAAAGGGAGGGGTGTCACAGGTGGAGGTGATGTACAGTACAGACCAAAAGTTTGGACACACCTTCTCATTTAAAGATTTTTCTGTATTTTCATGACTATGAAAAGTGTACATTCACACTGAAGGCATCAAAACTATGAATTAACACATGTGGAATTATATACTTAACAAAAAAGTGTGAAACAACTGAAAATATGTCTTATATTCTAGGTTCTTCAAAGTAGCCACCTTTTGCTTTGATGACTGCTTTGAAGACTCTTGGCATTCTCTTGATGAGCTTCAATAGGTAGTCACTGGAAATGGCTTTCACTTCACAGGTGTGCGCTGTCAGGTTTAATAAGTGGGATTTCTTGCCTTATAAATGGGGTTGGGACCATCAGTTGTGTTGTGCAGATGTCTGGTAGATACACAGCTGATAGCTCTACTGAATAGACTGTTAGAATTTGTTTTATGGCAAGAAAAAAGCAGCTAAGTAAAGAAAAGAGAATGCCAAGAGTGTGCAAAGCAGTCATCAAAGCAAAAGGTGGCTACTTTGAAGAACCTAGAATATAAGACATATTTTCTGTTGTTTCACACTTTTTTGTTAAGTATATAATTCCACATGTGTTAATTAGTGTTGAGCCACCCCCGTAGTGTTCGAGTTCGGTTCGGTTCGTCGAACACCCGTGTGTTCGCCGAACTGTTCGTCGAACTGTTCGTCGAACACCTTCGAACACCGTTAAAACCAATGGCAGGCAAACAAAAACACATAGAAACACATAGAAAACACCTTCAAAGGTGTCCAAAAGCTGACAAACTGCTCAGAAGACATAACTAACACATGGAAAAGTGACAAGTACATATAGTCATGCGAAAATAAAAGAGGTGGAGGAGTAAAAGGAGGGGGAGACACAGATATAGGCATGTCATGCCCTTCTAAAATCCAAAAAGTGAGAAGCCGACACGGCCAGTCCGCTCCTGCCCGTGCCACCTCCGTGTCGCCGGGTTTGTGCCAGAGCCGCGGTGAACCCTGACGGCCAGCCCCCCTCTCCCAATACTGGTGCCTGTCCGCTGGTGGGTCGAGCGAGCCCCCCTGTGGTGGAGGCAGCTCTAAGCTTTTTAATTTAAATTGTCTCTCTAATTTGAATGAATACACTTTAAATCCATTTACAAGGATCTATTGGAGGGCAAGTCTCATGCCAGCAGCCGCGTAATTCCAGCTCCAGTAGCGTCCACTAAAGCTGCTGCAGTTAAAAAGCTTTTATAAGGATCGAGCTCGGCTGTCCACCGCAAGGCATCCTAGTGCCAGTCCCAGCCCCTATGCCTTGGGGTGCCTCCTGATGCTCTTCACTAAGTATCCCATGGTCCCGAATCATTTCCTTTGAAAAAATTAAGTGTCTAAACTACAGGTGGTGTAGCTTGCTTAACAGCCGGGATAATCCGCTGACTAGCAGACACTGCTACTAGGCACAAAGTATTTCCTGGGCTAGATGCAGTTAAAAATTTGTAATTAGATACTCTCGTTGGATGCTGAGAAAGCATTCCATAGAGTCTCCTGGCACGCCATATATGATTCTCTTAAAAAGCTTGGGGTAGGGGTCTAGGGGACCCTTTTATAGCCAAAATCACGGCCCTGTATCGCAATACGTCACCTAGGCTGAAGATAAATGGAACTGTAGCACCCTGAGGGCTCGGTTGCTACAGACGTATTGCACCTCACCCAGAGGTGTGATATCTCACTCTCAGGTAAGGATGGAGTGTGGATCAGGACCCGACACCTGCATGCATTACACCACATTGCCGTGGGGCAGGGCGACCAATATGCCCCTGAGATGGGCACGACAGTCCCTGTCCCTGGCTGGAGTGGGGGGAGGGAACACTGAGGAAGGGGAACCCTGTAGTGCAGGAGCAGGGAGGAAGCAGTTCCTGGGTGCATTGAGAAGGGAGTATAAAAGGTGGGCACCATCTTAGTTCAGTGCAGAGAAGTCTGAGCAGAAGTGGCAGGGAGAAGGGGCTCTGCATGAGCTCTGCTCTGGAGGTGGGCCTAGTAACAGAGGCCCAGGCCTGGAAGAGGGAGAAGGAAGGAAGAGGAGCGGAGAAGGCTCCAGGAACGAGGAATGAAGGGATCCCAGGGGTGCGGATGGGCGAGTCGCCACCGCACGCCCGAATCCACCTCCGTGGAGGGGTCAGGCCAAAGGGGGAGACCGGTCCCCGAACTAGTGGTGGCAGGAAACGACCCTCAGCTAGAAACCGGAGGCTCTGACATTTTATGTGGCGCAGCCCCTCGCTACACCCGCTAGGAAGGCACCACATAGGGTCAGGGAAACTGGCGCCAAGTTTACCAAGAGGAGGCCCGAGGCAGCCGGACAGAAGTGTTGGTAAGAAAGGCCAGACAAAGGACACACAAAGGGGGTCCTGTGAAGTGCTCCAAAGTTATCTGGGAGTTGTCTGAGCCCCTCACCTGGTGAGCACAGTACGACGTGGGCAGCCGTTACCTGCAGACGTGGTCTGGATAATAAGAACTGTGAGTAAAGGCCCTGGACTGCATCACTGACTCCGTGTCGTTACTGCTGCTGCCCTGCACCATCACCCCCATCCTCCGCATATACTGCCCTGAGGCTATACTCCTCCCGTGGGGAGTTATGCTACGCTCTGCTGCACCCACAACACCAGCCTCAGCGGTCTGCCCTGTAGCAGCGGTTCACTCTGACCGCAATCCACGGGTGGCGTAGTCGGACATTTAAACATCAAAACCACATAAATAGTTCCGCCACTGGTTTGACCGCCCTGAGCCACGGAACCGGGTCGCCGCCACGAAGACTACAACCACCAGCATCCACCAAAAAGGGTCCGGCTCCGGGTGTCCCAAGGCCCAGGGGGTGCATCAGAACATTTTCATCACCTTTCACAATCACCAATGGGACAAGGCAGGGATGTCCTCTGTCCCCTCTCTTATACATCCTAGTGACGGAGCACCTGCTCTCATCAATTCGCCATAACCCCAATATTAGGTGGATTGAGGTGGGAGGCACCGAGTACAAGTGCTCTCTATTTTCTGATGATGTCCTAGTATATATCACTCAATCACATATATCCATCCCTGCTGTTATGGCTGAAATAGATCACTTTGTTACATGGTCAAATTTTAAAATCAATGCAGCGAAGTCTGAGGCCCTCGATGTCTCCCTCCCCAAATCCATATAGGATTCCATCCAGTCCAACTTTCCCTTTGCCTGTCCCTCACAGGGTATCAAATACTTAGGAATTCCTATTCATAGAGACCTCTCCCATCTATGTTATCTTAATTTTGGGCCCTTTATTGAACAACTCCATACAGACCACGGTTGGCAAGTTAGAACTGTAAGATTCACTACGTGAACCGCTGGTGTTTTGTGGAAAAGCACATGTACACTGCGTTCCAAATTATTATGCAAAAAGTGTTTAGGAGTGATAAGGGAAGAATTTGTTTGTTTGTCAGTTAAACTCATTGATGGTGATGTGTGTCAGGGCTCTTTATATCACTGTAAGCAATTGCAGACACCTGTGCTAATTAGTTTGGCAGGTGTGTCCAATGAAAGGCAAGACTACTTAAGAAGGCTCTCTCACATTATTAAGCAGCCTACATTTTCTGCCAAAATGGGAAAGAAAAAGGATGTGTCGGCTGCTGAGAAGCAACAAATTGTGGAGTGTTTAGGTCAAGGCATAACTACAATCAACATTGTGCGATGATCAGGATGAAGTGTCTTGGCAATCAAGAAGTATGTAGCTGATTCACAGTACACACGTGTGCGTGCTGATAAGGGCAAATTGAGGACTCTTTCCTACAGGCAATTACGTCGGTTGAAAGAGCAGCGGCAAAAAAGCCTTGTCATAGCAGCAGACAAGTTTTTGAAGCTGCTTGTGCCTCCAACGTCCCCCGAACAACAAGATGCAGGGTCCTTCAGAGGTTTGCAGCTGTGCATACGCCATCCTGTCGACCTCCTCTATCCACTTCACACAAGCAGAAACGGCTCCAGTGGGCCAAACATTACATGAAGACTGATTTCAAAACTGTTTTGTTCACGGATGAGTGCCATGCAGCGCTCGATGGTCCAGATGGATGGAGTGGAGGATGGCTGGTTGATGGACACCCCACGCAAACACGGCTACAGCGCCAACAAGGAGGATGTGGAGTAATGTTTTGGGCTGGAATCATGGGGAGAGAGATTGTCGGCCCCTTTAGGATCCCTGAAGGCGCTAAAGATGAACTCCATAATGTATGTGGATTTTCTCAAACAGCACTTCCTGCCATGGTTCAAGAAGAAGAACTGTGTATTTCACAGCAAGATCATTTTTCTGCATGATAATGCACCATCTCATGCTGCACATAAAACATCTGCATCTCTGGCTGATATGGGCATAAAAGGGGACAAACTTATGGTGTGACCCCCATGCTCCACTAACCTCTACCCCATTCAGAACCTTTGGAGCATCATTAAAAGGAGTGTCTATGATGGCGGGAGGCAGTTCACATCTAAGCAACAGCTCTGGGAGGGTATTCTGTCCTCATGCAAAACAATTGAAGCAGAAACCATCCAAAACCTGACAAATTCAATGGACGAGAGAGTTCAGAAGCTCCTTTCGAACAAGGGGTTCTATGTGAAAATGTAACATCACCTAGAATAAAGTTTTGAGTTGAAAACTGTTTGATTTCAGTTTCTAACAACCTGCTAATGCTTATAATTTCAAAAATTACCATTTTTTTGGTCTTTATTAAAATGAAAAGGTTGATCAAAAAGTTTGGGGGATCTAAGAGTGTGGCAACCCAGTAGTCATGATTACTTCGAATTCTGACAATATGAGGGTCATGCTGCAGGTAGTACAGCAAGAAGGCACTTATGTGTCTTGCGCATCTCGGAGCCCCAAAATTATTTTCCGGGCTAGATGCAGCTAAAAATTATTTTTAATTTTAAATCTGGTGAAGCTTTATTATAGATGGCCTAATAGGATCAGTGCTGCACACTGCTACAAAGCCCAAATTATTTTCCAGTCAAGATACAGATAAACATGATTAGTAATTTGAAAGCTTAAAACGGTTGGTAGGGTGATTTTAACCAATCATCAAGCTTTTACTCTCCCCAGGATGACACAGGGGTAGAAAAGTCGTTTCGGATCCATGATTTGTTCATCTTTATGAACGTGAGTCTGTCTACATTATCAGTGGAGAGCCGCGTGCGCTTATCTGTCAGCACACCACCAGCAGCGCTGAACACACGTTCAGACAGAACGCTGGCTGCGGGGCATGACAAGATCTCCAAGGCGTAAGTGGCTAGCTCTGGCCATTTATCCAGATTGGAAGCCCAAAAAGAGCAAGGGTCCAGTGACACAGTCGTGGCTTCAATGTTTACTTGGAGATACTCCTGTACCATCGTCTCTAGGCGTTGACTATGTGTCAGACTTCTTGTCTCCTGTGGCCTTGCAAAGGATGGGCTAAAAAAGTGGTGAAATGATTCCGCAAAATTGATGTTACCAGCAGATACTGTGGTTCTGTTACGGTTTGAGTGCTGAACACTTGACGGTCCCACGGTTGGCAAGTTGGAACTGTGAGATTCATTACGTGCACCACTGGTATTTTGTGGAAAAGCACATGTAAGATTCTGCAACAGTCTCTGCTGATACTCCTGCATGCGTGCATCCCTTTCTATGGCAGGAATAATTTCTGCAAATTTACTTTTGTACCGGGGATCTAACAGTGTGGCAACCCAGTAGTCAGGATTATTTCTAATTCTCACAATTCGAGGGTCATGTTGCAGGTAGTGCAGCAAGAAGGCACTCATGTGTGTTGCGCATCCAGGAGCACCAAGTCCCTGTTGTGTTGGTGGCGAGGTAACAATCATGCTTCCTTCCTCTGTCCTCTCCCCCCAACCTCGCACAACAGAAATGTGATCAAGGTCTCCCTCATCTGATGAGTCTTCCATCAGTTCGTCCTCCACTTCTTCCTGGGCTCCTGCACCTTCCTCACTAGTTTGGCTGCTACCATGCGCCCTGGTAAAACCATCTCCCCCACCCTCACATGCCTGCCGCCTTGGTGCTGCCGACCATCTGGACCTTGCAGATGTTAGCCCTTCCGCATACAACTCCTCCTCCTCTACTTCCTCCACCTCCTCTTGTGCCACCACCTGACTCCGAATTCTGTTTAACATGTTCTCCAGCATGTAAATCACCGGAATAGTCATGCTGATAATGGCATCGTCAGCACTAAACATCTTCGTCGCCATTTCAAAACTGTGCAGAAGGGTGCATAGGTCCCTGATCTGAGACCACTCCTCCAGCGTGATTTGCCCCACCTCTGAATCTCGTTGGCCCAGGCTATACGTCAGAACGTATTGCACCAGGGCTTGTCGGTGCTGCCACAGTCGCTGCAACATGTGCAGAGTTGAATTCCACCGGGTAGGCACATCGCATTTTAGCCGGTGAAGTGGCAGGCCCAACGACTTCTGTAGAGATGTAAGTCGCTGAGCTGCGGGATGCGAACGGCGGAAGTGAGCACACAGTGACCGTGCCCTCTGCAGAAGGCCATCTAGTCTGGGATAGTGGGCTAAAAATTGCTGGACAACCAGGTTCAACACGTGAGCCATACAAGGCACGTGTGTGACATTGCCCCGGCGAAGGGCCGCACCCAGGTTTGCAGCATTGTCGCACACGGCCTTCCCTGGTTTCAGGTCCAGTGGAGACAACCATTCATGAAATTGTTTCTCCAGAGCTGACCACAACTCCTCAGCTGTGTGACTCACAATTCCCAGACATTTCAATGTAAAAATCGCCTGATGACGTTGAGCCCTACTGCCAGCATAGTAAGGAGGTGTGCAGGATCCCTTCTGCGCAGTTAGAAAGCTTGTGGCATGACCAGACAGGCTTTGGGTGCAGGTGGAAGACCGAGAGGAAGTTGAGGAGGCAGAAGCAGTGGAGGAACTTTGACATAAAGAGGATTGACGCACAACTCGTGAGGATGGCAAGACTTGGACAGCAGCCCCTTGTCCTGCTGTCACCATAGTTACCCAGTGCCCAGTCAGCGACATGTAACGCCCCTGTCCATGCCTACTTGTCCAAGTGTCTGAGGTGAAATGCACCCTGTCACACACAGAGTTTCTCAAAGAAGCGGTGATGTTGTGTGCGACATGCTGGTGGAGCGCAGGCACACCTTTCTTTGAGAAGTAGTGCCGACTGGGCATCTGGTACTGGGGCACTGCGACGGACATAAGGTCTCGAAAATCCTCTGTGTCCACCAGGCGGAAAGGCAGCATTTCTGTAGCCAAGAGCTTGCAGATGGTGAAATTCAACCTCTTAGCTTTCTCATGGCTAGGAGGAAATGGTCTTTTACTTGTCCACATCTGAGGGACCGATGGCTGGCTATTGTGCTTAGACGGGGTTGATAAGGGTGTCCCCGGCAAACTGACGGTCTGTGAGGAAGATGCAGGCGGACATGTTAGGTTGCCTTGATCCAAAGGTGGTGCTATCGATGTCGGACAGCGCTCAACACCAGCTGGTGTTCCCACCTCCAAAGAAAATGATGACCTGCCAATCACACTGGCTGTTGCGGGTAAAGAGGTGGCAGGTCTGCGCCCCAAAACAGGTGTGACTGCTGTCCCCCCAGTCACAGAGGATGAAGAGGCCGCGGATGCACAAGATATGGCAGACGGTGGTTGGCCCGGCCGGCTAGGCCGCATTGTAGCACACTGAGCTTCCCATTGCAACTTATGCTTCATGTCCATGTGCCGGTTCATGCATGAAGTACTCAAACTATGTATTTTTTGGCCTCTACTTAGCTTTTGCTGACAAATGTTACAGATAACACGAGTTGGGTCATTTTTATCGATCTGAAAAAATGCCCAGGCTATGCAAGGCTTAGCACCCATCCGACCTGAAGAGCCACCACGACTTGTGGTGAGAGGCAGAGTTGTGTTTGAGGATGCAGTTGTTGACGTGCTTCCAGTACTACGTCTCTGTCCAGGAAGGCGCAACCTGACCTCGTCGTCACTAGCATCTTCCTCCACCTCCTCTGCTGACCTCATCTCTTGGCTGACTGTGGGTTGACAGTAAGTGGGATCTCCAACCTCATCATCATCACCCTGTGTGTTATCACACCCGTCGTCCTCAGAGCCAACCTGTTCCTGCCCTGACAAAAAACTAAAGTTGTCGCTCCAATCAGGTATTTGAGTCTTATCATCGTCTTCCTCATTGTCTCCACCAACAGGAGTTACAGTTTGGGAATGAGGGTCTACATTATGGTCAGAACCTTCTGCGTCTGCTCCTGGATCCGACTCATAAAGATTCTGGGCATCAGTGCAGATCATTTCCTCGTCTGGATTCACAGAAACGCTGGAGTCGACCTCTGATTCCCAGGCTATAGTATGAGTAAACAGCTCTGCAGACTCAACCATCTGTTCTACCTCATACTCAGACGGGCAGCTGGAGATTTGGGAGCTGTGAGGAAGCAAGTGCGATTTGGGTGACACCTTTGAGGACTGGAGTATTTGTGATGTTGAAGTTGATGTGGAGGAGAGCCCACTTAAAGGAGCACTTGATATCCGTTGAAGCACCTGCTGTTTTTGTGCCTCATCTGGAATTTGTAGCGATTGGCGTGGCCGTAAGAAAGGGATCTTATCACATTGTCCGCTAAAAGAAGCAGACATTTTAGTTTGGCTGGAAGATGGTCTTTCTTCTGCAGATGTTACTGTTACTTTAACACCTACCCCACGGACACAACCTTTTTTCCCCTTCCCAACACGCCTATTCCCCTTTCCACCAGCAGCAGGCCTTTTTCCACTCATTTTGGTGGTTAACTAATTCACAACTCTGGAGTTGTTTGCACAAAAAAACAATGGATGGTAACCGAGCAGAGCTGAGTGGCCAAACTGTGGTATTAGGCCAAACCTATTGGCTGGGTTAGATGCAGAAAAAAATTATATTCAATTTTCAACCTGATGGAGGTCAGTATAGATGGACTAATACAACAAGTCCCATACACAGCTAGAAGCCCAATATTTTTTCAGAGGTAGATGCAGAAAAAAATATATTCAGTTTGCAACCTGATGGAGGTCAGTATAGGTGGACTAATAGAACAAGTCCCACACACTGCTAGAAGGCCAAATATTTTTTCAGAGCTAGATGCAGAAAAAAATTATATTCAGTTTGCAACCTGATGGAGGTCAGTTTAGATGGATTAATAGAACAAGACCCACACACAGCTAGAAGCCCAATATTTTTTCAGAGGTAGATGCAGAAAAAAATTATATTCAGTTTGCAACCTGATGGAGGTCAGTATAGATGGATTAATAGAACAAGACCCACACACAGCTAGAAGCCCAATATTTTTTCAGAGCTAGATGCAGAAAAAAATTATATTCAGTTTGCAACCTGATGGAGGTCAGTATAGATGGATTAATAGAACAAGACCCACACACAGCTAGAAGCCCAATATTTTTTCAGAGGTAGATGCAGAAAAAAATTAGATTCAGTTTGCAACCTGATGGAGTTCAGTATAGATGGATTAATAGAACAAGACCCACACACTGCTAGAAGCCCAATATTTTTTCAGAGCTAGATGCAGAAAAAAATTAGATTCAGTTTGCAACCTGATGGAGGTCAGTATAGGTGAACTAATAGAATGATGCTATGCCCAAAAGATTTTACTTCACTAGGTGCAGTAAAAATATTGGTATTCTATACACAGGTGGTATATCTTGCAACACAGATAGGCTACTCCACTGACTAACACACTCTGCAATAGGCCAAAAAGGATTAGCTTTGCTAGATTCAGCCAAATGCTGTGAAAAAAACTTGCACAGCACTGGCACAGACCTGCCTGGCAAAAACTGATAGGAACTGATGTAACCTAGTCCTGAAAAGGACTCCAATTACAATTAGTCTTTACTCCCACAACCTATCTATTTAAGAGCACAGACCTGCCTGATAAAAGTCGTAGGAAATGCTGTAACCTAGTCCTTAAAAGGACTGCAATCACAACTATTCCCTACTCCCAAGCTATCTGTATATTTGTGCGAAAATTGGCTTGAAATTAACAAGGTATAGCGCACACAGCAACAGCGGTGCCGTCTAACACGCAGCTGCAGCAGTGAGAAAATGGTGGCGACGGGGAAAATGGCTTGGTCTTATAGGGCAAGGACATGTGACATACACTGCCAATGACACATGCCCTTGCTTGTGTGAAAAAAAGCACTTCGCTCCGTGTGTGCGCTGCTGATAGGCTGACAGATTGCACCTCCCCACTGTAAATGCGGGAAAGAGAAAAAAAAATAGAGATCTTCATTGTTTCTGCAGAGATCCATCCCCTGCCCCTCCCCCCACCCCGCTGTACACTCAAACTGCGTATTAACATTTATTTTCATCATTACTGAGAAAAAATCCAGTTATGATTTTGGTGCACGAACAGTTATCGAACATAACCTCGAACAGCCGAATTTTTCTCAAATTGTTCGTGTTCGCCGAACGGCTCGAACACCGCCCAAAACAGCTCGAATTTGAGATTGGCGAACAGTTCGAGTAGAACAACGCTCATCTCTAGTGTTAATTCATAGTTTTGATGCCTTCTGTGTGAATGCACAATTTTCATAGTCATGAAAATACAGAAAAATCTTTAAATGAGAAGGTGTGTCCAAACTTTTGGTCTGTACTGTACGTGTCATCGTGATCTCCAAGCATCATCAAGGCCGGGGATCGAGGCTTAAACTGCGCTCCACCGTAGACCGCGAAGCGGAAATGACATCAACGCCGATGACGTCATTTCTGGTCAGGGGTCTACGGTGGAACGCAGGACGCAATTAAGTGAGTACCTCTATATATATCACTAATTAACTTCCACCACTTTCTCATGTCCCTTGGATCTTTGTAATCCTGCTGCTTTTGGTTTACTCACCTTAAGAGAGGTTTTTTTACATATATCCTCTTTTGTATCTTTTTACTATACGGGACCTGTACCTTTGGTCACAAGACTGCCAATTTTCATTATAGTGGTTACTGTAATGCAGTGGCTGGCTTGGCATTACTGTAATGGTCCAGGATGTGTTTTGGGCTGACCATGTATCTTCCCCCTCAGGTGACTGGTCACATGACTGTGACATAGCACAGCTTCTGTATGCACAGAATGTCTGATCATATGACTGTGACATCAGCACAGGTCCTGTGGGTGTGTACTGCAGGATATATAAACCCTGGTAGTCTTGAGACAGGGTGTGTGTAAGGCGTGAGGCCTGTTCCTGTGTGGGACACCGCTAGAGTTTGAGGCCCAGTGAGGCATATTGAAGCCTGGTGAAGCCTGAAAGGCGGAGGCAGGATCCTTAGCTGTGTAAGTGATCCCAGTAGCCTTGGAGGGCCGGAGGCTTGGAAGGCAAAATCCTGAAAGGCAGAGGCTGGATGTTGGTTGTGTAACATACCAGTAGACTTGGATGGTACGAGGGCTGGAGACCCCCATCTGGGAAGCCGTAAAGGCCACAGCGGTGGCAGAATAAACCTGAAGCAGCTAAAACCTGCCAAAGGTAATAACACTGCGTTATATGGACATTTATGTTGTTGCCTAGCTGAGGGCTGTAATGGGAGCAAAGTGGACATGTCGGTCGCTGGAAAGGCTCCCGAATGTGATGTGTGTAATATGCCACTGGAAAGGCTCGTGGACATTATATGTGTGATAAGCGGTTTATGATAAATAATAAACTGCTGCATTGTGAAATACCGGAAAGGCATTGCATGTGTGCTTTAATTGACCCGGTGCAGCGAGTATCCCCCAGTATGATGACTAGCGCTGCATTACATTGCATTGATATTGATTGGATATTTTTATATTACAGGCATAATTTGACGCTTGAAATATGACCACCACTGTCTGAAAAAAAACAATTTTCCAAATTTTACCACATATCAGTTAAATACATGTTAAAAGTATGTTAATATTATATTACAAATGGGCATATTATTTAATTTTATGTGACCTCTATTGAATATAGTGTTCACATGTATATATCTTTTGTTTAAACAGATAACCTTAACAAAGGAGATAAGCCGAAACAAAGCATTTTTTCGGTCATTTTCACATGGTCACTTACTTGGAATAAAATTTAAATTTTTTGCATCATATACAGCAAGTTTCTTTATTTGTGCCAGAGTTTCCTCAACACAATTGAATTTTATTTTCCTCTGGACACACAGCTTAACCTTTGATAGCTTTTGGTGTCAGATATATGTTCAAGAATGGTCAAACGTAAATTATTAGACCTTTTTGATGACACATTAGGAAATGCCTCAACATGATATGGTTGGTTACTCCATTATTGATGTTGTGCCTGTGGCTTTTAATTCTGCTGTGAACCACATATTGGAGACTGCACCCACATTCCAACAGGTAAACAGTAAATGATGTACCACAGGTCAGATGTTGGTTAACCTCAAAAGTTTCTCCAGTCACTCTTGATTTAAAGACAATACATCCATGCTTCAATATTGTGCAGCATAGACACTATTTCAACAACTAAGCATGGCCCTGCTTTTAGGATTTGTTGAGAGATTATTAGGTTTATCCCCTTTCTAAATATTTAATGATCATCTGTGAGTGGTATTATTCGTATTAAAAGTGATCAAGAAACTCAGCCACAAAGTGGCAGGTCATGTAGAGCTAGTCAGTTGGGTCTCTAAGTGCTGAGGAGCTTAGTGGATAAAAGTCACCATTACACTAATTCAATAATTAAAAACATATACACATACACTGTGCTTCAGCACACTGGGATTGATAAATACATGAATTCCACTATTGCTATACACGTAAAAAAATGGAAAGTACTTAATGAACATGTTTTTTATTAAAAAACATAAAAGCCATCCAACCACGACATGGTGTTCCTCATGTTGATAGTTCTTAATTCTAGTGACTCAACTCTCCATGAGCCCAGAGATGCCTTAACTGAAATGTAATAAAACCTTTTTAGGAAAGATGGGTGGATAATGGTGCATAGCCATCAATACGAGCTCCAAAAATGGGACCACACACCTTTAGTAGTAAATAAATATGCAAGTGCACAAATATGCTCTGACTAAAATACAAACATACTGTATATACAAACACTGCGATTAATGATTACATGAATTACACTATTGCTATATATATATAATAAACATGAGGTACTTGTGCCTATCAATTTAGAATGAGCTGATATGAAAGCTCCTGTACGTGTAATGTTTAGGTATTTAAATTAATAGAAAATGGCTAAAAAAATCCACAAAATTGTCTGTAGTAATTTGCAGTTTGAAAATATAATAGTTTATGATAATGAGGAAACTTTAGTTAAACTAGATGGATATCCTCTTCATATTGTAATAGGCATAGTCACAAAAAAAATTCAATAAATCTGGGATTATTTAAATTTATCTAACATTAACTCAATCACCACAGATGACAGGAACACCTCAAAAAGGTATTACCAAAATTATAGAAAACTATTTTACCAGATGATACTCGATCTGATGTTACAGATATTTTGCAACAATATAAATAAACTATTATTTTACATTTTTATCAAAGCATCATTGAATTTGGCAAAATGCCTTCATACAATATGTACAGCCAGTTCAAAGCTGTCCGAGTGTGTCCGCCAATAAAATCAATAACAATTTTACTTGTTGTGTGTAAATGGAGAATCGATCTTGGTGAAGTCTGTCACTCTTGCTTAAACGTTAGCTGTTCAAAATGATGATTGCCCAGTTTAAACACTGATCTGAGAGAAGAGCTAATTACCAAAACTAGAAGAGCTGTACTCTTCTCTGATGGAGAAAACAACTCTGTATCTGGAAATAGAGAGATCTACCATCATGGAATTGGTCTAGTAGAGCCAAGGGTAAAATTTATGATTGACAGAGAGAAAGCTATCTTAGAGTGTTAAAGAGAATCTGTCATCAGGATTATGTGTGTTAAGCTAAAGTTATGGGCATAATGGCGCTGTCAAACTGATTTAATAGGTACCTTCAGTGAAGAAATATGCAGCCTGGTTTTTGTCAAATCATCATTAGAAGTTGCAGATTCCTAAGCCCTTCTTGCATAGGACTGCGACTGTGGGTAGGGTCTTTGGATTTGCGATGGCCCCTTTGGCTGCCTCTGGTGTCTTTAACTTCTTCCTCATTTACATTTCATGCTGGCATCATTCTAGCTGTGGGCAGTAGTGTTGAGCCACCCCCGTAGTGTTCGAGTTCGGTTCGGTTCGTCGAACACCCGTGTGTTCGCCGAACTGTTCGTCGAACTGTTCGTCGAACACCTTCGAACACCGTTAAAAACAATGGCAGGCAAACAAAAACACATAGAAACACATAGAAAACACCTTCAAAGGTGTCCAAAAGCTGACAAACTGCTCAGAAGACATAACTAACACATGGAAAAGTGACAAGTACATATAGTCATGCGAAAATAAAAGAGGTGGAGGAGTAAAAGGAGGGGGAGACACAGATATAGGCATGTCATGCCCTTCTAAAATCCAAAAAGTGAGAAGCCGACACGGCCAGACCGCTCCTGCCCGTGCCACCTCCGTGTCGCCGGGTTTGTGCCAGAGCCGCGGTGAACCCTGACGGCCAGCCCCCCTCTCCCAATACTGGTGCCTGTCCGCTGGTGGGTCGAGCGAGCCCCCCTGTGGTGGAGGCAGCTCTAAGCTTTTTAATTTAAATTGTCTCTCTAATTTGAATGAATACACTTTAAATCCATTTACAAGGATCTATTGGAGGGCAAGTCTCATGCCAGCAGCCGCGTAATTCCAGCTCCAGTAGCGTCCACTAAAGCTGCTGCAGTTAAAAAGCTTTTATAAGGATCGAGCTCGGCTGTCCACCGCAAGGCATCCTAATGCCAGTCCCAGCCCCTATGCCTTGGGGTGCCTCCTGATGCTCTTCACTAAGTATCCCATGGTCCCGAATCATTTCCTTTGAAAAAATTAAGTGTCTAAACTACAGGTGGTGTAGCTTGCTTAACAGCCGGGATAATCCGCTGACTAGCAGACACTGCTACTAGGCACAAAGTATTTCCTGGGCTAGATGCAGTTAAAAATTTGTAATTAGATACTCTCGTTGGATGCTGAGAAAGCATTCCATAGAGTCTCCTGGCACGCCATATATGATTCTCTTAAAAAGCTTGGGGTAGGGGTCTAGGGGACCCTTTTATAGCCAAAATCACGGCCCTGTATCACAATACGTCACCTAGGCTGAAGATATATGGAACTGTAGCACCCTGAGGGCTCGGTTGCTACAGACGTATTGCACCTCACCCAGAGGTGTGATATCTCACTCTCAGGTAAGGATGGAGTGTGGATCAGGACCCGACACCTGCATGCATTACACCACATTGCCGTGGGGCAGGGCGACCAATATGCCCCTGAGATGGGCACGACAGTCCCTGTCCCTGGCTGGAGTGGGGGGAGGGAACACTGAGGAAGGGGAACCCTGTAGTGCAGGAGCAGGGAGGAAGCAGTTCCTGGGTGCATTGAGAAGGGAGTATAAAAGGTGGGCACCATCTTAGTTCAGTGCAGAGAAGTCTGAGCAGAAGTGGCAGGGAGCAGGGACTCTGCATGAGCTCTGCTCCGGAGGCGGGCCTAGTAACAGAGGCCCAGGCCTGGAAGAGGGAGAAGGAAGGAAGAGGAGCGGAGAAGGCTCCAGGAACGAGGAATGAAGGGATCCCAGGGGTGCGGACGGGCGAGTCGCCACCGCACGCCCGAATCCACCTGCGTGGAGGGGTCAGGCCAAAGGGGGAGACCGGTCCCCGAACTAGTGGAGGCAGGAAACGACCCTCAGCTAGAAACCGGAGGCTCTGACACTTTATGTGGCGCAGCCCCTCGCTACACCCGCTAGGAAGGCACCACATAGGGTCAGGGAAACTGGCGCCAAGTTTACCAAGAGGAGGCCCGAGGCAGCCGGACAGAAGTGTTGGTAAGAAAAGCCAGACAAAGGACACACAAAGGGGGTCCTGTGAAGTGCTCCAAAGTTATCTGGGAGTTGTCTGAGCCCCTCACCTGGTGAGCACAGTACGACGTGGGCAGCCGTTACCTGCAGACGTGGTCTGGATAATAAGAACTGTGAGTAAAGGCCCTGGACTGCATCACTGACTCCGTGTCGTTACTGCTGCTGCCCTGCACCATCACCCCCATCCTCCGCATACACTGCCCTGAGGCTATACTCCTCCCGTGGGGAGTTATGCTACGCTCTGCTGCACCCACAACACCAGCCTCAGCGGTCTGCCCTGGAGCGGCGGTTCACTCTGACCGCAATCCACGGGTGGCGTAGTCGGACATTTAAACATCAAAACCACATAAATAGTTCCGCCACTGGTTTGACCGCCCTGAGCCACGGAACCGGGTTGCCGCCACGGAGACTACAACCACCAGCATCCACCAAAAAGGGTCCGGCTCCGGGTGTCCCAAGGCCCAGGGGGCGCGTCAGAACATTTTCATCACCTTTCACAATCACCAATGGGACAAGGCAGGGATGTTCTCTGTCCCCTCTCTTATACATCCTAGTGACGGAGCACCTGCTCTCATCAATTCGCCATAACCCCAATATTAGGTGGATTGAGGTGGGAGGCACCGAGTACAAGTGCTCTCTATTTGCTGATGATGTCCTAGTATATATCACTCAATCACATATATCCATCCCTGCTGTTATGGCTGAAATAGATCACTTTGTTACATGGTCAAATTTTAAAATCAATGCAGCGAAGTCTGAGGCCCTCGATGTCTCCCTCCCCAAATCCATATAGGATTCCATCCAGTCCAACTTTCCCTTTGCCTGTCCCTCACAGGGTATCAAATACTTAGGAATTCCTATTCATAGAGACCTCTCCCATCTATGTTATCTTAATTTTGGGCCCTTTATTGAACAACTCCATACAGACCACGGTTGGCAAGTTAGAACTGTAAGATTCACTACGTGAACCGCTGGTGTTTTGTGGAAAAGCACATGTACACTGCGATCCAAATTATTATGCAAAAAGTGTTTAGGAGTGATAAGGGAAGAATTTTTTGTTTGTCAGTTAAACTCATTGATGGTGATGTGTGTCAGGGCTCTTTATATCACTGTAAGCAATTGCAGACACCTGTGCTAATTAGTTTGGCAGGTGTGTCCAATGAAAGGCAAGACTACTTAAGAAGGCACTCTCACATTATTAAGCAGCCTACATTTTCTGCCAAAATGGGAAAGAAAAAGGATGTGTCGGCTGCTGAGAAGCAACAAATTGTGGAGTGTTTAGGTCAAGGCATGACTACAATCAACATTGTGCGATGATCAGGATGAAGTGTCTTGGCAATCAAGAAGTATGTAGCTGATTCACAGTACACACGTGTGCGTGCTGATAAGGGCAAATTGAGGACTCTTTCCTACAGGCAATTACGTCAGGTTGAAAGAGCAGCGGCCAAAAAGCCTTGTCATAGCAGCAGACAAGTTTTTGAAGCTGCTTGTGCCTCCAACGTCCCCCGAACAACAAGATGCAGGGTCCTTCAGAGGTTTGCAGCTGTGCATATGCCATCCTGTCGACCTCCTCTATCCACTTCACACAAGCAGAAACGGCTCCAGTGGGCCAAACATTACATGAAGACTGATTTCAAAACAGTTTTGTTCACGGATGAGTGCCGTGCAGCGCTCGATGGTCCAGATGGATGGAGTGGAGGATGGCTGGTTGATGGACACCCCACGCAAACACGGCTACAGCGCCAACAAGGAGGAGGTGGAGTAATGTTTTGGGCTGGAATCATGGGGAGAGAGATTGTCGGCCCCTTTAGGATCCCTGAAGGCGCTAAAGATGAACTCCATAATGTATGTGGATTTTCTCAAACAGCACTTCCTGCCATGGTTCAAGAAGAAGAACCGTGTATTTCACAGCAAGATCATTTTTCTGCATGATAATGCACCATCTCATGCTGCACATAAAACATCTGCATATCTGGCTGATATGGGCATAAAAGGGGACAAACTTATGGTGTGACCCCCATGCTCCCCTGACCTCTACCCCATTCAGAACCTTTGGAGCATCATTAAAAGGAGTGTCTATGATGGCGGGAGGCAGTTCACATCTAAGCAACAGCTCTGGAAGGGTATTCTGTCCTCATGCAAAACAATTGAAGCAGAAACCATCCAAAACCTGACAAATTCAATGGACGAGAGAGTTCAGAAGCTCCTTTCGAACAAGGGGTCCTATGTGAAAATGTAACATCACCTAGAATAAAGTTTTGAGTTGAAAACTGTTTGATTTCAGTTTCTAACAACCTGCTAATGCTTATAATTTCAAAAATGACCATTTTTTTGGTCTTTATTAAAATGAAAAGGTTGATCGAAAAGTTTGGGGGATCTAAGAGTGTGGCAACCCAGTAGTCATGATTACTTCGAATTCTGACAATATGAGGGTCATGCTGCAGGTAGTGCAGCAAGAAGGCACTTATGTGTCTTGCGCATCTCGGAGCCCCAAAATTATTTTCGGGGCTAGATGCAGCTAAAAATTATTTTAAATTTTAAATCTGGTGAAGCTTTAGTATAGATGGCCTAATAGGATCAGTGCTGCACACTGCTACAAAGCCCAAATTGTTTTCCAGTCAAGATACAGATAAACATGATTAGTAATTTGAAAGCTTAAAACGGTTGGTAGGGTGATTTTAACCAATCATCAAGCTTTTACTCTCCCCAGGATGACACAGGGGTAGAAAAGTCGTTTCGGATCCATGATTTGTTCATCTTTATGAACGTGAGTCTGTCTACATTATCAGTGGAGAGCCGCGTGCGCTTATCTGTCAGCACACCACCAGCAGCGCTGAACACACGTTCAGACAGAACGCTGGCTGCGGGGCATGACAAGATCTCCAAGGCGTAAGTGGCTAGCTCCGGCCATTTATCCAGATTGGAAGCCCAAAAAGAGCAAGGGTCCAGTGACACAGTCGTGGCTTCAATGTTTACTTGGAGATACTCCTGTACCATCGTCTCTAGGCGTTGACTATGTGTCAGACTTCTTGTCTCCTGTGGCCTTGCAAAGGATGGGCTAAAAAAGTGGTGAAATGATTCCGCAAAATTGATGTTACCAGCAGATACTGTGGTTCTGTTACGGTTTGAGTGCTGAACACTTGACGGTCCCACGGTTGGCAAGTTGGAACTGTGAGATTCACTACGTGCACCACTGGTATTTTGTGGAAAAGCACATGTAAGATTCTGCAACAGTCTCTGCTGATACTCCTGCATGCGTGCATCCCTTTCTATGGCAGGAATAATTTCTGCAAATTTACTTTTGTACCGGGGATCTAACAGTGTGGCAACCCAGTAGTCAGGATTATTTCTAATTCTCACAATTCGAGGGTCATGTTGCAGGTAGTGCAGCAAGAAGGCACTCATGTGTGTTGCGCATCCAGGAGCACCAAGTCCCTGTTGTGTTGGTGGCGAGGTAACAATCATGCTTCCTTCCTCTGTCCTCTCCCCCCAACCTCGCACAACAGAAATGTGATCAAGGTCTCCCTCATCTGATGAGTCTTCCATCAGTTCGTCCTCCACTTCTTCCTGGGCTCCTGCACCTTCCTCACTAGTTTGGCTGCTACCATGCGCCCTGGTAAAACCATCTCCCCCACCCTCACATGCCTGCCGCCTTGGTGCTGCCGACCGTCTGGACCTTGCAGATGTTAGCCCTTCCGCATACAACTCCTCCTCCTCTACTTCCTCCACCTCCTCTTGTGCCACCACCTGACTCCGAATTCTGTTTAACATGTGCTCCAGCATGTAAATCACCGGAATAGTCATGCTGATAATGGCATCGTCAGCACTAAACATCTTCGTCGCCATTTCAAAACTGTGCAGAAGGGTGCATAGGTCCCTGATCTGAGACCACTCCTCCAGCGTGATTTGCCCCACCTCTGAATCTCGTTGGCCCAGGCTATACGTCAGAACGTATTGCACCAGGGCTTGTCGGTGCTGCCACAGTCGCTGCAACATGTGCAGAGTTGAATTCCACCGGCTAGGCACATCGCATTTTAGCCGGTGAAGTGGCAGGCCCAACGACTTCTGTAGAGATGTAAGTCGCTGAGCTGCGGGATGCGAACGGCGGAAGTGAGCACACAGCGACCGTGCCCTCTGCAGAAGGCCATCTAATCTGGGATAGTGGGCTAAAAATTGCTGGACAACCAGGTTCAACACGTGAGCCATACAAGGCACGTGTGTGACATTGCCCCGGCGAAGGGCCGCACCCAGGTTTGCAGCATTGTCGCACACGGCCTTCCCTGGTTTCAGGTCCAGTGGAGACAACCATTCATGAAATTGGTTCTCCAGAGCTGACCACAACTCCTCAGCTGTGTGACTCACATTTCCCAGACATTTCAATGTAAAAACCGCCTGATGACGTTGAGCCCTACTGCCAGCATAGTAAGGAGGTGTGCAGGATCCCTTCTGCGCAGTTAGAAAGCTTGTGGCATGACCAGACAGGCTTTGGGTGCAGGTGGAAGACCGAGAGGAGGTTGAGGAGGCAGAAGCAGTGGAGGAACTTTGACATAAAGAGGATTGACACACAACTCGTGGGGACGGCAAGACTTGGACAGCAGCCCCTTGTCCTGCTGTCACCATAGTTACCCAGTGCCCAGTCAGTGACATGTAACGCCCCTGTCCATGCCTACTCGTCCAAGTGTCTGTGGTGAAATGCACCCTGTCACACACAGAGTTTCTCAAAGAAGCGGTGATGTTGTGTGCGACATGCTGGTGGAGCGCAGGCACACCTTTCTTTGAGAAATAGTGCCGACTGGGCATCTGGTACTGGGGCACTGCGACGGACATAAGGTCTCGAAAATCCTCTGTGTCCACCAGGCGGAAAGGCAGCATTTCTGTAGCCAAGAGCTTGCAGATGGTGAAATTCAACCTCTTAGCTTTCTCATGGCTAGGAGGAAATGGTCTTTTACTTGTCCACATCTGAGGGACCGAGGGCTGGCTATTGTGCTTAGACGGGGTTGATAAGGGTGTCCCCGGCAAACTGCCGGTCTGTGAGGAAGATGCAGGCGGACATGTTAGGTTGCCTTGATCCAAAGGTGGTGCTATCGATGTCGGACAGCGCTCAACACCAGCTGGTGTTCCCACCTCCAAAGAAAATGATGACCTGCCAATCACGCTGGCTGTTGCGGGTAAAGAGGTGGCAGGTCTGCGCCCCAAAACAGGTGTGACTGCTGTCCCCCCAGTCACAGAGGATGAAGAGGCCGCGGATGCACAAGATATGGCAGACGGTGGTTGGCCCGGCCGGCTAGGCCGCATTGTAGCACACTGAGCTTCCCACTGCAACTTATGCTTCATGTCCATGTGCCGGTTCATGCATGAAGTACTCAAACTATGTATTTTTTGGCCTCTACTTAGCTTTTGCTGACAAATGTTACAGATAACATGAGTTGGGTCATCTTTATCGATCTGAAAAAATGCCCAGGCTATGCAAGGCTTAGCACCCATGCGACCTGAAGAGCCACCACGACTTGTGGTGAGAGGCAGAGTTGTGTTTGAGGATGCAGTTGTTGACGTGCTTCCAGTACTACGTCTCTGTCCAGGAAGGCGCAACCTGGCCACGTCGTCACTAGCATCTTCCTCCACCTCCTCTGCTGACCTCATCTCTTGGCTGACTGTGGGTTGACAGTAAGTGGGATCTCCAACCTCATCATCATCACCCTGTGTGTTATCACACCCGTCGTCCTCAGAGCCAACCTGTTCCTGCCCTGACAAAAAACTAAAGTTGTCGCTCCAATCAGGTATTTGAGTCTTATCATCGTCTTCCTCATTGTCTCCACCAACAGAAGTTACAGTTTGGGAATGAGGGTCTACATTATGGTCAGAACCTTCTGCGTCTGGTCCTGGATCCGACTCATAAAGATTCTGGGCATCAGTGCAGATCATTTCCTCGTCTGGATTCACAGAAGCGCTGGAGTCGACCTCTGATTCCCAGGCTATAGTATGAGTAAACAGCTCTGCAGACTCAACCATCTGTTCTACCTCATACTCAGACGGGCAGCTGGAGATTTGGGAGCAGTGAGGAAGCAAGTGCGATTTGGGTGACACCTTTGAGGACTGGAGTATTTGTGATGTTGAAGTTGATGTGGAGGAGAGCCCACTTAAAGGAGCACTTGATATCCGTTGAAGCACCTGCTGTTTTTGTGCCTCATCTGGAATTTGTAGCGATTGGCGTGGCTGTAAGAAAGGGATCTTATCACATTGTCCGCTAAAAGAAGTAGACATTTTAGTTTGGCTGGAAGATGGTCTTTCTTCTGCAGATGTTACTGTTGCTTTAACACCTACCCCACGGACACAACCTTTTTTCCCCTTCCCAACACGCCTATTCCCCTTTCCACCAGCAGCAGGCCTTTTTCCACTCATTTTGGTAGTTAACCAATTCACAACTCTGGAGTTGTTTGCACAAAAAAACAATGGATGGTAACCGAGCAGAGCTGAGTGGCCAAACTGTGGTATTAGGCCAAAACTATTGGCTGGGTTAGATGCAGAAAAAAATTATATTCAATTTGCAACCTGATGGAGGTCAGTATAGATGGACTAATACAACAAGTCCCACACACAGCTAGAAGCCCAATATTTTTTCAGAGGTAGATGCAGAAAAAAATATATTCAGTTTGCAACCTGATGGAGGTCAGTGTAGGTGGACTAATAGAACAAGTCCCACACACTGCTAGAAGGCCAAATATTTTTTCAGAGCTGGATGCAGAAAAAAATTATATTCAGTTTGCAACCTGATGGAGGTCAGTATAGATGGATTAATAGAACAAGACCCACACACAGCTAGTAGCCCAATATTTTTTCAGAGGTAGATGCAGAAAAAAATATATTCAGTTTGCAACCTGATGGAGGTCAGTATAGATGGACTAATACAACAAGTCCCACACACAGCTAGAAGCCCAATATTTTTTCAGAGGTAGATGCAGAAAAAAATATATTCAGTTTGCAACCTGATGGAGGTCAGTATAGGTGGACTAATAAAACAAGTCCCACACACTGCTAGAAGGCCAAATATTTTTTCAGAGCTAGATGCAGAAAAAAATTATATTCAGTTTGCAACCTGATGGAGGTCAGTATAGATGGATTAATAGAACAAGACCCACACACAGCTAGAAGCCCACTATTTTTTCAGAGCTAGATGCAGAAAAAAATTATATTCAGTTTGCAACCTGATGGAGGTCAGTATAGATGGATTAATAGAACAAGACCCACACACAGCTAGAAGCCCAATATTTTTTCAGAGCTAGATGCAGAAAAAAATTATATTTAGTTTGCAACCTGATGGAGGTCAGTATAGATGGATTAATAGAACAAGACCCACACACAGCTAGAAGCCCAATATTTTTTCAGAGCTAGATGCAGAAAAAAATTATATTCAGTTTGCAACCTGATGGAGGTCAGTATAGATGGATTAATAGAACAAGACCCACACACAGCTAGAAGCCCAATATTTTTTCAGAGCTAGATGCAGAAAAAAATTATATTCAGTTTGCAACCTGATGGAGGTCAGTATAGATGGATTAATAGAACAAGACCCACACACAGCTAGAAGCCCAATATTTTTTCAGAGCTAGATGCAGAAAAAAATTATATTCAGTTTGCAACCTGATGGAGGTCAGTATAGATGGATTAATAGAACAAGACCCACACACAGCTAGAAGCCCAATATTTTTTCAGAGCTAGATGCAGAAAAAAATTATATTCAGTTTGCAACCTGATGGAGGTCAGTATAGATGGATTAATAGAACAAGACCCACACACAGCTAGAAGCCCAATATTTTTTCAGAGCTAGATGCAGAAAAAAATTATATTCAGTTTGCAACCTGATGGATGTCAGTATAGATGGATTAATAGAACAAGACCCACACACAGCTAGAAGCCCAATATTTTTTCAGAGGTAGATGCAGAAAAAAATATATTCAGTTTGCAACCTGATGGAGGTCAGTATAGATGGACTAATACAACAAGTCCCACACACAGCTAGAAGCCCAATATTTTTTCAGAGGTAGATGCAGAAAAAAATATATTCAGTTTGCAACCTGATGGAGGTCAGTATAGGTGGACTAATAGAACAAGTCCCACACACTGCTAGAAGGCCAAATATTTTTTCAGAACTAGATGCAGAAAAAAATTATATTCAGTTTGCAACCTGATGGAGGTCAGTATAGATGGATTAATAGAACAAGACCCACACACAGCTAGAAGCCCAATATTTTTTCAGAGCTAGATGCAGAAAAAAATTATATTCAGTTTGCAACCTGATGGAGGTCAGTATAGATGGATTAATAGAACAAGACCCAAACACAGCTAGAAGCCCAATATTTTTTCAGAGCTAGATGCAGAAAAAAATTATATTCAGTTTGCAACCTGATGGAGGTCAGTATAGATGGATTAATAGAACAAGACCCACACACAGCTAGAAGCCCAATATTTTTTCAGAGCTAGATGCAGAAAAAATTAGATTCAGTTTGCAACCTGATGGAGGTCAGTATAGATGGATTAATAGAACAAGACCCACACACAGCTAGAAGCCCAATATTTTTTCAGAGGTAGATGCAGAAAAAAATATATTCAGTTTGCAACCTGATGGAGGTCAGTATAGATGGACTAATACAACAAGTCCCACACACAGCTAGAAGCCCAATATTTTTTCAGAGGTAGATGCAGAAAAAAATATATTCAGTTTGCAACCTGATGGAGGTCAGTATAGGTGGACTAATAGAACAAGTCCCACACACTGCTAGAAGGCCAAATATTTTTTCAGAGCTAGATGCAGAAAAAAATTATATTCAGTTTGCAACCTGATGGAGGTCAGTATAGATGGATTAATAGAACAAGACCCACACACAGCTAGAAGCCCAATATTTTTTCAGAGCTAGATGCAGAAAAAAATTATATTCAGTTTGCAACCTGATGGAGGTCAGTATAGATGGATTAATAGAACAAGACCCACACACAGCTAGAAGCCCAATATTTTTTCAGAGCTAGATGCAGAAAAAAATTATATTCAGTTTGCAACCTGATGGAGGTCAGCATAGATGGATTAATAGAACAAGACCCACACACAGCTAGAAGCCCAATATTTTTTCAGAGCTAGATGCAGAAAAAAATTAGATTCAGTTTGCAACTTGATGGAGGTCAGAATAGATGGACTAATAGAATGATGCTATGCCCAAAAGATTTTACTTCACTAGGTGCAGTAAAAAAATTGGTATTCTATACACAGGTGGTATATCTTGCAACACAGATAGGCTACTCCACTGACTAACACACTCTGCAATAGGCCAAAAAGGATTAGCTTTGCTAGATTCAGCCAAATGCTGTGAAAAAAACTTGCACAGCACTGGCACAGACCTGCCTGGCAAAAACTGATAGGAACTGATGTAACCTAGTCCTGAAAAGGACTCCAATTACAATTAGTCTTTACTCCCACAACCTATCTATTTAAGAGCACAGACCTGCCTGATAAAAGTCGTAGGAAATGCTGTAACCTAGTCCTTAAAAGGACTGCAATCACAACTATTCCCTACTCCCAAGCTATCTGTATATTTGTGCGAAAATTGGCTTGAAATTAACAAGGTATAGCGCACACAGCAACAGCGGTGCTGTCTAACACGCAGCTGCAGCAGTGAGAAAATGGTGGCGACGGGGAAAATGGCTTGGTCTTATAGGGCAAGGACATGTGACATACACTGCCACTGACACATGCCCTTGCTTGTGTGAAAAAAAGCACTTCGCTCCGTGTGTGCGCTGCTGATAGGCTGACAGATTGCACCTCCCCACTGTAAATGCGGGAAAGAGAAAAAAAATGGAGATCTTCATTGTTCCTGCAGAGATCCATGCCCTGCCCCTCCCCCCACCCCGCTGTTAACTCAAACTGCGTATTAACATTAATTTTCATCATTACTGAGAAAAAATCCAGTTATGATTTTGGTGCACGAACAGTTATCGAACATAACCTCGAACAGCCGAATTTTTCTCAAATTGTTCGTGTTCGCCGAACGGCTCGAACACCGCCCAAAACAGCTCGAATTTGAGATTGGCGAACAGTTCGAGTAGAACAACGCTCATCTCTAGTGGGCAGTGCTTTTACCAGTGCATTCTGGTGGTGGACTTTAGGAAAATGGCGCCAGTGGTGACGTATGTGCAGATAGACATCCTGCAGTCTTTAGGAAAATGGCGCTGGATGAGGCACATGCACAGATTGAGATCTTAACTCAATGATAAGCAAAGATCTCATGCTGTGCATGCACCAGCACTGGAGCCATTTTTCTTAAGATCGCCACCAGATTAGCTTGCAATAGCGCCACCCACAGGTATGAGGAAATTTAAATGAGGAAGAAGCTAAAGACACCAGAGGTAGCACAGGGGCCATTGAAGAGCCATTGTTCCACCCCGATGCACGAAGAGCTTAGGAATCCAAAACTTCTAATGATAATTTAACAAAAACCAGATGCAGATTTCTAAACTGAAGGTATCTATTAAATCAGTATGACAACGCCATTATGCACACACATTTAGTTTAACATGGATAATCCTGATGACAGATTCTCTTTAAATGGACAGGTCTCAGTGAGCAAGTGCAGTAAGAAATTCCACCTCCTTCTTTCATATCCGTAGGAAGATCTGCACCCAGTTGATATTCTGATGTAATTTCAGAGAAAAGACTGCCCAAACTGCTTTCCATCCTGTCTTTCTAAATGCTAAACCATTGCAATGAACTATAGATATCTTAAAAGTATGTGGTATAGGTTATCTCCAGTTCACAGCAGAGAAGCTTCCTTCTACACATGTTCACAGCACCTATCTGATTAAAATTCTAGAACAGATTTCCATCAATGTAACAAGATGACAGCCATTTTAATGCTATAGTGATTGCACCATAGGCAAAACAAGTGTGATAAACTAAAATAAGGAATATAACAATAATAATAACTATTATTATTATTATTATGCATAAACTTATCTTTATATTCCAGAACTCTGCCAATGTGAGGTCATTACAGGGGAGTGAGTGGGTGGGACTCAGGGGGCTGATAAAAGGATCAAGCTGTATTATGATCTGTGTCTGTGCTGAGAGATACATTTTTCGTGTATGCAGGGACCCCGTTCACAAAATGGCCAATAGAAGCGCTCTCCTTCGGCTAAACTGAATTGTGTCTGTGATCAGTATAGTAAGTTCTTTTGTTAATCCCTTTTATTCTGTATATGCTGTATTGTTTTGTCCCCTTTGTAAAATCTTTTGTATATTTTTTCATAAACACTGCCTCCCTTTGGTTTAAATATAAAATGTAATAGTTCTGCTTCTTTTGTTCTGTAATTGTGCAAACCATACGCTACCTGAAGCAGCATCCAATCGACTGTAAAATGGATTGGTGGTAGCAGCTAATGATCTTTCTGGGGTTATAGGGGAGTTGGCAGTAATCGTACGGCGGTATATACACATATTCCATGCGTTGGAATCTGGAGGTGTATATGCCATACGCTCACTGTTAGCTTTCCGATAGCTAATTAGTGAAAGCAGCCTGCGGTCTCCTCGATTGATCATTGGCCAATCATGTAATAGTCCGGACAATATGGGGCAGCAGAGAGTTGTTGGCTCCAAAGATCACAGCAGGTGGTCTCTTTGATATTTGGAATCTATATCCCTGACAAATTGGTGGCAGTGGAATTCTGCATGATCTCTCTGGTGTTGTCCTGACAATATGCTTAAGATGAGTGCTGGGAAAAAGTAGTTCAATGTAAGTCTATGGGAAACTCGAGCATATATCCATCGGCCCCCCTGGCAGTCTGCAGAGGGACTAAAAATTGCCCAAATCAATGAGAACAGTGCTGAAATTACATGGGGACAGCATGAGGAAAACCCCTGGAAGCATCTCTGACTCCCAGGTCACTGCTGTCAACAACTTGTCAGAGGTGTAACGCCTCTTTTGCGGACTCACAATAAAACAAAAACGAAACCAAAATGGATTTTCCTGTGAAAAATGTTAAGGAACATCCTTTCCAAGGTAATGACTTGTATATAAGGAAAAATAAATATACAAAAACAAAAATGCTCATCAACACCTTGGGCTATGTTCACACATAGCGTTTTTGATGCATTGTTGCACTTTTGCATTGCTTTCAACTGTGAAAATGCATTCACCGGGAAATTTAATTTTAACATTTTACTATCTTATCTGGCCATGTGGTGTGTGAGACATCATCAGACACATTCTGTTTCATTTATGAAGGAGGGGCTCTGAAAGCCACAAACACTATTTTTATAGGGCGGCTCTTACTATTCTTAAAGGGCCAGCAGTCGGCTATGCTTTGTTTTTCCCATCATTAAAGAGTGGGTCTCCTATACTGTTATTGCATATGCAGTGACTGCAAGGGCTGCTAAAAATTTGGATGCACACCAATACCCCTTTGAAGAGACATAGAGGAGGGTTTCAGTAAAAAAATATGTTCCCATTATAAAGGAGTTGATCTCCTATAGTGGTAATGCCCATGCAGTGTCTGCAAGGGATTCCAAAATTTGGGAAAAACCCCAAAACCAATTTAAAGACACATAGAGATGGGCCACAGTAACGACATGTTCCTATTAGAAAGGAGCGTGTCTGCTACACAGTTATAGGATATGCAGTGAGTACAACGGCTGCCAAAATTTAGGAAATACTCCAATAACAATTTAAACACATAGAGCTTGGCCACAGTAACGATATATTCCCATTAGAAAGATGTGGGATTCCCATACTGTTATTGCTTATGCAGTGAATGCAACGGCTTCCAAAAAATTTGACAAACTCCAATGCCCCTTGCAAGAGACATAGAGGTTGGAGGGCTACTGAAAACAATGTTCTCATTATTAAGAAGTGAGTCTCCCATACTGTTTGCCTATGCAGTGAATGCAACAGCTGCCAAAAAATTGGAGGAACTCCAATGCCCCTCGCAAGAGACGTAGATATGGTGATATGGTAGATATTGTGATGATATGGTGGTAGAGGATGAGGATGAGGAGAATGAGGAGGACAAGAGCAAATAGACAAAATCAGGAAGCTTAAACTCATGTCTGGGTGAGAAGACAGAGGTGCATGCAAACAGAGTTAGACCTCCCAAAAAAAAGACACTGTATTTGAGTTTATGTAACACTGCTATCATTCGGTAGTGTTGAGAAGTCTGGCCCATTCCAGCCCTTGTTCATTTTTATAAGAGTCAGCCTGTCAGCATTTTCAGTTGACAGTCAGATGCGCCTATCGGTTATAATTCCACCGGTGGCACTAAAAACCCGCTCTGACAAAACTGTAGTTGCAGGGCAGGCCAATACCTCCAAGGCGTAGAGAGCGATTTCATGCCACGTGTCCAGCTTGGATACCCAATAATTATAAGGCACAGAGGAATCACGGAGAACATTGGTACGGTTGGCAAGGTACTCCCTCACCATCTTCTGCAACTTTTCACCCCTTGTGAGAGTACCCTGTGCCTCAGGACCTGTGAGATGGGAGGGTCTGAGAAAACTATCCCAGAACTTTGACAGTGTTTCCCTGAATCTGCTGGATTGCATTTATGTCTCTCTCGCATGTACTCCTTGGCTGTCCAATGAACTGTGACCTCTGCCGCCAGCATTTTCAGATAGGAATTTTTTAATTAATAATAATAAGGGGCTTCTCGTACTGCCCCATTTTATTAGGCCTGTCCTGCATGCTAATAAGAGAAAGTTCTCCTTGTAGCATGGGTCTAGAAGTTTCACCAAATAGGAATGACTGTCACCCAAAATTTGGACAGCGCGAGGGTCACGGGAAAGGCAGTATAAGATAAACTCAGCCATGTATGCCAGACTGCAAATAGGCAAGACTTCTGAGTCCTAACCAAGTGGACGACTGCCCATGCTCTCATCCTCATCCTCCTCTTCCTCCTCATCCCTGTCCTCAGGCCATCCACGCTGAACAGACAGTATAACAGTTGTGCAGGTAGCATTGTCTATAGAGCAGGAAACTAGCTCCTGTTCTTCCTCCTCCTCCTCATTGTGATCCAATCCATGTTGGGATGTGATGAGGCTGGGCTGTGTGGAATCACATTGTATAATTCTTTGCTTCATCTCATCGTGCTCCGCCTGCAATGCATCCTCCTTAAATGTGAGCAGAGAGCGTTTCAGAAGACAGAGAAGCAGGATGATGATGCTAATTATGGCATCATCGCCGCTCACCATCCTGGTGGACTCCTCAAAGTTTTGGAGTATGGTACAGATGTCTGACATCCATATCCACTCTTGAGGTCTTATGTGTGGAGTCTGAACTGAATACCAATGGCCTTTTTGATGCTGGTAGTCAACAACTGCCCTTTTCTGCTCACAAATCCTTCCCAACATCTGCAATGTAGAGTTCCCATGCGTGGGGACATCGCACACCAGTCTGTGAGCTGAAAGCTGAAAATGCTGCTCAAGCATGGCAAGGGAGGAAGAAGTGGTATGTGACTTCCTAAAATGGGCACACAGGTGGCATACTTTGACAAGCAGATGCGACAGATCTGGGTAGGTTTTGAGAAACCACTGAACCATGAGGTTAAGCATATGGGCTAGACATGGTACGTGTGTGAGCTCGCCCCGCTTCAGAGCCACCACCAGGTTCATGACCATACCTAGCTGTAAGTTCAGTGGTGTCAGCCACAGATCTGCCTGCTCTTTCAGAGCTGTCCACAACTCTTCAGCGTTGTGCCATCTGACACCTAAGCATATTAGCTTCAGCACAGCCTGTTGCCACTTGGCCAAGGCAGTGCTGCAGTGATACCAACTTCTGACTGATGTGCTCATTTTGGAGATGGAGGCTGAAGAGGAGGAGGAAGAAAAGGAGGTGCAGGAGCAGTAGAATGTGGGGGCAACCCTGATTGACCCAGGGCTCGCAATCCTCGGCTTCGGGAGGACATGTTCCGTCTCAAGGTCCAACTGGGTCCCGGCTTCCATTATATTAACCTAGTATGCCATCAGTGAGATTTACCATCCCTGCCCACAAGCACTTGTCCATGTATCCGTGGTTAGGTGGACTTTCCCAGTAGCTATATTGTTGAGGGCACGGCTAATGTTGTGGTACACGTGCTCATGTAATGTGGTGATGGCACACATGGAGAAAGAGTGGCGGCTGTGGACCGAGTACCGAGGGACAGCCGCCGCTATCAGGTTACAGAAAGCTTCCATCTCCATGAGCCTAAAAGGCAATATTTTGATCGCAAGCTGTTGTGAAATGTTTTAGTTTAGTAGTGTGGCCTGTGGGGCGTTGGCTGCGTATTTGCGCTTGCATTCTAAGGACTGGGGTAGGGACAACTGAACACTGTGCTGGGACAAGGACTTGGGGGTGCTTGCTGATGGTGCTACTTGAGAGTGTGTAATAACACCTGAAGGGCGGGAGGCATCTTCGCATACATCATGCCTGATCATGCTGATTGTGGTCAGGCTGCTAATTTTTCTGCCCCTGCTGATGCTGGCCTGGCAGCTGGTACAAATGGCCTTTTTGGGGTGATCTGCAGAGTTTTTAAAAAACAACCAGACTCAGGAAGACCTAACAGTGGTACTGGCAACTTCCATCGTTTTGATGTTACTCAGAATGCTTTCCCAACTTGTGTCTGCGGCCACCACACTGCTTCTTCCTGCCTGTTGTGGTGCTATGCCTCCCTCCCCCTGTGTGCTGCTCTGTTTTCTCTGCATGTACCCCTTGAGTCAGTTACTATATCATTTACTACCCCGTCTTCCACTTCCGCTCCCTGGTCCTTCTCCTGACTTTCTGTTAATTTTGTCCTATCATCATCATCATCATCCACCTCTTGCGACAGTAATTTCAACTTCCCACCATTGCCTTCTTGTGACCGTGGCTGCTCAAATATTTTAGCATCGCTACACGCATTCTCCTCTTGACTCACTTGAAGCTGGCTGGGCGAGAGGCCTGAAACTACAAATGGAAAAGTGAACAGCTCTTCAGAGTGTCCAAGTGTGGGATCAGTTTTCTCCGGGCACTCGGCATGGTGGGAGGAAGGAGGATCAGGGTGAGGAATTTGCGGTCCAGACTCACAGCCACTGAGACTTAACCATGTGGAAGACAGGGTGATAGTGGTGGTGGCAAAGTGACTGGAAGCATTATCTGCTATCCAATCAACAACCTTTTGACATTGCTCTGGGTTCAATAGTGGTGTGCTGCGGTCCCCTAGCAATTGGGACAGGAAGGTCGAGCGACAAGATGTGGGTGTTTGTTGTGGCACAATTTCAGCTTGACCATGGCCTCAGCCTCGTCCTCTGCATGCACCATCACCATCATGTCCACTTTCCCGTCCCTTGCCATGCACCTTGCCCATTTTAAATGGAGGACAATATTTTCCACACTAACTAGAAATGGCTGATTTTGGAACGCAGTTATATGTGATATGTCTGACAGAGAATCACATTTTTAAATAGCAGGCCTGTAATTTACTAATACTATTCTTCACAGAGACCAAGTGTGAATAGCTTGACTGACACACTGCAACGAAATGAAAGACAGAAATGTCTGATTTTGGAACACAGTTATGTATGTGATACGTCTGACAGAGAACCACGGTTTTAAATAGCAGGCCTGTAATTTATTAATACTATTCTTCACAGAGACCTAGTGTGAATAGCTTGACCGACACCCTGCATGAAATGGAGGACATAAATGGCTGATTTTGGAACGCTGTTATATGTGAGATACATCTGACAGAGAACCAAAGTTTTAAATAGCACGCCTGTAATTTACTAATACTATTATTCACAGAAACCTATTGTGAATAGCTTAGCTGATACACTGCAGCGAAATGGAAGGCAGAAATGGCTGATTTTGGAACACAGTTATACATGTGATACGTCTGACTGAGAACCATGGTTTTAAACAGCAGGCCTGCAATTTTCTAATACTATTCTTCACAAAGACCTAGTGTGAACAGCTTGACCGACACACTGCAACAAAATGGAGGGCAGAAATGGCTGATTTTGGAGCGCTGTTATCTGTGAGATGCGTCTGACAGAGAACCACGGTTTTAAATAGCAGGCCTGTAATTTACTAATATTCTTCTTCACTGAGACCTAGTGTGAATAACTTGACTGACACACTGCAATGAAATGGAAGGCAGAAATGGTTGATTATGGAACGCTGTTATATGTGAGATAAGTCTGACAGAGAACAACGGTTTTCATTAGCAGGCCTGTAATTTACTAATACTATTCTTCACAGACACCTAGTTTGAATAGCTTCACTGACACACTGCAACAAAATGAAAAAGTAAGTCAATATTTTCCACATTCAGTTCAAATTTATGGATTTTTATTGCTGTAATAAGGAAAATATCTGGCTGTATTCTGCAGTGCTAACAAACAAATGGAGAAGAAAAAATGTGCACTCTGTGTGATGAAATGGACCCCATTTATATACAACATAGGTTGATTTCTTATTTATCCAGACAATTTGGTATTTTGTGGCGAATTCGTAATATGCCACTCATGGGTTAAGTTCTTACCATCTAGCTGGACACTATTTTGTATTCCCATTGTTTCTAGAGTCTTGTTGATGTTGGTGAGGTTAACCTAGGTAATGCAATTATCTCTCTTCTGTAAGGTCAGAGGAATTTAATCATGTTAGCATGCCATTGTATTACCATGTGGATTGTTGACTCTATGCAAATTGCCTCAGCCACCATTGTTCTAATGTCATAACTTGCAAACCGAATGTCTCCCACTAGCATTCCATTGTAGGACTATATCAATCAGCATGTGGCTCTCCCTTGCCTGGACTGCAATACGACCAAAAATGGTTATATGGGATTTAAGATCCAGCCAATGAAAAGAGAGTCTTATTCCACCAATCGTGAAGTCCCCGGTATCCTGCAATGAGGGCTGAGGGTATATCAGGAGGACTGTTCAGTTGACCAGGAGATTTTTGTCTACTGACCTCAGCCTAGGGATGTCGGTCCCGACTGCAGGTGCACTAGCTTGAAGATAGGCAGCTAATTTAGGATCTTCAGAATCGAATGGGAGAACAATGACCGCCTAGGACGCAACCCAGGTTGGGACATTTCGGTCACCTGGTTACAGACTTTGCCGTGCTGTCTCAGTTCCAAACTCCGGCATTATTTCTTTCTGGATGGGTGTTTGCCAAAGAAGGGGACCAATGGTTTGCAGTAAATAGTCCTGGAAGATCTGAGATACGAAGAATCTAAAATCCTGGTGACCCAGCGTAAGGGTGAGACTCTGTTGCCTGTTACAATTTGTGCTGTGCTGGTTATGTGTTATATGCTGTTAGTTTATGGGGATCCAATAAAGCCTTAGTATTGTGATTCCCTCACCCTGTGTTGTCTGAGTAGTGTTCTTCCCACGATTGAGGAGTTCGGGCGTTCAGTTGGGGATTAGCCCTGGTTCACATTTGCCTTTCTAAAGGCGGCTGGGCCAGCGGAGGAGAGCACCCACTCACTCCGTATCGTTACACTCTGGATTGCTTTTTAAACAAATAATCAGGATTAAGATAAAAAAAAATTGGCCCTGGCCCCTGACATATGGGGCTATGTCCACAAATATCTGTAAGAAAAGCAGCAGCAGGAACATGGTATGGACCCTCTTGCCCTATATGCACTTTGTAGCATCGGTGTCTCTGCCTCCTGCCCGGCAGAGACGCCGTCCTCCTTGCCACCGCAGTCCTGCCCTGGCATCTTCTGGCCTCCCTGCAGCTGCTGCTGGTGCACGCAGCTTCCCTGGGACCTGTGCTTTGGGAGCGCACATCCGCTCCCGCCCTCTTAAGGTGCCGCGCGCCGTCCTAAGAAGTCCCGGGCCAATGGCCGGAGGACTTCCCCTATAAAAGGCACCTCCTCCAATATGGAGGTGCCCGTGCAAGGTTGTTGCTCTGTATGCTAAACTGTGCTTCAGCCCACAGGTCCCCCTGCCTGTCTGACTACCAGTCTAGTCCGTCTGACTATCAGTCCAGTCTGCCAGCCTGATCACCAGTCCAGCCCGACAGTCTGCTTACAGCCCAGTCCGCTAGTCTGTCTATGGGCTTGGCCAGTCCGCTTTTCCGGAGCATCCACCTGCTACCTGTCTCCACATGCCAAGGACACTCTCCAGCCCGATGGTCTGCCTCCGGTCAAACCCGCTAGTCTGTCAATGGGCTAAGCTAACCTGCCTACTTGGAGAACTTGCCTGTTACCTGGAGGCTCCTGCCTGCACCTGCCGTGCATACCTGACAGCCTACATAGAGGCTCCCGCCCATCACTCGCCATGACCACCTGACAGCCTACCTAGAGGTTCCCGCCTGTCACTTGCCGTGACCACCTGACAGCCTACCTAGAGGCTCCTGCCCGTCACTTGCCGTGACCACCTGACAGCCTACCTAGAGGCTCCTGCCTGCACCTGCCATGTAAACCTGACAGCCTACCTGGAGGCTCCTGCCTGTCACTTGCCGTGACCACAAGACAGCCTACCTAGAGGCTCCTGCCTGCACCTGCCGTATATACATGACAGCCTACCTAGAGGCTCTTGCTAGCTTCCTACTGTGTCTGCCAGCCCGTCTGCCCGGATCTCTCGTCAGCCTGCCTGCCGTGCTCATCTGCTGTACCGGTCAGTCTCTGCCTTCTGACCCGTGGGAGTCACCTGCTCTCATACAAGGTCAATCCGCAGAGTAGCACCTGGTCCCTCTGCTCGGTCCTTCCCTGGTCATGGAGTCGATTGAGCCGCCGTACGACCTTGGTCGGTCCGAGTTGATACATAGTTACGCCCCTCTGGTCCCTCCTTGCACCGCAGCATAGAGGTTCCACCACCCGGATCCGTAACAGTTTGCACGGGCCATAGAACCCGGTAGCCCCCAGGCCCCTTCGCTAGCTGACCTGTACCAGGAGGTTTCTCGTCAGAGATCCCATCAGGAAACCATCCTGACCTACCTGTGGTAAGGTCAACATTCGCCTGGACACACTGTCTGTACCACCTGTGTCCGCCCCAAGTCGAGCGACACCTGCTTCGGCAACGTCGCTACCTACCCATACCACGGCATCCAGCCTAGGACCCCGGCTTTCTGTGCCTCATCATTTTGGAGGTGACCACATCCTATGTCGGGGCTTTCTGAACCAGTGCATGCTGCACTTTGAACTTCTGCCACATCAGTTTCCCTCCGACCGGGCCAAGGTGGCGTTCATCATGTCTCACCTCACCGGGGAAGCATTGGCATGGCTTAACCCTCTATGGGAAAGAGGGTATTCCCTGGTGTCCGATCTTCCAGCTTTCCTCACTGCTTTCTGGAAGGTCTTCGATGAACCCGGACGAAGGACCTCTACTGCCTCCTCATTGCTCCGTCTCCGCCAAGGGAGTCTCACTGTGGCCCAGTATGCCATACGGTTCCGTACCCTCTCTTCTGATCTTGCCTGGGACAACGAGGCCCTGGTGTCCACCTACTGGGAGGGCCTTTCCGGTCTGATTAAGGACGAGTTAGCTGGCCGGGACGCTCCTACCACCCTGGATGACCTGGTGTCACTTGCAACCCGGATAGACATCCGTTTCCTAGAACGTGCTAAGGAGACTGCCCGGGACAGAAGATTTCCTCGTCTTGCTCCTACTTTCCAGAGACCCGCTTCCCAACCTGCATCTCCCCGGGCACGCTCACCCGAACCTATTCAGATCGACCAGACCAATATGGTCAAATCTTGCCAAGAGTCTCGCCAAGCCGAGGGGAGCTGTTTCTACTGTGGCAGTAAGGAGCACCTGATTCGTTCCTGTCCAGTGAAGCCAGGAAACTCCAGTGTCTAGGACCACTCGGAGAGGTCGTCCTAGGCAAAAGTAAATCCTTTCCGTTCCTGACTTTATCCGTCTCTATTTCCTGTGGAGAGAACCGCTTCTTTGAAACCACACATCTGGATTCCGGAGCCCCTGGGAATCTCATATCCCAGTCCCTTGTAGAGAAGTATCAGATTCCTACCAAACCTCTGGCTGAACCTTTGACAAACGCTTCCGTGGATGGAAGACTCCTTCCGGTGACCATCTTGCTCATCACAGAGCCCGTAACCCGGCAGGTGGGAATGCTGCACTCCAAGAGGATTTCCTTCCATGTGTTTTCCGGACTCTCTCACCCCCTTTTGCTTGGTCTACCCTGGCTACAGAAACATGAACCCGTTCTGAATTGGCAATCCGGTGAGGTGCTCCGTTGGGGGCAGGATTGCCATGAGACCTGCCTGGTTCCGGTTCGCCCGGCTCGACCCCCATCTTCTCCGACTAATTTACCCGGTCTACCGACACCTTACTGGTCCTATGCTGATGTCTTCGACAAGAAGGAGGCAGAGACTCTGCCACTCCATAGGCCATATGATTGCCCTATCGACCTGATACCCGGTGCCACTCCACCCCGTGGGTGTATCTACCCATTGTCGTTGGCCGAAACCCAGGCCATCTCGGAGTACATCAAAGAAAATCTGGCTAGGGGTTTCATCCGGAAATCTTCCTCCCAGGCTGAAGCCGGATTCTTCTTTGGTAAAAAGAAAGACGGTTCACTACGTCCATGTATCGATTATAGAGGACTAAACCAAATCACTGTCAAAGACAAATACCCCCTGCTGCTCATCTTTGAGCTGTTCGACCGCTTTAAAGGCGCGAAGATCTTCACCAAGCTCGATCTTCATGGGGAGTATAAACTGGTCCGGATCCGCCAAGGAGACGAGTGGAAGACGACATTTAATACCCGGGCTGGTCACTATGAATATTGTGTGATTCCCTTCAGTCTCTGTAATGCTCCCGCCGTCTTCCAAGAATTAGATAATGACATCTTCCGTGACCTCTTATATTCTTGCGTGGTGGTGCACCTGGACGACATCTTCGTCTTCTCTCCGGATCTTCCCTCACATCGGAGGGATGTTCGTCAGGTCCTGCTTAGACTCAGGCAGAATCACCTATATGCAAAATTTGAGAAATGCCTCTTCGAGCAGTCCTCCCTTCCATTCCTGGGCTATATTATCTCTAAGACAGGTCCACAGATGGACCACGAGAAGGTCTCTACCGTCTTAAAGTGGCCGCGTCCGGAGGGGTTGAAGGCGATTCAGCGATTCCTGGGCTTTGCCAACTATTTCCGTCTCTTCATCCCACCTTTCTCTTCCCGGACTGCTCCCATCTCCGCGCTCACCCAAAAGGGAGCGAATCCTAAGGAATGGCCGTCCGAAGCGGAGGAGGCCTTCCTCTCCTTAAAACAAGACTTCTCTTCTGCCCCTGTGCTGCACCGTTCGGATTGCAACAAACAGTTCTTTTTGGAGGTAGATGCTTCCTCTTCCGGAGCCGGAGCGGTGCTCACCCAGAAATCTCCAACCGGGAGAATGGTAACCTGCGGCTTCTTCTCCAAGCTCTTCTCCTCGTCTGAGCGCAACTACTCCATAGGAGACCGAGAACTGCTAGCCATCAAATTATCGCTGGAGGAGTGGCGCTACCTGCTCGAACGGACACTGCAGCCGCTGGTCATCTATACTGACCACAAAAACCTGGCATATCTACAGAATGCCCAAAGACTCAAACTTCGTCAGGCCCGGTGGTCTTTGTTCTTTGCCCACTTTAACTTTACCCTACATTACCGCCCGGCGGACAAGAACGTTAAAGCAGACGCCTTGTCCCCATCCTTTCTGTCTTCCGATCAAGAGGAGGAGCCAATGCATATCATCTATCCCTCCAAAGTGATGAATGTGGCCCCCTTTGATCTGTCTCGTCTCCCACCCAGTAAGACGTTTGTAGCAGTTCCGGATCATAAGAAGGTTCTTCACTGGGGTCATTCATACAAATTAGCCGGCCATGCTGGTCAGAAGAAGACCTTCCTGCTCATTACCCAGAATTACTGGTGGCCTACCCTGCTCCAGGATGTGGTAGACTTTGTCACGACCTGTTCGTCCTGTGCCCGCAACAAGGTTCCCAGACATCTTCCTGCCGGCCGTCTCCTGCCTCTTCCCATACCTGCTGCCCCGTGGCAACACATTGCTATGGACTTTATTATGGATCTCCCTGTTTCTGCCAGTTGTACGGTCATTTGGGTGGTCGCTGACCGCTTTTCTAAAATGGCTCACTTTATCCCTCTGCCTGGTCTCACGTCTACATCTGTGCTGGCCAACGACTTCATGAATCACATCTTTCGTCTCCACGGCCTACCCCTCCACACTGTGTCGGATCAAGGGGTCCAGTTCACTTTGCGCTTCTGGAGAGCTACGTATAAGCTGCTGGATGTCACCATGGATTTCTCCTCCGCTTATCATCCACAGTCCAATGGCCAAATGGAGCGTATCAACCAGATCTTTACCAGCTATCTCCGGCACTTTGTCAACGCTCACCATACCAATTCGGTGGAGCTCCTACCTTGCGCCGAGTTCTCCTACAACAACCATGAGAGTGAATCTTCTTTCAAGTCCCCGTTCTTTGTGGTCTACGGTCAACATCCCCGGATTCCGTTTCCTGTATCCGCTTCTGTGGACAACCTGGCCGCGGAGTCTTTGCTCAGCGAATTTTCCAATATTTGGGAGGACACTAGATCTGCACTTCTTCAATCCTCCGAGCAGATGAAGAAGCATGCTAATAATAGACGTCTGAATCCACCTCAATTCCATCCGGGAGACAAGGTTTGGCTCTCCTCCAAACATTTTCATCTCAAAATACCCTCCTATAAGTTGGGTCCACGGTTCATCAGCCCATTTGTAGTCCTCAAGCAAATCAACCCAGTAGCCTACAAGTTAAAACTCCCGGCCACCTTATGGATTCCCAACTCCTTCCACGTATAACTCCTCAAACCAATTGTGCTTAATTGTTTTTCAGACAATCCAGGTACCTCCCCAGCTCCGGTCTCCGCTGAGGATGTCTATGAGGTAGAGAACATTCTAGCCACCAAGAGGGTATGAGGAAAAACTTTTTCTGGTGGATTGGAAGGGTTTGGCCCAGAGGAGAGAACTTGGGAACCCAGGGAGTACATCCACGCCCCGCTTCTCCTTAAAAAATTTCTTGCGGGCCTGAAAAAGAGGGGGCGTAAAGGGGGGGTACTGTAGCATCGGCGTCTCTGTCTTCTGCCCGGCAGAGACACCATCCCCCTTACTGCCCCGGTCCTGCCCCAGTGTCTTCTGACCTCCCTGCAGCTGCTGCTGGTGAACGCAGCTTCCCTGGCCCTGTGCTTAGGGCACGCACGTTCCCGCCCTCTTAAGGTGCCGCGCGCGCCATCCTAAGATGTCCCCGGCCAATGGCCGGAGGACTTCCCCTATAAAAGGCACCTCCTCCAATATGGAGGTGCCCGTGCAAGGTTGTTGCTCTGTATGCTAAACTGTGCTTCAGCCCACAGGTCCCGCTGCCTGTCTGACTACCAGTCTAGTCCATCAGTCCAGTCTGCCAGCCTGATTACCAGTCCAGCCCGACAGTCTGCTTACAGCCCAGTCCGCTAGTCTGTCTATGGGCTTGGCCAGTCAGCTTATCCAGAGCCTCCACCTGCTACCTGTCTCCGCCTGCCAAGGACACTCTCCAGCCCGACAGTCTGCATCCGGTCAAACCCATCAGTCTGTCTATGGGCTAGGCTAGCCTGCCTGCTTGGAAAACTTGCCTGTTACCTGGAGACTCCAGCCTGCAACTGCCGCGTATACCTGACAGTCTACCTAGAGGCTCCGGCCCGTCACTCGCCGTGACCACCTGACAGCCTACCTAGAGGCTCCTGACGGTCACTTGCCATGACCACCTGACAGCCTACCTAGAGGCTCCTGCCTGCACCTGCCGTGTCTACCTGACAGCCTACCTAGAGGCTCCTGCCTGTCACTTGCCATGACCACCAGACAGCCTACCTAGAGGCTCCTGCCTGCACCTGCAATGTATACCTGACAGCCTACCTAGAGGCTCCTGCTAGTTTCCTACTGTGTCTGCCAGCCCGTCTGCCTGGATCACTCGTCAGCCTGCCTGCCGTGCTCATCTGCTGTACCGGTCAGTCTCTGCCTTCTGACCCGTGGGAGTCACCTGCTCTCATACAAGTTCGGTCCCCAGAGTAGCACCTGGTCCCTCTGCTCAGTCCTTCCCTGGTCACGGAGTCGATTGAGCCGCCACACGGCCTTGGTCAGTCTGAGTTGATACCTAGTTATGCCCCTCTGGTCCCTCCTTGCACCGCAGCACAAAAGTTCCACCACCCGGATCCGTAACACACTTCAGTCTGCCACATACACTGCCAGTCTGCCTAATTCCTGCTCACCTTCACCACTGAAAATATGCACCTGGATTATTCCTCAGAAGGACTGTTAGTTCAGATGGATATATAGATATATGTTGTGGAATACCTATACTTACTCTAAACAAGCAAATCTCTCCCTGACGCAGCAGCAGCTCTCCCTACTCTGCCTGTTTCCGGGGTAGACTGTGATGAGCATAGCGGCACCAGGTCTTATATAGACCTGATGACGCTGTACTACCAGTCAATCACTGTAATGCCCACAACCAACATGGCTACGGCATTACAGTGCATGGCAGGCAATCTCTGCATGTTCATTGGCTCTCTAAAGAGCGACAAACATGCAGGGTGGGGACCCAAGTTTCCGCCCGAACAATCCAGAAATACTCGCCAAATGCTGAGCTCGTCGAGCACGGTGATGCTCGGGTGAGTACCGAGCAGTGGCGAGCACATTCGTTTATCTCTAATAAATATATAAATGAGTTGGTCACAAAACATCCAAATAAATTATTTATGTGCATTATATAATCATGTCATAAAGTAGGTGTAAGACAAATTACTGGATGCAATTTCACTTCAATGTATTTTCAACTGTTTCATTAAGTCCAAACAGTACCAAAGAATTTATGTTACAAATCCAGAACTTCTGTTGTTTTCTACATCTCAAATCTATTAGTGTTTCTTGCTGGGATTTGTTCTATTGGGAGACATTTAAATCTTTTAAAATAACATTTATGTATCACTACTGGATGTCTAGCTATACACCACTAATGTAGCCGGTGGACACAGTATGTCTGTGTATATTAAGACTCATGGTTGGGTTTCCTTTAAATTAGAGCCTACTGATGCACTCTAAAAGGTAAATTACATACTGAGTAGTGCAATTTCGATAGACTGATATCTAAAATTCTTTTTCTTTTACATTACTTTGGAAATATTATACATTCTGACAGCATCAAAACAAAGCAGATGGTAATTTTTGCTACCAGCTAAAAACTTAAATTTTTGCTCTTAATATTTTTTGTCCGCCAACTAGTGACTTGATAAGCTGTGTTGCCAATCCTTGGCATTGATTTCTTGTTTGTTTGGATGGATGCAGTCAATTTGAGCTAAAGCAACAGACTTTTCCTGACCAGAAGTTATGAAAGTAGAGGAGTAGCCATTATCTGTGAATCTTTTCTTCAGAACCTCACCCTGATTATGAAAATTTGAAGCTTTTATGCAGTTACAATTAATTTGTGAAAAATGTCCAAATGATAATTTTGCATCACACGGTGTACACAATTATTAGGCAATTTATGTTTTTCATGATCCATTTTAAGATTAAACAACTACAGTGCTGTCACTCAAACCAAAGAGATTAACAAATCTGAAACCTGAATGTTTAAGAAAGGAAAAGGGTGTTTTGTCTCTCTTAGGAGAAAATCTATGTGTGCATAATTATTGAGCAACTACTAGTGTGCAGAATTATTATGCTAAAGGGAAAATAAGAACCAAACAGCTCAAAATGTACAAAAATATATTTCTGACATTTCAAAAGAAAACATCAGTGTCCAATATTGCCACCCTTCTTTTTCAATAACAGTCATAAGCCTTCCATCCATGGAGGAAGGGGGCCATGTTATTATTCTTTTTCTTTAATGCCTTTAGTGACTAGCTAAACAATGGAGAACTTCGATACATGAAATGGAGCATTGTTCTGCATAAAAATCATACTTTTCTTGAAAGGATGAATGCTTTTTCCTGTACATCTGCTTGAAGGGAGTGTCTTCTAAAAATTGGCAGTTGGTTAAAGAGTTGATTTTGAGTCAAACTTCAAACTGCAAAGGTCAAACTATCTCCTCTTTAACAATACTGGCCCACAGCAGAACCTCATCTCCTGACTGCCAATATCTGAGTCAATGTGAGAGACTCTGCACTTTACTGATCCAGCTGTTGGCTCACCCATATAGTCCATCAAGAGACACACTCAACTCTTCGATCCATAAAACCTTTGAAAAATCTGTCTTCAGATATTCCTTGGCCCAGTCTTGATGATTCAACCTTTGTGTCTTGTTGAGTGGTGGTCGGGTTTCATCCTTCCTTACCTAGGGAAAGTCTTTGAGCATTGAATACCTTGTACTTCTGGGTGACTGAAGTGACAGTGACTGAGGATAATGTGAAGTAACTGAGCCTAATGGGTGCCTGATCACTTCACGTTTGATTCCTCTCAAGTATTTGGGAGTTCATGTGCACCTTTTTTTCTTAACACAAATATTGCAATCGCATTGACTGTTTGTAACAAAATTTTTGATTGTTCTGTGATAATGCTTCACTATCTTAGCAATTTCAAAACTACAACATCAGTTTGTAAGACATAATTTCACATGCACTTGGATAAATCTCTTCTACACCCAATAGGTCCAATAAATATTAAGGATCAACCAAAGGTCTGTGTTGTTCAGACATGTAAACAAAAGAATAGAGACAAGTTATGAATATCTGGGTCAGTTTATTTTCTTACAGTAGAAGAATGCATGGATGTTAATAGTATACCTTTATTTATTTAATTGATATAGTTTTTGTATGACATTTATATTTGTTGTATTCATGAATGTAGCATTACATTTTGGGATAGAGATTTGGGAAACTTTCTGGTTATGGACTAAAGATGTTATTGTTATTAGTTATCACTTTTGCCTTGTTACATTGTGCAATGTTCTTAGGCAAAATTGTGAGTGATGAAAAGAAACTCCACATGAATGGTCTCAGGATGCTTTACTGTTGGCATGTCACACGACTCAAGATAGTGTTCACATTTTCTTCTCTGGACAATCATTATTCCAGATACTCAAAACTGTCTGTAGGGTGCTTCATCATAGAAGATATCTTTACCCCAATTCTCTGCAGTCAAATACCTGTACCACTTGCAACAATATTTTCTATGATGAAGCCTCTTTCAAACTATTTGGAGCATCTGAATGAATGATTGTCTGGACTAGAAAAGGTGAGCAGTACCATGGGCACAGTACCATGTACACCATATTGGGAGGTTGCACCCAAAGATCCAGTAAGACTTGAAGCTTTTATGTAATAATTGCCTAATGAAGTATATTCAGTTGTGCCAATGGTTTGCCCAGCAACCGAAGATGAGAGCATATGCCATTGCTCATTACTCAGAATAAGAATTGTGTCTCAGATTCAATACAGTTAGAGTCCACTATCTAATCTTTCCTCTTTTTTTCTCATTGTCTGCAAATATATTCCAATATATTTCAATATATTCCAAGTTAATCTTTATTTTGTTTATTTTTGTTATGGCCCGATATGCCAACAATATCATATACAGCATATCAACAATTGTTGCTCACTCCTGCTTCTCTTTCCTAGTTGCATGTTTCCCTGCGAGTCTCCTATCCTTATTTTTGGGCATGTTGACATGTTATCTCTGTGGTAGGGATGAACAAACCCGAAAGGTAAAGTTCGGGGTTCGCACCGGACACCTAATGTCCATTACTGAACAAAGAACATGGGCTTTTTACTGTAAGTCCTGTTTTCTGTTTGGGTTCATCAGTCTAATTAAGCTTGTTGAAAGGCTGCAGCGCCGCCAATCAACATGCTTTTAGACTGTGGACACTTCTGGAGCTATCACAGCCATGTTAATATTGGAATGGCTGTGATTGTCGGCTCAGCAAGTGACAAGGTCTGTATGAATGCCGGATCACGAGTGCCCCCACCACCATACTCTCATTAGTGTGGGGACAGGATGCAGCTGGAATGAGGGATAGATTTTGACTGCGAACTCTGCAAAAAAAATGCTATGTGTAGTCTGCAACCTGTATATCTGGAAGTACGGTGCTAGTACTTTGCTAAAAGCCTCTGTGTCTACTCTACAAACCCATCTGTAAGAGTACTGTTACTTTAAGCTGCTGAGTGTACTCTGCAAGCCTCAGCCTGTGGTAGTACTGTCCTGTAATCCACTGTGTGTACTCTGCACCCCGCTGCCTGTGAAAATACATTCCTTTTAGCCACTGTATGCACTCTGCACTGCACTGCCTGTGGGAGTACTGTTCCTTTAAACATTGTCTGTACTATACATCCCCCTACCTGTGGGAATACTGTTCTTTAAGCCACTGTGTGTACTCTGAATCCTCCACCTGTGGGAGTACTGTCCTTTAAGCCACTGTGTGTACTCTGCAGCCCCCGCCCCCCGCATGTGGGAGTACTGTCCTTTAACCCTCTGTGTGTTTTCTAGTAGTCTGAGAAAAAAATAATTGGCATCCGCCATCTGATTGCCATTAGTAGAACAAATAAATAATTCTTCAGGACCGCTGTGTGTTTTCCAGTAGTTTTGCAAATAAATATATCGCATCAGCCATCTCATTGCCATTTCTAGGCCAAAAAAATATTTTCTGGACTGGTGTGTGTTTTTTAGTAGTCTGGGAAATAAATAATTGCCATCAACAGTCTAGTTGCCATTTCTACTCCCAAAAAATATTTTTTCTGGTCTAGTGTGTATCATGAGCCATCTAGCTGCCATTTCTAGGCCATATTAATAATTTCACAGGACCACTGTGTGTTTTCTAGTAGTTTTGCAAATAAATACATTGCATCTGCCATCTCATTGCCATTTCTAGGCTCAAAAAATATTTTTTCTGCAACAGTGTGTGTTTTTTAATAGTCAGGAAAAAAAATAATTGACATCAACCAGCTAGTTGCCATTTCAAGGCACATTCTCTGCCATCAGACCTTGAAGCGAGGCATAAATATTCTGAACCTGACCACCGCTTGTATGATGAGGCATCTGAATTCCAAGTGGAGTACACACCAAGCAGTGGAGTACACACCATAACCCCTTAGTGACCAATAGATGTCTTTTTGCTGACCTGCAATAAAAAAGACTAGCGTTCCCCGACAGGTGACAATCCTGTAACTGTCACCTGTACACTATAGCTGACAATTTGTTGTATCAGCAACGATCAGTGTTGGCACCGACCATGGACGTTAAACCCCTTAGATTCTGCTGTCAATAGTGACTACAGAATCTAAATAGTTAACGGAGTGTGGGAGTTCCCTCTTTAACCTCATCGGCACCCTGAGATCTTGATTATGTGGTCCTGATGTTTGCCATGGCAGGTAACAGCCAAATAACGGCCTTAGAGTCTGCTGGCTATAGTAGCCTGTTCAGAAGTTATTAAAATTTAGGTGGTAAAAATAAACGTTTTCATTCTTGTCATGCCACTTTCCATTACTTCATGAGAAGAACCAGAAGAGTTAATGAACTACCTGAAAGCAATTTTTAATACGTTGAGGGGTGCAGTTTTTAAAATGGTATAACTTTTGGGTGGTTTCCAACATATAGGATGCCCAAAGTCACTTCAAAACTGAACAGGTCCCTATAAAAATAAGTTTTGTAAATTTCCTTGAAAAAATGAAAAATTACTGTTATAATTTTAAACCTTCTAAAATGCTAACAAAATAAAACAACACTTTACAAATGGTGCTGCTGTAAAGCAGACATGAGGGAAATGTTATTTGTTAATATTTTTGTGTGGTATGACTATTAGGATTAAAGGGATAGGCATTCAAAGTTTGGAAATTGCAATTCTTAAAACATTTTTGTCAAATTTCTGATATTTTTTATAAACGCAAAACATATCAACCTAAATTTACCATTATTATAAAGTATCATGTGTCACAAAAAAAGTCTCAATATCAATGGGATATTTTGAAGCATTCCAGAGTTATTACTACATAAAGTGACACTGGTCAGAATTAAAAAAATTGGTCCGGTCACTAAGGGGTTAAAAAACATGACAGATCTGAGCCTCCTCCTGCTGCCATTTCTGCTGCAAAGAGAGGATGTGACAGCATCACCACCACCACCAGAGTCACCGAGCATCTCCACACCATTCCATAGAAGTGTTCAGCTTTCCATCCCCAAAATCCTTAAAAGAAAGAGGATATACCACCCTAGCCACCCTGGAGCTATGGTCCTGAATTACAGCATTTTCAAATTACTGGCCTTTGAAATGCTGCCATTCCGGCTGTTGGATATGGACAGTTTTAAAAAACTGAAGGCGGTGGCTGTCCCGCAGTACGTTATTGCCAACCGCTACTATTTTTCCAGCAGGGCCATCCCTCCCTGCACAAACATGTTGAAGACCAAGTCAGGTGTGCACAGCGCAACACCATCATTGGTCAGATGCACATAACCTCTGATATGTGGACCAGTAAGCACGGCCAGGGACGTTACATCTCCCAAACTGCCATGTACTGGCAGTTGGAAAAGAGGTCAGAAGGCATTCTAGCTCATGTCCTACCACCACTGAAGATTGTTGGACATTTATCTATCCTTGTTGCCTCCTCCTCCTACTCTGTTTCCTCCACTGCTTCCTCATTCGGTCACAGGAAGACCTGCACCACCAAATTTGAGCTCAGCCAGGTGGAAACGACTTCAGTCGTTTCCCAAAACTCCTCTGTTTTGGGGAACAAATCTCACAACATGCATTAGCTGTGGACTGGGATCAAACAGCAGACAGATGAGTGGTTGGTGCCGGTGAACCTCAAGCCCAGCCTGGTTGTGTGCAATAATGTGAGAGATCTCGTAGCAGCTCATAGCCTAGCTCGTTTGAAGCACATCCCTTACCTGGAACATGTGCATAACTTGTGGTGCAGAGCTTCCTGAGAACCTACTGCCCACAAATTTCAGATCTGCTGCTGAAAGTGTGGGCAGTGTGTGCGTACTTTCATCATTCTCATCCTGCTGCCGCTCGCCTGTCTGCTCTGCAGCGTCACTTCTGCCTTCCCGCTCACCAGCTGATATGCGACATACAAACATAGTGGAACTCCACATTGCATATGCTGGAGAAACTGTGAGCAGCAGCTGGCAATAGTGGAGTTTCAGCTGAAGCATGCATGGCTGAGTTGTGCTGCAGAATAACACCACTTCACCACCAATGAATGGGCCTCCAAGCAACATGTGTGTGCCGTGTTGCACTGCTTCAAATAGTCCACCAATATGGCCAGCACTAATGACGCCATCATCAGCATAACTATACCACTTACATGACTGCTGGAAAAAAACAAATCAGGCAATGAAGGATGAGGTGGTAGCACAGGAGGAAGAGAAGCAGGATGAGGAGCAGAGCCAATTAACATCGTTTTCAGGCCTGTCATCCACACATTGCTTGGAGGGTGGGCTATTGCTCCATCATCAGCCAGGTACCCAACTGTACAGCCAGGGGAACGTTTGGGAGGATGTTGATGAGGAAGAGGTGAGGGAGGAGGAACAACTGTATTCACAGTAATACCAAGATGATATACCTCCCACCAAGGACAGCTTGTCATTGCCTCTGGGCAGCCTGGAACACATGAGCCAATACATGCTGCAGTGCCTGCACAATGACTACCGAGTTGTCCATATTGTTGCCAGTGAAAATTACTGGGTGGCAACACTGCAGGGGCTACAAGGAGAACTTACCATCATTACTTCCCACACTGGAGAACTATCGCAAAATTTGTGAATACAAGCACACGCTGATGGAAAAATTACTAATGGCTTTTCCACCTGACAGTGGTGGCTCAGTGGAGGAACAAGACAGATACGTAGGAGGAAGTAGCCAATGAAGTTGGGGCACCGCCAGTACCTCGAAAGGCAGTATTAGCATGGCCAAAATGTGGCAAAACTTTATTAGCATGCAACAACATACAGCACCACCATGTAATAGGGTCTCTATTAGCAGGAGCCAGCAGTAATACTACATCTCCACATACTAACAAATGGGTGTGTCCCATTTAACTTCTGGTCACAACACCAAATTACTCCTATAAGCAAATAGATCTGACACTATTTTTCAAGTCTGAAACAATAATATATAGCATCTCTACAGCAATAATTTTAATCTTTATTATTTTTTTGACCACTTTTAAATATAGTTAAATAAAAGTCATAGAATCATAGAATCATAGAATGGTAGAGTTGGAGGTGACCTCCTGGGTCATCTGGTCCAACCCCCTGCTCAAAGCAGGATTCACTAAATCATCTCAGACAGATATCTGTCCAGCCTCTGTTTGAAGTCGTCCATTGAAGGGGAAGTCATGTTTTAACATCCCTTATTATGGGATCTATTTGCTCCTAGGAGCAATTTGGTGTTGTGAACATTTTCATCCCTAAAAGGACGTATGTACTTTTTTGTTGCTTTACCATTTAACTTCTGTGTCTCCAAATTGGACACATGAATTGAGCTTGCCCTTTATGTCTTGGAGGTACTGGCCTGTCCTGCGGCAGGTGTCATGTCAGAACTTGTGTTTGGCATGGCAGGGAAAATGATCACAGGCAGACGCATCCGCCTGTCCACTTGCAACCTAATATTCCTTAAAATGAAGCCAGCGTTGAATCCACTAGACTAGGCTATAACTTTGGATGACTAGACAACTATAACAGCCGCACCCAGCCAGTGTTGAACTCTATTTGCCATTCATTTCATTTGCGTGTCTATTCCACCCCCAAGAATAAAAAAACTGTGATGGCTACCTCCTCCTCCTCCGCCTCTTCCACCTAAACTGCCATGTCCACCTCCTCCACCTCCTCTTCTAGTTGTACCTAATCCACCTCCCTTTATTTGGACCTCCTCCTCCTGGTTGTAGCTTTCTAGTTTATTTTTGATTCATTCTATGTTCTTTGAAGTCAGTTCCCTAAAAAAAAGAAACAGTGTTGGATTACTCCTTCTTTTCCTCATCCTCGCATACCGCTACATCCATCTCTTCCTCCACTTGGACCTATGCCTAGTGGTTCTAGATAGCTAGTTTTAGTTTTGTAAATTCTAATTTGTTTTACGTGAGTTACCTAAAAAAAAAAAAAAAGAAAAAATGAAAAAGTAATAAAAAATAAATAAAAAACTCTAAAAAATGAAAAAGAAAAAAAGTTGCATTACTCCTTTCTTGCCTCTTCCACCCATACTGACACATCCACCTTTTTTTCCACTTGGACTTATGCGTGGTTCTAGATAGCTAGTTTCGTTTTGTAAATTGTAGGTGGTTTTAAATCCGTTCCATAACAAAAATAAAAAAGTTTGAAAAAAAGAATAAATGTTTGATTACTTCTCCCTTGACTTTTTCACCTATACTGTCATGTTCACCTCTTCCTTCACTTGGACCTACACCTTTTTGTTATAGATTGCCAGTTTTAGTTTTTGTAAATTCTAGGTTACATTAACTCAGTTTCACAGAACAAACAAAAAAAAAGAAAAAAAACAAGGAAGAAAAGAAAAAAAAATGCCAAAAAACAGTGTTGGATTACTCCTCCTTTGAATCTTTATTTATTTATTTTACTTAGTTATATAGCACCATTAATTCCACAGCGTTTTACAGATATTATTGGTACTGTCCCCATTGGGCTCACAACAATCTAATTTCCCTATCAGTAGGTCTTTGGAGTGTGAGAGGAAACTGGATTACACAGAGGAAGCCAAACACGGTGATAAGATAAGATCTCCTTGCAGATGTTGTTCATGATCTCAGGACCCCAGCACTGCAAAGCAGCAGTACTAACCACTGAACCACCATGCTGCCCTGCCTCATCCACCTATGCCGCCACATCCACCTCCTCCTCCACATGGATATGTTCTTGCTGCAAAGCAGCAGTACTAACTACTGAACCACCATGCTGCCCTGCCTCATCCACCTATGCCGCCACATCCACCTCCTCCTCCACATGGATATGTTCTTGCTGGTTTAAGATTCCTATTTTTTTATTTATGCTCTACTTAGCATAGGGACAGCACGCAGCTGTAGTGAGGGACAGGTTTCGCAGGTGTGCAGTTTTCAAAAAACTCTCTATGTGTACTCTGCACCCATGTCTGTGATAGTACCATGCATAATGCAAAGCTTTTATACTCTGAGTGATGTGGGTCTAAACATATTTTGTTACTCTTATGCAACCATGTCTGTGATAGTACTGTGCTATAAGCCGCTGTGTGTATTTTTTAACCCATATCTGTGGGAGTACTGTGCCTTTAAGCCGCTGTGTGTACTCTAAAACCCAGCCTGTGGGAGTACTGTGCCCCATTATCAGGGTGTGAAATTTTTAATCAACTTTCACAGGGAAATGTGGAAACATGCGCTGTGGGTGAAATTTGTTATTAGCTTCTGTGGGGTTACTGTGCCCAAAAGCATTTGTATACTCTGCAGCCATGTCTGTATGAGTAGTGTGCCTAAAAGATAAGAAAAAAATAATTTTACTCCACCTTTGTGGCCAAGCCTAATGCTCATTAAAGGATTTAACTGCTCATTCCAATTACAGAGCCTCTAAAATTTCATGGAGGGCTATTTTGTCTCGAAAGATCATCTGCCGACTCAGTTGAGAAGTGGGTAATTTGCTTGACTGCTGCCTTCCTTGAATTTAGCACATCTTTATCAGGCTGCCTTTCCAGAATAGAACTATTATTCTCCATTACCCATGTGTACTCTGCAACACAGCCTGTGGCCAGTTTGAGATTGAATGGCTGAGAGTGTCTCCAGTTCCTTCACTTTGTGTTCCAATGGGTCCACTCTTATTGATGACTCCAGTTGGAACAAACAAGAAAATAGTAACAGCTTACAATTCCATTATCCCTAGCTGAAGAATTCAGGTGTGGTTGCCTGCTTTGAACAGTAATTTTTTCAAGGTAATTTCTTCTGGATTCAGGATCTACTATTTTTTCCTCAGATGCATTTGCAGTACACACAGTACTGTAGTGTAAACTTTTGAACATTTGTGGTATCATGCCCCATGCTCTGTGGCTTAAATTTAGTGTAATCTTATGTGGGGGAATTGTTCCCCAAAATCCTGAGGCTGAAATTATTAAACTTTCTCTGTGGTGGTATTGTGCACCCTGATTTGTGGGTTAAATTTTAAGGGCATGAGAAACAGGGAATCACTGTATTTGATGCCGTTGTCTAAAATCCATGAATCATGCAGCCGAGGCGACGGTAACCTATTTTGCAAGCACGCCGAAGATACTCAGTTAGCATCGCGGCGTGCTAAGATAAACCCTTATCCCAGCACGTTCGTGCATCACTAAATGTAAAATCTCCTGGATTCGGGACCTACTATGTGTTCCTCAGATGCATTTGCAGTACACACAGTACTGTAGTGTACATTTTTGAACATTTGGGGTATCATGCTCTGTAGCTGAAATTTTGTGTAATCTTAAGTGGGAGGTTGTTCCCCATACTCTGAGAAACAACTCCCAAATGTGCCAAAAAATAGCAGCCATGGGTTCTTCAAAGCAGCTGACCTACCACTCTGAAAATGAAAATGAGGAAGGCCCGCAAAGCAGGAAAAGGCTTTGAGAAAATAGCAAAGTGTTTAAAGTTGCCCTTTCCTTAGTTTGAAATGTAATTTGGAAATAGTAGTTAACAGGAACAGTGGGGGTCAAAATAAAATCTGGAAGACCAACCAAAATTTCAGTGAGAGCTGCTTGTCGGATTTCTAGAGAGGCAAATCAAAACCCCCGCTTTACTGTAAAAGACCTTCAGAAAGATTTAGCAGACTCTTAAGTTGTGGTACATTATTCTACTGTTCAGAGAAGTATGCAAAAGAACATCTAAAAAAGCCTGATGCATTTTGGAAACAAGTCCTGTGGACCCATGAGGTTAAAATAGAACTCTTTGGTCACATTGATCAAAGATATGTGTGGAGAAAAAAGGGCACAGAATTTCAGGAAAAGAACATCTCGCCAACCATTAAGCAAGTGGGAGGATTAATCATGCTTTGGGGATGTGTTGCAGCCGATGGCAAGGGGAACATTTCATGGGTGGAAGGAAGAATGGATTCAATAAAATGTTAACAAATTCGTGATGCAAACATAATATCATCTATAAAAAAGCTGAAGTTGAAAAGAAGATGGCTTCTACAAATGGATAATGATCATAAACACACGTCAAAATTCACAAAATACGTGCTCAAAAGGCGCAAGCTGAAGGTTTTACAATGGCCCTCACAGTCCACTGATCTGAACACCATTGAAAATCTGTGGTTGGACCTCAAAATAGCAGTGCATGCAGGACAACCGAGGAATCTCACAGAACTGGAAGAATTTTCCAAGGAATAATGGATGAAAATCATTCAAAAAAGAATTGAAAAACTCTTCGCTGGCTACAAATAGTGTTTACAAGCTGTGATTCTTTCAAAAGGGGATGCTAGTAGGTAGTAACCATGCAGTGTACCCAAACTTTTGCATATGCCCATTTTCCTTTTTTTAATTTTTAAAATGTAAAAGATGAAAATATTTATGTTTTTTTGCCAAAAATACAAGGGAAATTTGTCATTTTTAACTGTAGCCCTTTTAGAGATTATTAGATTATTTCATCTTTAACTTGTTAACTGTTAACAATAACAGTAATTTTGACCAGGGGTTCCCAAACTTTTACATGCCACTGTATATCCATTACATAAAAAAACATCCCTCAACCTGAACTGCCCTTCTAACTACAGACTATCTCAAATCTTCCCTTCATCCCTAAACTCCTGGAACTTTTGGTAATCTAATCCTCTATCTCTCAGATCACTCTTTTCTTGACCATTTCCAATCTGGTTTCTGTTCCTTACACTTAACTGAAACTGCCCTTAATAAAGTCTCTAATGATCTTATAACTAGAGATGAGCGTTGTTCGACTTGAACTGTTCGCCAATCTCAAATTCGAGCTGTTTTGGGCGGTGTTCGAACACGAAAGATTTGAAAAAAATTTGGCTGTTCGAGGTTATGTTCGATAACTGTTCGTGCACCAAAATCATAACAGGATTTTTTCTCAGTAATGCTGAAAATTAATGTTAATACGCAGTTTGAGTGTACAGTGGGGCAGGGGGAGGGGCAGGGGATGGATCTCTGCAGGAACAATGAAGATATCCATTTTTTTTTCTCTTTCCCGCATTTACAGTGGGGAGGTGCAGTCTGTCAGCCTATCAGCAGCGCACACACGGAGCAAAGTGCTTTTTTTCACAGAAGCAAGGCCATGTGTCATTGGCAGTGTATGTCACATGTCCTTGCCCTATAAGACCCAGCCATTTTCCCCGTCGCCACCATTTTCTCACTGCTGCAGCTGCATGTTAGACTGCACCGCTGTTACTGTGTGCGCTATACCTTTTTAATTTAAAGCCAATTTTCGCATATATCTACAGATAGCTTGGGAGTAGGGAATAGTTGTGATTGCAGTCCTTTTAAGGACTAGGTTATAGCATTTCCTACGACTTTTATCAGGCAGGTCTATGCTCTTAAATAGATAGGTTGGGAGTAAAGACTAATTGTAATTGCAGCCCTTTTCAGGACTAAGTTAGATCAGTTCCTATCAGTTTTTGCCAGGCAGGTCTGTGCCAGTGCTGTGCAAGTTTTTTTCACAGCATTTGGCTAATTCTCGCAAAGCTAATCCTTTTTGGCCTATTGCAGAGTGTGTTAGTCAGTGGAGTAGCCTATCTGTGTTGCAAGCTACACCACCTGTGTATAGAATACCATTTATTTTACTGCACCTAGTGAAGTAAAACCTTTTGGGCATAGCATCATTCTATTAGTCCATCTATACTGACCTCCATCAGGTTGCAAATTAAAAATAATTTTTATCTGCATCTAGCTCTGAAAAAATATTTGCCCTTCTAGCAGTGTGTGGGACTTGTTCTATTAGTCCATCTATACTGACCTCCATCAGGATGCAAATTAAAATTAATTTTTATCTGCATCTAGCTCTGAAAAAATATTTGGCCTTCTAGCAGTGTGTGGGACTTGTTCTATTAGTCCATCTATACTGACCTCCATCAGGTTGCAAATTGAATATATTTTTTTTCTGCATCTAGCTCTTAAAAAATATTTGGCCTTCTAGCAGTGTGTGGGACTTGTTCTATTAGTCCATCTATACTGACCTCCATCAGGTTGCAAATTGAAAATAATTTTTATCTGCATCTAGCTCTGAAAAAATATTGGCCTTCTAGCAGTGTGTGGGACTTGTTCTATTAGTCCATCTAGAATGACCTCCATCAGGTTGCAAATTAAAAATAATTTTTATCTGCATCTAGCTCTGAAAAAATATTTGGCCTTCTAGCAGTGTGTGGGACTTGTTCTATTAGTCCATCTATACTGACCTCCATCAGGTTGCAAATTAAAAATAATTTTTATCTGCAACTAGCTCTGAAAAAATATTTGGCCTTCAAGCAGTGTGTGGGACTTGTTCTATTAGTCCATCTATACTGACCTCCATCTGGTTGCAAATTAAAAATATTTTTTATCTGCATCTAGCTCTGAAAAAATATTTGGCCTTTTAGCAGTGTGTGGGACTTGTTCTATTTGTCCATCTATACTGACCTCCATCAGGTTGCAAATTGAATATAATTTTTTTCTGCACCTAACCCAGACAATAGTTTTGGCCTAATACCACAGTTTGGCCACTCAGCTCTGCTCAGTTCCCATCCATTGTTTTTTTGTGCAAACAACTCCAGAGTTGTGAATTAGTTAACCACCAAAATGAGTGGAAAAAGGCCTGCTGCTGGTGGAAAGGGGAATAGGCGTGTTGGGAAGGGGAAAAAAGGTTGTGTCCGTGGGGTAGGTGTTAAAGCTACAGTATCATCTGCAGAAGAAAGACCATCTTCCAGCCAAACTAAATGTCTACTTCTTTTAGCGGACAATGTGATAAGATCATTTTCTTACGGCCACACCAATTGCTACAAATTGCAGATGAGGCACAAAAACAGCAGGTGCTTCAACGGATATCAATTGCTCCTTTAAGTGGGCTCTCCTCCACATCAACTTCAACATCACAAATACTCCAGGCCTCAGAGGTGTCACCCCAATCGCACTTGCTTCCTCACAGCTCCCAAATCTCCAGCTGCCCGTCTGAGTATGAGGTAGAACAGATGGTTGAGTCTGCAGAGCTGTTTACTCATACTATAGCCTGGGAATCAGAAGTCGGCTCCAGCGCTTCTGTGAATCTAGACGAGGAAATGATCTGCACTGATGCACAGAATCTTTATGAGTCAGATCCAGGACCAGACGCAGAAGGTTCTGACCATAATGTAGACCCTTATTCCCAAACTGTAACTCCTGTTGGTGGAGACAATGATGAGACTCAAATACCTGATTGGAGCCAAGAGATGAGGTCAGCAGAGGAGGTGGAGGAGGATGCTAGTGACGACGAGGTCAGGTTGCGCCTTCCTGGACAGAGACGTAGTACTGGAAGCACGTCAACAACTGCATCCTCAAACACAACTCTGCCTCTGACCACAAGTCGTGGTGGCTCTTCAGGTCGCATGGGTGCTAAGCCTTGCATAGCCTGGGAATTTTTTCGGATCGATAAAGATGACCCAACTCGTGTTATCTGTAACATTTGTCAACAAAAGCTAAGTAGAGGCCTAAAAATACATAGTTTGAGTACTTCATGCATGAATCAGCACATGGACATGAAGCATAAGTTGCAGAGAGAAGCTAACTGTGCTATAATGCGGCCTAGCCGGCCGGGCCAGCCACCGTCTGCCCCATCTTGTGCTTCTGCGGCATCTTCATCCTCTGTGACTGGGGGGACAGCAGTCACACCTGTTTTGGGACGCTGACCTGCCACCTCTTTACCCGCAACAGCCAGCGTGATTGGCAGGTCATTTTCTTTGGAGGTGGTAACACCAGCTGGTGCTGAGCGCTGTCCGACATCGATAGCACCACCTTTCGATCAAGGCAACCTAACATGTTCACCTGCATCTTCCTCACAGACCGGCAGTTTGCCGGGGACTCCCTTATCAACCCCGTCTAAGAACAACAGCCAGCCCTCGGTCCCTCAGATGTGGACAAGTAAAAGACCATTTCCTCCTAGCCATGAGAAAGCTAAGAGGTTGAATTTCACCATCTGCAAGCTCTTGGCTACAGAAATGCTGCCTTTCCGCCTGGTGGACACAGAGGATTTTCGAGACCTTATGTCCGTCGCAGTGCCCCAGTACCAGATGCCCTGTCGGCACTACTTCTCAAAGAAAGGGGTGCCTGCGCTCCACCAGCATGTCGCACACAACATCAATGCTTCTTTGAGAAACTCTGTGTGTGACAGGGTACATTTCACCGCAGACACTTGGACGAGTAGGCATGGACAGGGGCGTTACATGTCGCTGACTGGGCACTGGGTAACTATGGTGACAGCAGTACAAGGGACTGCTGTCCAAGTCTTGCCATCCCCACGAGTTGTGCGTCAATCCTCTTTATCTCAAAGTTCCTCCACTGCTTCTGCCTCCTCCACCACCTCTCGGTCCTCCACCTGCACCCAAAGCCTGTCTGGTCATGCCACAAGCTTTCTAACTGCGCAGAAGGGATCCTGCACACCTCCTTACTATGCTGGCAGTAGGGCTCAACGTCATCAGGCGGTTTTTACTTTGAAATGTCAGGGAAATGTGAGTCACACAGCTGAGTAGTTGTGGTCAGCTCTGGAGAACCAATTTCATGAATGGTTGTCTCCACTGGACCTGAAACCAGGGAAGGCCGTGTGCGACAATGCTGCAAACCTGGGTGCGGCCCTTCGCCGGGGCAATGTCACACACGTGCCTTGTATGGCTCACGTGTTGAACTTAGTTGTCCATCAATTTTTAGCCCACTATCCCAGACTAGATGGCCTTCTGCAGAGCGCACGGTCGCTGTGTGCTCACTTTCGCCATTCGCATCCCGCAGCTCAGCGACTTACATCTCTACAGAAGTCGTTGGGCCTGCCACTTCACCGGCTAAAATGCGACGGGCCTAAACGGTGGAATTCAACTCTGCACATGTTGCAGCGACTGTGGCAGCACCGACAAGCCCTGGTGCAATACGTTCTGGTGTGTAGCCTGGGCCAACGAGATCCAGAGGTGGGGCAAATCACGCTGAAGGAGTGGTCTCAGATCAGGGACCTATGCACCCTTCTGCACAGTTTTGAAATGGCGACAAAGATGTTTAGTGCTGACGATGCCATTATCAGCATGACTATTCCGGTGATTTACATGCTGGAGCACATGTTAAACAGAATTCGGAGTCAGGTGGTGGCACAAGAGGAGGTGGAGGAAGTAGAGGAGGAGGAGTTGTATGCGGAAGGGCTAACATCTGCAAGGTCCAGACGGTCGGCAGCACGAAGGCGGCAGGCATGTGAGGGTGGGCGAGATGGTTTTACCAGGGCGCATGGTAGCAGCCAAACTAGTGAGGAAGGTGCAGGAGACCAGGAAGAAGTGGAGGACGAACTGATGGAAGACTCATCAGATGAGGGAGACCTTGATCACATTTCTGTTGTGCGAGGTTGGGGGCAGAGGACAGAGGAAGGAAGCATGATTGTTACCTCGCCACCAACACAACAGGGACTTGGTACTCCTGGATGCGCAAGACACTTGAGTGCCTTCTTGCTGCACTACCTGCAACATGACCCTCGAATTGGGAGAATTAGAAATAATCCTGACTACTGGGTTGCCACACTGTTAGATCCACGGTACAAAAGTAAATTTGCAGAAATTATTCCTGCCATAGAAAGGGATGCACGCATGCAGGAGTATCAGCAGAGACTGTTGCAGAATCTTACATGTGCTTTTCCACAAAACACCAGTGGTGCACGTAGTGAATCTCACAGTTCCAACTTGCCAACCGTGGGACCGTCGAGTGTTCAGCACTCAAACCGTAACAGAAACACAGTATCTGCTGGTATCATCAGTTTTGCAGAATCATTTCACCACTTTTTTAGCCCAGCCTTTGCAAGGCCACAGGAGACAAGAAGTCTGACACATAGTCAACGCCTAGAGACGATGGTACAGGAGTATCTCCAAGTAAACATTGAAGCCATGACTGTGTCACTGGACCCTTGCTCTTTTTGGGCTTCCAATCTGGATAAATGGCCGGAGCTCGCCACTTACGCCATGGAGATCTTGTCATGCCCCGCAGCCAGCGTTCTGTCTGAACGTGTGTTCTGCGCTGCTGGTGGTGTGCTGACAGATAAGCGCACGCGGCTCTCCACTGATAATGTAGACAGACTCACGTTCATAAAGATGAACAAATCATGGATCTGAAATGACTTTTCTACCCCTGTGTCATCCTGGGTAGAGTAAAAGCTTGATGATTGGTTAAAATCACCTCACCAACCGTTTTAAGCTTTCAAATCACTAATCATGTTTATCTGTATCTTGGCTGGAAAATAATTTGGGCTTTGTAGCAGTGTGCAGTACTGATTCTATTAGGCCATCTATACTAAACTCCACCAGATTTAAAATTACTAATCATGTTTATCTGTATCTTGGCTGGAAAATAATTTGGGCTTTGTAGCAGTGTGCAGTACTGATTGCATTAGGCCATCTATACTAAGCTCCACCAGATTTAAAATTAATAATAATTTTTAGCTGCATCTAGCCCGGAAAATAATTTTGGGGCTGCGAGTTGCGCAAGACACATAAGTGACTTCTTGCTGCACTACCTGCAACATGACCCTCAGATTGTCAGAATTCGAAGTAATCCTGACTACTGGGTTGCCACACTCTTAGATCCCCCACACTCTTCGATCAACCTTTTCATTTTATTAAAGACCAAAAAAATGGTCATTTTTGAAATTATAAGCATTAGCAGGTTATTAGAAACTGAAATCAAACAGTTTTCAACTCAAAACTTTATTCTAGGTTATGTTACATTTGCACATAGGACCCCTTGTTTGAAAGGAGCTTCTGAACTCTCTCGTCCATTGAATTTGTCAGGTTTTGGATGGTTTCTGCTTCAATTGTTTTGCATGAGGACAGAATACCCTCCCAGAGCTCTTGCTTAGATGTGAACTACTTCCCGCCATCATAGACACTCCTTTTGATGATGCTCCAGAGGTTTTGAATGGGGTAGAGGTCAGGGGAGCATGGGGTCACACCATAAGTTTGTCCCCTTTTATGCCCATTTCAGCCAGAGATGCAGATGTGTTATGTGCAGCATGAGACGGTGCATTATCATGCAAGAAAATGATGTTGCTGTGGAATACACGGTTCTTCTTCTTGAACCATGGCAGGAAGTACTGTTTGAGAAACTCCACATACATTATGAAGTTCATCTTTACCCCTTCAGGGATCCTAAAGGGGCCGACAATCTCTCTCCCCATGATTCCAGCCTAAAACATTACTCCACCTCCTCCTTCTTGGCGCTGTAGCCGTGTTTGCGTGGGGTGTCCATCAACCAGCCATCCTCCACTCCATCCATCTGGACCATCGAGCGTTGCACGGCACTTATCCGTGAACAAAACAGTTTTGAAGTCAGTCTTCATGTATTGTTTGACCCACTGGAGCCGTTTCTGCTTGTGTGCAGTGGATAGAAGAGGTCGACAGGATGGCGTACGCACAGCTGCAAACCTCTTAAGGACCCTGCATCTTGTTGTTCGGGGGACGTTGGAGGCACCAGCTGCTTCAAAAACTTGTCTGCTGCTATGACAAGGCTTTTTTGCCGCTGCTCTTTTAACCTGATTTAATTGCCTGTAGGAAAGAGTCCTCAATTTGCCCTTATCAGCACGCACACGGGTGTACTGTGAATCAGCTACATACTTCTTGATTGCCAAGACACTTCATCCTGATCATCGCACAATGTTGATTGTAGTCATGCCTTGACCTAAACACTCCACAATTTGTTGCTTCTCAGCAGCCGACACATCCTTTTTCTTTCCCATTTTGTCAGAAAATGTAGGCTGCTTAATAATGTGGGACAGCCTTCTTAAGTAGTCTTGACTTTCATTGGACACACCTGCCAAACTAATTAGCACAGGTGTCTGCAATTGCTTACAGTGATATAAAGAGCCCTGACACACATCACCATCAATGAGTTTAACTGACAAACAAATTCTTCCCTTATCACTCCTAAACACTTTTTGCATAATAATTTGCACACAGTGTACATGTGCTTTTCCACAAAACACCAGTGGTTCACGTAGTGAATCTTACAGTTCTAACTTGCCAACCGTCGTCTGTATGGAGTTGTTCAATAAAGGGCCCAAAATTAAGATAACATAGACGGGAGAGGTCTCTATGAATAGGAATTCCTAAGTATTTGATACCTTGTGAGGGCCAGGCAAAGATAAAGTTGGACTGGATGGAATTCTGTATGGATTTGGGGAGGGAGACATCGAGGGCCTCAGACTTCGCTGCATTGATTTTAAAATTTGACCATGTAACAAAGTGATCTATTTCAGCCATAACAGCAGGGATGGATATATGTGATTGAGAGATATATACTAGGACATCATCAGCAAATAGAGAGCACTTGTACTCGGTGCCTCCCACCTCAATCCACCTAATATTGGGGTTATGGCGAATTGATGAGAGCAGGTGCTCCGTCACTAGGATGTATAAGAGAGGGGACAGAGGACATCCCTGCCTTGTCCCATTGGTGATTATGAAAGGTGATGAAAATGTTCTGATGCGCCCCCTGGGCCTTGAGACACCCGGAGCCGGACCCTTTTTGGTGGATGCTGGTGGTTGTAGTCTCTGTGGCGACGACCCGGTTCCGTGGCTCAGGGCGGTCAAACCAGTGGAAGAACTATTTATGTGGTTTTGATGTTTTAATGTCCGACTACGCCACCCGTGGATTGCGGTCAGAGTGAACCGCCTCTACAGGGCAGACCGCTGAGGCTGGTGTTGTGGGTGCAGCAGAGCGTAGCATAACTCCCCACGGGAGGAGTATAGCCTAAGGGCAGTGTATGCGGAGGATAGGGGTGATGGTGCAGGGCAGCAGCAGTAACGACACGGAGTCAGTGATACAGTCCAGGGCCTTTACTCACAGTTCTTATTATCCAGACCACTTCAGCAGGTAACGGCTGCCCACGTCGTACTGTGCTCACCAGGTGAGGGGCTCAGACAACTCCCAGATAAATTTTGAGCGCTTCACAGGACCCCCTTTGTGTGTCCTTTGTCTGGCCTTTCTTACCAACCCTTCTGTCCGGCTGCCTCGGGCCTCCTCTTGGTAAACTTGGCGACAGTTTCCCTGACCCTATGTGGTGCCTTCCTAGCGGGTTTAGCGAGGGGCTGCGCCACATAAAATGTCACAGCCTCCGGTTTCTAGCTGAGGGTCGTTACCCGCCTCCACTAGTTTTGGGGACCGGTCTCCCCCTTTGGCCTGACCCCTCCACGCAGGTGGATTCGGGCGTGCGGTGGCGACTCGCCCGTCCACACCCCGGGGATCCCTTCATTCCTCATTCCTGGAGCCTTCTCCACTCCTCTTCCTTCCTTCTCCCTCTTCCAGGCCTGGGCCTCTGTTACTAGGCCCGCCTCCGGAGCAGAGCTCATGCAGAACCCCTGATCCCTGTCACTTCTGCTCAGACTTCTCTGCACTGAACTAAGGTGGTGCCCACCTTTTATACTCCCTTCTCAATGCACCCAGGAACTGCTTCCTCCCTGCTCCTGCACTACAGGGTTCCCCTTCCTCAGTGTTCCCTCCCCCCACTCCAGCCAGGGAAAAGGACTGTCGTGCCCATCTCAGGGGCAGATTGGCCGCCCTGCCCCACGGCAATGTGGTGTAATGCATGCAGGTGTCGGGTCCTGATCCACACTCCATCCTTACCTGAGAGTGAGATATCACACCTCTAGGTGAGGTGCAATACGTCTGTAGCAACCGAGCCCTCAGGGTGACACAGTTCCATTTATCTTCAGCCTAGTTGACGTATTGCGATACAGGGCCGTGATTTTAGCTATAAAAGGGTCCCCTAGACCCCTACCCCAAGTTTTTTAAGAGAATAATATATGGCGTTAGAGGAGACTCTTTCTCAGCATCCAACGAGAGTATCTAATTACAAATTTTTAACTGCATCTATCCCAGGAAATACTTTGTGCCTAGTAGCAGTGTCTGCTAGTTAGCGGATTATCCCGACTGTTAAGCAAGCTACACCACCTGTAGTTTGGACACTTAATTTTTTCAAAGGAAATGCTTCGGGACCACGGGATACTCAGTGAAGAGCATCAGGAGGCACCCCAAGGCATAGGGGCTGGGACTGGCGGTAGGACGCCTTGCGGTGGACAGCTGAACTCGATCCTTATAAAAGCTTTTTAACTGCAGCAGCTTTAGTGGATGCTACTGGAGCTGGAATTACGCGGCTGCTGGCAAGAGACTTGCCCTCCAATAGATCCTTGTAAAAGGATTTAAAGTGTATTCATTCAAATTAGAGAGATAATTAAAATTAAAAAGCTTAGAGCTGCCTCCACCACAGGGGGGCTCGCTCGACCCACCAGCGGACAGGCACCAGTATTGGGAGAGGGCGGCTGGCCATCAGGGTCCACCGCGGCTCTGGCACAAACCCGGCGACACGGAGGTGGCACGGGCAGGAGCGGACTGGCCGTGTCGGCTTCTCACTTTTTGGATTTTAGAAGGGCATGACATGCCTATATCTGTGTCTCCCCCTCCTTTTACTCCTCCACCTCTTTTCTTTTCGCATGACTATATGTACTTGTCACTTTTCCATGTGTTAGTTATGTCTTCTGAGCAGTTTGTCAGCTTTTGGACACCTTTGAAGGTGTTTTCTATGTGTTTCTATGTGTTTTTGTTTGCCTGCCATTGGTTTTAATGGTGTTCGAAGGTGTTGGACGAACCGAACCGAACTCGAACACTACGGGGGTGGCTCAACACTACGTATAACAGCTAAATCTAATAGTCACTACTCCCTGCTAATGGTCACAACTCCTAGATCTCTCTGCAGCCGTTGACACTGTCGATCACCAGCTCCTCCTCACTATGCTCTGCTCTCTAGGCTTTAAAGATACTATTCTCTCTTGGTTCTCCTCCTACCTCTCTGACCGACCCTTCACTGTATATTTTGCAGGCTCCTCTCCCTCTTTTCATCACCTTACTGTCGGGGTTCCTTAAGGATGAGTCCTTGGCCCCGTCCTCTTCTCCTTATGCACCTTTACTATGGACAAACAATCAGGAGATGTAGTTTTCAGTTCCATCTCCAGGCAGATGACACCCAATTATACACATTGTTTCCTGACATCACCTCTGCATTATTACAAAGTTACCAGTGCTTGTCTTTCTTGTCAAAATCTGAACATCTTGTTTTTCCTCCCTCCACTAACCTACCTATGCCCGATATTGCCATTTCTGTGTGTGGTTCTACCATTACCCCGCAATAACATGCCCATTATCTTTGGATCATATCTGACTCAGATCTTGCCTTCACTCCTCATTTCTGATCACTCGCTCTCTCATGTCAGCTACACTTCAAAAACATGTCTAGAATTCGACCTTTTCTTAGTCTTTGTCTCTGCAAAAGCTCTAACTGTTGCTCTTATTCATTCTCATCTGGACTATTGCAAATCTCAGCTAGTCTGTCTCCTTCTTACTAAACCCTCCCCTCTCCAATCAGTTCTGAATACAATAGCCAAGATCATATTCCTTTCCAACCGAAACACTGATGCCTCTACCCTGTGCCAGTCGTTGCACTGGTTGACCATCAGCTACAGAGTCCAATATAAACTTATCACTCTTACCTTTAAAGCGCTCCACGGTTCAGTGCCACAGTACATTTCCTCTCTTGTCTCAGTCTACCACCTTGTCCACCTTGTCCTTGTCTTCCGTTTTTCTAATGACCTAAAACTAACATCATCTGTATTCTGAACCTCGCACTCCCATCTCCAAGACTTCTTGCATGCTGCACCAATTCTTTAGAATGCACTACCCAGGCCAAATAGATTAATTCCCAATACCCACAGTTTTGAGCGTGGCCTAAAAACACATTTATTTAGGCTGGCCTATCATTTCATCTCACTTATCTAACTATCCTCGTTTTTCCCAAACAAATTTTTCTTTAAAAATCAGGACTCTTGTAGTATCTTTTCACATACCCTCTTTGCACTTAATAGCCCTCTGTATCTGTACTTGTACACATATAGGCTGGTGACCGGTTTATGCAGCTTTATGTGAATACTCTATTTATTATAGTGATGGCTGGATTATACAATACATGTGTATTTCCACAAACATGAACCAGAATATAATGCATTCAAGAAATTACCGAATTTTAAGTGTTAAAGATGTGCAAATATGAATGATAAATGGATAGATAGAGAGATAGATCTAACCTTTTTATAATGTAATCTAAGCTATATAAGATCGCTTGTAGTGCTTTCTATTAAGCCAAATAAATAATTAAATGAAAAAAAATTACTTGGGATCTCCCCTATTTTTGTAAACAAGCAAGTTAAGGCACACAGCTGAGAGCTGATATTATCAGGCTGGGAAGATCCCTGGTTATTGGGCCCTTCTCAGCCTTAATATACCAGCCAGCATTCAGCCTAGTAGTGGAGCGTCACATGAGATGCTCCAAATCTAGCTCTCCGCCTGGTCTTTTTCCAATTGCCCTTTTGCTTTGGGAGGTGGTTTTAGGGGTTGATGCCCTGGTGTTAGTAATGGAGTGGTGTCTATGAGACACCCTCATTACTAACCCAGTAATAAAAAAACACATACACAAAAAAATACTTTAATGAAATACATAGTTTCCCACATTTTGCTTCATTCATCATTTTATTAAAAATCCCACGCAGGTCCGCTGAAGTCCACCGAATTTGATGTATAGCGATTCCGACAAATAAAGGCTATGGAGCCTTGGTTTGCTTCTCTATAGCCTTTTGTCTACAGCCACTTTTCGGTCCCATTGGGTAGCACGAGACCCAGCAACTCTTAAGTGTGGTGACATCAGTATATCCTTAGAGTGAATTCCTCCAAACTTTTTTCCCCTATAGCATGAAGTAGAGCATGATGACCTCAGAGTGACCACACACATTATCCTGAGGTTAAGGTTCGGCGAATAAACCCGAACATCAAAAAAATGTTCATGTTCGGGCACCCGATCATGAACCCGAACCCGAACAGGGCCCCGAACATCCCTGGTTACCGCCGCAGATGACAGCGTGGGAATAAGGGGCTATAATCGACGGCGGTAATTAAATTACCGCCGGTCACAGCGCTGCAGGATCATACTGACAAGTGTCAGCGTGATCCCGCAGCTATGACAGTCTATAAGACGTCCCCATTACTAACCCTGTAGTAAGGTTTTTGACGTTTTTTCAATAAAGACACGGCCAGAATAAAATCTTTTATTTAAAAAAAAAATAAGAAACAACCATATCCCTCAACTGTCCGCCATCATAACATAATCCCACTGTCCCACGGCGATCTGGGTCACTTCTACAGCAGTCACATTAGCATTCACTGATGTCACTGTTGTTGAAGACAGCACTCTATGCACTGACAGGAGTGTAACCACTCCATTCAGTGTATAGTGCTGTGCTGCAGGAGTGAGGTCACTTGAGTTCAAATAGCTGAAGCTCAGCTGAGAGCTCCAGTGATCTCACTTACGCCATTACTGCTGCGTGGGAAATTCTCACACAGCACCAAAGCCGTAAGTGAGATCACCTGAGCGCTCAACTGATCATCAGATGTTTGAACTCCACTGAGCTTAGTGCCGGCAGCTTCTTGCGATACACTGCAGGCACCATAGCAGGGGACAATGGCTTTGGGGACTAGCTATAAGTTGAGTATATGGTGTTTTATATTTTTTACTTTTTACAGGGGACGAGAACATTGGGGTCAAGGTGTAGGTAAGTGGTAGGTGAGTATAATGCATTTTTTATTTTTATTTAAATAATTATTTATTTATTTTACCGCCAAAAGCTTGGTAACCCAAACACGAATCCGAATGTGCCATATTCATAACGAATTTGAAACTTGTGATAGTTTCCTTAATATATTTGCTCACCTCTAACTATGATATCCGAACAATAAGCCCCCACTTAAATATGTCATTCATCACCCCTCAGACTTGATGATCCTTCACAGTATATTCCCCCTCACAGTCCCTGTCAAATACAGTATGATGCAGTGTTATTCTTTCACAGACTATCAAATAATTTGATAAAGTATGATGCTCCAATCACCCCCACACAGCATAATGCCTCAACACACCCCTATACACAATATAATGGCTTATGCACAGTATGAGGGCTTAACAACCCCCCTATGTGTAGTATAATGGCCTGGAAGCCTCCTATATTTAGCAAGATGACCCCACAGACCAACTGAACACAGTATGATAGCTCCACACCACCCTTAAACACAGTATGATTCTACCATAGCACCCCTATTCAGGATATTATGGCCCCCAAAAGTCCCCCTATATGCAGCATAATGGCCTTACAGCCCCGATATACACAGTACAATGGACCCTTAACTCTCCTTATACACATTATGAGCCCCCACAGCCTCCACAAGTACTGACTGACAAAATTATAAAAAAACAACTAAAAAATAAAAACTGCTTACCGATCTGAGTTCTCTGAATGCACTGCCCCATTGTGTGTAGTGAGAGACGGAGACCTTGCATAGTAGGTGCTGCTTGATGACATCATTACACCTGTTGCATCAAGCCTCAGATGCAGGGGCTAAATTGAGGAAAAGGAAGCCACCGTCTCTCTTCTCCACAATTGTGTTCAACTGTATCTGTATACTAAGGATGCAAATACTGTTGAAATCCAGACAACTGGTGGGTGGGGCTCTATAGTGGTCACGTTGTCTGCCACTATGGTCAGCATACCCCTGATTACAGCAGACAGAGACAATAGAAAAGAAGGAGAAATGAAGTTCTCCATCTTCTCCACACCTGTTCTGTGATTCTCTCCTTTGAGAGAATCAAATCACACTAAGGTGAAACTCGGCTCAAACTCTGATACTTTGATCCGAGTGACAGTAGTATACTTGGCCTGATTCTCTCGCATGCGAGAATCAACAGTCGTATGACCATAGCTTAAAACTTTTAATAAGTTTAGATGAAGCCATGAAAGACTTCTGTCAAAAGTAGCTTAGTGAATCTCCCTCACGCAGCTGAAGTTTAAATTTTGGGGATGTTTCGCCCCTATAGAAATCAATTGCAGCAGAAATTTTCAGTTACATGGATGTTGAATGTTGGGTGCAGTTGTATGGGGCAAACATAGGAGCTTAGACCACTTAATACTTAGTAGTTTTGAGCTATTTTACATAAATGTTGTTCAGTTGCAGCAGTTTAACTGTGGAAATGCTCCTTTGGCAGGCTATGAGCCTGTGTAGGACAATGGTGAGTTGCTTTTGGTTTGTCATGACTACCAGTGGTCTAATAAAGGCTCTTGTGTCTATCATTTTAAGTAGCATGTTTGAGACATTTTTCATGGTGTTTACTTTTTTAAAAAATTTTAAATGCACCAAAAATAAAAAAGAGCACAAGTGATGGAGGCCATGAAAAGGAGCTTTCACTAGTTTAAGCATGTTAGCTACATCATGGAGTAGTGGCTACAAAGCTGATTAAAACATGTATAAAAAAGCTGATTAAGAGTATGTACATATCACACTGTTGCAGTAAAAACACAACACTTTACTGTCCCCACGAAGTGAAAGAGATTTATGAAATCTCAAGCACATGTTGTTTATTGTTTCCATGCAGATTTAAGGAAGTTTGAAACCTTCAAGATGTCTTCAGCATGTCATGTGTTTTCAGGGTTTTTCACCCATTTTAATGAATGAGAAAAATTACATTAAAAAATACATAAAAAAAAGTAAAACCACAAAAATAGGACATTTTGATGTAGTTCTTTTCCTGCCAAGAGACACATTTTTGATGCAGGAATGTCTGCAGCAAATGCTTAATATGTGCACATGCTTGAAAAATGTAGAGGCTCCTGCTCATATTTTATGTTTAACTGTTTTAGTTGGTATTCGCCTATATTTATAAATTACAGTACCTGCAACCTTGATTCTTTCTTATCTCCAATGATTTCCCTAATGTAGACTCCATTCCTTATGATGCCTTTGACTTTTCAGAGGAGAAGTCTCAGCATATTGCCCTTTTCTGTTGATTCCAAAGTTCAATAGTGTTAGATCAGTGACAAAGTGTAGCTATCTCCTGAAACAGGTTGCAAAGTTTTAGTGTATCCTTTGTGATTCATCTTCAAAACATTGCAAAGTTTTAGTGCATCTTACTCAAGGAATCTTCCGACAATATAAATAATTACAATCATCTCAACACATCTGCTCTTGTGTATTCCTCCGGGTCCACGATGGTTTGTGTTACCTCCTCAATGGAATAAAGTGTCTAGCAGATCCGATACATGAAAAAATACATATTTGTTTGTGCGGTAGTAAAAAAGCTTTTGATAGGTGTCTCCCTATCAGCTCTATGAGCCAGAGTAAGCCGAGGCTAAAGCTGCTCTATAATGAAAACTATAATGAGAAGATTCAAATCTTGTATTACCGCAATGAATAGATGAGTCAACAAAAAAATTCAATTCAATTTGCAGAAACTACCAAAAAAAAATTCAATTGTTTATGTTATATTAGCTAAAACTTTACATGATATGTGTTAGCGTACCTGCCACATCAGGCAACCCACCTATTTCTTGACCTTATGCCTTAAAAAATTACTCATTATAGGTAATTCCTAGCTGTATCCTTCTCTGATTAATAGTAGTCTAGTATACAGAGAAGTCCTCAAAATTATTCAAATATGTTTGCATATGACTGATTTTTGAATTTTCAGTTTGTTTGATTATGCAAATACTATGACATAGACTAAAACAATAGAGAATATCATCAATGGCATGGAAAACTAACAAATGTGTCCTTGCCAAATAAATCTAAATCTTTCGCTGGAAACACAAATCATCAGTCTAAAGCTATATTATTTTGGACATATTATTACATTACCCAGCTCATTTATCAAACAATTATGCTCAGAAAAGTTGAAGAGAGAAGTAATATGATCAGCAGCAAGATGAATGGGTATTGTCTATCTGAGTAATAATAAACACAACTCTGAAAAGCCTGAAAATCAAAACATTTGACAATGTTTTCCATAGAGAAAAAAAGTAACAATAATAATAATAATAATAGGAAAACAACAATAAAAAGTCATATGCAAATATTTTTTATCATCCATAGTAAAAATGAACTCGTAATATAAATAAGCCTTATGCTATGATTGCACATTAAGGGGAAGTATTATTATATACAAGGCTAATTTGCATGAAATGTAATGGAGCTGAAAATCCCTCATAGTAAATCTTTTGTAATGCAGTGATGGATTTCAGTAACAATGCATTTATGGTTGGAAGGAATATAGCTTTTTAATTTCAAGAAATATTCCAATGAGAGATGGGCATATTTACATATTTGTTTAATGGCCAAGTGTGAACATGCTCTTACATGCTGCATGCATGGCCATTTACATTCCAGTTCAGTCCTTCAGGTTTTTTCAGTCTAGTGTGCACTACTTGCATATAAGGGTGTGGTCGCCTTTTTCCTGAGCTGGAAAGTCTATTCATCTTGCTTCTCAGATCTGTGTCCACTATCTGGGTTCAGTCTCTCAGCCCTTATTTACATGTATGATGTCACTTGACAAACAGTAAGGTTTTAAATGTAAGAGTTAAGACTGTCCCATAAGGGTCACCGTGATGAGGCGGGATGGGTTGCAAATTATTTTGATCCTTATTATGTTAACTAAGTACCCTTTATTATTTTCTTGCACTTTTGTGGTTTATTTATTGCAGTGTATTTGTGCATTGTGTTTCTTTGGTTTTCTCTGTTTAATGGCCAAGTGTGAACATGCTCTTGCATGCTGCATGCCCGCCCATTTACATTCCAGTTCAGTCCTTCAGGTTTTAACATCACTACTTCTGCATGTCACACTCTTCCCTCCCTTTTGAATGTCGTCCTCGACATTCGTCTTAATTGGTCAATCTGACCAATTCTGTGACAGAGGTGAAAGTTGGATAACTTTATATACAAATTGGAATTGTGAAATTGGTATAATGTTCATAAACATTGATAACAACCTAATCTTACCATCTTTTTCTTGTAGGATGCCAGTAAGAAATAAACAATTAACACAATTAGTACAATTAGCATCTATTCAGCTGGAGCTTTTCATACGTCTTCAACCTGCTCTCTCTCTCTATTCTTTAACAGTTCTTTGTTTCTACAAAGTCTTTTAAGGAAAATCAAAGCATGAAAACAAGTCTTTCCACCAGGCAACATCTTCCATACTGCCTCTCGGTGGTGAATACCACTCAAGAGGGCTTATCTGGTCCACAGGCAGAGATACCTGTTTCCAGTCGATAGTCCTTGGCACTTTACTCGGTTCACCAGGTATCTCATACATCAGCATCACGGGCCTCCTCACTTCTCATGTCAACATCCTCCTGGTGGGTTGTTCCTCAGAGACCACGGGTTCTTCTGTCACAGAAGTTTCTTCCGCGCACTTATTTCCCATGCTTCCTCAGATGCTCTTGGAGCTGCCTCTGTAAGTTCCTGTACTTCTCCTGAGTTGCTTGTTTCCACACGGTTTAGTAATGTTGCTCCTCCTGAGTGTCGATCGGTCTCTTCAGGGGCCATCGGAACTTTCAAGGTCACTATCCACCTCCGGAGCATCAGTCTGTGGGGGTCCCTTAGTCGATCTTGGACGATGTCAGTCTACTTCTGGAAAGTCTTGTTGTAGTGGGAGATAATCACAGGGTAGCAGTAAATTCTGATGGACTTTTCTGGTTTTCTTGTCTCCCATTTCCAATCGGATTTCACACACTGGGCTGTCATCAGCTTTCCTCCTTACAACCACAGACACCTTGTCTTCCCAGTATGAACAAAGATTTCCAGGACTGCTTTTCTCACGTACGTTCTTGACAAGCACCTGACTCCCTGGTGCTCTATAACATTTTCGATCATAATACTCCTTACTCTTGCTCTGTCCTTGCGTAACCACTTTGGACGCTATGTTGTATGCCTCTGCCATCCTTTCCTTCCATTTCTGAACGTACTCTGGATACGTTCTGTAAGTCTCTGACACTGGAGTATCGAACATTATGTCGATTGGCAGTCTTGGCGATCATCCATACAATAGGAAAAAGGGTGAGTAACCCGTTGCCTGGCTCTTTGTACAGTAGTTGGCATGTACCACTTTTGACAGGGAACTCTTCCAGTCTATCTTCTCATCAGCTGTTAAAGTGCTGACCTTCGACAATAATGTCCGGTAAAAACGTTCCACTTGTCCATTACCCTCTATGTGATAGGGCATTGTGTGGGATCTCTGAATTCAAGATTACTTTCCTAGCTTGGCAAAGAGCTGGTTCTCAAAGTCTTTTCCTTGGTCGTGGTGTAACTTGTTAGGGAATCCAAACCTCAAAGCAAAATCAAAGAAGATCTTCTCTGCCACTGTTCGACCTGATTTATTGGTGGTGACATATGCTTGAGCAAATCGAGTGAAATGGTTCATCACCACCAAGATGTATTCTTAACCACCCTTGCATGTCTCGAGATGTTGAAAGTCTATTGAGACCATCTCAAATGGATACATAGTTTGGATGTTGCCCATAGGTGCCCGGGTTGATGTGTTGGGACATTTATCTTTCAGACACCCACACTCCCTGGTCACGTACCTCTCAATGTCTCTCTGCATGTACGGCCAGAAGAAATGTTCACAGATCAAATTTGCTTTCCTTCCCACTCCCAGTTGTTCCATGTTTTCATGGAGTTCTTTGAAGACCAACCAACGGAATATTCTGGGTAGTACCAACTGCCAGTTTTGTCCTCCTTTACGATACAGGATACTGTCTTCACTAAGGTAGAGCTTCGTCCATTCTTTAATTAAGACAGATACTGCTGGGGACTCATTGTCTCTCTCCCGTTTGTATGGAAACCGATTTTGGTCCACATAAAGTAGTGTTCTATCAATTATCTGATCTTCCCGTTGTGCTCTATGGATTTTCCCTTTTGGTAGATGTTGAATAGACCGGGGGTGATCTTGTTCTCTCGCTTTTATGGTGGTTTCCACCGTCAACGGACACCACAATGGTGTGTCTTCCTCCTCATAAGCTTGTATTGCTTAAGTAGTGCTCTCAATTGCTTCCAGACTGACTTCCTCTGAGCATTCTTGAATGAACTAGTGGCATTCTTGACAATCCGTCAGCATCCGCATTACATTTTCCTGGCCTGTATTTGATGCTGAAATTGAAGTCAGCTAGTTCAGCGACCCATCTCTGACCCATTGCATTCAGTTTGGCTGTAGTAAGGACATAGGTCAAAGGGTTGTTGTCAGAGTATACCTTAAACTCTTTGCTGTAGTAGAGATAATCTATAAATTGTTCACAGATAGCCTATTTCAAATCCACAAACTCCAATTTTCCAGAATGTAGATGGTAATTCTTCTTGGCGTCTGACAACGTTCTAGAACAGTAACAGATGACTCTCATTTTTCCATCTTGATGCTGATACAGGGCAGCACCCAGTCCAACTTGAGAAGCATCAGAATGAAGAGCAAATGGTAAATTGAAATCAGGATATCCCAAGATGGATGGTTTTACCTGGTAGTCTACTAGTTCTTCCAATACCTGGTCTGCTGTCCAGAGAATGAGCTGTTAGGACGAATCTGCGTTCTTTCTTTTAAGCCTGGTCGTACCCGCTTTCTTCTTTTTCTCCTTGGGTGTTGTTGTCTCTGTCGACCCCCAAGAGGAGGTATAGTGGGGCGGCAATCCTGGAGAAGTTCCAAATGTAAGTACGATAGTAGGAGAGGAATCCTAATATCTGCCTCAACTCCCCGACGGTAGAGGGCCGTTTGTCTTTTAAGGCCAGTACCGGAGCGATTTCTGCTAGGTCCATGGTATATCCTTCTCCGGACACAATTTTACCTAGAAATCGGACTTGTCTTTTAAACAGTTCACACTTCTTTGGGGTCAACTTAACTCCATGTTGTTGATACCGTTGTAATACGGTCCTCACATGTTCAACATGCTCCCGGAAGGTTTTGCTGTGTACCACATTGCCATCCAAGTACGGCTGGCAGATATTGTCCCTCAATCCTCTTAAACAGGTCTCCATGCTTATCTGGAATTCTGCTGGAGCTGAACTGAGCCCAAATGGTATGCGTATCCACTCATATAACCCCCACGGTGTGATGAATGCTGTCAAGGGTCTACTGGACTCTTCGACAAACCCTTGGTGGTATCCCTTAACCTGATCGAGGACAGAGAACCAGGTGCTTCCTGATAGGTTATCCAGCATATTTTGGATCTTTGGTATCGGGTGTCGATAAGGTACTGACTTTCAGTTTAGTTCCCGGTAATCACAACAGAATCTCAACATACCGTCCTTCTTCCTAAGACAGACAATAGGAGAGGAATAAGACGACTTCGACTTTTGGACCCAAACTATGTAGATGAGATCTTGTAAATATTCTTTCACTTCACAATGTAATGGTTTTCGCACAGACATGTAACTTCTGGTTACTGGGGTTGTGTCTTTCAAATTGACATTCAAATGCAACAATGGGATACAGCTTATATCAGAGTCATCTTTGAAGAACGCATGACACTCTTCTCTCAGCATCTGTTTTGCTACGGCTAGATCTTCAGCACACAAGTGTTCCAGGGGCACTAGGGGATCCCAGGACACAATTTCCTCCCCTGGGCAACTCCTGTTCCTTGGTGGGGAGACTGAATTCACTGTAGACCCCTGGGCTGGACTCACACTGGCGGGATATACCGTTTTAATGGTTTCGATGTGACCTAACACAGTCTTTGCATCCAGTATAATTTTGTGTTTCGTAGTATTCAACACCGGTACTGTCACTCAAGAAAACTCACCAGTAGGAATCGTAAGCACAGTCTCACCTTGAATTTGACCTTCTGGAAGATCTGAGGAGTCTTTTGGCACAAACAGTCTTTTCTGGACTTTTCTTCCCGGTTCTAACCAGACTCCACAAATCACCTACACCATTTGGCTTGCAGGGATTATGGTTGGGCGCAAGCCTATCTTGACTTCATTTAGGTCCATTGTATTCTGTGCTTTCTTTACTCTATGAATCACGGTGTGGGGTATGGCGAGCGATGTGGCGATTGCGTCCACCACCAACGCCCCTGTCTTGTGTATCGTGATGACCTCACTGATTACATTATAACCCAGGATAGGATCCTCTGCCACGTTCTGTTCACTGGTCACAAGAAAAGGTACCAAAAGCTCGATGGTGTTGCTGTTTTTCGTGGCCCTGAGTTGGAAAGTCACTTCTACACAGCCTATGAAAGGGATTTTGGTCTGGTTGATGGCTTTGCTGTGGAGTTCCACTGGTTCCAAGAGTTCTTTTAGTGACCGAAGGCAAGTGTGTGGCAGGTAGCACCTTCTCCATTCTTCATTTAAAAGGCTCTCTTGGGCTCCTGTGTCCCACAGTGCTTTTACTCGGAGTCCATCTAGCTGGCACTGTATAAAGCACCTTTCACCTTTCAGCTGATGAGGCTATCTTTACTGACTGAGGAATCCTCCTCTCAGGAGTACATCATTTAACTACTGCACTAGCCATTAAGTAACTGATGCCCCTGTCTCCCTTGCAGCTGTTGTAGATGGGAACACACTTGGGGATAGCAATGACGCAGCCGTTTAACCTCATGCGCCGCTCTGGGGTTTGCTGAGATTTGGATTAGCTTCTAGGGCCTCCATCGTATCGTGGTTTCCAGTCGCCCAGCACTAGTAACCTCCGGCCTTTTAACTAAAATGACCATGACCATCGGCATTCCTTGGCATAATGTGCTTCCTTACCACATCTTAGACAGTGGACACACACCGTACTCTGATTTGATGAACGGCACCCTTCACAAGCCAGGTATCTTCTGTTTTGGAACCCACTCCTGGGTCTGAGGGATACCGGTTCTGGCCTGGAAAGAATCAACTTTTTCAACACAGAGTCATGCCAGGTGTGAATGCAACACAGAGGAGAAAGAGAAAGGGAGCCCAGACACTAGGGAAAGGGGGAATAGATGACCTCCTAATCTGGACTAGCGTCACCCTGTCTCCCCCTAACCTCCCTATACAGCCTCTGCAGCTGTCGCCAATCACGTGCCTCATCCTACTATCCTTAATATCTGGAGCACCTGCTTAACATACCCCCGATGGGTCTCAAAATCAGGTGAATATACCAAAATATCGTCCAGATAGACCACCACAAACCTCCCCACCAAATGATGAAAAATATCATTTATGAAATGATGGAATACAGAAGGTGCATTGGTCAAACCAAAGAGCATAACCAGACTCTCGAAATGACCTTCTGGGGTATTGAACGCTGTCTTCCTTTCGTCCCCCTCTCTGATTCTAACCAGATTGTAGGCTCCCCTTAAGTCAAACTTGAAGAATACCTTAGCTCCCACAAACTGGATGATCAAATCATGAATCAGAGAAAGAGGGTATGGATCTCGGATGGTAATTTTTTTTTAATTCTCGGAAATCTAAATAGGGACGTAGACCGCCATCTTTTTTCTTCACAAAGAAGAACCCTGCCGCCACGGGCGAAGATGAGGGTTTGATAAGTCCCTTCTCCAGACTTTCCGCAATGAAAACCTTCATGGCTTGTCTCTCAGGGCCAGAAAGATTATATAGTCTGGACTTTGGTAGTTTAGCTCTGGGGGTCAGGTTAATAGGACAGTCATAAACACGATGAGGAGGCAAATCCTAACACCCCTTTTCAGAAAAAAATGTCCTCAAAACCAGACAGAAAAGCAGGCAGTATCCCCGTAGAGACAGCAGCAATAGAAACATTCAGACAGTTCTCATGGCATTAATCTCCCCATTCAGTAATTGCACCTCGGGGTCCTGGGATCCCCCAGTACCCCTGGAACACTTGTGTGCTGAAGATCCAGCCGTAGCAAAACAGATGCTGAGAGAAGAGTGTCATGCATTCTCCAAAGATGACTCTGATATAAGCTGTATCCCATCGTTGCATTTGAAAGTCAATTTGAAAGATTATGTTTAAGCCAGGGGATACCTTAAACAATCGGAGTAGGGCGATTTTCCAAAACATAGCAAGAGATGATTTCACAATAAACTGACCCCACACTTAGTTTTAAATTATGTACAATCTGAGTAAATGCTTTCTGTGCAAGTGGCGCCGAGTCAATGGCAAAGATGGGAATACGTTCAGCTAAAGCACAGCAAGCAAGACCATGAGTTTTCACAAACTCAGCATTAACCATGCTGACCCCGGCTCCACTATCAACAAACACAGAATTTTTTTTGGTTTTGCTCTCTATCACCACCTCTGATTTCAGGACAAAGCAGGGGCAGCAGTTTGACCACAAATGCACTCCTTGTTTATCCAACTCCAGACTACCGAGAGTTAAACGAGTCTCATTTTGTTTAGAAATTAAAGGACAGGTCCGAACAAAGTATCCCTTTTTCCCACACAAAAAAACATATGCCTCTTTTCTTGTGAATCTCCGGGGAGATGTATGATGTAGAGACACCCCCTAACTGCATAGGTTCCTCCACCTCCCCCAGTACTAGTTCACCCCCAGACTGCTACTTTGGCAAAGGTAAACAACCCCGACAAGAAGGCCCTGGACAAGAAGGTAGCACTCGTCTATCCTGAATGTGCCTATCCAGACATATGGCCAAAGACATGGCAGCCTCCAAGGACTGAGGGGTATCATATACAGCCAAGGCATCTTTCAACCTTTCAGTAAGCCCCTCACAAAATTGACTTTTAAGGGCTGAGTCATTCCATTTGGAATCCGTTGCCCATCTACGGAATTCCGATCTGTGCATTTCCACTAACCAAATCCCCTGCTGAAGGCGATGTAGCTTAGGCTCAGCCAAGGCGACTCGGTCAGGGTCATCATAGATGAGGACAAGAGCTCAAAAAAAAACCTCCACAGACTGGTGACAAACTGAGTCCTATGGTTACGAAAACGCCCATGACTGAGGATCGCCGTGCAGTAGAGATATCACAATACCAATCTGTTGCTCCTCATTACCGGAGGAGTAGGGGCGAAGTTTGAAGTACAATTTGCATGTCTCCTTAAACACAAAAAACTTGTCCCTACCTCCTGAAAACCTGTCCGGGAGGGCAACCTTGAGTTCAGACTGGACAGGTCTACCAGCAGAAACCCCTACATTGGCAGCCTGTAACCGGTGATTCTGCTTCTGAACCTCACAGCTGAGGTCATTCACCTCCAGAGACAGACAGCAGAACTGCTCTGTGAGCTCAAAACTGATCCCATACTAAAGGGAGTAAGGAAAAAAAGGTGCACGCCAAAAAACACACAAAGAAAAATAAAAATTGTCAATCTTGAGTCGTTTTTTTTTTTTCAAAAAGGTGCTCAGCCGGTTATAAGGTTACGCCAGGTGTGAGTGCAACACAGAGAGTCACGCCAGGTCGGAGTGAAACACAGAGAGGAAAAGAGGAAAGGGAGGCCAGACACTAGGGAAAGGGGGAAGAGGTGACCTCCTAATCTGGACTAGCATCACTTTATCTCCCCCTAACATCCCTATACAGCCTCCGCAGCTGTCGCCGATCAAATGCCTCGCCCTACTATCCCTGGTCTAAGGCTATAGCTGAGGGTGGAAGGAGATGAACACTAGTCAACCTCTGCTTGTACTCTAAAGATAAAAGGGGAAGACAACACAGGGGAATAACAACTTAGCTTTTAGAAGAAATCCAATAGGGCACACGGCCTCAGACTCCAGAGAGGACGTGATTCTACTTCAGCCATATTCCAAGTAGAAATGAGTATAACCGGCGACGCCCAGCTAGACACACCAGGTATATATACACCCAGACTAAAGGGAGGTAGTCGCTGGGTCTTAAACTCAGCCTCCTATCTAGGCAGCTGTCTGCATTGCCAAACGTGGAGATCTCCTGTAAACCACTTTAGGGGGACTGTCTGTCACCTCTGACACACCTGTTACAGAACCGTTACTCAGGGTGACCATAGACCTTGTGCTGCAGCTTCTCTCAGGCACACAGGGGTATTGACCCTCAGGCACAGACACGTGGGTTGTTTCTCTTACTGACCAGACACAATTGACAAGAGTCCTAAGAAATGGTAGAACAGTAGCATTTAATAAGAAGCCGCACAGCCAGTGCAAGTTAAGTCTTATGAGCAATAGGCTCCAGTGACAAACAGTAAAGTTTCCTTAGCAGCACAGCAATTCACAGTCTTCCCAGTAGTACAGAACAGCACACTTATAATGCAAAGGCACATTAATGAACACAGCATTCTTTACAGCACAGTGAGATGGAGGAGGGGGGAGGGTTTGCTGAGGGAGATGATCCATGTGACATCATTTTTTCCATTCCTTATCTTTCTCCCTGACAATACTATGCACTGCTAGTTCAGGAACTCTACCTGACCTGTGCTTAGCTTCACTCCTGACTTGAATCTTTTTCACTTGCAGGGGTGCTTCTGCGAGATAGAGAACACACACCACCTTTCTCTTCGGCTCCAGCCAGACAGTAAACAAATTCCCCACAAACCCCTTGGGGCTCTGCTAAAACACTCCCCTTCTCCTGTGACTGTGTTAACCACTCTAGTTGCTGGATGCTTCTGGAGCACAACTCTTCCTGTGCTTGTGTTACTTCTAATAGTTGCTGAATGATTTTAAAGCAACAGCACTACTTCTGCATGTCACACTCTGCAGCAGCACTACTTCTGTATGTCACACTATAGATCCAAAAGAGGACATCTGTTTTCTAGAAAAGACATCTGAGCCAGAGGGAAAGATTGATTGGTGGGACAGGGAACTGTGGTGGCAGGACAGAGTTTTTTAGGATTCTACATTTATTATTCCCTTGGGCTTGCAGTGTTCTCAGAGCCTAATAATACACATTCAGTTCACATTAAGTAAATTAGAAAAAAGCAAACTATCAAATTTGAATTTCAACAGATTCACTTATCACTGTGTGCTATTCATAAGATATCCATATTTAGAAATAATTTATTCAGAAATAGGGTAACACTCTAATTTGATTTAATTTAGCATGACCATTGCAACTATAATGGATGCAAAATTTATAATAGGTGCTAAATTTGAAATATTAAACTGCACCATAAGGTATACTAATCTTCAAAAAGCTTAAATATGATAATATGATAGTTTTAGAGAAAGCAAGTCTAACATTGTACTGTTTAACGCCCTTACGACCAAGTCAGTAATAGTACGTAGCTGTGCCCTGGGACTTATGGATCAGCTACATACTATTACGCACGCTGTGATCACGCCCGCACACAAAAGGTGAGGGGTGATCGCTGCCGGGTGTCAGCTGATTGTCACAGCTGACAACCGTGTAATGTGCCGGGAGTGGTCTCGCACCACTCCTGGCACATTAACACCCAAAATGCTGCAATCTAAGACGATTGCTGCATTGCGGGGGCAAGGGTGGAGGTAAGTGCCAGTACTCACCTCCTACCCAGTGTCCCGCGATGTCTGTGGCAGCTCCTGGATGTTGTCATGATGACCCGATATCGTCATGACAACATCTGGATCATCAGTAGGCAGGAAGTAATGTCTCCCTCCCATTGTTGAAACAAAATCATAAAAAAAACCAGACTGGAATTTGACAAACTACATGTTGACAAGCCACAAAGCTTCTAGGAGAATGTCCTATGGACAAATGAAACAAAAATGGAAGTTTTTGACAAGGCACATCAGCTCTATGTTCACAGACGGAAAAATAGAGCATATCAAGAAAATAACACTGTAACTACTGTGAAACATGGAGGAGGCTCTGTTATGTCCTGGGGTTGCTTTGCTGCATCTGGCACAGGGTGTCTTGAATCTGTGCAGGGAACAATGAAATCTCAAGACTATCAAGAGATTCTAGTGTGAAATGTGCTGCCCAGTGTCAGAAAGCTTGGTCTCAGTAGTAGGTCATGGGTCTTGCAACAGGATAATGACCCAAAACACACAGCTAAAAACACCCAGGAATGGCTAAGTGGAAAACATTGGACTATTCTGAAGTGGACTTCTAGGAGCCCTGACCTAAATCCTATTGAGCATCTTTGGAAAGAGCTGAAACATGCCTTCTGGAAAAGGCAACCTTCAAGCACAAGACAACTGAAGCAGTTTGCTCATGAGGAGTGGGCCAAAATACCTGTCGAGAGGTGCAGAAGCCTCATTCACAGGTACAGGAATTGTTTCATTGCAGTGATTGCCTCAAAAGGTTGTTCAACAAAATATTAAGTTAAGAGTACCATCATTTCTGTCCAGGCCTATTTCATGAGTTTAATTTTTTTTTAAATTCTGTGGAAGCCGGGTTGAAAAGCAATGATTGACTTTCATTTGTTCATTTTCATAGATTTTTAATTTATTGCTACTTTTGTCAAATTCTAGTTATTTCTGTGACCATTGTAAGTTTTTCTTTCATTAAACGAGGGGTACCAACAATTTTGATCACGTGTGTACCTCATAAATTGACAGTGGTCAGATTTGTAAAAACTGGCCCTGTCGTTAACGTGCAAACCACCCTCGGGGGTAAAGGGGTTAAAGGGAATCTGTCACCCAGTGGGATGTTTTTAACCTAATAATATGGGCATATAGGTGATAAAATTGTTAAAATAGTCCTACCTGTATGCCTCATATCTGCGGTCTTGATGTGCAGAAATCATTTTTTATTTCTTCATGGTAATGAGTAGTGTTGAGCGATACCTTCCGATATCAGGAAATATCGGATCGGATTGGATCGGGCCGATACCCAAAAAGTATCGGATATCGCCGATTCCGATGCCGGAAACCAATGCAAGTCAATAGGACACAAATATCGGAATGAAAATAAACCCTTTCTTTCCTTGTAGGTTAATTCTACATGAAGGAAATCAACTAACAATAATGTAGAATGTATTGGGGGAGGTGGTTGCCCAAATCGATGGGAACAGTGCTCACAGTTAGTGTTGAGCCACCCCCGTAGTGTTCGAGTTCGGTTCGGTTCGTCGAACACCCGTGTGTTCGCCGAACTGTTCGTCGAACTGTTCGTCGAACACCTTCGAACACCGTTAAAACCAATGGCAGGCAAACAAAAACACATAGAAACACATAGAAAACACCTTCAAAGGTGTCCAAAAGCTGACAAACTGCTCAGAAGACACAACTAACACATGGAAAAGTGACAAGTACATATAGTCATGCGAAAAGAAAAGAGGTGGAGGAGTAAAAGGAGGGGGAGACACAGATATAGGCATGTCATGCCCTTCTAAAATCCAAAAAGTGAGAAGCCGAGACGGCCAGACCGCTCCTGCCCGTGCCACCTCCGTGTCGCCGGGTTTGTGCCAGAGCCGCGGTGAACCCTGACGGCCAGCCCCCCTCTCCCAATACTGGTGCCTGTCCGCTGGTGGGTCGAGAGAGCCCCCCTGTGGTGGAGGCAGCTCTAAGCTTTTTAATTTAAATTGTCCCTCTAATTTGAATGAATACACTTTAAATCCATTTACAAGGATCTATTGGAGGGCAAGTCTCATGCCAGCAGCCGCGTAATTCCAGCTCCAGTAGCGTCCACTAAAGCTGCTGCAGTTAAAAGCTTTTATAAGGATCGAGCTCGGCTGTCCACCGCAAGGCATCCTAGTGCCAGTCCCAGCCCCTATGCCTTGGGGTGCCTCCTGATGCTCTTCACTAAGTATCCCGTGGTCCCGAAGCATTTCCTTTGAAAAAATTAAGTGTCCAAACTACAGGTGGTGTAGCTTGCTTAACAGCCGGGATAATCCGCTGACTAGCAGACACTGCTACTAGGCACAAAGTATTTCCTGGGCTAGATGCAGTTAAAAATTTGTAAGTAGATACTCTCGTTGGATGCTGAGAAAGCATTCCATAGAGTCTCCTGGCACGCCATATATGATTCTCTTAAAAAGCTTGGGGTAGGGGTCTAGGGGACCCTTTTATAGCCAAAATCACGGCCCTGTATCACAATACGTCACCTAGGCTGAAGATAAATGGAACTGTAGCACCGAGGGCTCGGTTGCTACAGACGTATTGCACCTCACCCAGACGTGTGATATCTCACTCTCAGATAAGGATGGAGTGTGGATCAGGACCCGACACCTGCATGCATTACACCACATTGCCGTGGGGCAGGGCGACCAATATGCCCCTGAGATGGGCACGACAGTCCCTGTCCCTGGCTGGAGTGGGGGGAGGGAACACTGAGGAAGGGGAACCCTGCAGTGCAGGAGCAGGGAGGAAGCAGTTCCTGGGTGCATTAAGAAGGGAGTATAAAAGGTGGGCACCATCTTAGTTCAGTGCAGAGAAGTCTGAGCAGAAGTGGCAGGGAGCAGGGGCTCTGCATGAGCTCTGCTCCGGAGGCGGGCCTAGTAACAGAGGCCCAGGCCTGCAAGAGGGAGAAGGAAGGAAGAGGAGCGGAGAAGGCTCCAGGAACGAGGAATGAAGGGATACCAGGGGTGCGGACGGGCGAGTCGCCACCGCACGCCCGAATCCACCTGCGTGGAGGGGTCAGGCCAAAGGGGGAGACCGGTCCCCGAACTAGTGGAGGCAGGAAACGACCCTCAGCTAGAAACCAGAGGCTCTGACATTTTATGTGGTGCAGCCCCTTGCTCCACCCGCTAGGAAGGCACCACATAGGGTCAGGGAAACTGGCGCCAAGTTTACCAAGAGGAGGCCCGAGGCAGCCGGACAGAAGTGTTGGTAAGAAAGGCCAGACAAAGGACACACAAAGGGGGTCCTGTGAAGCGCTCCAAAGTTATCTGGGAGTTGTCTGAGCCCCTCACCTGGTGAGCACAGTACGACGTGGGCAGCCGTTACCTGCAGACGTGGTCTGGATAATAAGAACTGTGAGTAAAGGCCCTGAACTGCACCACTGACTCCGTGTCGTTACTGCTGCTGCCCTGCACCATCACCCCCATCCTCCGCATACACTGCCCTGAGGCTATACTCCTCCCGTGGGGAGTTATGCTACGCTCTGCTGCACCCACAACACCAGCCTTAGCGGTCTGCCCTGTAGCGGCGGTTCACTCTGACCGCAATCCACGGGTGGCGTAGTCAGACATTTAAACATCAAAACCACATAAATAGTTCCGCCACTGGTTTGACCGCCCTGAGCCACGGAACCGGATCGCCGCCACGAAGACTACAACCACCAGCATCCACCAAAAAGGGTCCGGCTCCGGGTGTCCCAAGGCCCAGGGGGTGCGTCAGAACATTTTCATCACCTTTCACAATCACCAATGGGACAAGGCAGGGATGTCCTCTGTCCCCTCTCTTATACATCCTAGTGACGGAGCACCTGCTCTCATCAATTCGCCATAACCCCAATATTAGGTGGATTGAGGTGGGAGTCACCGAGTACAAGTGCTCTCTATTTGCTGATGATGTCCTAGTATATATCACTCAATCACATATATCCATCCCTGCTGTTATGGCTGAAATAGATCACTTTGTTACATGGTAAAATTTTAAAATCAATGCAGCGAAGTCTGAGGCCCTCGATGTCTCCCTCCCTAAATCCATATAGGATTCCATCCAGTCCAACTTTCCCTTTGCCTGGCCCTCACAGGGTATCAAATACTTAGGAATTCCTATTCATAGAGACCTCTCCCATCTATGTTATCTTAATTTTGGGCCCTTTATTGAACAATTCCATACAGACCACGGTTGGCAAGTTAGAACTGTAAGATTCACTACGTGAACCACTGGTGTTTTGTGGAAAAGCACATGTACACCGCGTTCCAAATTATTATGCAAAAAGTGTTTAGGAGTGATAAGGGAAGAATTTGTTTGTTTGTCAGTTAAACTCATTGATGGTGATGTGTGTCAGGGCTCTTTATATCACTGTAAGCAATTGCAGACACCTGTGCTAATTAGTTTGGCAGGTGTGTCCAATGAAAGGCAAGACTACTTAAGAAGGCACTCTCACATTATTAAGCAGCCTACATTTTCTGCCAAAATGGGAAAGAAAAAGGATGTGTCGGCTGCTGAGAAGCAACAAATTGTGGAGTGTTTAGGTCAAGGCATGACTACAATCAACATTGTGCGATGATCAGGATGAAGTGTCTTGGCAATCAAGAAGTATGTAGCTGATTCACAGTACACACGTGTGCGTGCTGATAAGGGCAAATTGAGGACTCTTTCCTACAGGCAATTACGTCAGGTTGAAAGAGCAGCGGCAAAAAAGCCTTGTCATAGCAGCAGACAAGTTTTTGAAGCTGCTTGTGCCTCCAACGTCCCCCGAACAACAAGATGCAGGGTCCTTCAGAGGTTTGCAGCTGTGCATACGCCATCCTGTCGACCTCCTCTATCCACTTCACACAAGCAGAAACGGCTCCAGTGGGCCAAACATTACATGAAGACTGATTTCAAAACTGTTTTGTTCACGGATGAGTTCCGTGCAGCGCTCGATGGTCCAGATGAATGGAGTGGAGGATGGCTGGTTGATGGACACCCCACGCAAACACGGCTACAGCGCCAACAAGGAGGAGGTGGAGTAATGTTTTGGGCTGGAATCATGGGGAGAGAGATTGTCGGCCCCTTTAGGATCCCTGAAGGCGCTAAAGATGAACTCCATAATGTATGTGGATTTTCTCAAACAGCACTTCCTGCCATGGTTCAAGAAGAAGAACCGTGTATTTCACAGCAAGATCATTTTTCTGCATGATAATGCACCATCTCATACTGCACATAAAACATCTGCATCTCTGGCTGATATGGGCATAAAAGGGGACAAACTTATGGTGTGACCCCCATGCTCCCCTGACCTCTACCCCATTCAGAACCTTTGGAGCATCATTAAAAGGAGTGTCTATGATGGCGGGAGGCAGTTCACATCTAAGCAACAGCTCTGGGAGGGTATTCTGTCCTCATGCAAAACAATTGAAGCAGAAACCATCCAAAACCTGACAAATTCAATGGACGAGAGAGTTCAGAAGCTCCTTTCGAACAAGGGGTCCTATGTGAAAATGTAACATCACCTAGAATAAAGTTTTGAGTTGAAAACTGTTTGATTTCAGTTTCTAACAACCTGCTAATGCTTATAATTTCAAAAATGACCATTTTTTTGGTCTTTATTAAAATGAAAAGGTTGATCGAAAAGTTTGGGGGATCTAAGAGTGTGGCAACCCAGTAGTCATGATTACTTCGAATTCTGACAATATGAGGGTCATGCTGCAGGTAGTGCAGCAAGAAGGCACTTATGTGTCTTGCGCATCTCGGAGCCCCAAAATTATTTTCCGGGCTAGATGCAGCTAAAAATTATTTTTAATTTTAAATCTGGTGAAGCTTATTATAGATGGCCTAATAGGATCAGTGCTGCACACTGCTACAAAGCCCAAATTATTTTCCAGTCAAGATACAGATAAACATGATTAGTAATTTGAAAGCTTAAAACGGTTGGTAGGGTGATTTTAACCAATCATCAAGCTTTTACTCTCCCCAGGATGACACAGGGGTAGAAAAGTCGTTTCGGATCCATGATTTGTTCATCTTTATGAACGTGAGTCTGTCTACATTATCAGTGGAGAGCCGCGTGCGCTTATCTGTCAGCACACCACCAGCAGCGCTGAACACACGTTCAGACAGAACGCTGGCTGCGGGGCATGACAAGATCTCCAAGGCGTAAGTGGCTAGCTCCGGCCATTTATCCAGATTGGAAGCCCAAAAAGAGCAAGGGTCCAGTGACACAGTCGTGGCTTCAATGTTTACTTGGAGATACTCCTGTACCATCGTCTCTAGGCGTTGACTATGTGTCAGACTTCTTGTCTCCTGTGGCCTTGCAAAGGATGGGCTAAAAAAGTGGTGAAATGATTCCGCAAAATTGATGTTACCAGCAGATACTGTGGTTCTGTTACAGTTTGAGTGCTGAACACTTGACGGTCCCACGGTTGGCAAGTTGGAACTGTGAGATTCACTACGTGCACCACTGGTATTTTGTGGAAAAGCACATGTAAGATTCTGCAACAGTCTCTGCTGATACTCCTGCATGCGTGCATCCCTTTCTATGGCAGGAATAATTTCTGCAAATTTACTTTTGTACCGGGGATCTAACAGTGTGGCAACCCAGTAGTCAGGATTATTTCTAATTCTCACAATTCGAGGGTCATGTTGCAGGTAGTGCAGCAAGAAGGCACTCATGTGTGTTGCGCATCCAGGAGCACCAAGTCCCTGTTGTGTTGGTGGCGAGGTAACAATCATGCTTCCTTCCTCTGTCCTCTCCCCCCAACCTCGCACAACAGAAATGTGATCAAGGTCTCCGTCATCTGATGAGTCTTCCATCAGTTCGTCCTCCACTTCTTCCTGGGCTCCTGCACCTTCCTCACTAGTTTGGCTGCTACCATGCGCCCTGGTAAAATCATCTCCCCCACCCTCACATGCCTGCCGCCCTGGTGCTGCCGACCGTCTGGACCTTGCAGATGTTAGCCCTTCCGCATACAACTCCTCCTCCTCTACTTCCTCCACCTCCTCTTGTGCCACCACCTGACTCCGAATTCTGTTTAACATGTGCTCCAGCATGTAAATCAACGGAATAGTCATGCTGATAATGGCATCGTCAGCACTAAACATCTTCGTCGCCATTTCAAAACTGTGCAGAAGGGTGCATAGGTCCCTGATCTGAGACCACTCCTCCAGCGTGATTTGCCCCACCTCTGAATCTCGTTGGCCCAGGCTATACGTCAGAACGTATTGCACCAGGGCTTGTCAGTGCTGCCACAGTCGCTGCAACATGTGCAGAGTTGAATTCCACCGGGTAGGCACATCGCATTTTAGCCGGTGAAGTGGCAGGCCCAACGACTTCTGTAGAGATGTAAGTCGCTGAGCTGCGGGATGCGAACGGCGGAAGTGAGCACACAGCGACCGTGCCCTCTGCAGAAGGCCATCCAGTCTGGGATAGTGGGCTAAAAATTGCTGGACAACCAGGTTCAACACGTGAGCCATACAAGGCACGTGTGTGACATTGCCCCGGCGAAGTGCCGCACCCAGGTTTGCAGCATTGTCGCACACGGCCTTCCCTGGTTTCAGGTCCAGTGGAGACAACCATTCATGAAATTGGTTCTCCAGAGCTGACCACAACTCCTCAGCTGTGTGACTCACATTTCCCAGACATTTCAATGTAAAAACCGCCTGATGACGTTGAGCCCTACTGCCAGCATAGTAAGGAGGTGTGCAGGATCCCTTCTGCTCAGTTAGAAAGCTTGTGGCATGACCAGACAGGCTTTGGGTGCAGGTGGAAGACCGAGAGGAGGTTGAGGAGGCAGAAGCAGTGGAGGAAAAATGACATAAAGAGGATTGACGCACAACTCGTGGGGACGGCAAGACTTGGACAGCAGCCCCTTGTCCTGCTGTCACCATAGTTACCCAGTGCCCAGTCAGCGACATGTAACGCCCCTGTCCATGCCTACTCGTCCAAGTGTCTGTGGTGAAATGCACCCTGTCACACACAGAGTTTCTCAAAGAAGCGGTGATGTTGTGTGCGACATGCTGGTGGAGCGCAGGCACACCTTTCTTTGAGAAGTAGTGCCGACTGGGCATCTGGTACTGGGGCACTGCGACGGACATAAGGTCTCGAAAATCCTCTGTGTCCACCAGGCGGAAAGGCAGCATTTCTGTAGCCAAGAGCTTGCAGATGGTGAAATTCAACCTCTTAGCTTTCTCATGGCTAGGAGGAAATGATCTTTTACTTGTCCACATCTGAGGGACCGAGGGCTGGCTATTGTGCTTAGACGGGGTTGATAAGGGTGTCCCCGGCAAACTGCCGGTCTGTGAGGAAGATGCAGGCGGACATGTTAGGTTGCCTTGATCCAAAGGTGGTGCTATCGATGTCGGACAGCGCTCAAGACCAGCTGGTGTTACCACCTCCAAAGAAAATGATGACCTGCCAATCACGCTGGCTGTTGCGGGTAAAGAGGTGGCAGGTCTGCGCCCCAAAACAGGTGTGACTGCTGTCCCCCCAGTCACAGAGGATGAAGAGGCCGCGGATGCACAAGATATGGCAGACGGTGGTTGGCCCGGCCGGCTAGACCGCATTGTAGCACACTGAGCTTCCCACTGCAACTTATGCTTCATGTCCATGTGCCGGTTCATGCATGAAGTACTCAAACTATGTATTTTTTGGCCTCTACTTAGCTTTTGCTGACAAATGTTACAGATAACATGAGTTGGGTCATCTTTATCGATCTGAAAAAATGCCCAGGCTATGCAAGGCTTAGCACCCATGCGACCTGAAGAGCCACCACGACTTGTGGTGAGAGGCAGAGTTGTGTTTGAGGATGCAGTTGTTGACGTGCTTCCAGTACTACGTCTCTGTCCAGGAAGGCACAACCTGACCTCGTCGTCACTAGCATCTTCCTCCACCTCCTCTGCTGACCTCATCTCTTGGCTGACTGTGGGTTGACAGTAAGTGGGATCTCCGACCTCATCATCATCACCCTGTGCGTTATCACACCCGTCGTCCTCAGAGCCAACCTGTTCCTGCCCTGACAAAAAACTAAAGTTGTCGCTCCAATCAGGTATTTGAGTCTTATCATCGTCTTCCTCATTGTCTCCACCAACAGGAGTTACAGTTTGGGAATGAGGGTCTACATTATGGTCAGAACCTTGTGCGTCTGGTCCTGGATCCGACTCATAAAGATTCTGGGCATCAGTGCAGATCATTTCCTCGTCTGGATTCACAGAAGCGCTGGAGTCGACCTCTGATTCCCAGGCTATAGTATGAGTAAACAGCTCTGCAGACTCAACCATCTGTTCTACCTCATACTCAGACGGGCAGCTGGAGATTTGGGAGCTGTGAGGAAGCAAGTGCGATTTGGGTGACACCTTTGAGGACTGGAGTATTTGTGATGTTGAAGTTGATGTGGAGGAGAGCCCACTTAAAGGAGCACTTGATATCCGTTGAAGCACCTGCTGTTTTTGTGCCTCATCTGGAATTTGTAGCGATTGGCGTGGCCGTAAGAAAGGGATCTTATCACATTGTCCGCTAAAAGAAGTAGACATTTTAGTTTGGCTGGAAGATGGTCTTTCTTCTGCACCTACCCCACGGACACAACCTTTTTTCCCCTTCCCAACACGCCTATTCCCCTTTCCACCAGCAGCAGGCCTTTTTCCACTCATTTTGGTGGTTAACTAATTCACAACTCTGGAGTTGTTTGCACAAAAAAACAATGGATGGTAACCGAGCAGAGCTGAGTGGCCAAACTGTGGTATTAGGCCAAAACTATTGGCTGGGTTAGATGCAGAAAAAAATTATTTTTAATTTGCAACCTGATGGAGGTCAGTATAGATGGACTAATAGACCAAGTCCCACACACCGCTAGAAGCCCAAATATTTTTTCAGAGCTAGATGCAGAAAATTTTTTTATTCAATTTGCAACCTGATGGAGGTCAGTATAGATGGACTAATAGACCAAGTCCCACACACTGCTAGAAGCCCAAATATTTTTTCAGAGCTAGATGCAGAAAAAAATTATTTTTAATTTGCAACCTGATGGAGGTCAGTATAGATGGACTAATAGACCAAGTCCCACACACCGCTAGAAGCCCAAATATTTTTTCAGAGCTAGATGCAGAAAAAAATTATATTCAATTTGCAACCTGCTGGACGTCAGTATAGAAGGACTAATAGAACAAGTCCCACACACTGCTAGAAGCCCAAATATTTTTTCAGAGCTAAATGAAGAAAAAAATTATTTTTAATTTGCAACCTGATGGAGGTCAGTATAGATGGACTAATAGACCAAGTCCCACACACTGCTAGAAGCCCAAATATTTTTTCAGAGCTAGATGCAGAAAAAAATTATTTTTAATTTGCAACCTGATGGAGGTCAGTATAGATGGACTAATAGACCAAGTCCCACACACCGCTAGAAGCCCAAATATTTTTTCAGAGCTAGATGCAGAAAATTTTTTTATTCAATTTGCAACCTGATGGAGGTCAGTATAGATGGACTAATAGACCAAGTCCCACACACTGCTAGAAGCCCAAATATTTTTTCAGAGCTAGATGCAGAAAAAAATTATTTTTAATTTGCAACCTGATGGAGGTCAGTATAGATGGACTAATAGACCAAGTCCCACACACTGCTAGAAGCCCAAATATTTTTTCAGAGCTAGACGCAGAAAAAAATTATTTTTAATTTGCAACCTGATGGAGGTCAGTATAGATGGACTAATAGAACAAGTCCCACACGCTGCTAGAAGCCCAAATATTTTTTCAGAGATAAATGAAGAAAAAAATTATTTTTAATTTGCAACCTGATGGAGGTCAGTATAGATGGACTAATAGACCAAGTCCCACACACTGCTAGAAGCCCAAATATTTTTTCAGAGCTAGATGCAGAAAAAAATTATTTTTAATTTGCAACCTGATGGAGGTCAGTATAGATGGACTAATAGACCAAGTCCCACACACCGCTAGAAGCCCAAATATTTTTTCAGAGCTAGATGCAGAAAAAAATTATATTCAATTTGCAACCTGCTGGAGGTCAGTATAGAAGGACTAATAGAACAAGTCCCACACCCTGCTAGAAGCCCAAATATATTTTCAGAGCTAAATGAAGAAAAAAATTATTTTTAATTTGCAACCTGATGGAGGTCAGTATAGATGGACTAATAGACCAAGTCCCACACACTGCTAGAAGCCCAAATATTTTTTCAGAGCTAGATGCAGAAAAAAATTATATTCAGTTTGCAACCTGATGGAGGTCAGTATAGATGGACTAATAGAATGATGCTATGCCCAAAAGATTTTACTTCACTAGGTGCAGTAAAAAAATTGGTATTCTATACACAGGTGGTATATCTTGCAACACAGATAGGCTACTCCACTGACTAACACACTCTGCAATAGGCCAAAAAGGATTAGCTTTGCTAGATTCAGCCAAATGCTGTGAAAAAAACTTGCACAGCACTGGCACAGACCTGCCTGGCAAAAACTGATAGGAACTGATGTAACCTAGTCCTGAAAAGGACTCCAATTACAATTAGTCTTTACTCCCACAATCTATCTATTTAAGAGCACAGACCTGCCTGATAAAAGTCGTAGGAAATGCTGTAACCTAGTCCTTAAAAGGACTGCAATCACAACTATTCCCTACTCCCAAGCTATCTGTATATTTGTGCGAAAATTATCTTGAAATTAACAAGGTATAGCGCACACAGCAACAGCGGTGCCGTCTAACACGCAGCTGCAGCAGTGAGAAAATGGTGGCGACGGGGAAAATGGCTTGGTCTTATAGGGCAAGGACATGTGACATACACTGCCAATCACACATGCCCTTGCTTGTGTGAAAAAAAGCACTTCGCTCCGTGTGTGCGCTGCTGATAGGCTGACAGATTGCACCTCCCCACTGCAAATGCGGGAAAGAGAAAAAAAAATGGAGATCTTCATTGTTCCTGCAGAGATCCATCCCCTGCCCCTCCCCCCGCCCCGCTGTACACTCAAACTGCGTATTAACATTAATTTTCATCATTACTGAGAAAAAATCCAGTTATGATTTTGGTGCACGAACAGTTATCGAACATAACCTCGAACAGCCGAATTTTTCTCAAATTGTTCGTGTTCGCCGACCGGCTCGAACACCGCCCAAAACAGCTCGAATTTGAGATTGGCGAACAGTTCGAGTAGAACAACGCTCATCTCTACTCACAGTGAAACATGAAAAGCCGGCAATTCAGCAGCGGCATACACCGGTACCCGACAATTTAGAACAGAAAGAATAGAGCTTCACACATAGATTAGATAGATAGAAACATGTCAGTCACATATATATGAAGCACAGTGACAGTGTTGCTTACTGTACTTGTCATTTAGTGTAAAGGATTTATTAAAAAAATAACAGTGTTTTCATGCACCGTCTCTTTAAAAAAGCCGGCCGGCAATTCAGCAGCGGTACCCGACAATTTATAACAGAAAGAATAGAGCATCACACATAGATTAGATGGATAGAAACATGTTAGTCACATATATAAGAAGTGCAGTGATAGTATTGATTACTGTACTTGTCATTTAGTGTTAAAATAAAGGATTTATTAAAAAAAAATTAGCGCAGGGTTCCCCGTAATTTTAGTCTCTAGCGGAGGTTAAGCAGACGGCTGGGGCAGATGTTTGAAGCCTGGGAAGGGGGTAATACCCATGGAGCTCCCCAGGCTACTAATATCAGCCCCCAGCTGAATACCTAGCTTTACTAGCTATTAAAATGGGGGACCCCCCAAAAAAATGATGTGGGGTCCCCCCTATTTTAATAGCTAGCAAAAGCTAGGCAGACAGCTGGGGGCTGATATTAATATCCCAGGAAGGGTGCCATGAATATTGGCCCCCTCCTAGACTAGAAACACCAGCCGTCAGCCGCCCCAGAAATGGCGCATCCATAGGAGCTTCATGAATTTCCTGAAATAATTTTAAAAAATTTGACGTGGGGCTTCGCACTATATTTGTGTCCAGCCAGGTACAGCAGGCAGGAACGAGCTGCCCCCAACCACCAGCTGCCTATTTGTACCTGGTTGGACACAACAATATAGGGAAGCCCTTTTTTTCTTTATTATTTCATGAATTTCATGAAATAATTAAAAAAAAAAAATACGTGGGGCTTCTCCCTATTTTTGTGTCCAGCCAGGTACAACTAGGCAGCTGGGGGCTGGAATCTGCAGCGCAGGGAGGCCCAAGCTTTCTGCCCCCCCCCCACACTGCAAATTGCAGTCCGTAGCCACCCCGGAAAATGGCGCGTTCATAGAAGCGCCTTCTTCTGGCGCTGTACCCAACTCATCCAGGGCCATGGTGCGGTTGCTCACTGGGTAATAAAGGGGTTAGGGCCAGCTTGGTATTATCAGCTGGCCCTAAGCCTGAAATTCATGGGGTCACGCCAATATTAGACATGACCGCCATGAATTTCTGTGTAAAGTATTTAAAAAAAACACAACACCCAGAATAAAGTCCTTTAATAGAAATAAACACACAATTCTTTATTGTTCTAAATTAAACTATACTTACCATCACGCCCATTCCAGCTGAATCCAATGATCTCCTGCAATAAAAGAAAAATAATAAAAAACCAACATCATCCTTACCTTTCCATGGTTCCCAGGACAGCTCCAGCTCTGCTACATCTGGAGATGGTGACAGCTGTGCATGGCTGCTGTAAGCTCACACTGCCGGGAACACGTCCGCTCCCGGCAGCGTGAGCCCCTGACTGAGGTCACCGGAGTGCATTCAGTTAGCGCAGCTCCGGAGACCTCCTTTACGGCACTGCTGTACTGTGGGAATTTCTCACGGTACAGCAGGGCCGTAAAGGAGCTAACCGGAGCAGCGCTGCCTGAACTCCGGCGAACCCGCTTATGCAATGACGGGGCTGCTTTACGGCCCAGTCATTCTAGCGGCGGCAGCGGTTCAGAGCGGTCACATTCTATGTGGCTGCTCTAAACTGGAGATCATTGTAGAACACTCGTGGACTACTACGGAGGGGTAAGGATAAGGTTGGGGTTTATTATTTTATATTTTATTACAGGAGATCGATGGCTTCGGGGAATTAGGTGTCTAGGTGAGTATAGGTGTAGTTTTTTATTTTTTACTTTATTTTAGGTGGCGATCGGCGGGAACAGGTAATGTATAAACTAATTTATTTTAGGTAACCACTGGCCACCAATGACATGTATTTAAAAATTATTGGGGACCAAAAACAAAAAAAATATATGGGGGCCTAAATGAATAAAACATGTGTATAGGGGCAAAAATAACACATGGGGCAGTTTAAATAGCAGGATCAGGCTGATGGGAACTACTGCTCCCATCGAGCTGATCCTGCTGGCTCGAGTGGACGGGGGACAGACATAGGCCGATGGGAGTAGTAGTGTCACATCGGCCTATGGCTGCCTGCATGCACACATCCCGCACACATCGCACAGACTCCCGTACACACCAATCATTACCGGTCTGATGGTCTGGGAGGTGAGGGTCACCTGTGCGGTAGTGGGAAAGTTCATGTGAGTTCATGCAGTCAAGCATGAACTCACATTAACCCTCTGAGGGCACCGCGGCTACTTCAAATGAACAGCTGATCGGCATCACCAGATACCTCAGCTGTTCATTTGAAATAACCGGTGGGAAAGCGCAGCACAGAACGGGAAAGCCGGCGGTGAAGTCTTTTCACTGCCGGCTTCCCCGCCCGGGTCCTTCGCTCCCCGCACCTTGGTGCTGCGCTCCCCGCCCGGTCTTAACTTTCGATCAGGATGGGGGGAGCGGAGGATCGGGGTTGGGGGCTGCGGGGAAGCAGTATGGGGCTGTGTGATTGTTTAAAAGCCGGCGGCTTTTTACAGCCAGCCGGCTTTTAAACAATCAGGAGAATTCTCTCACGCTGGGATGGCATTCTGATGACAGGCTGGATCGCAGCTGAGCGCTGCCATCCAGCTTGTCATCCTTCAGAGAAACTGCAGAGCGCAGGCATTATGGGAACTTCCGATTCCGGTATTCGATATTGTTAAAGTATCGGAATTAAGTATCGGAATTCCGATACCGCGAATATCGGCCGATATCCGATATTTCAGTATCGGAATGCTCAACACTAGTAATGAGTTCTTCCAGGCTTACAGTGTCCATTTTAGGACATGATCAGATATCAAAATCAATCATCAGAATGATGTCAGTTTGAGGCTAAATACCCTGTCTGACAAGTGATTCTGACAAGTGATCCTGACAAGTGATTTTGACAAGTGATCCTGACAAGTGACTTTGATGAGTGACTTTTACAACTCTAATAATAATAATAAAAAAAAAATCACTGTTCGCTGATGGGACTTAAACCCAAAATTTTGTATCCTGAAACCAGGGCACTAACCACTGAGCTATTAACTAAGTTAAAGTAACCTAAAAGTTATATTTGGTTATATGATTTTCAGTGCAAACCTGATTGAAACTCATTGAGACTTATGCACAGACTGCAAGCAAGCCAAATTCAAATGATGTTTGATTTTGATGTGTGAGTCTGATGTGTGACTTTCTTCAAACATCAGAATCAGAATGACTTTTAGTCACCCTGAGCATTTTCATGGTTGATCTCATAAGACAAAAAAGCTGCCAGTTACTATCACTTGACTGGATAGCTCAATGGTAAGACATCAGCCTCTGAAACTACAGTGTCACGGTTCAAATCCCGTTAGGAATATTGTTTTTTTTTATTTTTAATTATGCCTGTTAGCACACAAGCTACAGGGGTGTTTTACTTTTAATATCTGACATTCTGATTGTCATCCTGACTTGTTAAGAGTTTCAGACACGCTGTCTATTTGCATGGTAAATTACATAGCCAAAGTAAATTGGGAGGCACTAATTTACTACATATCTATTTCCAAGTGACTGTACATTTGCATAATTTCTTAAAGGGGTCAAATTATAATATTTCTTTACTGTCAATTTTTCTTTCCATCCACCCAAGAACTGGCTGCAAACTCCCAATTTATTTTTGCTATGTAATTTTTATTAAATATCACTACCTAAATAATCAAATAATGAACCTACAGTTTAATGGTAAGACATCTGTGTCACATAGTTTTTTTTTGAAAGGATAATAATAATAGTAATAGTAATAATAATAATAATAATAAAAATAATAATAATAATACATTATTAGTAATAATAATTAATAATAAAAAGTTGGGTGTCCCTACTGGGACTGGAAACCAAAAGCATATGTTTCAGAGTCAGCACACTTACCAGAGAGCTATACACTCAATACAGAACAATGAGTATTTACTTGGTTATGTTATTTCCAGTGCAATCAGGACTTTCACACAGACATTGTCCAAACCAAATTCAAATGATGTATGAGTTTGATGTTCTATATGTTATTACTAGTGTTGAGCATTCCGATACTGAAATATCGGGTATCGGCCGATATTTGCGGTATCGGAATTCCGATACTTAATTCCGATACTTTTACAATATCGAATACCGGAATCGGAAGTTCCCATAATGCCTGCGCTCTCTAGTGTCTCTGAAGGATGACAAGCTGGATGGCAGCGCTCAGCTGAGATCCAGCCTGTCATCAGAATGCCATCCCAGAGTGGGAGAATTCTCCTGATTGTTTAAAAGCCGGCGGGCGGTAAAAAGCCGCCGGCTTTTAAACAATCACACGGCCCCATACTGCTTCCCCGCAGCCTCCCACCTCGATCCTCCGCTCCTCTCGCCACCTCCAATCCCAATCGTAAGTTAGGACCGGGCGGGGAGCACAGCACCAAGGAGCGTGGAGCGAAGGACCCGGGCGGGGAAGCCGGCAGAGAAAAGACTTCACCGCCGGCTTTCCCGTTCTGTGCTGCGCTTTCCCGCCGGTTATTTCAAATGAACAGCTGAGATATCAGGTGATGCTGATCAGCTGTTCATTTGAAGTAGCCGCGGTGCCCTCAGAGGGTTCATGTGAGTTCATGCTTGACTGCATTGCATGAACTCACATGAACTTTCCCACGGCCGCACAGGTCAGCCTCACCTCCCAGACGATCAGCCCGTCATGATTGGTGTGTGTGGGTGTCTGCGAGTGTGTGCGGTGTCTGTGCGATGTCTGCGGGTGTGTGTGGTGTCTGTGCGATGTGTGCGGGTGTGCGCGGTGTCTGTGCGATGTCTGCGGGAGTGTGCGTGCAGGCAGACATAGGCCGATGTGACACTACTACTCCCATCGGCCTATGTCTGTCCCCCGTCCACTCGTGCCAGCAGGATCAGCTCGATGGGAGCAGTAGTTCCCATCAGCCTGATCCTGCTATATAAATTGCCCTACTGTGTCCCCAATAAATGTTAAATACATGTCATTGGTGGCCAGTGGTTACCTACAATAAATTAGTTTACACATTACCTGTCCCCGCCGATCGCCACCTAAAATAAAGTAAAAAATAAAAAACTACACCTATACTCACCTAGACACCTAATTCCCCGAAGCCTTCGATCTCCTGTAATAAAATATAAAATAATAAACCACAACCTTATCCTTACCCCTCCGTAGTAGTCCACGAGTGTCCCACGATGATCTCCAGTTCAAAGCGGCCACATAGAATGTGAACGCTCTGAAACGCCGCCGCCGCTAAAATGACGGGGCCGTAAAGCAGCCCCGTCACTGCATAAGCGGGTTCAACGGAATTCAGGCAGCGCAGCTCCGGTCAGCTCCTTTACGGCCCTGCTGTATCGTGATAAATTCCCACGGTACAGCAGTGCCGTAAAGGAGGTCTCCGGAGCAGCGCTGACTGAATGCACTCCGTTGACCTCAGTCAGGGGCTCCCGCTGCCGGGAGCGGACATGTTCCCGGCAGCGTGAGCTTACAGCAGCCATGCACAGCTGTCACCATCTCCAGATGTGACAGCTGTGCATGGGAGATCAGCGCAGGAACGTGGACAGGTAACTATTTTTTTTTTTTAGTAAACTAAGAATTAAATAAAATGGTGTGTTTTATTTCAAATAAATTATTTTTTTCTGGGTGTAGTGTGTTTTTTCTTTTTAACACTTTGTAGGTTAGTAATGGGGGTGTCTTATGGACGCCCATCATTACTAACCTGGGCTTCATGGCAGCTGGCGCTGACATGAACCCCAGCCCTATTACCCCCTGCCACCGCACCAGGGCAGCGTGGAAGAGCGAGGCTAAGTGCCAGAGTTGGCGCATCCTATGGATGCGACATTTCTGGGGCGGCTGACGGCTGGTGTTTCTAGCCTGGGAGGGGGCCAATATTCATGGCACCCTTCCTGGGCTATTAATATCAGCCCCCAGCTGTCTGCCTAGCCTTTGCTAGCTATTAAAATAGGGAAGACCCCACGTCATTTTTTTGGGGGGGTCCCCCATTTTAATAGCTAGTAAAGGCTAGGTATTCAGCTGGGGGCTGATATTAGTAGCCTGGGAAGCTCCGTGGGTATTACCCCCTTCCCAGGCTTCAAACATCTGCCCCAGCTGTCTGCTTAACCTCCGCTAGAGACTAAAATTATGGGGGATCCCACGCCAATTTTTTTTTTAAATAAATCCATTATCTTAACACTAAATGACATTTGAGGAGTTAATAAAGATGCAGTCCCTAAATTATTATTTATTTTTTAATTAATTTTTCCCAAAAATTTTGACGTGGGCTTTGCTATATTTTTGTATGCCAGCCAGGTACAGCATCCAGCTTCTATGAACGCGCCATTTTCCGGGGTGGCTGCGGACTGCAATTTGCAGCGGGGGGGCCCAGAAAGCTTGGGCCTCCCTGCGCTGCAGATTCCAGCCCCCAGCTGCCTAGTTGTACCTGGCTGGACACAAAAATAGGGCGAATCCCCACGTATTTTTTTTTTGAATTATTTCATGAAATTCATGAAATAATTAAGAAAAAAAGGGCTTCCCTATATTGTTGTGTCCGGCCAGGTACAAATAGGCAGCTGGTGGTTTGGGGGCAGCCCGTTCCTGCCTGCTGTACCTGGCTGGACCCAAATATAGTGCGAAGCCCCACGTCAATTTTTTTTTAATTATGTGTCCAGCCAGGTACAACTAGGCAGCTGGGGGCTGGAATCTGCAGCGCAGGGAGACCCAAGCTTTCTGGGCCCCACCCGCTGCAAATTGCAGTCCGCAGCCGCCCCGGAAAATGGCGCGTTCATAGAAGCGCCATCTTCTGGCGCTGTACCCAACTCATCCAGGGCCCTGGTGCGGTGGCTCACTGGGTAATAAAGGGGTGAAGGCCAGCTTGGCATTATCAGCTGGCCCTAAGCCCGAAATTCATGGGGTCACGCCAATATTAGACATGACTACCATGAATTTCTAGTAAAGTATTTAAAAAAAACACAACACCCAGAATAAAGTCCTGCAATAAAAGAAAAATAATAAACCAACATCAACCTTACCTTTCCATGGTTCCCACGACAGCTTCAGCTCTGCTACATCAAGATTGCAGGAGATCGTTGGCTTCAGCTGGAATGGGCGTTATGGTAAGTATGGTTTAATTTAGAACAATAAAGAATTGTGTGTTTATTTCAATTAAAGGACTTTATTCTGGGTGTTAGTGTTTTTTTTTTAACTTTGACTATGGGGTTAGTAATGGGGGTGTCTTATAGACGCCTCTCCATTACTAACCTGGGCTTGATGTCAAGCTGACATCAACCCCAACCCTATTACCCCACTGCCACCGCTACAGGGCAGTGGGAAGAGCGAGGCTAAGTGCCAGAATTGGCGCATCCTATGGATGCGCCATTTCTGGGGCGGCTGACGGCTGGTGTTTCTAGCCTGGGAGGGGGCCAATATTCATGGCTCCCTTCCTGGGCTATTAATATCAGCCCCCAGCTGTCTGCCTAGCCTTTGCTAGCTATTAAATTAGGGGGGACCCCACGTCAGTTTTTTGGGGGGGTCCCCCATTTTAATAGCTAGTAAAGGCTATGTATTCAGCTGGGGGCTGATATTAGTAGCCTGGGAAGCTCCGTGGGTATTACCCCCTTCCCAGGCTTCAAACATCTGCCCCAGCTGTCTGCTTAACCTCCGCTAGAGATTAAAATTAAGGGGAACCCCACGTCAATTTTTTTTTAAATAAATCCTTTATTTTAACATTAAATGACAAGTACAGTAATCAACAATGTCACTGTACTTCATATATATGTGACTGACATGTTTCTATCTATCTAATCTATGTATGATTCTCTATTTCTTCTATTCTAAATTGTCGGGTACAGATGCTGAATTGCCGGCCGGCTTTCTTAAAGAGACGGTGCATGAAAACACTATTATTTTTTTAAATAAATCCTTTACACTAAATGACAAGTACAGTAACCAACACTGTCCCTGTACTTCATATATATGTGACTGACATGTTTCTATCTATATAATCTATGTGTGATGCTCTATCTTTCTGTTCTAAATTGTCGGGTACCGCTGCTGAATTGCCGGCCGGCTTTTTTAAAGAGACGGTGCATGAAAACACTATTATTTTTTTTAATAAATCCTTTACACTAAATGACAAGTACAGTAAGCAACACTGTCCCTGTACTTCATATATATGTGACTGACATGTTTCTATCTATATAATCTATGTGTGATGCTCTATCTTTCTGTTCTAAATTGTCGGGTACCGCTGCTGAATTGCCGGCCGGCTTTTTTAAAGAGACGGTGCATGAAAACACTATTATTTTTTTTAATAAATCCTTTACACTAAATGACAAGTACAGTAAGCAACACTGTCACTGTACTTCTTATATATGTGACTGACATGTTTCCATCTATCTAATCTATGTGTGAAGCTCTATTCTTTCTGTTGTAAATTGTCGGGTACCGGTGTATGCGCTGATGAATTGCCGGCTTTTGGCATAATACATTCTACATTATTCTTAGTTGTTTTACTTCATGTAGAATTAACCTACAAGGAAAGAAAGGGTTTATTTTCATTCCGATATTTGTGTCCCATTGACTTGCATTGGTTTCCGGTATCGGAATCGGCGATATCCGATACTTTTTGAGTATCGGTCCGATCCAATCCGATACGATATTTCCTGATATCGGAAGGTATCGCTCAACACTAGTTATTACAATAAACTCTTCCAAAAGACAAATTCAATACCGCTAAAGCTAGAGATGAGTGTATATTTTGAAATTCAAATTTTTCCCAAACATTTTATTTGCAGCAAATAAATTTGTGTGAATTTTAATGCTGTAAAGCTTATGATTGGAGGAGAGGAGAGAAAAAGTGATAACCCCGCTGACTATAAGAGCTTACACTCTTCTCTATAGAACAAAGAGTGCTCCTCTGATCTTAAAAGCTTACACTCTACAGGAGAGAGAGATTTACCCAGTGTCTCTGAAGATGTAAAATGACTCTTCCGTACAAACTGTGCCCCACTGGGAAACGCTGATCTGTGATTTTTACCACTGTACAAGGTATGATAATACGTGAGATGTCATAGCTGCAAACCATGGGTAGGCCGGTGCAAAATTACATTAACTATGTTTCAGCAGTGTGGTTAATAGTGTTGAGCCACCCCCGTAGTGTTCGAGTTCGGTTCGGTTCGTCGAACACCCGTGTGTTCGCCGAACTGTTCGTCGAACTGTTCGTCGAACACCTTCGAACACCGTTAAAAACAATGGCAGGCAAACAAAAACACATAGAAACACATAGAAAACACCTTCAAAGGTTTCCAAAAGCTGACAAACTGCTCAGAAGACATAACTAACACATGGAAAAGTGACAAGTACATATAGTCATGCGAAAATAAAAGAGGTGGAGGAGTAAAAGGAGGGGGAGACACAGATATAGGCATGTCATGCCCTTCTAAAATCCAAAAAGTGAGAAGCCGACACGGCCAGTCCGCTCCTGCCCGTGCCACCTCCGTGTCGCCAGGTTTGTGCCAGAGCCGCGGTGAACCCTGACGGCCAGCCCCCCTCTCCCAATACTGGTGCCTGTCCGCTGGTGGGTCGAGCGAGCCCCCCTGTGGTGGAGGCAGCTCTAAGCTTTTTAATTTAAATTGTCTCTCTAATTTGAATGAATACACTTTAAATCCATTTACAAGGATCTATTGGAGGGCAAGTCTCATGCCAGCAGCCGCGTAATTCCAGCTCCAGTAGCGTCCACTAAAGCTGTTGCAGTTAAAAAGCTTTTATAAGGATCGAGCTCGGCTGTCCACCGCAAGGCATCCTACTGCCAGTCCCAGCCCCTATGCCTTGGGGTGCCTCCTGATGCTCTTCACTAAGTATCCCATGGTCCGGAATCATTTCCTTTGAAAAAATTAAGTGTCTAAACTACAGGTGGTGTAGCTTGCTTAACAGCCGGGATAATCCGCTGACTAGCAGACACTGCTACTAGGCACAAAGTATTTCCTGGGCTAGATGCAGTTAAAAATTTGTAATTAGATACTCTCGTTGGATGCTGAGAAAGCATTCCATAGAGTCTCCTGGCACGCCATATATGATTCTCTTAAAAAGCTTGGGGTAGGGGTCTAGGGGACCCTTTTATAGCCAAAATCACGGCCCTGTATCGCAATACGTCACCTAGGCTGAAGATAAATGGAACTGTAGCACCCTGAGGGCTCGGTTGCTACAGACGTATTGCACCTCACCCAGAGGTGTGATATCTCACTCTCAGGTAAGGATGGAGTGTGGATCAGGACCCGACACCTGCATGCATTACACCACATTGCCGTGGGGCAGGGCGACCAATATGCCCCTGAGATGGGCACGACAGTCCCTGTCCCTGGCTGGAGTGGGGGGAGGGAACACTGAGGAAGGGGAACCCTGTAGTGCAGGAGCAGGGAGGAAGCAGTTCCTGGGTGCATTGAGAAGGGAGTATAAAAGGTGGGCACCATCTTAGTTCAGTGCAGAGAAGTCTGAGCAGAAGTGGCAGGGAGCAGGGGCTCTGCATGAGCTCTGCTCCGGAGGCGGGCCTAGTAACAGAGGCCCAGGCCTGGAAGAGGGAGAAGGAAGGAAGAGGAGCGGAGAAGGCTCCAGGAACGAGAAATGAAGGGATCCCAGGGGTGCGGACGGGCGAGTCGCCACCGCACGCCCGAATCCACCTGCGTGGAGGGGTCAGGCCAAAGGGGGAGACCGGTCCCCGAACTAGTGGAGGCAGGAAACGACCCTCAGCTAGAAACCGGAGGCTCTGACATTTTATGTGGCGCAGCCCCTCGCTACACCCGCTAGGAAGGCACCACATAGGGTCAGGGAAACTGGCGCCAAGTTTACCAAGAGGAGGCCCGAGGCAGCCGGACAGAAGTGTTGGTAAGAAAGGCCAGACAAAGGACACACAAAGGGGGTCCTGTGAAGTGCTCCAAAGTTATCTGGGAGTTGTCTGAGCCCCTCACCTGGTGAGCACAGTACGACGTGGGCAGCCGTTACCTGCAGACGTGGTCTGGATAATAAGAACTGTGAGTAAAGGCCCTGGACTGCATCACTGACTCCGTGTCGTTACTGCTGCTGCCCTGCACCATCACCCCCATCCTCCGCATACACTGCCCTGAGGCTATACTCCTCCCGTGGGGAGTTATGCTACGCTCTGCTGCACCCACAACACCAGCCTTAGCGGTCTGCCCTGTAGCGGCGGTTCACTCTGACCGCAATCCACGGGTGGCGTAGTCGGACATTTAAACATCAAAACCACATAAATAGTTCCGCCACTGGTTTGACCGCCCTGAGCCACGGAACCGGGTCGCCGCCACGAAGACTACAACCACCAGCATCCACCAAAAAGGGTCCGGCTCCGGGTGTCCCAAGGCCCAGGGGGTGCGTCAGAACATTTTCATCACCTTTCACAATCACCAATGGGACAAGGCAGGGATGTCCTCTGTCCCCTCTCTTATACATCCTAGTGACGGAGCACCTGCTCTCATCAATTCGCCATAACCCCAATATTAGGTGGATTGAGGTGGGAGGCACCGAGTACAAGTGCTCTCTATTTGCTGATGATGTCCTAGTATATATCACTCAATCACATATATCCATCCCTGCTGTTATGGCTGAAATAGATCACTTTGTTACATGGTAAAATTTTAAAATCAATGCAGCGAAGTCTGAGGCCCTCGATGTCTCCCTCCCCAAATCCATATAGGATTCCATCCAGTCCAACTTTCCCTTTGCCTGGCCCTCACAGGGTATCAAATACTTAGGAATTCCTATTCATAGAGACCTCTCCCATCTATGTTATCTTAATTTTGGGCCCTTTATTGAACAATTCCATACAGACCACGGTTGGCAAGTTAGAACTGTAAGATTCACTACGTGAACCACTGGTGTTTTGTGGAAAAGCACATGTACACTGCGTTCCAAATTATTATGCAAAAAGTGTTTAGGAGTGATAAGGGAAGAATTTGTTTGTTTGTCAGTTAAACTCATTGATGGTGATGTGTGTCAGGGCTCTTTATATCACTGTAAGCAATTGCAGACACCTGTGCTAATTAGTTTGGCAGGTGTGTCCAATGAAAGGCAAGACTACTTAAGAAGGCTCTCTCACATTATTAAGCAGCCTACATTTTCTGACAAAATGGGAAAGAAAAAGGATGTGTCGGCTGCTGAGAAGCAACAAATTGTGGAGTGTTTAGGTCAAGGCATGACTACAATCAACATTGTGCGATGATCAGGATGAAGTGTCTTGGCAATCAAGAAGTATGTAGCTGATTCACAGTACACACGTGTGCGTGCTGATAAGGGCAAATTGAGGACTCTTTCCTACAGGCAATTACGTCAGGTTGAAAGAGCAGCGGCCAAAAAGCCTTGTCATAGCAGCAGACAAGTTTTTGAAGCTGCTTGTGCCTCCAACGTCCCCCGAACAACAAGATGCAGGGTCCTTCAGAGGTTTGCAGCTGTGCATACGCCATCCTGTCGACCTCCTCTATCCACTTCACACAAGCAGAAACGGCTCCAGTGGGCCAAACATTACATGAAGACTGATTTCAAAACAGTTTTGTTCACGGATGAGTGCCGTGCAGCGCTCGATGGTCCAGATGGATGGAGTGGAGGATGGCTGGTTGATGGACATCCCACGCAAACACGGCTACAGCGCCAACAAGGAGGAGGTGGAGTAATGTTTTGGGCTGGAATCATGGGGAGAGAGATTGTCGGCCCCTTTAGGATCCCTGAAGGCGCTAAAGATGAACTCCATAATGTATGTGGATTTTCTCAAACAGCACTTCCTGCCATGGTTCAAGAAGAAGAACCGTGTATTTCACAGCAAGATCATTTTTCTGCATGATAATGCACCATCTCATGCTGCACATAAAACATCTGCATCTCTGGCTGATATGGGCATAAAAGGGGACAAACTTATGGTGTGACCCGCATGCTCCCCTGACCTCTACCCCATTCAGAACCTTTGGAGCATCATTAAAAGGAGTGTCTATGATGGCGGGAGGCAGTTCACATCTAAGCAACAGCTCTGGGAGGGTATTCTGTCCTCATGCAAAACAATTGAAGCAGAAACCATCCAAAACCTGACAAATTCAATGGACGAGAGAGTTCAGAAGCTCCTTTCGAACAAGGGGTCCTATGTGAAAATGTAACATCACCTAGAATAAAGTTTTGAGTTGAAAACTGTTTGATTTCAGTTTCTAACAACCTGCTAATGCTTATAATTTCAAAAATGACCATTTTTTTGGTCTTTATTAAAATGAAAAGGTTGATCGAAAAGTTTGGGGGATCTAAGAGTGTGGCAACCCAGTAGTCATGATTACTTCGAATTCTGACAATATGAGGGTCATGCTGCAGGTAGTGCAGCAAGAAGGCACTTATGTGTCTTGCGCATCTCGGAGCCCCAAAATTATTTTCCGGGCTAGAAGCAGCTAAAAATTATTTTTAATTTTAAATCTGGTGAAGCTTTAGTATAGATGGCCTAATAGGATCAGTGCTGCACACTGCTACAAAGCCCAAATTATTTTCCAGTCAAGATACAGATAAACATGATTAGTAATTTGAAAGCTTAAAACGGTTGGTAGGGTGATTTTAACCAATCATCAAGCTTTTACTCTCCCCAGGATGACACAGGGGTAGAAAAGTCGTTTCGGATCCATGATTTGTTCATCTTTATGAACGTGAGTCTGTCTACATTATCAGTGGAGAGCTGCGTGCGCTTATCTGTCAGCACACCACCAGCAGCGCTGAACACACGTTCAGACAGAACGCTGGCTGCGGGGCATGACAAGATCTCCAAGGCGTAAGTGGCTAGCTCCGGCCATTTATCCAGATTGGAAGCCCAAAAAGAGCAAGGGTCCAGTGACACAGTCGTGGCTTCAATGTTTACTTGGAGATACTCCTGTACCATCGTCTCTAGGCGTTGACTATGTGTCAGACTTCTTGTCTCCTGTGGCCTTGCAAAGGATGGGCTAAAAAAGTGGTGAAATGATTCCACAAAATTGATGTTACCAGCAGATACTGTGGTTCTGTTACGGTTTGAGTGCTGAACACTTGACGGTCCCACGGTTGGCAAGTTGGAACTGTGAGATTCACTACGTGCACCACTGGTATTTTGTGGATAAGCACATGTAAGATTCTGCAACAGTCTCTGCTGATACTCCTGCATGCGTGCATCCCTTTCTATGGCAGGAATAATTTCTGCAAATTTACTTTTGTACCGGGGATCTAACAGTGTGGCAACCCAGTAGTCAGGATTATTTCTAATTCTCACAATTCGAGGGTCATGTTGCAGGTAGTGCAGCAAGAAGGCACTCATGTGTGTTGCGCATCCAGGAGCACCAAGTCCCTGTTGTGTTGGTGGCGAGGTAACAATCATGCTTCCTTCCTCTGTCCTCTCCCCCCAACCTCGCACAACAGAAATGTGATCAAGGTCTCCCTCATCTAATGAGTCTTCCATCAGTTCGTCCTCCACTTCTTCCTGGGCTCCTGCACCTTCCTCACTAGTTTGGCTGCTACCATGCGCCCTGGTAAAACCATCTCCCCACCCTCACATGCCTGCCGCCTTGGTGCTGCCGACCGTCTGGACCTTGCAGATGTTAGCCCTTCCGCATACAACTCCTCCTCCTCTACTTCCTCCACCTCCTCTTGTGCCACCACCTGACTCCGAATTCTGTTTAACATGTGCTCCAGCATGTAAATCACCAGAATAGTCATGCTGATAATGGCATCGTCAGCACTAAACATCTTCGTCGCCATTTCAAAACTGTGCAGAAGGGTGCATAGGTCCCTGATCTGAGACCACTCTTCCAGCGTGATTTGCCCCACCTCTGAATCTCGTTGGCCCAGGCTATACGTCAGAACGTATTGCACCAGGGCTTGTCGGTGCTGCCACAGTCGCTGCAACATGTGCAGAGTTGAATTCCACCGGGTAGGCACATCGAATTTTAGCCGGTGAAGTGGCAGGCCCAACGACTTCTGTAGAGATGTAAGTCGCTGAGCTGCGGGATGCGAACGGCGGAAGTGAGCACACAGCGACTGTGCCCTCTGCAGAAGGCCATCTAGTCTGGGATAGTGGGCTAAAAATTGCTGGACAACCAGGTTCAACACGTGAGCCATACAAGGCACGTGTGTGACATTGCCCTGGCGAAGGTCCGCACCCAGGTTTGCAGCATTGTCGCACACGGCCTTCCCTGGTTTCAGGTCCAGTGGAGACAACCATTCATGAAATTGGTTCTCCAGAGCTGACCACAACTCCTCAGCTGTGTGACTCACATTTCCCAGAGATTTCAATGTAAAAACCGCCTGTTGACGTTGAGCCCTACTGCCAGCATAGTAAGGAGGTGTGCAGGATCCCTTCTGCGCAGTTAGAAAGCTTGTGGCATGACCAGACAGGCTTTGGGTGCAGGTGGAAGACCGAGAGGAGGTTGAGGAGGCAGAAGCAGTGGAGGAACTTTGACATAAAGAGGATTGACGCACAACTCTTGGGGACGGCAACACTTGGACAGCAGCCCCTTGTCCTGCTGTCACCATAGTTACCCAGTGCCCAGTCAGCGACATGTAACGCCCCTGTCCATGCCTACTCGTCCAAGTGTCTGTGGTGAAATGCACCCTGTCACACACAGAGTTTCTCAAAGAAGCGGTGATGTTGTGTGCGACATGCTGGTGGAGCGCAGGCACACCTTTCTTTGAGAAGTAGTGCCGACTGGGCATCTGGTACTGGGGCACTGCGACGGACATAAGGTCTCGAAAATCCTCTGTGTCCACCAGGCGGAAAGGCAGCATTTCTGTAGCCAAGAGCTTGCAGATGGTGAAATTCAACCTCTTAGCTTTCTCATGGCTAGGAGGAAATGGTCTTTTACTTGTCCACATCTGAGGGACCGAGGGCTGGCTATTGTGCTTAGACGGGGTTGATAAGGGTGTCCCCGGCAAACTGCCGGTCTGTGAGGAAGATGCAGGCGGACATGTTAGGTTGCCTTGATCCAAAGGTGGTGCTATCGATGTCGGACAGTGCTCAACACCAGCTGGTGTTCCCACCTCCAAAGAAAATGATGACCTGCCAATCACGCTGGCTGTTGCGGGTAAAGAGGTGGCAGGTCTGCGCCCCAAAACAGGTGTGACTGCTGTCCCCCCAGTCACAGAGGATGAAGAGGCCGCGGATGCACAAGATATGGCAGACGGTGGTTGGCCCGGCCGGCTAGGCCACATTGTAGCACACTGAGCTTCCCACTGCAACTTATGCTTCATGTCCATGTGCCGGTTCATGCATGAAGTACTCAAACTATGTATTTTTTGGCCTCTACTTAGCTTTTGCTGACAAATGTTACAGATAACACGAGTTGGGTCATCTTTATCGATCTGAAAAAATGCCCAGGCTATGCAAGGCTTAGCACCCATGCGACATGAAGAGCCACCACGACTTGTGGTGAGAGGGAGAGTTGTGTTTGAGGATGCAGTTGTTGACATGCTTCCAGTACTACGTCTCTGTCCAGGAAGGCGCAACCTGACCTCGTCGTCACTAGCATCTTCCTCCACCTCCTCTGCTGACCTCATCTCTTGGCTGACTGTGGGTTGACAGTAAGTGGGATCTCCAACCTCATCATCATCACCCTGTGCGTTATCACACCCGTCGTCCTCAGAGCCAACCTGTTCTTGCCCTGACAAAAAACTAAAGTTGTCGCTCCAATCAGGTATTTGAGTCTTATCATCGTCTTCCTCATTGTCTCCACCAACAGGAGTTACAGTTTGGGAATGAGGGTCTACATTATGGTCAGAACCTTCTGCATCTGGTCCTGGATCCGACTCATAAAGATTCTGGGCATCAGTGCAGATCATTTCCTCGTCTGGATTCACAGAAGCGCTGGAGTCGACCTCTGATTCCCAGGCTATAGTATGAGTAAACAGCTCTGCAGACTCAACCATCTGTTCTACCTCATACTCAGACGGGCAGCTGGAGATTTGGGAGCTGTGAGGAAGCAAGTGCGATTTGGGTGACACCTTTGAGGACTGGAGTATTTGTGATGTTGAAGTTGATGTGGAGGAGAGCCCACTTAAAGGAGCACTTGATATCCGTTGAAGCACCTGCTGTTTTTGTGCCTCATCTGGAATTTGTAGCGATTGGCGTGGCCGTAAGAAAGGGATCTTATCACATTGTCCGCTAAAAGAAGTAGACATTTTAGTTTGGCTGGAAGATGGTCTTTCTTCTGCAGATGTTACTGTTGCTTTAACATCTACCCCACGGACACAACCTTTTTTCCCCTTCCCAACACGCCTATTCCCCTTTCCACCAGCAGCAGGCCTTTTTCCACTCATTTTGGTGGTTAACTAATTCACAACTCTGGAGTTGTTTGCACAAAAAAACAATGGATGGTAACCGAGCAGAGCTGAGTGGCCAAACTGTGGTATTAGGCCAAAACTATTGGCTGGGTTAGATGCAGAAAAAAATTATATTCAATTTGCAACCTGATGGAGGTCAGTATAGATGGACTAATACAACAAGTCCCACACACAGCTAGAAGCCCAATATTTTTTCAGAGGTAGATGCAGAAAAAAATATATTCAGTTTGCAACCTGATGGAGGTCAGTATAGATGGACTAATACAACAAGTCCCACACACAGCTAGAAGCCCAACATTTTTTCAGAGGTAGATGCAGAAAAAAATATATTCAGTTTGCAACCTGATGGAGGTCAGTATAGGTGGACTAATAGAACAAGTCCCACACACTGCTAGAAGGCCAAATATTTTTTCAGAGCTAGATGCAGAAATAAATTATATTCAGTTTGCAACCTGATGGAGGTCAGTATAGATGGATTAATAGAACAAGACCCACACACAGCTAGAAGCCCAATATTTTTTCAGAGCTAGATGCAGAAAAAAATTATATTCAGTTTGCAACCTGATGGAGGTCAGTATAGATGGATTAATAGAACAAGACCCACACACAGCTAGAAGCCCAATATTTTTTCAGAGGTAGATGCAGAAAAAAATATATTCAGTTTGCAACCTGATGGAGGTCAGTATAGATGGACTAATACAACAAGTCCCACACACAGCTAGAAGCCCAATATTTTTTCAGAGGTAGATGCAGAAAAAAATATATTCAGTTTGCAACCTGATGGAGGTCAGTATAGATGGACTAATACAACAAGTCCCACACACAGCTAGAAGCCCAAATATTTTTTCAGAGGTACTGAAGATGCAGATAAAAATTATTTTTAATTTGCAACCTGATGGAGGTCAGTATAGATGGACTAATAGAGAAAGTCCGACACACTACTAGAAGGCCAAATATTTTTTCAGAGCTAGATGCAGAAAAAAATTATATTCAGTTTGCAACCTGATGGAGGTCAGTATAGATGGATTAATAGAACAAGACCCACACACAGCTAGAAGCCCAATATTTTTTCAGAGGTAGATGCAGAAAAAAATATATTCAGTTTGCATCCTGATGGAGGTCAGTATAGATGGACTAATACAACAAGTCCCACACACAGCTAGAAGCCCAACATTTTTTCAGAGGTAGATGCAGAAAAAAATATATTCAGTTTGCAACCTTATAGAGGTCAGTATAGATGGACTAATACAACAAGTCACACACACAGCTAGAAGCCCAAATATTTTTTCAGAGGTACTGTAGATGCAGATAAAAATTATTTTTAATTTGCAACCTGATGGAGGTCAGTATAGATGGACTAATAGAGAAAGTCCGACACACTACTAGAAGGCCAAATATTTTTTCAGAGCTAGATGCAGAAAAAAATTATATTCAGTTTGCAACCTGATGGAGGATAGTATAGATGGATTAATAGAACAAGACCCACACACAGCTAGAAGCCCAATATTTTTTCAGAGGTAGATGCAGAAAAAAATATATTCAGTTTGCAACTTGATGGAGGTCAGTATAGATGGACTAATACAACAAGTCCCACACACAGCTAGAAGCCCAATATTTTTTCAGAGGTAGATGCAGAAAAAAATATATTCAGTTTGCAACCTGATGGAGGTCAGTATAGATGGACTAATACAACAAGTCCCACACACAGCTAGAAGCCCAAATATTTTTTCAGAGGTACTGTAGATGCAGATAAAAATTATTTTTAATTTGCAACCTGATGGAGGTCAGTATAGATGGACTAATAGAGAAAGTCCGACACACTACTAGAAGGCCAAATATTTTTTCAGAGCTAGATGCAGAAAAAAATTATATTCAGTTTGCAACCTGATGGAGGTCAGTATAGATGGATTAATAGAACAAGACCCACACACAGCTAGAAGCCCAATATTTTTTCAGAGGTAGATGCAGAAAAAAATATATTCAGTTTGCAACCTGATGGAGGTCAGTATAGATGGACTAATACAACAAGTCCCACACACAGCTAGAAGCCCAATATTTTTTCAGAGGTAGATGCAGAAAAAAATAAATTCAGTTTGCATCCTGATGGAGGTCAGTATAGGTGGACTAATAGAACAAGTCCCACACACTGCTAGAAGGCCAAATATTTTTTCAGAGCTAGATGCAGAAAAAAATTATATTCAGTTTGCAACCTGATGGAGGTCAGTATAGATGGATTAATAGAACAAGACCCACACACAGCTAGAAGCCCAATATTTTTTCACAGCTAGATGCAGAAAAAAATTATATTCAGTTTGCAACCTGATGGAGGTCAGTATAGATGGATTAATAGAACAAGACCCACACACAGCTAGAAGCCCAATATTTTTTCAGAGCTAGATGCAGAAAACAATTATATTCAGTTTGCAACCTGATGGAGGTCAGTATAGATGGATTAATAGAACAAGACCCACACACAGCTAGAAGCCCAATATTTTTTCAGAGCTAGATGCAGAAAAAAATTATATTCAGTTTGCAACCTGATGGAGGTCAGTATAGATGGATTAATAGAACAAGACCCACACACAGCTAGAAGGCCAATATTTTTTCAGAGCTAGATGCAGAAAAAAATTAGATTCAGTTTGCAACCTGATGGAGGTCAGTATAGATGTACTAATAGAATGATGCTATGCCCAAAAGATTTTACTTCACTAGGTGCAGTAAAAAAATTGGTATTCTATACACAGGTGGTATATCTTGCAACACAGATAGGCTACTCCACTGACTAACACACTCTGCAATAGGCCAAAAAGGATTAGCTTTGCTAGATTCAGCCAAATGCTGTGAAAAACACTTGCACAGCACTGGCACAGACCTGCCTGGCAAAAACTGATAGGAACTGATGTAACCTAGTCCTGAAAAGGACTCCAATTACAATTAGTCTTTACTCCCACAACCTATCTATTTAAGAGCACAGACCTGCCTGATAAAAGTCGCAGGAAATGCTGTAACCTAGTCCTTAAAAGGACTGCAATCACAACTATTCCCTACTCCCGAGCTATCTGTATATTTGTGCGAAAATTGGCTTGAAATTAACAAGGTATAGTGCACACAGCAACAGCGGTGCCGTCTAACACGCAGCTGCAGCAGTGAGAAAATGGTGGCGACGGGGAAAATGGCTTGGTCTTATAGGGCAAGGACATGTGACATACACTGCCAATGACACATGCCCTTGCTTGTGTGAAAAAAAGCACTTCGCTCCGTGTGTGCGCTGCTGATAGGCTGACAGATTGCACCTCCCCACTGTAAATGCGGGAAAGAGAAAAAAAAATGGAGATCTTCATTGTTCCTGCAGAGATCCATCCCCTGCCCCTCCCCCCACCCCGCTGTACACTCAAACTGCGTATTAACATTAATTTTCATCATTACTGAGAAAAAATCCAGTTATGATTTTGGTGCACGAACAGTTATCGAACATAACCTCGAACAGCCGAATTTTTCTCAAATTGTTCGTGTTCGCCGAACGGCTCGAAACCGCCCAAAACAGCTCGAATTTGAGATTGGCGAACAGTTCGAGTAGAACAACGCTCATCTCTAGTGGTTAATGATGCAGGGCAAGTTTACTTTTTTACCAAAAATTGAATTTCAAATTGTTCAAATTTATGTGAAACTGAAAACTTCATGAAATTTTCACTTAAACTTGATCCTCTACAGATGAATCCACTCATCTCTAGCGATGTCTAGCTATAACTAGTAAGCAAAAATTTAATTATGGAATGTTACAATCAGACAAGAACAGCCTCTGTACATATCTTCTAATGGGGAAATTACATTGAAGACTGCTGCTTAGCCCAATCTTCCCCACATTAAAATCTTCTGGTGAGTACTTCTTGCTTTAGAGAGCTGTATTGGATGATGAATGTTGTGTATCTATGCATTTCTGCATTAAATAAATGAGATATACAGGTAATTATCGTGCAAAATCATTTCATCCATAAATACTGACATTTTTATGCTGATTAAAAACGTAATTAATGTGATATATGTAGCGGACATAAGAAAACATATATTTTTCCATCCCTGGAAAATATTTTATTCAACTTTTTTATGTTTTGTATGCACCATCAATATTGTAGAAATTATGTCAGTTATATTTTTAATTAATTAAGAACCATTGGCTCTGAAGAACAGTGCAACTCATTAACTATACTTTAACTACAGTGTTGTGTTGTACATTATGTACAGAATTTGTCCAGATGTTTGAAACATGCTTCATTTCAGGTAAATTACCTAAACATAATTCTCTCCAGCATTTATTGCTGCTAAAACCAGCCTATCCTATTTCAGAAAACTGACTGAGCCATTAGTGCTGCTCAGGTAACCCACCATATGCCTCTGTAAGCAGACATTCTAAAATGACAAAATCAAAGATCTTATCTCCAGGTGCAATTTCTCGTCAACCTTGTCACACGTATAGGTTAATTATTATCTGATGAGTTCTCTGTCAATCTGTCATTGTTTGCAAAAAATCAACAACTTCCAGGTGGGCCTAGTCCTTTATTTTACTGAGAAATACTGTGAAATGAATCAGACAAGTGTTATACAGAGAAACCTGCTTGCAAAGAGAGAATTACATAGTCTGATGAGCCTTATATATTCCTAACATTAATTATCTTTTTTATCACTGTTATTATTGGCACATGAATATATAAACTTTTTTAAGTAAATATTTAAACTTATCTGTATCAACCGAAAATTATATATATATATATATATATATATATATATATATATATATATATATATATATATTCATATACATATAATACAGTGGGGAAAAGGTATTTAGTCAGCCACCAATTGTGCAAGTTCTCCAACTTAAAAAGATGAGAGAGACCTGTAATTGACATCATAGGTAGACCTCAACTAAGAGAGACAAAATGAGAGAACAAATCCCGAATATCACATTATCTGATTTGGAAAGAATTTTTTTTTCAAGCTTTGGTGGAGAATAAGTATTTGGTCAAATACAAAAGTTCATCTCATTACTTTGTTATTTATCCTTCATTGGCAATGACAGACATCATAGGTAGACCTCAACTATGAGAGACAAAATGAGAAAACAAATCCTGAAAATCACATTGTCTGATTTGGAAAGAATTTCTTTTCAAATTTTGGTGGAAAATAAGTATTTGGTCAATTACAAACAAGCAAGATTTCTGGCTTTCACAAACATGTAACTTCTTCTTTACTTCCCCCAGGATACATTCCTTCATGGTGACAGTCATTGCATTTTGTGTATTACTCACTGCTGTCTTGTTGATATTGCTCTTTTCCCTCTCGGCTGATACAGTGTGAACCAGTCCTTGACTTCGAGTTATGACTTTGGCCCAGTGGTACACCAGTCCTGTTACCAGATTGTTTCACAGCAACTCATCTAATGGTAGGTGCCGCACTACTCCTACATCTACCATTCCATGTCTGTAACTTTAGTCTAAATGGAGTTGGGCCCTTCTAATGTTCAAAGATTCTCCTCAGTTTATGTTGACTAACATACGGCTGTTGGGGACAATACATTGGTCGAGTACTAAACGGTCTTTTGTCAATGTGACTGAGGCACCAGAGTCATGGAGCCCCACAGCCTCCACGCCCTCTACCCAGACCAGCAGCAAATGCTGGTTAATGGACTCTGATATGTACCATCTAGTCCAGGACACTTGATCTTGTACCACATATGCCTCTTCTTCCGGTGGGGGTAATGGGATCCTCTCTCCCTCAGAATTCCATCCCCATTGCAGCACTGTGTTCACAGGTTGGGGACGCGGATGATGTGGACTAGAACATTCTCGGAATTCCCTGGGAAAGTGTCCCATGTGTCTGCAGTTATGGCAGTTAAGCCCTCCTCACCCCAACATAGGCCATACTTGGGGGCTTGGGCAACGTCCCCTCTTTGTGAAGTCTGAAATCCCTGCAGTTCCTCCTCTGTCCAATCCATGGGTTTCAATGGCCTCCATGTAAGCTCATGTTCCTGACTTAGTCGGGCTGTACTTCCACGTAGCCCTGGTCATTTAACAGACCAATCATCAGCCAATCTTGCAGCCTCATCCAGGCTAAGTGGTTTTCTATCCGCCACCCATTCTTTTAAGTCACTTGGGAGCTTTAACATAAATTGTTCCAGCATGAAAATATCTATGACATGTTCTGCTTCCCTAGACCCCATTCCTTCTATCCACCGAGTGCATGCTGTACGCAGTGTGTTGGTAAATTCCCAATGCATGTGTGCAGCGGGCTTGCTAGTCTCCAGAAACTTCCTCCAGTAGGTTTCAGGTTTGCCGATGTACCTCTCTAGTAATGTGCTGCAAATGGTATAGTAACATCTCTGATCCCCAGAAGACAAGTTATTAAAATCTTCTCTTGCTTTTCTGGTCAGGCCAATGCTCATTAATCTGGGCCAATCACTGACTGACAACTCATGCAGCAGGCAGAGGTTCTCAAATAACCGGATATGTTCATCAATATCCGAGGTGTCCTCAAACTGTGGTATATCCTGCTATCTTAAAGATGCTGGCTCCACTCTCCTGTTATGTACTGTTCTCTGCACTGGAGCAAGTGGGGGTGCAGCTACGTTCACACCCAGATATTTGCTTAACACTGCCGTCCGCTCTATCTCCGTGACCCGCTCTCCTAGCATGTCCAACATCCGCCTCTTGGTCGATCCTATGCCATCTGGATGACAGCCCAGGGCTGTTGTCCCTAATCCATATCTTATCTGACCTCCTCATGTGGTTGTTCATGGTCCCAATCGTCCAAGCGTTGCATTAGGGTAGCACAATTGTCCTCCGGAAACCTCTCTAATTCTCTCTCAGAGCAAAGGGCTCTTAGCTCCTCCTTCTTGAGCCTCTTGTAGACAGGGTCTGCCATCTCTTCTGCCAAGTCACTGCTCAAGCTCAGTAACTTTCCCTGGTATGCTGTTCAAAGATAGGTGATCCCACCTGCTGCTACCACTTGTGAAGATATGCGGTTGTGGGTTTTAATAATCACCTAGGCAGGTTAATGATGCAACAATATTTTATTCCTCACATCCATGGTAATACGGCAATTCCAGGTAAATGTCCAAAATACAATTGTCTCAGTCCACAAGATCCCCTTCCCGGGAAGGTAGTTCCACTGCCTTTGTGCCAGAATAGCCTGTAGTCACATCCCCGATCCTCCAGACGACAGGTAAAACAATAATAGCACAGGTGTCCCGTAGCAACAATCCTTTAAGAAAGTTTAAATCCAAACGACAGATCCCACAATGGTAGCAGGTTTATCCATCCTTCCAGGTCCACATCTGGATCCTCTTCCTTCAATGTCCTTCCACACTATTCCTTGACTAAACATGTGGCTGCTCTTTTCTCCCTCCCTGGAATCAGCCTCCCCCACTTAGACATTTGCTTTTAGCTGTAAGGATGAACATTTTTTCAGACCCCCATCACTGGTGACTGCAGATGAGACCCCCTGTGGTGATGGCTCCACTCATAGAACAATGGTTTAAGGCTCCTGAGATAAGATTACTGAATGGACACATTGATTAAACATTAAAAAATATATACAGTGGCATGTAAAAGTTTGGGCACAAAAAGAGTTTACTAGCTGTGATACTTGCAAAAAGGGATGCTACTAGGTACTAACCAAGCAGAGAGCCAAAACTTTTGCATTGGCACATTTTCCTTTTTGCACTTTCTTTAATGTGAAATATGAAAATATATATATTTTTTGCCTAAAATAAAAAAGAACTGTGTAATTTTTAACTTTAGGCTTTTTAGAGATCATTTTATCTTCAAGTTGCTTAACTGTTCACAATAACAGTAATTTTGACTAAGGGTGCTAAACTCTTACATGCCACTGTATATGCAGGAGGGATGTGAATGTTTATTGTCAATGAGAGTGGCAATGGCAACAACAGCACAGTACAAAATATCAAATAAGTGTGTTCTGGTTAAAGTATTGTGCTGCTTCCAGATAAGATCCAGTAGGTTTTTTCATCCGGAATTTATTTTTCAAATTTTTTTTATAAAATTATACCTGAGGAAGACTCTGTAATGAGTCGAAATGTGTTGTATCTTGCTATTCTATATTTTATATTTTTTTGAAAATAAATTCTGGATGAAAAAACCTACTGGATCTTATCTAGAAGCGCCGCAATACTATAAACAGAACACACTTATTTGATTAACTGCCTTAACAGGATCTTCCTGTTTGGAAGCCTGATTCTTCTGGTAAAGCGTGCTGCTTGCCAAATAAAGACTCCATAAGCTTCAAAAGTTCTATTGTTATGTGAATTTCAAGACTTCTGCATGGATATTCCTATATGGAGGCCTGATTTTCCTGGCAAAGTGTGCTGCAAGCCAAACAAAGACTCTGTAAGTCACAGGAGTCATATCACTATTAAATGCGGAATCTCAATACTTTGCAAGGTGAGCAGTATTCAGTTACCCCACCTTTTACTACTTTTTTGAGTAATATTGCACTTAGATCAGCGCCGTTCCTTTTTCCATTTTCTCTTTCTAGAAGCTGAGACACAGCTATATTAAAACAGTACAAAACATGATAGACAAGAAGAAGATTTCAAGTTGCATAGTGCCAGGTCTGGTAGTCTCAGCAGCAGCACAAAATAGATTTAGTAGACAGGTAAGAAAAGCCTAGTTGTGTACAGAAATAAGATCTACTGGTATCAGAATAGTTTAGAAAGTTGGGCAGATGCTATGGCCAATCTAATTATTGGCATCAGCCGTAGGATTATGAAAATTATCAGTGATTCATGCCTGATAAATTTTTACAAATGTTGGCTATTCCATACTTCTACTTGAAGAGGGTGATCTGGCTTGATTGTGCCCGACAAAGCTTGCTATCACACTGAATTTCCTCCTATTGTAACGTGGTGCAGGGCAGTAGCTGTGGGCAAGGTACTCGTCCTCGAGGCCCCGGCACGCTGCAGAAAAATGGGGTCTTGACTCGGTGTGTGTATGCAGCTGTGGTGTGTGTGCAGCGGTGTGTATCAGTTCAGATTTGCCATGCTTTGCACGACGCCGGTCCCCTTTAACCCTAAGATAAGGAAATCACACCAGATAGTGAAAATAAATTCCTTTTTTCTGACAACTAAACTTATATACAGAGAATAGCAGGATATGAGCTTGCCATGTTCTTCTATACAATACAGGCAAAGGCACATTCCCAAAGGTTATGGACAGTGCCGCAGTGCTTGAAATCGAGAGTATTGTAGAATTGCAGATTAGGTTGAGGACCTCAATCCACCCTCAGGATACTGCCATTTAAATAAGTATTTTTCACTGTAACCACTAAAATTTAGCTACACTTCTTGAGAACCACGTAAGGATGCAGCTTACTAAATGTGCCCCAGCACTACTGACTCTGTCACTCTGACCACTGCTTCCAAAGTCTGGTCAACACTAAGGCATTCCCAAAAGTCTCTTAGAGACGTTCCTAGAAATTTCTTTCTGTAGGTTTCCCGACTTGCCTGCTTAAAGAAGAACAATGACACCACTGGAATTCTCTTCCTCTGGCTCCCTCTTCCTCAACTCTTCATACACACACACACACATGGTAATGATCACCTACCTCTCAGGGTGTCATTTCTTCTTTTTACAGTTTACTAATTACTCTCTACAGAAACAGGAATTAACAAACATTCCCTATTACTCCTCCCCAACTATGGGCCAGCCCTACAGTTAACCATGTCACCCCTGACTAAGAGGAACTGCAGCCTCCTGTAGGATAACACATATAATTCAGTACATTTTCATACATTTAAAACAAAGGGGTTTACAAAGGTGTGTGGCATCATCCTCTCCCCCCCTGCATTATGAAAGTACACTGCAGGCTGGACTAGACAGTACACCCATGTAATATTGAGACATTTCTTGCTACTTGTTCATTCTGCTGAGCCAGAAGTTTGTGGGGTCAGGTCTCAGGATGTTTGTCAAAGAAAGGACACAATCTCAATTCAACTGAACCTCATTGTTCAGAAGGGGAGTCTCTGTTTGCTGATGTCCATCAGGTTGGTGCAGTGGCTGATAAAACATCTGGTACATTAAGTAATATAAACTTTAAGAACTGCTTCTTAGTTTACATGTTGTAGAAATCAAGGTGGCACAGGTGAGGAAGTATTTACTCTGCAGAAAGCAAAGAGGGATTTCCTGGTGAGAAAGGTAGGTATCTGCTCAGCAAACATTCTACTGAGCAGGGAACCTAGCTTATACCAGAAATACACCAATTTTGACTCTGTTTCAGAAGCCACAGAAACTCTTCCAATTTGTTCTTATAGCTGGGATCTAAAATCAGGAATATCAAGTAATTATTTTATTGATGGTAATTATACTCTTGTCAACCCACAAGCAATTGAACATTCAGTTATCCATGGCCTTCCAGCACAACTGATATCCTTGCTGTTTCACTTTCGGCCTCACTGTGATAGTTTGTAATTTTAGCTAGCGCAATTTCAGTTTCTTCAATTTCACACACACAGTCATATTCTAGCAAGATTTCAGCATGGTATTTAATCCATTGCTGCTGTTTTTTTTTGTTTGTTTTTTTTCTTTTCTTGTTTTTTGGTTTGGTTTTAAAGTGTTCAAAGCTATCTATTTCACTGTTTTATGGCCCTCTGTTGTACATTGGTTTGTTTATCCTGCATAGCATTGCCTGCTCTGGCCTTGTGCTAATTGGCTAATTACTCAGTTTGGCCAACTGGTGCTGCATGTTTGTTAGCAGACATTTCAATTCATATATATTCAGCTCTGGCTCTGGATAGCACTCATGCCGGGTTACGCGTGCAAAAGACTTTAAGTGCAATAGCTTAAAGTGCTTTAAATATGCAGTTATACAATGACAGTTGGACAGGGCATGAGACAGGAAAGGTGCATTAGATATTCATACAAACATGCTGCTTCTTGGTCAGTTGTATTTCGCTATGCATTGGTCATAGCAATCTGCTTCTTACTTGTTTTAACTTCTGCTTACTCACAGCTCGCCCACCCTTTAACACAATCTGTGCATTCTCTCTATATCCACCCCTCTCTTTTCCCCTCCCCCATGTATAACTCTGAAGCTCTAATGACATTTCTCACCCACTCCAAGCCTTCCACTACCTCCATACAGCACTCAAAACATTCATAAAAATCATTGCACCACCTGCTCTTTCTCTTTTTTCTCCTCCTAGTCGCTGGTGACATCTCTCCCAACCCTGGGCCTCTGTTAGGGCTGTACGCAGGAGAATGGCTTTCTTGCGACGTCCGGCCAGGCCCTTTCCTGCTGGTCAGTAATTGTCAGCATTTAGGTTCCGTTCTAGGGATTCTAAGTGTGGTTTCTGCATTTCTGCTCATGTGCCGCTAAGCCACGCCCCGTTGCGGTCATGTGCCGTTAAGCCACACCCAATTGTGGTTTTGTGCCGCTAAGTCACGCCCCTTGTGGGCATGCAATGCTAAGCCACGCCCCTTGCAGTCATGTGCCACTAAGCCACGCCCCTTGCGGTCATGTGTCTGGTACAGCGTGGTTGGTTGTCCTGGGGGGCTGGGGCTGTCTCTAATGTATTTAAGGGCTCAGTGGGCTCCGCCCCGGTGCCAAGTCTATCTCTTTCTAACCTGGGGTGAGGTCTCTGGCAGTAAATGCAGTGTGTGAGAGTTGTTGCCAAGGATTCCTGCTGAAAGCTCACTAGTCATCCCAGCCATCATTTAGGGCTAGGGGAATGCTGTGAGCAGCACGCTCTACAGTGTCGGTTCACCGGTTGGTGTCCACGCCACGGAGGCGTCCTTGCTACCGATCCAGTATTCCAGGGTCTGCCATTGTATGTGTGGTCACACTGCCGCTTTTACACCCATGTGTTGGGTGCTGCAGAGATTCTCCTCCTCTTTAGGAACTTAGGTTCCAGGCCTTTCCTGGCCTGCAGCTATCTGCAGCTCTATACGCTGCCATCTGGTGCTCTGGCGTTTCATGCTGCCAAATCCTTCCTGCTTTGCACAGCGGTGTCTTGCAGTGCAGAAGTTTATTAGTTTTGTTTCTGGAGTGTTGTTAACTCCCAGCATTGTACCTTGTTTAGTTACTACTAGTGTGTGCACTTAACACACTAGTTCATTTCTTTCTCTGTGCTTAGCTGAACATTTCTCTGGGATTCAGCTGCTGCAGCTCTCCTGCAGTCCGGTGGACCCCGACGTGTGTCATTTAAGTTTTATTTTATTTTATTAAAGGACACGCCAGCGTAACAGCCTCCCTTCACTAGCATACACTAATCTCCATCAGCTGCGTATAGAAACCCTGCTAATCTTATTAACATTCAGTGTATGCCCTCCCCTCACACGGTTTGTGTGTGACAAACTAACTTACATTCACAATTTTATCCTCTTTAATTCCCTTAACCTTCAGGCTATTACAGAAGCCTGGATCCAGCATTCAGACACCACCGCAGCTGTTACTCTCTCGCTTGGTGGGCTGAAATTTTCACATATCGCTAGACCTGAGAATAGACAGGGTGGAGGTATTGGTTTGCTCCTTTCACCACAATGACCTTTCCAGGTCATCCCCCCGGTTCCCTCACTTATGTTTCCTTCCTTTAAAGTCCCTTATGTTTCCTTCCTTTGAAGCCCACACCATTAGACTCATCAAACCCTTCTCCCTGCGAGTGGCGGTTGTGTATTACCCTCCAGGCTCCTCCCGCCAGTTCTTGGATCACTTTGCCACCTGGCTTCCTCACTTTCTATCCTGTGACATCCCCACCCTCATCATGGGAGACTTTAACATACCCCTCAAGGATCCCCTCTCCCAATCTGCCTTTCATCTACTTTCTCTAACCTCCTCATTTACAAATTCTCCTATGCATGAAGACGGAAATACTCTGGACTTGGTTTTCTCCCATCTCTGCTCACTGCATGACTTTAATAACTCCCATCTCCTGCTCTCTGACCACAACCTTCTTTCCTTCTCTGTCATGAACTGTCTCCTCACCCGGGACACCTCCACTTACCACATTTATAGGAATACACGTACCATTAATACCCAGCAGCTTATGGACAATCTCCACACATCTTTATCCCCCATCTCCTCCCTCTCCTGTCCAGACTTAGCATTGTCACACTACAATAATACATTGAAGAGTGCCCTAGATGGAGCAGCACCTTCTACACGCCGAAAGACCCGACACAGGCAACGGCAGCACTTGCACACAATGCAAACACGTTTTCTTCAGCGTTGCTCAGGGTGTGCTGAGCGTCAGTGGAGTAAATGTCTTTTATCAGAGGATTTCATCCACTATAAATTCATGCTGAAAAACCTATAACTCTGCCCTTCATCTGGCCAAACAATCCTACTTCACCAACCTCATCAATTCACTATCCAAAAATCCCAAACAACTTTTTGAAACCTTAAACTCCCTCCTGAGCCCTAAAGCACAGGCCCCCATCACCAACCTCAGCAGTGAGGATCTGGACACTTATTTCCTAGAAAAAAATCAACTACATCCATCAGGACATCTCTGCCCAATCTCCTCAGTGCCTGGATCCCCATCCCTGCCACACTTCAAGCTCACTAGCCATCTTTGAACCTGTTACAGAAGAAGAAGTTACCCAGCACCTCATTTCTTATCGACCTACAACCTGCAACAGTGACCCAATTCCTTCACATCTCCTGCAGTCTCTCTCACCGGTGGTCACCACTTACCTGACTAAAATATTTAACCTCACTCTTTCTTCAGGTATCTTTCCCTCCTCATTCAAATATACAATAATAACCCTTTACTTAACAAGCCATCCCTGGACCACAACTGCACTGCTAACTACAAACTGGTCTCTAATCTTCCTGTCATCTCTAAACTCCTGGAATGCTTGGTCCACTCCAGTCTAATCCGTTATCTCTCAGATAACTCTCTTCTCGACCCTCAACAATCTGGTTTCTGCTTTTCACACTCCACTGAAACTGCCCTCACTAAAGTCTCAAATGATCTACTAACAGCTAAATCTAAAGGTCACTGCCCCCTGCTGATTCTCCTGAATCTCTCTGCTGCTGTGACTCTTTGACACTGTGGATCACCAGCTCCTCCTCACTATGCTCCGCTCTATAGGCCTCAATGAAACCATTCTCTCTTGGTTCTCCTCCTATCTCTCTGACCGCTTATTCACTGTAACTTTTGCCGGCTCCTCTTCCTCTCCTCGTCTTCTTACTATCGGGGTTCCGCAAGGCTCAGTACTAGGAGGGGGACTCTTCTCTCTATACACTGCCGCTATTAGACAAACAATCAGCAGATTTAGGCTCCAGTATCATCTCTATGTTGACAACACTCAATTATACACTTCTTCCCCTGACTTCTCCCCTATCCTAATACAAAATACCAATGATTGACTGCCTGCTGTCTCTAGCATCATGTCCTCCCTCTATCTTATACTGAATTTCTCCAAAACTGAACTTCTTGTGCTTCTCCCCTCTACTAACCTAACTCTACCTAACATCAAAATTACCTTGGTGGGTTCAACCATAACTCCCAAGCAGCACGCCCTCTGCCTTGGGGTCATATTCAACACTAACCTTTCCTTTACTCCCTATATCCGATCACTCACTCGCTCTGGTCACCTGCATCTTAAAAACATCTCCAGAATCTGACCTTTTCTCACCTTTGAAACTGCTAAAACTCCTACTTTTATTCACTAGCGTCTGGACTACTGCAACTCTCTTCTGATTGGTTTCACTCTTACCAAATTTTCTCCTCTCCAATCCGTCATGAATGCAGCAGCCAGGGTCGTATTTCTGTCCAGAAGCTTCACCGATGCCTCCATCTTGTGCCAGTCATTACTCTGGTTGCCCATTCGCTACAGGGTCCAATATAAAATCATCGCTTTCACCCATAAAGCTCTCCACAGTTCTGCACCATCTTATATCTCTTCTCTCATCTCTGTCTATCGCCCTACACGTGCCCTCCATTCTACAAATGACCTAAGACTAATGGCCTCCTCCTTCCTGTTATAAGTGGCCCTCATCCCCATCCTGATATGCATGGCACCCCAATTCCCCATCCTGGTATGCATGACCCCCTGTCATCCCTCTTCCTGATATGTATAGCACCCTTCATCCTTGTATGTATGGCCCCTCTCACACCCATCCTGGTATGTATGGCACCTTCATCTCTCTTCCTGGTATGTATGGACCGTCATTTCTCTTTCTGATATGTATGGCACTCTTCATCCCTGTATGTATGGCCCTCTTCATCCCTGTATGTATACCCCCCTTCATCCCTGTATGAATGGCCCCCTTCATCCCTGTATGTATTGTCCCCCTCTTCCTTCATCCCTATATGTATGCCCCCCTCATCCTAGTATGTATGGCCCCATTCATCCCTTTTTGCATGGCCACACTCATCCCTCATCCCTGTATGTATGGCCCCCTCATCCCTGTATGTATGGCCCCCCTCATCCCTCAATGTATGGCCCCCTCATCCCTGTATGTATGGCCCCCTTCATCCCGGTATGTACTGTATGGCCCCCTTCATCCCTGTATGTATAACCCCCCTCATGCCTCATCCCTGTATGTATGGCCCCCCTTATCCTTGTATGCATGGCCCCCTCATCCCTCTTCCTGGTATGTATGGCACCCTTCATCCCTGTATGTGTGGCCCCCCTCATCCTTGTATGCTTGGCACCCCCTGATCCCTGTCACGCTGCACAGAAAAAAAAATAAACAATTATACTAACCTCCTCTCTCCTTCAGTGCTGTGTCCTGCTCTGTTGCGTGGCTCACACAGTGAAATCACTGTTGGCAAAAGAGTGGGACACAGTGCTGGAGGAGAGAGAGGAGGTGAGTATAATTTTTTATTTTTTTCTGTGCAGCGTGATGGGATCAGGGGGTGCCAAGCATACCAGGATGAAGGGGGCCATACATACAGGGATGAAGGGTGCTATGCATACCAGGAAGAGGGATGAGGGGGGCCATATATACTGGGATGAGGGATGAGTGGGACCATACATACAGTGATGAAGGGTACCATACATACCAGGAGCCGCGCTGCAGACACAGTGTGCCGGCTATTAAGGAAAATGAATATTCACTGCTCCCCACGCCCATGCATGTGAGGAGCAGTGAATATTCATTTTCTTTAGTAGTGTGCACATTGTAGACTGCAGCAGGTGGCTGCAAACTCCTGTGCCCCGCTACTCTGCCACTGTCGCTTCCCCCACAGCCACAGTATTTATGTTTATCGGACTACAAGACGCACCCCCCCACTTTCCTCCAAAATTTTGGAGGAAAAAAGTGTGTCTTATAGTCCAAAAAATTTGGTAAATATCTTGCTGTTTGATATATTCAGGGCAAATTTTTGATGATAAAAAACTGCACTTTACCTGCTGTTTAGTAAATGTATATGTAATTTATCAATAACTTGGGAGTCTAAATAACCTGTAATCTATGGTTATTTTCATTGCTACCAGAGATGTTCTGCTTTTTATATACAAGATATACTGTACTTTGCTTTTTTTCTGCATCATTTATGTTACCACTTTTTTTCTTATGTCATAGATAGTGATGAGCAAACATGCTCGCCATGGCTTGATACTCGATCGAGCATCAAGGTGCTAGGGTATTCTATTTACTCGATTGAGTATTGAGGGTGCTCTAACGCCATGCTCAAGTTCCTGCCCCGCATGTTTTCTTGCTGTTAGACAGCCAATAAACATGAAGGGATTGCCGGCTATACACAGTGATGCCGTAGCTATGTTGGCTACTGTCATTACTGTGATTGGCCCGCCACATCGCATCATTGGGTCTTAATGAGATCCAGCGATGAAATGCTCAGCATACTCTCATCTGGAAGCAGTTCAAGGAGTGTTAATTTAGAAGGGAGAGCTTAGATTAGAACAGGCATATAGGAAGTGTTTAATTGCTATCGCAGAGCTTGTATACTGCTGCAACACCATTTAAAAAAATCCCTTTTAGGGTTACATACTGTCCTTACTCTATCAAAACTGCTGTTACCTGCATTCAGTGTAGGGATAGCTGATAGAGGGGGGTAGTTTTGGATGAGAGGCATATTGGCAGGGTTTATTGCCTTACAGTCCTTCTATAGGTATACTGCCGCTGCAACCAGGACAGTGTGATGAGGTGGTCAGTTGGATGGAAGATAATGCTTCCAGTATGATTCCCAGCACCACTCTGTCATCCACATGGTCCAGTCTCATTAGACAAGAGTCTGGACCACATAATCCTCACCATATTACTCCTTCTTCCCACCATGGAGAGTCCCAGTAGACAAGTGATCTCACACTCGGACACTTGAGGAGCTCTTTACATTTGCTTTTGTTTATTTTGGCTTCTCGCATTGCACATTTGAAGAGGGACATGAGGAGATTGTGTGCAGTGAAATATTTGGGCAGCCATGGTCAGAAGTAGATTACAAGGGGGAACAGCAATTAGCTTCTCAAATGGTAGATGATGATGAAACACAGTTGCCGAAAAGTGATGTTGTTAAGTCAGCAAGTCAGGAGGACCAGAGTGCAGAAGTGGAAGATGAGGTGGTGGACGATGATGTCACTGACCCTACCTGGGAAGGTGACATGCAGAGCAATGACAGCAGTGCAGAGGGGAAGGGATCTGCAGCACCACAACAGACAGGAAGAGCCAGTGGGGTGGCCAGAAGTAGAAAGCAGGTAACTGTTCCCCAAAGCACCCACACGCAGCAAGTTCCCAGGCCAAGGGTTAGGTGGTCCCCAGTCTAGTGCTTTATTAAAGAAAATGTGGACGATAAAAAAACGGTCATTTGCAGCCTGTCCCATACCAAGATCAGCAGCTACCAGTCTGATCACCACCAGTATGCTCAGGAATGTGTCATCAGAGCATCAGACTAGGTGGGTCGAAAGCCTGGGTTCACAATCATTGTCTGCGGGTGACACTACTGCCTCTTTCCCTGTGCTATGTGCTTGTCAATCCCTGTCATGGAAACAAGTGTGGATGCCTCCCACCTTGCATGTGCTGTTGCACATTCACAAGCACCATCAGCAACCAAGTACAATTATTTGCCACTGCACAGCGTTCCGCTATCCCTACCCCAGGCCTTGGAACACAAACGCAAAAACCCAGCAACCCACCAAACACTAAACGGGCACACTTCCAGACTGTTTGCAATGGAAATATTGTTGTTAAGGCTTGTGGATACTGGGGCATTCCATAATCTCATGGTGGTGGCCGACCCTCAGTACTCGGTCCCCAGCCACCACTATTTTTCTGGGTGTGCCGTCTCCACCCTTACACCAGCACATGTACCATAATTTCACCTGTGTCTAGGGGATGCAATTACTGGAAAGGTCCACTCAAAGACTGACACGTGGACAAGTGCTTGTGGCCAGGGAAGCAACATATTCGTTACAGCACCAGTAGGTAAAGCTTGTGGAGGCCAGGACAGTGTCAGACACTGGGACGGCGCATGTGCTACCGATGCCAAGGATTATCAAATCAGTAATAAAGAATCCAGCAGCAAAAGGTTACACTCCAACAAACTTTATTCCAAAACCTTCATTAAAAGCATAGACAACCAACAGTAGAAAAAATGGCAGAGATAGCAGAGGTCCCAGACACAGGTTTATGCGTTCCAGGGCCAAATATGCCCCTTAGTCATACCCTGGTGCTATACCAGTGAGTTAGGGTTTTAAATTGACCAAGGATTAAAAAAACTCCGCCCCCTGTCATATGATTCAGATTTTTCCACACCCACAGCCATTAAAAATCTTTTACCAGTACAAAAATACAAATTTAAAGCCAACAATATGATGTTGACATTATACATAGTTAGAAGGTAAGTGAACAGTATTAATAAAACAAGATTACGTCTGTATGCTTATTTAAACCGGTGGGATGAGCGGTCTCCATCATCAGAAGCCAATGGGTTTCTAGGCTAAGAAGTTTCTGTCGCCAAGCTCCGCCCCTTCTGGACTTACTGACCCTTTCCATGCCGAAAACCTGGAAACCGCTCAAATCACCACCATGCATTTGGTAAAAAATGTTTTGATACATTAGAAAGATTAGGTGCATCTCTGTTCACTGAATCCCTTAGATGTTCACTGATGTGCTGCCGGAGTTTTCGTGTTGTGCAGCCTATATAGGAGAGATCGCAAATATTGCAGGTAACCATATATATAACATATGAACTGTTGTAATTTATAAATTCAAGGATAACGATTGTTTCAGACCTCACTTTCTTTGCGCATTGCTTAGTGTTAACTGCATATTTGCATGCTCCACATCTACCACCCCCACAACTAAAGAAACCTTTAGTAGATAACCAGGATGTTTTAACAGGATTATCCATTACCATACTGGGTGTTAGAAGATTGGAAAGGGTAGGAGCTTTCCTTGTTGAAAATAAACACCCTTCCTGAAGAATACTTTCCAAAGCAGAATTACTTTTAGGCATTGGTAAGTATTTATTAATAATCATATTATCTGGTTGTATTCTTTGCAATAGGTGGTGACTAGTGATGAGCGAGCATGCTCGCTACTGCTCGGTGCTCGCCTGAGCATCTCACTGCTCGAGATGCTTAGTGCTCGCCGAGTATTTCTGGGGTTGCTCGGCGGGAGCTCAGATCCCTTCCCTGCATGTTTGGCGCACTTTAAAGCGCCAATCAACATAGAGGGATTGCCTGTCATTCATTGTAATGCCGTAGCCATGCTGATTGTGGCATTACAGTGATTGGCTGACCGCATAGCGTCATCAGGTCTATATCAGACCTGGCGCCGCAATGCTCGTCACAGTCACTCCGGAATCAGAGAGAGATTTGCTTGTGTATTAGGTAGTGTAGGGAGAATAACCGTACATTACACATATCCATCTTAACAAACAGTTCTTTTGAGGACTTACTAATCCATCTGCAGAGATATCAGGCAGGCAGTGTATATAGGCAGGCAGGCAGTGTATATAGCAGACTGCAGTGCTTATAGCACAAGAGGCTCCACTCCAATTATGCCTGCTGCTGATATTTCTATACAAAGGCCCAGGTCTCAGGGGCCAGGAATACTTTTTATTGGATCTTAATCCTCATTATTTGCTTAAAAATCAATCCGTTTTTCTGCGCCATTTGCTTGTTGGCACTGCAGAATACAGCCAGGTCCTTTCCATATTACAGTGCTAGAAATCCAGCTATTTATACCGTGTTTTCTCCGTCAAAAGGATCACATATACGTTGTCATAAAATACTGCCATTTCTGGCCTCCATTAAAAATTTCCTTTAGTGTGTCAGTGAAGCTATTCACAGCAGTTTGCTGTTCAAACTACTTACCTACAGGCCAGATATTTTACACTCTGTTTTCTTCCCTACACGGATCACATATACGTTGTCAGAAAATACTGCCATTTCTGGCCTCCATTAATAATTTCCTTTAGTATGTCAGTGAAGCAATTCACAGCAGTTTGCTGGTCAAACTGCTTACCAACAGGCCAGGTATGTAAAACTCTGTTTTCTCCGTCACATGAATCACATATACGTTGTCAGAAAATACTGCCATTTCTGACCTCCATTAAAAATGTAACATTTCTTTCAGTGTGTCAGTGAAGTAATTCACACCAGCACACCAGTTTGCTGTTCAAACTACTTACTTACATGGTAGGTATTTAAAACTCTGTTTTCTCCATCACACGGATCACATATAAGTTCGCTCCAAACTCAGTCATTTGTAGTGAGCATGGAAGATACTGTCCTCCATTTAAAATGGGCAAGGCTCGTGGCAAGGGACGGGGAACTGGATGTGATGGTGATGGTGCATGCAGAGGCTGAGGACAAGGCCATGGGAAAGCAGAAATTGTGCCACAACAAACACCCACATCTTCTCGCCTGACCTTCCTGTCCCAATTCCTAGGGGAACGCAGCACACCACTATTGAACCCAGAGCAGTGTCAAAAGGTTGTTGGGTGGATAGCGGATAATGCTTCCAGTCACTTAGCAACCACCACCACCACCACCCTGTCTTCCACACGGTCAAGTCTCTGTAGCCATGAGTCTGGAAAGTATATTCCTGATCCTCCTTCCTCCCACCATGCCAAGTGCCCGGAGACAAATGATCCCACACTTGGACACTCTGAAGAGCTGTTCACTTTTCCATTTATAGATTCGGGCCTCTCGCCCGGTCCGCTTGAAGTGGGGCAAAAGGAGATCACGTGTAGCGATGCCTGAATATTTGAGTAGCCACAGTCACATGAAGGCAACAATGGGAAAGTGTCACAAGAGGCGGACGATGATGAGACACAATTGCCAGAAAATCAGGAGGAGGACCAGGGTGCGGAAGTGGAAGACGAGGTGGTGGATGATATAGTAATTAACCCAACGTGGCAGGAGGACATGCAGAGTGAGGACAGCAGCACACAGGGGGAGGGAGGCAGAGAACCCCAACAGGCAGGAAGAAGCAGTGTGTTGGCGGCAGACAGAAGGCAGGCAACCATTCCCCGTAACACCAACACGAAGGAAGTTGCCAGAACAACTGTTAGGTCTTCCTGAGTCTGGTTGTCTTTTAAAGACTCTGCCGGTAACCCCCAAAAGGCCATTTGCACCAACTGCCAGGCCAGCATCAGCAGGGGTGGCAAAACGACCAGCCTGACCACAACCAGCATGATTAGGCAAATGGCGGCAAAGCACCCGACTTTGTGGGCCGATCCCCAGGGTCCAGGAATAGTGTCTGCAGGTGGCACCATTACTTCTTCCACTGTTGTGCATGCAAGCCAATCCCCTATCCATGGTGCATGCGAAGATGCCTCCTGCCCTGCACCTGTCGTTGCACACTCTCAAGTAGCAGCATCAGGAAGCACGTCCATGTCCTTGTCCCAGCACAGTGTTCAGTTGTCCATACCCCAGTCCTTGGAATGCAAGCACAAATATGCAACCAATGCCCCACAGGCCACACTACTAAATTCTCACATTTCACGGCTGCTTGCGCTCAAAATGTTGCCTTTTAGGGTCGTGGAGACAGAAGCATTCTGCAACCTGATGGCGGCGGCCGTCCCTCGGTACTCGGTCCCCATTTGCCACTATTTCTCCCTGTGTACCGTCCCCGCATTACACAAGCACGTGTCCCAAAACATTAACTGTGCCCTCAGCAAAGCAGTTACTGGGAAAGTCCACCTAACCACGGACACATGGACAAGTGCTTGTGGGCAGGGAAGGTACATCTCGCTGATGGCACACTGGGTAAACATACTGGAAGCCGGGACCCTGTCGGCCCTTGGGACGAAATACGTCCTCCCAAAGCCAAGGATTGCGGACCCTAGGTCAATCAGGGTTGCCCCCATCGTCTACAGCTCCTGCACCTCATTATCCTCAGCCTCCTCCTCCTCTTCAACCTCCATCTCCAAAATGACCACATCAGTCACAAATTGGAAGCACTGCAGCACTGCCTCAGCCATGTGGCAACAGGCTGTGCTGAAGCTAATATGCTTAGGTGACAAACCGCATAATGCTGAAGAGTTGTGGACAGCTCTGAAAGAGCAGGATGATCTGTGGCTTACACCGCTTAACCTACAGCCAGGCATGGTCGTGTGTGACAATGGCCGGAACCTGGTGGCGGCTCTGAGTCGAGGTGAGCTCACACACGTACCATGCCTGGCCCATGTGCTTAACCTCGTGGTTCAGTGGTTTCTAAAATCCTACCTGAAGCTGCTGGATCTGCTTGTTAAAGTATGATGCCTGTGTGTCCATTTTAGAAAGTCAGCTACAGCTTCCACCGCCCTTGAGGTGTTTCAGCAGCGTTTGCAGCTTCCGGCTCACAGAATGGTGTGTGATGTCCCCACACATTGGGACTCTACACTGCAGATGTTGGGAAGGATTTGTGAGCAGAAGAGGGCAGTTGTTGAGTACCAGCATCAACAAGGCCGTCGGTATTAAGTTCAGACTCCACACATAAGACCTCCGGAGTGGACATGGATGTCAAACATATGTACTATCCTCCAAAACTTTGAGGACTCCACCAAGATAGTGAGCGGCGATGACGCCATAATTAGCGTCACCATCCCACTTCTCTGTCTTCTGAAATGCTCTCTGCTCACAATCAAAGAGGATGCATTGCAGGCGGAGCACGATTAGAAGGAGCAAGGAACCATGCAAGGTGATTACACACAGCCAATCCTCATCTCATCCCAACGTGGATTGGGTGACAATGAGGAAGAGGAGGAGGAGGAGGAAGGACAGGAGCTAGTTTCATGCACTATAGACGGTACTACCTGCACAGCTTTCATACCGTCTGTTCAACGTGGAAGGCCAGAGGACAGAGAGGGGGAGGAGGAGAGCATGGTCAGTCAACCTCTTGGTGAGGACATGGAAGTCTTGCCTGTTTGTAGTCTGGCACGCATGGCTGAGTTTATGTTACGCTGCCTTTCCCATGACCCTCGCGTTCTCCAATTTTTAGGTGACAGTCATTACTGGTTGGTGACACTTCTAGACCCATGCTACACGGAGAACTTTATTTCTCTTATTCTTGAGGCGGACAGGTCTACAAAAATGGGGCTGTACCAGAAGGCCATTGTTGAGGAACTATTAAAAAAATTCCCATCTGAAAACGCTGGCGGCAGAGGGCACACTTCGTTGGACAACCAAGCGGTACAGGCGAGAGAGACACAACTTCAATCCAGCAGAGGCAGGGAAACACTGTAAAAGTTCTGGGAGAGTTTTCTCAGACCCTCCCATCGCACAGGCCCTGAGGTGCAGGGTACTCTCACAAGAAGTGCAAAGTTTGGCAAGATGCTGAGGAAGTACCTTGCCGACCGTACCAACATCCTCCGTCATTCCACTGTGCCTTATAATTATTGGGTATCCAAGCTGGATACGTGGAATGAACTGGCTCTCTACGCCTTGGAGGTCCTAGCCTGCCCTGCCACCAGCGTTTTATCAGAGCGGGTTTTTAGTGCCGCTGGTGGAATTATAAGTTAAGCGCATCCGCCTGTCAACTGAAAATGCTGACAAGCTGACTCTTATAAAAATGAACAAGGGCTGGATTGAGCCAGACTTCTCATCACCGCCAAATGATAGCAGCGTAACATAAACTTAACTCCAGTGTCTTTTTCACACCCACACATGGGTATACGCTTCCTGATTTTGGCTATTTGCTCTTGTCCTCCTCCTTCTCCTCATCCTCCACCACCATATCACCAGGGTGACTGTGGTCCGTGATGCAACACCCACATAATTTTTTTAAAGGGTGTTTATGATGCCTGTAAAAAAATTTTTTATACAGTATGTTCATGCATACCCCCCAGGGTTAAATGTTTGTCAGCCCATACACTTAGTACATGGGCATTAATAGTATAGGAGGCCCGCTCCTTTCTAATGGGAAATTTTTTTATGAGGCCCTTCTCCAAGGGGCATTGAATTGCCTCCAAATTTTTAGCTGCCCTTGCATTCACTGCATAGGCCAACACTATGGGAGACTCTATCCTTTCTAATGGGAATTTGCTGTTACTGTGGCTAAGCTCTATGTGTCTTTAATTTATTAGTGGGGTTTTTCCTAAATTTGGTCAGCCGTTGTACTCACTGCATACCCTAAAACTGTATAGCAGACCCTCTCCTTTCTAATGGGAACATGTCGTACCTTGTTACTGTGGCCCTGCTCTATGTGTCTTTAAATTTATAGTGGGGTTTTTCCTAAAATTGGTCAGCCGTTGGACTCACTGCATACACTATAACTGTATAGCAGACCCTCTACTTTCTTATGGAAACATGTTGTACTTGTTACTGTGGCCCTGCTCTGTGTGTCTTTAAATTCTTAGTGTGATTATTCCTAAAATTGGTCAGCCATTGGACTCACTGCAAACCCTGTAGCTGTATAGCAGACTCTCTCCTTTCTAATGGGAACATGTCGTACCTTGTTACTGTGGCCCTGCTCTATATGTCTTTAGATTCATAGAGGAGTTTTTCCTAAAATTGGTCAGCCTTTGGACTCACTGCATACCCTATAACTGTATAGCAGACCCTCTCCTTTCTTATGGGAACATGTTGTACTTGTTACTGTGCCATGCTCTGTGTGTCTTTAAATTCTTAGTGGGGCTTTCCCTAAAATTGGTCGGCCGTTGAACTCACTGCATGCCCTATAACTGTAAAGCAGACTCTCTCATTTATAATGGGAATATGTCATTACTGTGGCCCTGCTCTGTGTGTTTTTAAATTCTTTTTTGGGTTTTTCCTAAAATTGGTGGCCGTTGAACTCACTGCACACCCTATAGCTGTAAAGCAGACTCTCTCATTTATAATGGGAATATGTCATTACTGTGGCCCTGCTCTATGTGTTTTTAAATTCTTTTTGGGGTTTTTCCTAAAATTGGTCAGCCGTTGGTCTCACTGCATACCCTAAAACCGTATTGCAGACTCTCTCCTTTCTAATGGGAACATGTCGTACCTTGTTCCTGTGGCCCTGCTCTATGTGTCTTTAAATTCTTAGTGGGGTTTTTCCTAAAATTGGTCAGCCGTTGGAGTCACTGCATACCCTATAACTGTAAAGCAGACCGTCTCCTTTCTAATGGGAACATGTCGTACCTTGTCACTGTGGCCCTGCTCTATGTGTCTTTAAATTCTTAGTGGGGTTTTTCCTAAAATTGGTCAGCCGTTGGACTCACTCCATACCCTATAACTGTATAGCAGACCCTCTCCTTTCTAATGGGAACATGTCTTACTTGTTACTGTGGCCTCGCTCTGTGTGTCTTTAAATTCTTAGTGGGGTTTTTCCTAAAATTGGTCAGCCATTGGACTCACTGCATCTAATATATATAATTGTCTTATCCCGTCTGTCTGTCTCTGTCCAGGAAATCCCACGTTGCTGATTGGTCAGGCCCTGGCCAAGCAGCGACGCGGGATTTCAGAACAAGATGGCGGCCGTTAGTGGCTCACCCTCACCCGCTCACCCGCACATGCTCACCCTCACACGCTCACCCTCACCCGCTCACCCTCAGATGCTCACCCTCACACCCTCAGGCACTCACCTTCAGACGCTCACCCTCAGACGCTCACCCTCAGACGCTCACGCTCACGCTCGGATGCTCATGCTCACGCTCTCACGCTCGGACGCTCACGCTCGGATGCTCACGCTCGGACGCTCACGCTCTGACGCTCACGCTCTTATGCTCTGACGCTCACGCTCTGACGCTTACGCTCGGATGCTCACACTCTGACGCTCACGCTCGGACTCTCATGCTCTGACGCTCACGCTCACGCTCGGACGCTCAAGCTCTGACGCTCTGACGCTCACGCTCTGACACTCACGCTCTGACGCTCACTCTCACGCTCGGACGCTCACGCTCTAACGCTCTGACGCTCACGCTCACGCTCTGACACTCACGCTCTGACGCTCACGCTCATGCTCGGACGCTCATGCTCGGACGCTCACGCTCTGACGCTCACGCTCGGATGCTCAGGTTCTCGCTCAAGCTCTGACGCTCAAGCTCTGACGCTCACGCTCTCGCTCAAGCTCTGATGCTCACGCTCTGACGCTCACGCTCAGAAGCTCACGCTCGGACGCTCACGCTCACTATCTGACGCTCACAAGCTCACGCTCTCACGCTCGGACGCTCATGCTCACGCTCATGCTCTGACTCTCTGATGCTCACGCTCTGACGCTCACGCTCTGACGCTCACACTCACGCTCTGACGCTAATGCTCTGACGCTCATTCTCGGACGCTCACGCTCGGACGCTCACCCTCTCGCTCACGCTCTGACTCTCTCACTCGGACGCTCACGCTCTGACGCTCACGCTCGGACGCTCACGCTCTGACGCTCACGCTCTGATGCTCACGCTTACACGCTCACGCTCGGACGCTCACGCTCACGCTCACGCTCTGACGCTCATGCTCGGACGCTCGTGCTCTGACGCTCACGCTCACGCTCGGACGCTCGTGCTCTGACGCTCACGTTCACGCTCGGACGCTCACTCTCTGAAGCTCACACTCATGCTCTGACGCTCACGCTCGGATGCTCACGCTCTGAAGCTCACGGTCACGCTCTGACGCTCACGCTCTGACGCTCTGATGCTCACGCTCTGATGCTCATGCTCTGACGCTCACGCTCTGACGCTCACGCCCAGATGCTCACGCTCACGCCCTGATGCTCACGCTCACACTCAGACGCTCACGCTCATGCTCGGACGCTCACGCTCGGATGCTCACGCTCACGCTCGGACGCTCACGCTCACGCTCGGACGCTCACGCTCGGACGTTCGCGCACTGACGCTCACGCTCGGACGCTCACGCTCGGATGCTCACGCTCACGCTCGGACGCTCACGCTCGGACGTTCGCGCACTGACGCTCACGCTCGGACGCTCACGCTCTGACGCTCACACTCACGCTCTGACGCTCACGCTCGGACGCTCACGCTCTGAAGCTCACGCTTTGACGCTCAAGCTCTGACGCTTTGATGCTCACGCTCTGACGTTCGCGCTCTGATGCTCACGCTCTGATGCTCACGCTCTGATGCTCGCGCTCTGACGCTCACGCTAACGCTCATGCTCTGATGCTCACGCTCGGACGCTCACCCTCACGCCCTGATGCTCACGTCCATACGCTCATGCTCTGACGCTCACGCTCGGACGATCACGCTCTCACGCTCACACTCACGCTCTGACGCTCACGCTCTGACGCTCACGCTCGGACGCTCACGCTCTGATGCTCACGATCACGCTCGGACGCTCACGCTCGGACGCTCACGCTCTGACGCTCACGCTCACCCTCACATGCTCACATTCTCACGCTCACCCTCTCATGTTCCCACGCTCACCCTCACACGCTCACCCTCACACGCTCCCACGCTCATCCTCACACGATCCCACGCTCACCCTCACACACTCCCACATTCACCCTCACCCCCTCCCACGCTCACAATCACACCCGCTCCCACGTTCACCCACTCCCACGCTCACCCTCACACTCTCACATTCTCACCCTCCCATGCTCACCTGCTCCCATGCTCACCCTCACACGCTCCAACGCTCACCCTCACACGCTCCCACGCTCACCCTCACAAGCTCAACCTCTGCTAGCCGGTCATCTCCCTCACACGCTCAGCCTTTGCTAGCCGGTCATCTCCCGGCTGCTCGCAGCAGAAGTACCCCAACCGGCGGCCTCGCTCCCCGGTCCTCCAATATTCATTAGGGGCCCCGGGGGGATACATTAGGGGGTTAATATAAAGTAGTGCACAACCCATTTAAACACTGCTTCGCTGATTAATCGCGCCCGGTCGGACGCATACATATTCTAGAATAACCGATGTGTTAGAATCGGGCCACCATCTAGTACCCTATAACTGTATAGCAGACTCTCTCCTTTCTAAATGAAATTTGTCATTACTGTGGCCCTGCTCTATGTGTCTTTAATTTCTTAGTGGGGATTTTCCTAAATTTGTTCTGCCGTTGGACTCACTGCATACCTTATAACTGTTTAGCAGACCCTCTCCTTTATAATGGGCTCATGTCATACCTTGTTACTATGGCCCTGCTCTATGTGTCTTTAAATTCTTAGTGGGGTTTTTCCTAAAATTGGTAAGCCATTGTACTCACTGCATACCCTATAACTGTATAGCAGACTCTCTCCATTCTAAATGGAATTTGTCGTTACTGTGGCCCTGCTCTATGTGTCTTTAATTTCTTAGTGGGGTTTTTCCTAAATTTGTTCAGCAGTTGGACTCACTGCATACCTTAGAACTGTTTAGCAGACCCTCCCCTTTCTATTTGGGAACATGTCATACCTTGTTAATATGGCCCTGCTCTATGTGTCTTTAAATTCAAAGTGGGGTTTTTCCGAAAATCGGTCAGCCGCTGGACTCCCTGCATACCTTATAACTGTATAGCAGATTCCTTCCTTTCTAAAGGGAATATGTTGTACCTTGTTAATGTGGCCCTGCTCTATGTGTCTTTAAATTCTTAGTGGGGTTTTTTCCTAAAATTGGTCAGCCGTTGGACTCACTGCATACCCTATAACTGTATAGCAGACCCTCTCCTTTCTAATGGGAACATGTTGTACTTGTTACTGTGCCCTGCTCTGTGTGTCTTTATATTCTTAGTGGGGTTTTCCCTAAAATTGGTCGGTAGTTGTACTCACTGCATACCCTATAACTGTAAAGCAGAGTCTCTCATTTATAATGGGAATATGTCGTTACTGTGGCCCTGCTCTATGTGTTTTTAAATTCTTTATTGGGTTTTTCCTAAAATTGGTCGGCCGTTGAACTCACTGCATACCCTATAACTGTAAAGCAGACTCTCTCATTTATAATGGGAATTTGTCGTTACTGTGGCCCTGCTCTATGTGTTTTTAAATTCTTTTTTGGGTTTTTCCTAAAATTAGTCAGCCGTTGGTCTCACTGCATACCCTAAAACCGTATAGCAGACTCTCTCCTTTCTAATGGGAACATGTCGTACCTTGTTCCTGTGGCCCTGCTCTATGTGTCTTTAAATTCTTAGTGGGGTTTTTCCTAAAATTGGTCAGCCGTTGGAGTCACTGCATACCCTATAACTGTAAAGCAGACCCTCTCCTTTCTAATGGGAACATGTCGTACCTTGTTACTGTGACCCTGCTCTATGTGTCTTTAAATTCTTTGTGGGGTTTTTCCAAAAATTGGTCAGCCGTTGGACTCACTGCATACCCTATAACTGTATAGCAGACCATCTCCTTTCTAATGGGAACATGTCTTACTTGTTACTGTGGCCTCGCTCTGTGTGTCTTTAAATTCTTAGTAGGGTTTTTCCTAAAATTGGTCAGCGATTGGACTCACTGCATACCCTATAACTGTATAGCAGACTCTCTCCTTTCTAAATGAAATTTGTCATTACTGTGGCCCTTCTCTGAGTCTTTAATTTCTTTATGGGGTTTTTCCTAAATTTGTTCAGCCGTTGGACTCACTGCATACCTTATAACTGTTTAGCAGACCCTCTCCTTTCTAATGGGCTCATGTCATACCTTGTTACTATGGCCCTGCTCTATGTGTCTTTAAATTCTTAGTGGGGTTTTTCCTAAAATTGGTCAGCCATTGGACTCACTGCATATCCTATAACTGTATAACAGACTCTCTCCTTTCTAAATGGAATTTGTCGTTACTGTGGCCCTGCTTTATGTGTCTTTAATTTCTTAGTGGGGTTTTTCCTAAATTTGTTCAGCCGTTGGACTCACTGCATACCTCATAACTGTTTAGCAGACCCTCTCCTTTCTAATGGGAACAAGTCATACCTTGTTAATATGGCCCTGCTTTATGTGTCTTTAAATTCATAGTGGGGTTTTTCCGAAAATAGGTCAGGCGTTAGACTCACTGCATACCGTATAACTGTATAGCAGATTCCTTCCTTTCTAAAGGGAACATGTTGTACCTTGTTACTGTGGCCATGCTCTATGTGTCTTTAAATTCTTAGTGGGGTTTTTCCTAAAAATGGTCAGCCGTTGGACTCACTGCATACCCTATAACTGTATAGCAGACCCTCTCCTTTCTAATGGGAACATGTCGTACCTTGTTACTGTGTCCCTGCTCTTTGTGTCTTTAAATTCATAGTGGAGTTTTTCGTAAAATTGGTCAGCCGTTGGACTCACAGCATACCCTATAACTGCATAGCAGACCCTCTCCTTTCTTATGGGAACATGTTTTACTTGTTACTGTGCCCTGCTCTGTGTGTCTTTAAATTCTTAGTGGGGTTTTCCCTAAAATTGGGCGGCAGTTGTACTCACTGCATACCCTATAACTGTAAAGCAGACACTCTCATTTATAATGGGAATATGTCGTTACTGTGGCCCTGCTCTATGTGTTTTTAAATTCTTTTTGGGGTTTTTCCTAAAATTGGTCTGCTTTTGAACTCACTGCATACCCTATAACTGTAAAGCTGACTCTCTCATTTATAATGGGAATTTGTCATTACTGTGGCCCTGCTCTATGTGTTTTTAAATTCTTTTGGGGGTTTTTCCTAAAATTGGTCAGCCGTTGGTCTCACTGCATACCCTAAAGCTGTATAGCAGACTCTCTCCTTTCTAATGGGAACATATCGTACCTTGTTCCTGTGGCCCTGCTCTATGTGTCTTTAAATTCTTAGTGGGGTTTTTCCTAAAATTGGTCAGCCGTTGGAGTCACTGCATACCTTATAACTGTAAAGCAGACCCTCTCCTTTCTAATGGGAACATGTCTTACTTGTTACTGTGGCCTCGCTCTGTGTGTTTTTAAATTCTTAGTGGGGTTTTTCCTAAAATTGGTCAGCCATTGGACTCTCTGCATACCCTATAACTGTATAGCAGACTCTTTCCTTTCTAAATGAAATTTGTCATTACTGTTGCCCTGCTCTATGTGTCTTTAATTTCTTAGTGGGGTTTTTCCTAAATTTGTTCAGCCGTTGGACTCACTGCATACCTTATAACTGTTTAGCAGACCCTCTCCTTTTTAATGGGCTCATGTCATACCTTGTTAATATGGCCCTGCTCTATGTGTCTTTAAATTCTTAGTGGGGTTTTTCCTAAAATTGGTCAGCCATTGGACTCACTGCATACCCTATAACTGTATAGCAGACTCTCTCCTTTCTAAATGGAATTTGTCGTTACTGTGGCCCTGCTCTATGTGTCTTTAATTTCTTAGTGGGGTTTTTCCTAAATTTGTTCAGCCGTTGGACTCACTGCATACCTTATAACTGTTTAGCAGACCCTCTCCTTTCTAATGGGAACATGTCATACCTTTTTACTATGGCCCTGCTCTATGTGTCTTTAAATTCATAGTGGGGTTTTTCCGAAAATCGGTCAGCCGTTTGACTCACTGCATACCCTATAACTGTATAGCAGATTCCTTCCTTTCTAAAGGGAACATGTTGTGCCTTGTTACTGTGGCCCTGCTCTATGTGTCTTTAAATTCTTAGTGGGGTTTTTCCTAAAATTGGTAAGCCGTTGGACTCACTGCACATCCTATAACTGTATAGCAGACTCTCTCCTTTCTAATGGGAATTTGTCATTACTGTGGCCCTGCTCTATGTGTCTTTAAATTCTAAGTGGGCTTTTTCCAAAATTTTGGCAGCCCTTGCAGTCACATTATGGGCATTACCACAATATTAGACCCTCTCCTTTATAATGGGAATATTTTTTTTACTGAGACCCTCCTCTATGTCTCTTCAAAGGGGTATTGTTTTGCGTCCAAATTTTTGGTAGCCCTTGCTATCACTGGATGCGCAGTATAGGAGGCCCACTTGTTAATAATGGGAACAACAAAGCATAGTCGGCTAATTGCTCTCTAACAATAGCGAGGGCCGACTGCTGGCCTTTTAATAATAGTAAGGGCCATCTGATGTCCCTATAAAAATAGGCTTTATGACTTTCAGAGTCCCTCCATCATAAATAAAACAGGATGTGTCACACACCACATTGCCAGATAAGGTTGTAAAATGTTAAAATTTCCCGTTGAATGCATTTGTCTTAAAAAATAAAGTTGAAAAAACAAAACAATAGGATCTTTTTTAGTATATAAAACAGCATCACCAATTTAACCTCAATGTAATCACATTGTTCAGCTCCTGCACCTCCTACTCCATCTCTGAAATGACCACATCAGTCCCAAGCTGACAGCACTAGAGATGAGCGGTGTTTGAATCGAACTGTTCGCCAATCTTAAATTCGAGCTGTTTTGGGCGGTGTTTGAGCCGTTCGGCGAACACGAACGATTTGAAAAAAATTCGGCTGTTCGAGGTTATGTTCGATGACTGTTCGTGCACCAAAATCATAACTGTATTTTTTCTCAGTAATGCTGAAAATTAATGTTAATACTCAGTTTGAGAGTACAGCGGTTCGGGGGAGGGGATAGGGGATGGATCTCTGCAAAAATAATGAAGATCTACATTTTTTTTTCTCTTTCCCGCATTTACAGTGGGGAGGTGCAATCTGTCACCCTATCAGCAGCGCACACACGGAGCGAACTGCTTTTTTTCACACAAGCAAGGGCATGTGTCATTGGCAGTGTATGTCACATGTCCTTGCCCTTTAAGACCCAGCCATTTTCCCCGTCGCCACCATTTTCTCACTGCTGCATCTGCGTGTTAGACGGCACCGCTGTTGCTGTGTGCGCTTTACATTGTTAATTTCAAGCCAATTTTCGCATAAATCTACAGATAGCTTGGGAGTAGGGAATAGTTGTGATTGCAGTCCTTTTAAGGACTAGGTTACATCATTTCCTACGACTTTTATCAGGCAGGTCTGTGCTCTTAAATAGATAGGTTGTATTGTATCTCCATGCAATGCTCTGCAGCCTATCAATCTCTGGTATATATTTTTCACTGCTTGTGTGACCTCTCCTGAATTGTATCTCCATGCAATGCTCTGCAGCCTATCAATCTCTGGTATATATTTTTCACTGCTTGTGTGACCTCTCCTGAATTGTATCTCCATGCAATGCTCTGCAGCCTATCAATCTCTGGTATATATTTTTCACTGCTTGTGTGACCTCTCCTGAATTGTATCTCCATGCAATGCTCTGCAGCCTATCAATCTCTGGTATATATTTTTCTCTGCTTGTGTGACCTCTCCTGAATTGTATCTCCATGCAATGCTCTGCAGCCTATCAATATCTGGTATATATTTTTCACTCCTCTACGATTTTTAATCCATGATACTTAAAGGTCATCACACTTACTTTAAGAGTTTATGATCCATGCCGAGTTTGCTAGTCTGTTTTTTTTTTTTTTTTTTCTTTCCCTGCACTTTATAGTCTCCTGTTGTCTTTTAAGCTAGTGATTGATTGTTAATGAGTTAAATCTGTGTAGATCTAAGCAGATACGTCCCTATATATTGAGACTTGGTTAAGGGGCAGCATTTATGCGGGGGCATTTATGTATACTTTATCGAAGTGCCATAATTTATCAAAGTGCCCTGGCAGTTAGAAAATGGCAGTTGGACAGGGCAGGAGACAGGTAAGACATGCAAGACAATTAAACAAACTTGCTTCCAGGTCATCTTTTTCGCAAACAGTATTCACCATTTGTATCTGTGCCATTTATACTCTGGTTGCTACAATCATCCACATTCACCGTTCTCCCACAAATGCGGCACACTTCATCCATATTAATCCCTCACTCCTCTCTTCTCCTATGTACAGTTGTCATGCTCTCTTCACAATGTTATACCATGCAGATCCATTCATTCCCACCATACAACGCAGGAAACCCTCTCACAAATCACTCAATCATCTGCTCACTCTCTGTATCTTCCTTCTATTAGTCGCAGGTGATATTTCTCCCAACCCAGGACCCTCCAGTAATAATAACACTAACTCTTTCCCTGTTACATTCAGAAACCCTGCTAATCTCATTAATATTCCCTGCATATCTTCTGTCTCATTCAACTGTGCCCTTTGGAATGCACGCTCAGCATGTAATAAACTCTCTTACATCCATGAATTTTTCCTCTCTAATTCCCTCAACCTTCTGGCTCTCACTGAAACCTGGATCCAGCAGTCGGACACCACCGCCGCTGCAGCTCTCTCCTATGGTGGCCTACATTTCTCTCATACTCCGCGACCTGACAACGGATCAGGTGGAGGTGTTGGTCTGCTTCTTTCAACAATATGTACTTTTCAGGTTATCCCCCCTGTACCTTCCCTTATCTTCCCTTCTTTTGAGGCCCACACAGTCAGACTCTACCGGCCCTTCTCCCTGCGAGTGGCGGTTGTCTATCGCCCTCCAGGTCCCCCCCGTCAATTCCTGGATCACTTTGCTGCCTGTCTTCCAAATTTTCTATCCTGCGACATCCCCACGATAATCATGGGAGACTTTAACATCCCAATTGGCGATCCTCTTTCCCATCTGCCGCGCATCTTTTATCACTAACCTCCTCCTTCGGCCTTTCACAGCTTGCTAATTCTCCTACACATGAGGACGGGAACACATTGGACCTGATCTTCTCCCGGCTTTGCTCAGTACATGACTTTACGAACTCTCCCCTTCCACTCTCTGACCATAATCTTCTTTCATTCTCTGTCAAGAACTGTGACTCTACTCAAGACACTCCCACCATCCACACTTATAGAAATTTACGCGCCGTTAACACCCAGAAATTTATAAAAAGGTTGCAATCATCATTGGCCCCAATCTCCTTCCTCTCATGTCCCGACTCTGCATTGAAGCATTATAACAAAATAATGCTATGCTCCCTGGATGAAGCCGCACCTCCTACACAAAGAAAAATTCGGCATAGATGGCGACAACCCTGGCACACGCCTCAAACACGTCTTCTCCAGAGGTACTCCAGGTGCGCTGAACGGCTGTGGAGAAAATCAAATCTGCCCGAAGATTTCCTCAACTATAAATTTATGCTGAAAACATATAACTCTGCCCTTCACCTCTCCAAACAAATCTACTTTAACAACCTCATAATCTCACTTTCCAATAATCCTAAACGACTCTTTGACACGTTTCATTCTCTCCTCAATCAAACAACACAGGCCCCGACCATCGACCTCAGCGCTGACGATCTGGCCAATTATTTCAAAGAAAAAATTGACCATATCCGACAGGAAATTTTCTCCCAATCCCCAAATGTTATGCATGCTCTCCCCCGCCACATTGTATCTTGCTCATTTTCTGACTTTGAACCAGTCACGGAAGATGAAGCGATCAGGCTCCTTGCATCTTCTCGCCCTACCACCTGCACCAGTGACCCTATTCCCTCACATTTCCTTCAGTCCCTTGCTCCAGCTGTCACCACTCACCTAACTAAAATTTTCAACCTTTCCCTCTCATCTGGTATCTTTCCCTCTTCTTTTAAACACGCCAGCATACAACCATTACTTAAAAAACCATCCCTCGACCAGAACTGCACGGCCAACTACAGACCTGTTTCCAATCTTCCCTTTATCTCTAAACTCCTGGAACACCTGGTCCATTCCCGTCTAATCCGCTACCTCTCAGAAAATTCTCTTCTTGACCCTTTACAATCTGGTTTCCACTCTTTACATTCTACTGAAACAGCCCTCACTAAAGTCTCTAATGATTTACTAACAGCTAAATCTATTGGTCACTACTCCCTGCTGATTCTCCTGGATCTCTCTGCAGCATTCGACACTGTGGATCACCAGCTCCTCCTCACTATGCTCCGCACTATTGGCCTCAAGGACACTGTTCTCTCCTGGTTCTCCTCTTATCTCTCTGACCGCTCCTTCTCTGTGTCTTTTGCTGGCTCCTCCTCCTCCCTACTTCCTCTTACTGTCGGGGTTCCTCTAGGATCAGTCCTAGGCCCCCTTCTTTTCTCCTTATACACCGCTCCTATTGGACAAACAATCAGTAGATTCGGTTTTCAGTACCATCTCTATGCTGATGACACCCAATTATACACCTCTGCTCCGGACATCACCCCTGCATTACTACAAAAGACAAGTGATTGTCTTTCTGCTGTGTCTAACATCATGTCCTCCCTCTGCCTAAAACTGAATCTGTCAAAAACTGAACTACTCGTCTTTCCTCCCTCCACTAACCTACCTGTGCCCAATATTGCCATTTCCGTTTGTGGCTCAACCATTACTCCCCAGCAACAAGCCCGCTGTCTTGGGGTCATTTTTGATTCAGATCTTTGTTTCACTCCTCACATCAAATCACTCGCTCGTTCATGTCATTTACACCTCAAAAACATCTCAAGAATCAGGACTTTTCTCACCTTTGACTCAGCAAAAACTCTTACTGTAGCTCTTATTCATTCTCGTCTTGACTATTGCAACGCACTACTAATCGGTCTCCCTCTTACTAAACTCTCCCCTCTCCAATCCGTTCTGAACGCAGCAGCCAGGATCATATTCCTCGCCAACCGCTACTCCGATGCCTCTTCCCTGTGCCAGTCATTGCATTGGTTACCCATCCAATATAGAAATCAATTTAAACTTATCACGCTTACCCACAAAGCGCTCCATGCTTCAGTACCCCCCTACATCTTCTCCCTTATCTCAGTCTACCACCCTACACGTGCCCTCCGTTCTGCAAATGACTAAAAACTAAAATCCTCCATAATCCGAACTTCCCACTCCCGTCTCCAAGATTTCTCGCGTGCTGCGCCAATTCTTTGGAATGCACTACCCAGGACAGTTCGATTAATTCTCAATACCCAAAGTTTCAAGTGAACCCTAAAAACACATTTCTTTAGACTGGCGTATCGCCTAAACACACTCTGTCCGTCCCAGTTTTCCCCCATATTAAAATCTAATTCAACTTCGGGTTCATACCAACCATGCACATAATAGCCTCTGTCAGGACTGCACACATACTGGCTGACGACCAGTCCATGTATTATTATTTATCCTATTCAGTATATCAAGACTGCATTATACAATATATGTACTTTTTACCTTTTGTGTCTCCCCCACTTCCTCATAGACTGTAAGCTCGCGAGCAGGGCCCTCACTCCTTTCGATATGAGATATGCTTATTCTGTATTGTCTGTATATGTCCCCCCTAAAATTTGTAAAGTGCTGCGGAATATGTTGGTCGCTATCAAAATAAAAACTTATTATTATTTTGGCCTCTTGCAGTGTGTGCTAGTCAATGGAGTAGCCTATCTGTGTTGCAAGCTACACCACCTGTGAATAGAATACCAATTTTTTTACTGCACCTAGTGAAGTAAAACCTTTTGGGCATAGCATCATTCTATTAGTCCATCTATACTAACCTCCACCAGGTTGCAAATTCAATATAATTTTTATCTACATCTAGCTCTGAAAAAATATTTCGACTTGTAGCAGTGTGTGGGACTTGTTCTATTAGTCCATCTATACTAACCTTCACCAGGTTGCAAATTCAAAATAATTTTTATCTGCATCTAGCTCTGAAAAAATATTTGGGTTTGGGCTTGTAGCAGTGTGTGGGACTTGTTCTATTAGTCCATCTATACTAACCTCCACCAGGTTGCAAATTCAAAATAATTTTTATCTGCATCTAGCTCTGAAAGAATATTTGGGCTTCGGCTTGTAGCAGTGTGTGGGATTTGTTCTATTAGTCCATCTATACTAACCTCCACCAGGTTGCAAATTCAAAATCATTTTTATCTGCATCTAATTCTGAAAAAATATTTCAGCTTCGGCTTGTAGCAGTGTGTGGGACTTGTTCTATTAGTCCATCTATACTAACCTCCACCAGGTTGCAAATTCAAAATAATTTTTATCTGCATCTAGCTCTGAAAAAATATTTGGGCTTCGGCTTGTAGCAGTGTGTGGGACTTGTTCTATTAGTCCATCTATACTAACCTCCACAAGGTTGCATATTCAAAATAATTTTTAACTGCATCTAGCTCTGAAAAAATATTTGGGCTTCGGCTTGTAGCAGTGTGTGCGACTTGTTCTATTAGTCCATCTATACTAACCTCCACCTGTTAGAACTCTCCTGTTAGGTTTTTTCTATCTTGCTGGTCACATGATCTTGTTTGCCTATTTAATCCTGCTCCGCCCTCCTGGCCTTGCTGGACTTCATTGTAATTTCTACTCTTAAGTTAGCCTGGTGCTTAGTTACCTTTCTCAGTCAGTTTAGCTAGGTCTTCGGACCTTTATGTTCTATGTTGTGTGTTTGCCTTTTACTGCTACAATTTCTGCTAGGAGGCGCCCAACTTTATCCCAGTCCCTAGTTCTTGTAGGGATCCCTCCATTGCATCTATAGGTCTTCGTACAGACTAGCCGAGGACTTTAGCGGGTCTGATCGCAGGATCAGGTTCCCCGTTACATCGTAGGGATCTAGCTTAGTTCTATTGTAGGGACAGATCTCCTTTCTTTCCTTAATGCTTGTAGCAGATCATAACAGTAAGTCCAGCCCAAAAATATCTCTAATGAAAGACTTCCAGTTTCCATCATGGTGTCGGTTCAGGATTTGGCTCAACGCCTGCAGGGACTCTCTCTGGAGGTGGCCGAGCTCCAACAACACATGAGTAGCTGTTCTGGAGCACATTTTGTGGAGCCAAAGGTACGTTTGCCTGATTTATTTTTTTGTGATCAAGAAGAATTTTTTTCCTTTAAAAATGCTTGTTTGTTGTATTTTCATTTGAGACCCAGATCCTCTGGTGATGAATCACAGCGCATAGGGTTCATAATGTCACTTTTGCGCAAAGAACCTCAGGGATAGGCCTTTTCTCTCCAACCTAGTGATCCATGCTTTAGATAAGTGGATAGTTTTTTTTCTTCTTTGGGTTTGTTGTATGATGATCTTGATCGTGTCTCAACAGCTGAGACTGAATTGAGACGTTTGAGGCAGGGATCTGGTAATGTGGAAAAATATTGTTCTCACTTCCGTCGGTGGTCTGCCCAGGTGGGATGGAACGATTCAGCTTTGAAAAGTTTGTTTCTTGCGGGGCTAGGTGAAAGGGTTAAGGATTTGCTGATTGCTTATTCCACACCTGGAAACTTGCAGGAGGCAATGCAATTAGCTATACGGGTGGACAGGAGACTGCGTTCAAGGGTTAATGATAGTAAATCCTCTGCCATGTCAGCTCCGAGTCTTGAGAGGGTCTGTACTGACTTTGGAGAGCCGATGGAGATTGGGGCGATGACACCCCGCTCTCAGGAAAAAGACCGCAGATCTTCTGAAGTTTTGTGCTTTTATTGCGGGAAATCTGACCATTTTATTAAGAACTGTGTGCTTCGTATGAACAAAGAAAAAAAAAGGTCAGTTACGCCCGTATTGCCTGTTTAAATTCTAAGGGGGTATTTCTTTCTGCTACTACTGCTGCTCAGGAAGAATTAATTGAATTTTGGATATTTGTGGATTGTGGTTCTACTCTGAATGTGATTGATGGGGGATTCTTAGAAAAACTTAAATTAAAACCCAAACCTTTGTCATCCCCTATTGCTGTGGTTTCTGTCGATGGCTCCCCCTTGAAGAGTGTTACTCACAAGGTCTGTGAATTTCCCCTCACTATTAATGGTATTCACCAAGAAAATTTGGATTTGGTGGTATTAAATAATTTGCCTTCTCCTGTAATATTGGGGTTACCCTGGTTAAAATTGCACAATCCTGTACTGGATTGGTCTACCAATGAAATTAAGTCCTGGAGCCCTAAGTGTTATGACAAGTGTTGTAACGGACGTATTGCTGCGGTGGAAAAAGGGGAATTACCTGTACCTATTCAGGATTTTTGGAGAGTTTTTTCTGAGGAGGAGTCACAAATCTTGCCTCCCCATAGAGACTATGATTGTACCATTGAATTTGTCCCTGGAGCGACTCTTCCTAAAAGTCGTTTATTTAATCTTACTATTCCTGAGAGAAAGGCTTTGGAGGAATACATACAGACAAGCTTGGCCGCCGGTCACATTAGGCTTTCCAAGTCTCCTGTGGCTGTTGGATTTTTTTTTGTTAAAAAAAAGGACGGCGGTTTACGTCCTTGTCTGGATTTTCGTGAGATTAATAAAATTACTGTACGCAATCCTTACCCACTGCCATTGATTCCTGATTTGTTTAACCAGTTAGTGGGGGCCATGTGGTTCTCTAAAATTGATCTCCAGGAGGCATACAATTTGTTGCGCATGAAGGAGGGTGATGAATGGAAGACTGCTTTTAACACTCCTGTGGGTCATTTTGAGAACCTGGTTATGCCTTTTGGTCTTACCAATGCTCCAGCATTTTTTCAGAATCTTATTAATGACATCCTTAGACCTTTGATCAGCAAAAATGTGGTTGTGTATTTGGATGACATTTTGATTTATTCACTGGATCTGGAGTCTCATTGGCGGAGCGTACGTGAGGAATTACAGTTATTAATTGACAATTCGCTTTTTGCTAAGCTGGAGAAATGTGAGTTTGCTGTACAGAGAATTCATTTTTTGGGCTACATTATCTCCAGCGAGGGCTTTGAGATGGAACCTGTGAAGGTTCAGGCGGTTCAGGAATGGCCTAGGCCTATTGGTTTGAAATCGATACAGAGGTTTTTGGGTTTCGCCAATTATTACAGAAAATTCATTAAAAAAATTTCTATTATTGTCAAACCACTGACCGATCTCACCAGGAAAGGTGCTAATGCGGTTCAGTGGACTACTGAGGCCATTGAAGCTTTTGTGTTTCTAAAGGAGAGGTTCAGCTCTGCTCCCATCCTTATGCAGCCAGATGTGACTAAGCAGTTTTTGGTTGAGGTTGATGCTTCTTCGGTGGGGGTCGGTGCGGTGTTGTCTCAGAAAAACAAGGATGGAGTACATCCCTGTGCTTTTTTTTCAAAAAAATTTTTCTGAGACTGAACTTAATTACGATATTGGTAATCGGGAGTTGCTGGCTATTAAACTCGCATTTGAACACTGGCGTCATTTCTTGGAAGGTGCTGAATTTCCCATTCAGTTTTTCACTGATCATAAAAATCTGATCTATCTTGATGCTGCCAAGAGCTTGAATGCCCGTCAGGCTAGGTGGGCACTTTTTTTCTCGCGGTTTAATTTTTCCGCTACTTACATCCCGGGTACCAAGAATGTTAAAGCTGATGCAGCTTTTCTCCCATGGTCGGTGCTGAGGAGGAGGGGAGCATTTTACAAGAAGGTGTTGTGATTGCTGCATTGGACTCCGTTTTGGAAGATGAGATTCTTAAAGCACAGGAGAATGCCCCATCTAACACTCCCCATGGGAGGTTGTTTGTGCCTAGGACCTTTAGGAGAGATTTGTTTGTTGAGTGTCATGAGTCTCGGTTGGCAGGTCATACAGGAATTTCTGAGACCAAGAGACTTGTCGGTCGCAGTTTTTGGTGGCCTGGATGGCAGAAGGAAGTCGTTAAGTGGGTGCATCAAAGTACGGTGTGTGCTAGATCTAAGTCTTCACATACTCCTGCAGCTGGGTTGCTTTGCCCTCTGGAGGTTCCTAGTGCACCTTGGACACATCTGGCTATGGACTTTATTACCGACCTTCCCCCCTCTGAGGGTTTCACTGTCATCTGGGTGGTCGTGGACCGTTTTAGCAAGATGTGTCACTTGGTTCCTTTCATCAAACTGACCTGCGTTAAGACACTCGCTAAGGCCTTTGTCAAGGAAATTGTCAGACTACATGGCGTTCCTTCTGACATTGTTTCGGATAGGGGACCTCAGTTCGTGGCTCGTTTTTGGCGTGCTTTTTGTGACAGGTTGGGAGTTCATTTGTCGTTTTCATCTGGATATCATCCTGAGTCTAATGGCTAGACTGAAAGGAAGAATCAGGATGTTGAGCAGTTCTTGCGTTGTTTTGTGGCAGACAATCAGGAGGGGTGGTCTGAGTTTCTGCCACTTGCTGAGTTTGCTCTCAACAACCATACATCCTTTTCTGCTGGTTGTTCGCCTTTTTTTTGTTGTTCTGGGAGACATCCGTCTTTTGGGTCATTCTCCAAAATGGTATCGGCTGTGCCTGAGGAGGAGAGTTTTTCCGGTGACTTGGAGAGAGTTTGGACGGATGTGTGTGGTAATCTTCAGGAGGCTAACAAAAAATCTAAGAGGTACTTTGATAGGAAACGGCAAGAAGTTTTGTTTGCTCTTGGTGACATGGTTTGGTTGTCCTCTAAGAATCTGCGGTTGAGGATTCCTTCTAAAAAATTGGGTCCCAAGTTTGTAGGGCCTTTTAAGGTGCATCAGGTAGTTAACCAATCTGCTGTTAGGTTGGAGGTTCCTACCTCCTGGAAGATTAATCTGGTGTTTCAAGTTTCTCTGTTGAAAAGAGCTTATGTGTCGGATGGAGACTAGTGTTGAGCCACCCCCATAGTGTTCGGGTTCGGTTCGGTTCGTCGAACACCGGGATGTTCGAGGAACTGTTCGTCGAACTGTTCGTCGAACACCTTAGAACACCGTCGAACACCGTTAAAACCAATGGCAGGCAAACAAAAACACATAGAAAACACCTTCAAAGGTGTCCAAAAGCTGACAAACTGCTCAGAAGACACTCTCTTTAAAAAAGCCGGCCGGCAATTCAGCAGCGGCATACACCGGTACCCGACAATTTAGACAAGAAGGAATAGAGCATCACACATAGATTAGATAGTTAGAAACATGTCAGTCACACATATAAGAAGCACAGTGACAGTGTTGGTTACTGCACTTGTCATTTAGTGTAAAGGATTTATTAAAAAAAATATTAGTGTTTTCATGCACCGTCTCTTTAAAAAAGCCGACGGCAATTCAGCAGCGGTACCCGACAATTTAGAACAGAAAGAATAGAGCTTCACACATAGATTAGATAGATAGAAACATGTCAGTCACATATATAATAAGTACAGTGACAGTGTTGCTTACTGTACTTGTCATTTAGTGTAAAGGATTTATTTAAAAAAATAATAGTGTTTTCATGCACTGTCTCTTTAAAAAAGCCGGCCGGCAATTCAGCATCTGTACTCGACAATTTAGAACAGAAAGAATAGAGAATCACACATAGATTAGATAGACAGAAACATGTCAGTCAGATATATAATAAGTACAGTGATAGTGTTGGTTAATGTACTTGTCATTTAGTGTTAAAATAAAGGATTTCTTAAAAAAAAAATTAGCGTGGGGTTCCCCGTAATTTTAGTCTCTAGCGGAGGTTAAGCAGATGGCTGGGCAGATGTTTGAAGCCTGGGAAGGGGGTAATACCCACGGAGCTTCCCAGGCTACTAATATCAGCCCCCTGCTGAATACCTAGCCTTTACTAGCTATTAAAATGGGGGACCCCCCAAAAAAAATGACGTGGGGTACCCCCTATTTTAATAGCTAGCAAAGGCTAGGCAGACAGCTGGGGGCTGATATTAATAGCCCAGGAAGGGTGCCATGAATATTGGCCCCCTCCCAGGCTAGAAACACCAGCCGTCAGCCGCCCCAGAAATGGCGCATCCATAGGATGCGCCAATTCTGGCACTTAGCCTCGCTCTTCCCACTGCCCTGTAGCGGTGGCAGTGGGGTAATAGGGTTGGGGTTGATGTCAACTTATAATGCCAGCTGACATCAAGCCCAGGTTAGTAATGGAGAGGCGTCTATAAGACACCCCCATTACTAACCCCATAGTGAAAGTTAAAAGAAAACACAACACCCAGAATAAAGTCCTTTAATTGAAATAAACACACAATTCTTTATTGTTCTAAATTAAACCATACTTACCATCACGCCCATTCCAGCTGAAGCAAACGATCTCCTGCAATAAAAGAAAAATAATAAAGCAACCTCATCCTTACCTTTCGATGGTTCCCAGGACAGCTCCAGCTCTGCTACATCGAGATGACAGGCTGGACCGTAGCAGAACGCTGCCATCCAGCCTGTCAACCCGCAGACACTGAGAAGAGCAGGCTTGCTTCGCTCCTCAGTGTCTCGCTGTGACGGCATCCAGATGAGCCGAGGTCATGTCCAATGAACTCGGCTCACCTCATGCACGTCACTGACAGCGTGGGAAAATTCTCCTGCACTCAGCGCTTCAGCGTGGGAGAATTCTCACGCTGAAGCGCTGAGTGCAGGAGAATTTTCCCACGCTGTCAGTGACGTGCATGAGGTGAGCTGAGATCATTGGACATGAACTCACCTCATGCACGTCACTGACAGCGTGGGAAAATTCTCACGCTGAAGCCCTGAGTGCAGGAGAATTCTCCCACGCTGTCAGTGACGTGCATGAGGTGAGCTCATGTCCAATGAACTCAGCTCACCTCATGCACGTCACTGACAGCGTGGGAAAATTCTCCTGCACTCAGCGCTTCAGCGTGAGAATTTTCCCACGCTGTCAGTGACGTGCATGAGGTGAGTTCATGTCCAATGATCTCAGCTCACCTCATGCACGTCACTTACAGCGTGGGAGAATTCTCACGCTGAAGCGCTGAGTGCAGGAGAATTTTCCCACGCTGTCAATGACGTGCATGAGGTGAGCTGAGTTCATTGGACATGAGCTCACCTCATGCACGTCACTGACAGCGTGGGAGAATTCTCCTGCACTCAGCGCTTCAGCGTGAGAATTTTCCCACGCTGTCAGTGACGTGCATGAGGTGAGCCGAGTTCATTGGACATGACCTCGGCTCATCTGGATGCCGTCACAGCGAAACACTGAGGAGCGCAAGCATGCCAGCGCTTCTCAGTGCCTGCGGGATGACAGGCTGGATGGTAGCATTCTGCTGCGGTCCAGCCAGTCATCTCGATGTAGCAGAGCTGAAGCTGTCATGGGAACCATGGAAAGGTAAGGATGATGTTGGTTTATTATTTTTCTTTTATTTCAGGAGATCGTTGGCTTCAGCTGGAATGGGCGTGACGGTAAGTATGGTTTAATTTCGAACAATAAAGAATTGTGTGTTTATTTCAATTAAAGGACTTTATTCTGGGTGTTGTGTTTTTTTTAAATACTTTACTAGAAATTCATGGCGGTCATGTCTAATACTGGCGTGACCCCATGAATTTTGGGCTTAGGGCCAGCTGATAATACCAAGCTGGCCCTAACCCCTTTATTACCCAGTGAGCCACTGCACCAGGGCCCTGGATGAGTTGGGTACAGCGCCAGAAGATGGCGCTTCTATGAACGCTATCCTAACGTGTTTTGTTTCTTTTACAGGCGACGCTAAGCCAACAGTGTGGGTGATAGGCCACTTGCATATATATTGGGCAGAAAAAAGGGCAAAAGTCCGCCCAGGCGGGAGGAAATTAGAGTTTCATAACACATATTTCAGCTGGAGAGGTACTAGAGGCCTGCTATGGCCACAGGTACTAATGGAGGTAATCAAGGTAGGGGGAGAGGCAAGAGGTCCGGTCATCTTAGTTATACAGGCCCGGGGAAACGACCTAGGTCTTCACAAAAGCGCATAACTAATGGCAATAATGAAACTAGACACTGAGCGCTTCAGAGAATTTTTCACAAAACTAACTATAGTATGGTCAGAGATTGTGCCGATAGTGGTATGGCAAGGTGCGCCAGACATCACAGCCATCGAACGGACAAGGCGGGTAATAAATATTCGGATGGCAAAATTTAGAAGAGACAGAGGTGGTGTAGTGATACAACACCGACAACTGGAGGGAGATAAAGCAGGCCTCATACGACCCGACGGTGTTCGCTTAATGGATATTGGACTGGACATATTCCTGTCAGGACTCCAGGACGGAGTGGAACAAGCGTTAAGAGTGATGGATGGGGGTCAGAGTCCTGCATACGAGTTCCCAGAATCCTCCGTGGCCTGGAAATAGAAAGGACATGTTGGAGAGTTACACTTGTTTGCCAACTTGCCGGTTTGGAGACCCAGGGCATGCTGCAACAAGCTGAATTATTTTAGAAATAAAATGCCTTTCTAATGGAATGAGTATAAAGAGTTAATAAAGCTGTGACCGATCCTCACCCATCCAGTTGTAAGAGTTACATTATTGTATTGTCAAGGAAAGTGGGACGGTAGGGGGGCTGAGCGTCTGGGTTTGGTTGGGGGTCCCCACAGTCTGCCTAGGCTAGAGGCATTTAAAAATTCTTATTAGATACACAGGCGGTGCAGCTTGCTTCGCAGCTGGGCTACTATGCCCAAGGTATTGCCAAGGCTAGATGCAGTAAAAAATTCTACGCTGACTAGCAGACAATGAAGCTTAGGAGCAGACCTCTGAGTAAACAGCTCTTCAGACCCAACAATCTGTGTTACCCCAAGCCATAGTGTATGTAGTTTCTTACAGTTAAAAGGGGGGGGAGCGACCCAACCCACCTGGAGTTGACGATGCCAACGTCACGTAAAACACAGCATGGGGACTCCAAAAAGAGTCTCCATTTTTTCTAAAAATTGTGGCACAGACACCACTTAAGTGGCATCAATTGCCCCAGAGTTGCTTAAAACGGTTGGTGAGGTGATTTTACCAAATCCTCAAGCTTTTAGTCTCCCGAGGATGACACAGGGGAAGAAAAATCCTTGAGGATCCATGATTTGTTCATCTTTATGAACGTGAGTCTGTCTGCATTCTCAATGGACAGCCGCATGCGCTTATCTGTCAGCACACCACCAGCAGCGCTGAACACACGTGCAGAGAGAACGCTGGCTGCATGGCATGACAAGATCTCCAAGGCATGAGTGGCGAGCTTCGGCCATTTTTCCAGATTGGAAGCCCAAAATGAACAAGGGTCCAGTGACAAAGTCATGGCTTCGATGTTCACTTGGAGATACTCCTGTATCATCCTCTCTAGGCGTTGACTATGTGTCAGACTTCTTGTCTCCTGTGGCCTTGCAAAGGATGATCTAAAAAAGTGGTGAAACGATTCCACAAAATTGCTGTTACCATCAGATACTGTGTTACTGTTACGGTTTGAGTGATGAAGACTCGACAGTCCCACGGTTTGCAAGTTAGAACTGTAAGATACACTACGTGCACCACTTGTGTTTTGTGGAAAAGCACATGTAAGATTCTGCAACAGCCTCTGCAGATACTCCTGCATGCGTGAATCCCTTTCTATGGCAGGAATTATTTCGGCAAATTTACTTTTGTACCGGGGATCTAAGAGTGTGGCAACCCAGTAGTCGGGATTATTTCGAATTCTGACAATCCGAGGGTCATGTTGCAGGTAGTGCAGCAAGAAGGCACTCATGTGTCTTGCGCATCCAGGAGGACCAAGTCCTTGTTGTGTTGGTGGCGAGGTAAGAATCATGCTTCCTTCCTCTCCCCTCTCCCACCAACCTCGCACAACAGAAATGTGATCAAGGTCTCCCTCATCTGATGAGTCTTACATGCCCATCGCCAGTTCGTCCTCCACTCCTTCCTCAGCTCCTGCACCTTCCTCAACAGATTGGCTGCTACCATGCGCCCTGGTTAATCCCTCTCCCCCACCCTCCCATGCCTGCCGCCTTGGTGCTGCCGACTGTCTGGACCTTGGAGATGTTACCCCTTCCGCATGCGACTCCTCCTCTACTTCCTCCACCTCCTCTTGTCCCACCAACTGACTCTGAATTCTGTTTAACGTATGCTCCAGCATGTAAATCACCGGAATAGTCATGCTGATAATGGCATCGTCATCAGCACTAAACATCTTCGTCGCCATTTCAAAACTGTGCAGAAGGGTGTGTGGTGCCCCTGAGGGTTCAGTCGCCACAGAGGTACTGCATCTCACCCAGAGGTGTGGTATCTCACCCTCAGGTAAGGAAGGATTATTGCTCGGAAACCCTAACACCTGCATCCAACACATACCCGCAGTGGGGGTACGGCGAGATTGCTCCTAAGTGAGAGCACAGTCCCAGGTCCCTAGCTGGTGGAAGGTTCCTATGCAGTGGGTGTGGGTGGAGAAAGCAGCTTAGGGGAGCACATGACAGGGAGAGTATAAATAGGAAGCCATCTTAGAAAGAGCAAGCCAGTCAGAGGAGGAGAAGTGACAGGAGCAGAGGCTCTGCATGAGCTCTGCTCCGGAGGCGGGCCTAGCCTGGGAGGCCCAGGACTGAAGGAGAGAAGAGAGGAGTGGGATCAGGAAGGCTCCAGGAACTGAAGGGACCCTCGGGGTACGGGCCGTGCAGAAGGCCACCCGTACGCCAGCTGCTACCAGGAGGTAGGAGGTCAGGCCAGATAAGGGGAACCGGTCCCTCAAGTAGCGGAGAAACAGCAAGGCTCAACTAGAAACCGGAGGCTGCAGCATTTCATGTACTGCAGGCCAAAGTCCACATCAGTCTCACTTAGAAGGTAGCCACATAGGACCCAGGGGAAGGAACACACATCGCCCGCCCAGGCCTGAGAGTACCGGATAGAAGCGTCACTGGGTGTGAGGTGCAGGGAGAAGGCCAGAGAAAGGACACACAGAAGGGGGTCCTGCTAAGTACTCCAGAGCTATCTGGGGGTGGACTGAGCCCCTCACTGAGTACGCACAGCACGACGGGGGCGATTGCTCTGGTACCTGTAATATGGACTGCAACAACTGTGAGTAAAGATCTTGGGACTGCATCACACGGACTCTGTGTTCATTACTGACTCCCTGCACTACAACCACCATCATCCACCCACACGGCCCTGAAGCTACACTCTTCCTGTGGGGAGTAATAATACCATTGCTGAAAAACCACCAGCTTCAGAGGACTGTTCCGCAGCGGCGGCCCCTTTTTGCCGCACTCCACAGGTGGCGTAGTCGGACATTATAAAACCCATATATACAAATTACCCTTGGATTAACCACCCTGGGTCACGGACCGGGTCACCGCCACCGTGACTACAAGCCCCAGTGTCTACCGGCCCGGCTCCGGGTACCCCACGGCCTAGGGGGCGCATCAACTTCATAGGTCCCTGATCTGAGACCACTCCTGCAGCGTGATTTGCCCCACCTCTGGATTTTGTTGGCCCAGGCTATACGTCACAACGTATTGCACCAGGGCTTATCGGTGCTGCCACAGTTGCTGCAACATGTGCAGAGTTGAATTCCACCGTGTCGGCACATCGCATTTCAGCCGGTGAACTGGCAGGCTCAGCGACTACTGTAGAGATGTAAGTCATTGAGCTGCGGGATGCGAACGGTCGATGTGAGCACACAGCGACCGTGCCCTCTGAAGAAGGCCGTCTATTCCGGGATAGTGGGCTAAAAATTGCTGGACAACCAGGTTCAACACGGGAGCCATACAAGACATGTGTGTAACATTGCCCCGGCGAAGGGCCGAACCCAGGTTTGCAGCATTGCCGCACACGGCCTTCCCTGTTTGCAGGTCCAGTGGAGACAACCATTCATGAAACTGGGTCTCCAGAGCTGACCACAACTCCTCAGCTGTGTGACTCACATTTCCCAGACATTTCAAAGTAAACACCGCCTGGTGCCGTTGAGCCCTGCTGCCAGCATAGTAAGTGGGTGTGCAGGATTCCTTCTGCACAGTTAGAAAGCAGGTGGCATTACCAGACAGGCTTTGGGTGCAGGTGGAGGACGGAGAGGAGGTTGAGAAGGCAGAAGTAGTGGAGGAACTTCGAGATAAAGAGGATTGACGCACAACTCGTGGGGACGGCAAGACTTGGACAGCAGCCCCTTGTCCTGCTGTCACCATAGTTACCCAGTGCCCAGTCAGCGACATGTAACGCCCCTGTCCATGCCTACTCGTCCAAGTGTCTGTGGTGAAATGCACCCTGTCACACACAGAGTTTCTCAAAGAAGCGGTGATGTTGTGTGTGATATGCTGGTGTAGCGCAGGCACAGCTTTCTTTGAGAAGTGGTGCCGACTGGGCATCTGGTATTGGGGCACTGAGACGGACAAAAGTTCTCGAAAATCCTCTGTATCCACCAGGCGGAAAGGCAGCATTTCTGTAGCCAAGAGCTTGCAGATGGTGAAATTCAACCTCTTAGCTTTGTCATGGCTAGGATCTGAATTACAGACAAAGGGAGGACAACAACAGGGTACCTCTTGTGGTCACATACAACCCCCACATGAACATCCTAAGGAAAATTGGTGCTGATCTCCAACCCATATTCCACAGAGACCACAAACTGAAAGATATATTCCCAGAACTACCACTTCTCTCCTACAAATTGCCCCCTAACTTAAGGAATCTCCTTGTCAAAAGTGTCCTCTCATCACCATCAGTGACGGGCACATTCTCATGTAAAAACAAAAAATGCAAAACTTGTACCCACATATTACCATCAAATACAGTCTGCATACCTAACACAAATCAAGACTACAAAATCATGGATGTCTTTTCATGTACATCCTCCAATGTGGTGTACATGATACAACGTACAAAGTGTCCAGAAGGAGTTTATATTGGAGAAACTATGTAAAGGTATCAAACCAGAATGAATTTACACAGACTCACAATTAAGAATGAACTGGATACACCTGTGGGAAAACATTTCTCTGGCCGGGGACACTGTATGAAAGATCTAAAAGTTCTAATACTAAAAGGTCACTTCAAGGGCAACAGAGAAAGAAAAATTTTTGAATTCAAATTTATAAGGATGTTCAATTCACTGACAACAGGACAAAATATAACACCTGGCTTTATGAGTCACTACATGGACACAATTCACACCTCCAGATAATTAAACATTACCAAGGCCTCTCATTTTGCAACAAAAAAAACTAATTAGCTCTCCCTAACTTATCAGAAGGAGGCATCACAACTTACACCTCATGATCAAATGTCTTGTAACATCTCTCAAATGCTGTGCCTTTTGTCTTATGAATTCATTTGTAATATTGCCTGAAGAAGGAGCCTCTGTGCTCTGAAAGCTTGCATATATATATATATATATATATATATATATATATATATATATTTTTTTTTTTTTTTTTTTTTTTTTTTTCTGGTTAGCCAATAAAGGTATCACCACAAGAATACTTCCGTCATTTTTGGCATAAAAGTATTTACATCGATTTTTCTGGCTAACACGGTACCACAATATAACTTTGTATTGAACATCATCATGGCTAGGAGGAAATGGTCTTTAACTTGTCCACATCTGAGGGACCGAGGGCTGGCTGTTGTGCTTAGACGGGGTTGAGTAGGGTGTCCCCGGCAAACTGCGGGTCAGTGAGGAAGATGCAGGCGGACATGTTATGTTGCCTTGATCCAAAGGTGGTGCTCTCGATGTCGGAAAGCGCTCAACACCAGAAGGTGTTTCCACTTCCAAATAAACTGACGGCCTGCCAATCACACTGGCTGTTGCGGGTAAAGAGGTGGCAGGTCTGCGTTCAAAAACATGTGTGACTGCTGTCCCCCCAGTCACAGAATATGAAGAGGCAGCTGATGCACAAGATGGGGCAGACGGTGGTTGGCCCGGCCCACTAGGCCGCATTGTAGCACAGTGAGCTTCCCACTGTAACTTATGCTCCATATCCATGTGATGGTTCATGCATGAAGTACTCAAACTATGGATTTTTTGGCCTCTACTTAGCTTTTGGTGACAAATGTTACAGATAACATGAGTTTGGTCATCCTTATCGATCTCAAAAAATGCCCAGGCTATGCAAGGCTTAGAACCCATGCGACCTGAAGAGCCAGCCCCCTCTCCCAATACTGGTGCCTGTCCGCTGGTGGGTCGAGCCCTCCCCGCGGTGGGTCGGGAGTAACATCTGCAGAAGAAATATCATCTTCCAGCCAAACTAAGATGTCTACTTTTCGTGGACAATGTTATACGATCCCTTTCTTACGGACACGCCCATCGCTACAAATTCCAGATGAGGCACAAAAACAGCAGGTGCTTCAATGGATATCAAGTGCTCCTTCAAGTTGGCTCCCCTCCACCTCAACTTCAACATTACAAATACTCCATTACTCAGAGGTGTCACCCCAATCGCACTTGCTTCCTCACAGCTCCCAAGTCTCCTGCTGCCCATCTGAGTATGGGGTAACACAGATAGTTGAGTCTGCACAGCTATTTACTCATACTATAGCCTGGAAACGGAGGTCTGCTCCAGAGTTTCTGTTAATCCAGACGAGGAAATTATCTGCACTGATGCCCAGAATCTTTATAAGTCGGATCCAGGACCAGATGAAGAAGGTTCTGAGCATAATGTAGACCCTCGTTCCCAAACTGTAACTCCTGTTGGTGGAGACAATGATGAAGACGATGATGAGACTCAAATACCTGATTGGAGCGACAACTTGACTTTTTGGTCAGGGCAGGAAGAGGTTGGCTCTGAGGACAACGGGTGTGAGAACACACATGGTGATGATGACGAGGTTGGAGATCCCACTTACTGTCAACCCACAGTCAGCCAGTCGATGAGGTCAGCAGAGGAGATGGAGGAGGATGTGACTAGCCCAGGGGATGGGGATGACTCGGTACCCGTGCCTTTGCCTGGGCTTTGGGATGTCGCGGTGGTCGGCTACCGGGCCCATACCCTGGGGTTACTCTTTAAAAGGGTGGATAATTGTTAATTTTATAAGAGTTCGTGACGTCACCTGTAGTATCTAGTGAGAAGTACCAGTGCTGCAGCAGTCCACTGAGGCCGGTGATAAGGCAGCTCGATGGTAGAGCTCCCCACAGGTGGAGCTAGGCCTCAGAAAAGCATATGCATGGGGAATGCAGGACAGGCGAGACCCAGCTAGGTCAGAGCAAGAATGGGAACGGACACGGTAGTCACTTCAGTACCTTTGACTGGTGGAAATTCATGCACATCCAGGAGCACTGTAGGGTGAAGGGTGCATATCAGGATCTTCCCCAATGAGCGGGTGTAGGGCCTCCTGTTTCTTGCCTCTGCATAGTAAGTTTCTGACCTGCCAGGAGCTAGGCCTAACTTTGTCTCTGTCCTGCGCTGGCTGACCTTATGGTAGGGCCTTGTCTTGGAGTTCACGCTCCCAGTATGTGGGGCCTAAGCATCTCCTGGCTCTGTTATGTATCAGCACCTCAGCGATCCTGGGACTTGTAGTTCTCCAGGGATTCCGGTTATGCCTTTCTGGGTCATAGAGATCCCGGTAAGCTCGGATCCGGTGTCCGGTAACTGCTTCGGGGTGAGCTGGTTAATCTCCTCTGCCCCTTATGTACTAACTCGCCACTCGCCTATGGCCTACTCGGGCCCTCACTAGGCTATACACACTAACGGCAGCTTGCCGCGCTTCACCGATCTTATGGCGCCGGCACACCTAAAGCTCTAACTGGGCTCCCTGAATCTAGCTAGCAGGAGCCTTGTGCTCCACTGCTGAACTATTAACTGAGTTCTCTAGACTAGACTGAGCTCAACTGCAGACTGACCTCTCTTAGGCTTCTCTACTGCAGGAACTCTTCAGAGGAGCAGAACTGCCTAGCTCCACCTACCCTATTTATATCCCTAACGGACTCCCTCTGCTGGTCTGAGGTGGAAGGTGGAGATGTGTGCATGTTTATGGGAGCCTCTTGTGGAGGATTCCATCAATGCACTCTTCTAGGATCTGTGATACCAAGCGCAGCGGGGCGTCACAGATGCTATTGACGACGAGGTTAGGTTGCGCCTTCCTGGACAGAGACGGAGTACTGGAAGCAAGTCAACAACTGCATCCTCAACCACAACTCTGCCTCTGACCACAAGTTGTAGTGGCTCTTCAGGTCGCATGGGCTCTAAGCCTTGCATAGCCTAGGAATTTTTTTAGATCGATAAGGATGACCCAACTCGAGTTATCTGTAATTTTTGTTACCAAAACCTAAGTAGAGGCCAAAAAATCCATAGTTTGAGTACTTCATGCATGAACCGTCACATGGATATGAAGCATAAGTTGCAGTGGGACGCTCACTGTGCTACAATGCGGCCGAGCGGGCCGGGCCAACCACCGTCTGCCCCATCTTGTGCATCCGCGGCCTCTTCATCCTCTGTGACTGGGGGGACAGCAGTCACACATGATTTTGGACGATGACCTGCCACCTCTTTACCCGCAACAGCCAGTTTGATTGTCAGGTCATCAGTTCATTTGGAAGTGGAAACACCTGCTGGTGTTGAGTGCTCTCTGACATCAAGAGCACCACCTTTGGATCAAGGCAACCTAACATGTCCGCCTGCATCTTCCTCACAGACCGGCAGTTTGCCGGGGACACCCTACTCAACCCCATCTAAGCACAACAGCCAGCCCTCGGTCCCTCAGATGTGGACAAGTAAAAGACCATTTCCTCCTAGCCATGACAAAGCTAAGAGGTTGAATTTCACCATCTGCAAGCTGTTGGCTACAGAAATGCTGCCTTTCCGCCTGGTGGACACAGAGGATTTTCGAGACCTTATGTATGTCGCAGTGCCCCAGTACCAGATGCCCAGTCGGCACTACTTCTCAAAGTAAGATGTGCCTGCGCTCCACCAGCATGTCGCCCACAACATCACCGCTTTTTGAGAAACTCTGTGTGTGACAGGGTGCATTTCACCACAGACACTTGGACGAGTAGGCATGGACAGGGGCGGTACAAGTCGCTGACTGGGCACTGGGTAACTATGGTGACAGCAGGACAAGGGGCTACTGTCCAAGTCTTACCGTCCCCACGAGTTGTGAGTCAATCCTCTTTATCTCGAAGTTCCTCCACTGCTTCTGCCTCCTCAACCTCCTCTCGGTCCTCCACCTGCACCCAAAGCCTGTCTGGTAATGCCACCTGCTTTCTTACTGTGCAGAAGGAATCCTACACACCTCCTTACTATGCTGGCAGCAGGGCTTAACGGCATCAGTGTTTACTTTGAAATGTCTGGGAAATGTGAGTCACACAGCTGAGGAGTTGTGGTCAGCTCTGGAGACCCAGTTTCATGAATGGTTGTCTCAACTGGACCTGCAACCAGGGAAGGCCGTGTGCGACAATGCTGCAAACCTGGGTGCGGCCCTTCGCCGGGGCAATGTCACACACGTGCCTTGTATGGCTCACGTGTTGAACATGGTTGTCCATCAATTTTTAGCCCACTATCCCGGACTAGATGGCCTTCTGCAAAGGGCATGGTCGCTGTGTGCTCACATCCGCCATTCGCATCCCGCAGCTCAATGACTTGCATCTCTTCAGAAGTCGTTGGGCCTGCCAGTTCACCGGTAGAAATGCGATGTGCCGACACGGTGGAATTCAACTCTGCACATGTTGCAGCGACTGTGGCAGCACCGACAAGCCCTGTTGCAATACGTTCTGACGTATAGCCTGGTCAACGAGATCCAGAGGTGGGGCAAATCACGCTGCAGGAGTGGTCTCAGATCAGGGACCTATGAAGTTGACGTGCTCCCTGGGCCGTGGAGTACCCCGAGCCGGGCCGGTAGACGCTGGGGGTTGTAGTCACTGTGGCGGTGACCCGGTCCGTGACCCAGGGTGGTCAATCCAAGGGCAATTTGTATATATTGGTTTTATAATGTCCGACTACACAACCTGTGGAGTGCGGCCAAAGGGGCCGCCGCTGCGAAACAGTCCTCGGAAGCTGGTGGTTTTGCAGCAATGGTATTATTACTCCCCACAGGAAGAGTGTAGCTACAGGGCAGTGTGGTTATATGATGGTTGTTGTAGTGCAGGGAGTCAGTAATGAACACAGAGTCCGTGTGATGCTGTCCCAAGATCTTTACTCACAGTTGTTGCCGTCCAGATTACAGGTACCAGAGCAATCTTCCCTGTCGTGCTGTGCGTACTCATTGAGGGGCTCAGTCCACCCCCAGATAGCTCTGGAGTACTTAGCAGGACCCCCTTCTGTGTGTCCTTTCTCTGGCCTTCTCCCTGCACCTCACACCCAGTGACGCTTCTATCCGGTACTCTCGGGCCTGGGCGGGCGACGTGTGTTCCGTCCCCTGGGTCCTATGTGGCTACCTTCTTAGTGAGACTGGTGTGGACTTTGGCCTGCAGTACATGAAATGCTGCAGCCTCCGGTTTCTAGTTGAGCCTTGCTGTTTCTCCGCTAGTTGATGGACCGGTTCCCCTTATCTGGCCTGACCCCTCTACCTCCTGGTAGCAGAGGGCGTACGGGTGGCCTTCTGCACGGCCCGTACCCCTAGGGTCCCTTCGGTTCCTGGAGCATTCCTGTTCCCACTCCTGTCTTCTTTCCTTCAGTCCTGGGCCTCCCAGGCAAGGCCCGCCTCTGGAGCAGAGCTCATGCAGAGCCTCTGCTCCTGTCACTTCTCCTCCTCTGACTGGCTTGCTCTTTCTAAGATGGCTTCCTATTCATACTCTCCCTGTCATGTGCTCCCCTAAGCTGCTCCCCTAAGCACCCACTACATAGGACCCTCCCGCCAGCTAGGGACCTGGGACTGTCCTCTCACTTAGGAGCAATCTCGCCCTATCCCCACTGAGGGTATGTGGTGGATGCAGGTGTTAGGGTCCCGAGCCATACTCCTTCCTTACCTGAGGGTGAGATACCACACCTCTGGGTGAGATGCAGTAACTCTGTGGCGACAGAACCCTCAGGGGCACCACACACCCTTCTGCACAGTTTTGAAATGGCGACGTAGATGTTTAGTGCTGACGACGATGCCATTATCAGCATGACTATTCCGGAGCACACATTAAACAGAATTCAGAGTCAGGTGGTGGGACAAGAGGACGTGGAGGAAGTAGAGGAGGAGTCGTATGCAGAAGGGATAACATCTCAAAGGTCCAGACCGTCGGCAGCACCAAGGCGGCAGGCATGGGAGGGTGGGGGAGAGGGATTAACCAGGGCGCATGGTAGCAGCCAAACTGTTGAGGAAGGTGCAGGAGCCAAGGAAGAAGTGGAGGACGAACTGGCGATGGGCATGTAAAACTCATCAGATGAGGGAGACCTTGATCACATTTCTGTTGTGCAAGGTTGGGGGGAGAGGGCAGAGGAAGGAAGCATGATTCTTACCTCGCTACCAACACAACAAGGACTTGGTCCTCCTGATGCGCAAGACACAAGAGTGCCTTCTTGCTGCACTACCTGCAACATGACCCTCGGATTGTCAGAATTCAAAGTAATCCCGACTACTGGGTTGCCACACTCTTAGATCCCCGGTACAAAAGTAAATTTGCCGAAATAATTCCTGCCATAGAAAGGGATTCACGCATGCAGGAGTATCTGCAGACGCTGTTGCAGAATCTTACATGTGCTTTTCCACAAAACATCAGGGGAACACGTAGTGAATCTCACAGTTCTAACTTGCCAACCATGGGACTGTCGAGTCTTCATCACTCAAACCGTAACAGTAACACAGTATCTGCTGGTAACAGCAATTTTGTGAAATAGTTTCACCACTTTTCTAGACCATCCTTTGCAAGGCCACAGGAGACAAGAAGTCTGACGCATAGTCAACGCCTAGAGAGGATGGTACAGGAGTATCTCCAAGTGAACATCGAAGCCATGACTGTGTCACTGGACCCTTGCTCATTTTGGGATTCCAATCTGGAAAAATGGCCGGAGCTTGCCACTCACGCCTTGGAGATCTTGTCATGCCCAGCAGCAAGCATTCTCTCTGAACGTGTGTTCAGTGCTGCTGGTGGTGTGCTGACAGATAAGCGCACGCGGCTGTCCACTGAGAATATAGACAGACTCACGTTTATAAAGATGAACAAATCATGGATTCGCAAGGACTTTTCAACCCCTGTGTCATCCTGGGGAGACTAAAAGCTTGAGGATTTGGTAAAATCACCTCACCAACCGTTTTAAGCAACTCTGGGGCAATTGATGGCACTTAACTCTAGAACGCATGACCATAACAATCTACACTTTCACATACCTGGGGCCTTTTAGGCCAGTGTGCAAATAACATGGAATAACTCAAACTCAGATGACAAACAACTATATACATGAAGAATAACTAGAGTTTCAAAATTTTAACTAAAGTTATCTTGCAGAAAAAAGAAAACATTTAACAGGGCGGGCCTGCGATGCCCCAGGTATGCGTTCTAGGGTTAAGTGGTGTCTGTGCCACAATTTTGGGAAAAAATGGAGACTCTTTTTGGAGTCCCCTTGCTGTGTCTTATGTGACGTTGGCATCGTCAATTTCAGGTGGGTTGGGTCGCTCCCCCCCACTTTTAACTGTAAGAAACTACATACACTATGGCTTGGTTTAACAAAGATGGTTGAGTCTGAAGAGCTGTTTACTCAGAGGTCTGCTCCAAAGCTTCAGTGTCGGCTAGTCAGCGTAGAATTTTTAACTGCATCTAGCCTAGGCAATACTTTGGGCGTAGTAGCCAAGCTGCGAAACAAGCTGCACCGCCTGTGTATCTAATAAGAATTTTTAAATGCATCTAGCCTAGGCAGACTGTGGGGACCCCCAACCAAACCCAGACGCTCAGCCCCCCTACCGCCCCCCTTTCCTTGACAATACAATAATGTAACTCTTACAACTGGATGGGTGAGGATCGGTCACAGCTTTATTAACTTTATTTATACTCATTCCATTAGAAAGGCATTTTATTTCTAAAATAATTCAGCTTGTTGCAGCATGCCCTGGGTCTCCACCCCGGAAAGTTGGCCAACAAGTGTAACTCTCCAACATGTCCTTTCTATTTCCTGGCCATGGAGGATCCTGCGTACTCGTATGCAGGACTCTGACCCCCACCGATCACTCTTAACGCTTGTTCCACTCCGTCCTGGAGTCCGGACAGGAATATGTCCAGTCCAATATCTATTAAGTGAACACCGTCGGGCCGTATGAGGCCTGCTTTATCTCCTTCCAGTTCTCGGTGTCGTATCACTACACCGCCTCTGTCTCTTCTAAATTTTGCCATCCGAATATTTATTACCCGCCTTGTCCGTTCGATGGCCGTGATGTCTCGCGCACCTTGCAGTACCGCTATCGGCACAATCTCTGACCATACTATAGTTAGTTTTGTGAAAAAGTCTCTGAAGCGCTCAGTGTCTAGTTTCAATTATTGCCATTAGTTATGCGCTCTTGTGATGACCTAGGTTGTTTCACCCGGCCTGTATATCTAAGATGACCAGACATCTTGCCTCTCTCCCTACCTTGATTACCTCCATTAGTACCTATGGCCATAGCAGGCCTCTAATACCTCTCCAGTTGAAATATGTGTTATGAAACTCTAATTTCCTCCTGCCTGGGCGGACTTTCGCCCTTTGTTCTGCGCAATATATATACGAGTGGCCTATCACCCACACTGTTGGTTTAGCGTCACCTGTAAAATAAACAAACCACGTTAGGATAACAAGTTCGGTCTTATGTATCTCGCCAAACACGTGCATCGCCATCTCCCTATCCTCTGAACTTCCGTTTCTTACAGTCCTGCTCTTGCTGCTTCCGTGGCCGCGCCTATGGGAATGAATGTGTCCCGTAATCTTTGGGGTGGTTCCCTGCCGATGTTATGCATTTATTAAATATAGCTTGGAACTGGTATCTTGATAATGGCGTTCCATCAATGTGTGATAAGAAGAAATTACTTTGTGATCTCATGGTTATATATGCTTTTACTATTGTTACCCAACTCAGTGTACCGTTTGTGGGTTGTAGAAATACCCAAGTGCCTCTGCCCGCTGGAACCGTTTTTGATTGGCGTATGCATAGACGTACTGCATTATTGGCTATGACTACGTCCTGGTGTAATAAGTCTCCACTGGTGGTAATTTTGGATTGAGGGACTAATTCGCTTATGCATAGCGCCCCGAATAAGGCAATCGCAATTGCAGAAGACAGTAGTATTGCTTTAAATTGTGAGTGTTATGTTAATGGTGTTAGGGATATGATGTGAGAAATCAGATTTAGTGACACGGGACGGGACGTCTACACTCCTGACTTGGCTGACCCCTTTTCCACCCTTTTATGGATTGTCTGATGATGAATCCCTTTGTCACATCTCCCCAATTCAGTAGTTGGAAGTGAAATGCTACTCCGGTCAGACAGCGCTGTGCTGACGCCCCTGACATGCCCCTCATCATTAGCTGGTGGAGAAATTCTATGGTGACTTGTGATCTGCCTTGTTCACATTGGTCAACCCATCTGCCTGCTACTAGTCGAGTCCACTCTTCCCATGCCTTACCGTATGCTTGCCACGTCGACGGGGCAACTGACGCTCTGATTAATGGCATCAACTATACGCAACTAGATCCCATAGGGAGGGTGAGCAACTGTTGCCCGATGGGTGGGCGATGGGGAAGAGCTCTGTGAAAATCTGCCAATTGAATTGTGATAAAGCGTTAGCAGCAGCTTTAGACCCCACAGCATCGTGGCTAGCACGGACCCATACATTGTGATTTAGGCACAGGAAAGCTAGCCGATGTAGTAGGCCTAGCACTGGGAGAGACGATGATGCCATCTTATTAATGCAGTGCGCTAGGCTGCTGTTTTTTGCTATGAAGCGTATATTTTTGTTAGCCAGGTGCGCGCCCCATAATTCAATTGCTACCACTATTGGGAGGAAAAATTATTTTCCGGGATAGATGCAACTAAAAATTATTATTAATTTCAAAGCTGGTGGAGCTTGGTATAGATGGCCTAATATAATGAGTACCACACACTGCTACAAGCCCAAACATTTTTTCAGAGCTAAATGCAGATAAAAATTATATTGAATTTGCAACCTGGTGGAGGTTAGTATAGATGGACTAATAGAATAAGTCTCACACACTACTGCAAGCGAAAATATTTTTTCAGAGCTAGATGCAGAATAAAATTATATTGAATTTGCAACCTGGTGGAGGTTAGTATAGATGGACTAATAGAACAAGTCACACATACTGCTACAAGCCGAAGCCCAAATATTTTTTCAGAGCTAGATGCAGAAAAAAATTATATTGAATTTGCAACTTGGTGGAGGTTAGTATAAATGGACTAATAGAACAAGTCCCACACACTGCTACAAGCCGAAATATTTTTTCAGAGCTAGATGCCGATAAAAATTATATTGAATTTGCAACCTGGTGGAGGTTAGTATAGATGGACTAATAGAACAAGTCACACACACTGCTACAAGCCGAAATATTTTTTCAGACCTAGAAGCAGATAAAAATTATATTGAATTTTCAACCTGGTGGAGGATAGTATAGATGGACTAATAGAACAAATCCCACACACTACTACTAGCCGAAATATTTTTTCAGATCTAGATTCAGATAAAAATTATATTGAATTTGCAACCTGGTGGAGGTTAGTATAGATGGACTAATAGAACAAGTCCCATACACTGCTACAAGCCGAAGCCCAAATATTTTTTCAGAGCTAGATGCAGATAAAAATTATATTGAATTTGCAACCTGGTGGAGGTTAGTATAGATGGACTAATAGAACAAGTCTCACACACTGCTACAAGCCAAAATATTTTTTCAGAGGAAGATACAGATAAAAATTATATTGAATTTGCAACCTGGTGGAGATTCGTAGAGATGGACTAATAGTACAAGTCACAAACACTGCTACAAGCCCAAATATTTTTTCAGAGCTAGAAGCAGATAAGAATTATATTGAATTTGCAACCTGGTGGAGGTTAGTATAGATGGACTAATAGAACAAGCCCCACCCACTGCTACAAGCCAATATATTTTTTCAGCGCTAGATGCAGATAAAAATTATATTGAATTTGCCACCTGGTGGAGGTTAATATAGATGGACTAATAGAACAAGTCACACACACTGCTACAAGCCGAAACCCAAATATTTTTTCGGAGCTAGATGCAGATAAAAATTATATTGAATTTGCAACTTGGTGGAGGTTAGTATAAATGGACTAATAGAACAAGTCCCACACACTGCTACAAGCCGAAATATTTTTTCAGAGCTAGATGCCGATAAAAATTATATTGAATTTGCAACCTGGTGGAGGTTAGTATAGATGGACTAATAGAACAAGTCTCACACACTGCTACAAGCCAAAATATTTTTTCAGAGGAAGATACAGATAAAAATTATATTGAATTTGCAACCTGGTGGAGATTCGTAGAGATGGACTAATAGTACAAGTCACAAACACTGCTACAAGCCCAAATATTTTTTCAGAGCTAGAAGCAGATAAGAATTATATTGAATTTGCAACCTGGTGGAGGTTAGTATAGATGGACTAATAGAACAAGCCCCACCCACTGCTACAAGCCAATATATTTTTTCAGCGCTAGATGCAGATAAAAATTATATTGAATTTGCCACCTGGTGGAGGTTAATATAGATGGACTAATAGAACAAGTCACACACACTGCTACAAGCCGAAACCCAAATATTTTTTCGGAGCTAGATGCAGATAAAAATTATATTGAATTTGCAACCTGGTGGAGGTTATTATAGATGGACTAATAGAACAAGTCTCACACACTGCTACAAGCCGAAATATTTTTTCAGAGCTAGATGCAGAAAAAAATTATATTGAATTTGCAACCTGGTGGAGGTTATTATAGATGGACTAATAGAACAAGTCACACACACTGCTACAAGCCGACGCCCAAATATTTTTCAGAGCTAGATGCAGATAAAAATTATATTGAATTTGCAACCTGGTGGAGGTTAGTATAGATGGACTAATAGAACAAGTGTCACACAGTGCTACAAGCCAAAATATTTTTTCAGAGCTAGATGCAGAAAAAAATTATATTGAATTTGCAACCTGGTGGAGGTTAGTATAGATGGACTAATAGAACAAGTCCCACACACTGCTACAAGTCGAAGCCCAAATAATTTTTCATAGCTAGATGCAGATAAAAATTATTTTGAATTTGCAAACTGTTGGAGGTTAGTATAGATGAACTAATAGAAGAAGTCTCACACACTGCTACCAGCCAAAATATTTTTTCAGAGCTAGATGCAGAAAAAAATTATATTGAATTTGCAACCTGGTGGAGGGTAGTATAGATGGAATAATAGAACAAGTCCCACACACTGCTAAAATCCGAAGCCCAAATATTTTTTCAGAGCTAGATGCAGATAAAAATTATTTTGAATTCGCAACCTAGTGGAGGTTAGTATAGATGGACTAATAGAACAAGTCCCACACACTGCTACTAGCCGAAATATTTTTTCAGAGCTAGATGCCGATAAAAATTATATTGAATTTGCAACCTGGTGGAGGTTAGTTTAGATGGATTAATAGAACAAGTCTCACACACTGCTACAAGACGAAATATTTTTTCAGAGCTAGATGCAGATAAAAATTACATTGAATTTGCAACCTGGTGGAGGTTAGTATAGATGGACTAATAGAACAAGTCACACACACTGCTACAAGCCGAAATATTTTTTCAGAGCTAGAAGCAGATAAAAATTATATTGAATTTGCAACCTGGTGGAGGATAGTATAGATGGACTAATAGAACAAATCCCACACACTTCTACTAGCCGAAATATTTTTTCAGATCTAGATTCAGATAAAAATTATATTGAATTTGCAACCTGGTGGAGGTTAGTATAGATGGAATAATAGAACAAGTCCCACACACTGCTACAAGCCGAAGCCCAAATATTTTTTCAGAGCTAGATGCAGATAAAAATTATTTTGAATTTTCAAACTGTTGGAGGTTAGTATAGGTGGACTAAAAGAATAAGTCTCACACACTGCTGCAAGCCAACATATTTTTTCAGAGCTAGATGCAGAAAAAAATTATATTGAATTTGCAACCTGGTGGAGGTTAGTATAGATGGACTAATAGAACAAGTCACACACACTGCTACAAGCCGAAGCCCAAATATTTTTTCAGAGCTAGATGCAGAAAAAAATTATATTGAATTTGCAACCTGGTGGAGGTTAGTATAGATGGACTAATAGAACAAGTCCCACACACTGCTACAAGCCGAAATATTTTTTCAGAGCTAGATGCCGATAAAAATTATATTGTATTTGCAACATGGTGGAGGTTAGTTTAGATGGATTAATAGAACAAGTCACACACACTGCTACAAGACGAAATATTTTTTCAGAGCTAGATGCAGATAAAAATTATATTGAATTTGCAACCTGGTGGAGGTTAGTATAGATGGACTAATAGAACAAGTCCCACACACTGCTACAAGCCAAAATATTTTTTCAGAGCAAGATACAGATAAAAATTATATTGAATTTGCAACCTGGTGAAGGTTCGTAGAGATGGACTAATGGAACAAGTCTCACACACTGCTACAAGCCCAAATATTTTTTCAGAGCTAGAAGCAGATAAGAATTATATTGAATTTGCAACCTGGTGGAGGTTAGTATAGATGGACTAATAGAACAAATCCCACACACTGCTACTAGCCGAAATATTTTTTCAGATCTAGATTCAGATAAAAATTATATTGAATTTGCAACCTGGTGGAGGTTAGTATAGATGGACTAATAGAACAAGTCCCACACACTGCTACAAGCCGAAGCCCAAATATTTTTTCAGAGCTAGATGCAGATAAAAATTATTTTGAATTTGCAACCTGGTGGAGGTTAGTATAGATGGACTAATAGAACAAGTCCCACACACTGCTACAAGCCAAAATATTTTTTCAGAGCAAGATACAGATAAAAATTATATTGAATTTGCAACCTGGTGGAAGTTGTAGAGATGGACTAATAGAACAAGTCTCACACAACGCTACAAGCCCATATATTTTTTCAGAGCTAGAAGCAGATAAGAATTATATTGAATTTGCAACCTGGTGGAGGTTAGTATAGATGGACTAATAGAACAAGTCCCACCCACTGCTACAAGCCGAAATATTTTTTCAGAGCTAGATGCCGATAAAAATTATATTCAATTTGCAACCTGGTGGAGGTTAGTTTAGATGGATTAATAGAACAAGTCACACACACTGCTACAAGACGAAATATTTTTTCAGAGCTAGATGCAGATAAAAATTATATTGAATTTGCAACCTGGTGGAGGTTAGTATAGATGGACTAATAGAACAAGTCTCACACACTGCTACAAGCCAAAATATTTTTTCAGAGCTAGAAGCAGATAAAAATTATATTGAATTTGCAACCTGGTGGAGGATAGTATAGATGGACTAATAGAACAAATCCCACACACTGCTACTAGCCGAAAAATTTTTTCAGATCTAGATTCAGATAAAAATTATATTGAATTTGCAACCTGGTGGAGGTTAGTATAGATGGACTAATAGAACAAGTCCCACACACTGCTACAAGCCGAAGCCCAAATATTTTTTCAGAGCTAGATGCAGATAAAAATTATTTTGAATTTGCAAACTGTTGGAGGTTATTATAGGTGGACTAATAGAATAAGTCTCACACACTGCTGCAAGCCAACATATTTTTTCAGAGCTAAATGCAGAAAAAATTTTTATTGAATTTCCAACCTGGTGGAGGTTAGTATAGATGGACTAATAGAACAAGTCACACACACTGCTACAAGCTGAAGCCCAAATATTTTTTCAGAGCTAGATGCAGAAAAAAATTATATTGAATTTGCAACCTGGTGGAGGTTAGTATAGATGGACTAATAGAACAAGTCCCACACACTGATACAAGCCGAAATATTTTTTCAGAGCTAGATGCCGATAAAAATCATATTGAATTTGCAACCTGGTGGAGGTTAGTTTAGATGGATTAATAGAACAAGTCACACACACTGCTACAAGACGAAATATTTTTTCAGAGCTAGATGCAGATAAAAATTATTTTGAATTTGCAACCTGGTGGAGGTTAGTATAGATGGACTAATAGAACAAGTCCCACACACTGCTACAAGCCAAAATATTTTTTCAGAGCAAGATACAGATAAAAATTATATTGAATTTGCAACCTGGTGGAGGTTCGTAGAGATGGACTAATAGAACAAGTCTCACACACTGCTACAAGCCCAAATGTTTTTTCAAAGCTAGAAGCAGATAAGAATTATATTGAATTTGCAACCTGGTGGAGGTTAGTATAGATGGACTAATAGAACAAATCCCACACACTGCTACTAGCCGAAATATTTTTTCAGATCTAGATTCAGATAAAAATTATATTGAATTTGCAACCTGGTGGAGGTTAGTATAGATGGACTAATACAACAAGTCCCACACACTGCTACAAGCCGAAGCCCAAATATTTTTTCAGAGCTAGATGCAGATAAAAATTATATTGAATTTGCAACCTGGTGGAGGTTAGTATAGATGGACTAATAGAACAAGTCCCACACACTGCTACAAGCCAAAATATTTTTTCAGAGCAAGATACAGATAAAAATTATATTGAATTTGCAACCTGGTGGAGGATAGTATAGATGGACTAATAGAACAAATCCCACACACTGCTACTAGCCGAAATATTTTTTCAGATCTAGATTCAGATAAAAATTATATTGAATTTGCAACCTGGTGGAGGTTAGTATAGATGGAATAATAGAACAAGTCTCACACACTGCTACAAGCCGAAGCCCAAATATTTTTTCAGAGCTAGATGCAGATAAAAATTACTTTGAATTTGCAAACTGTTGGAGGTTATTATAGGTGGACTAATAGAATAAGTCTCACACACTGCTGCAAGCCAACATATTTTTTTAGAGCTTGATGCAGAAAAAAATTATATTGAATTTGCAACCTGGTGGAGGTTAGTATAGATGGACTAATAGAACAAGTCCCACACACTGCTACAAGCCGAAATATTTTTTCAGAGCTAGATGCAGATAAAAATTATATTGAAATTGCAACCTGGTGGAGGTTAGTATAGATGGACTAATACAACAAGTCTCACACACTGCTACAAGCCGAAATATTTTTTCAGAGCTAGATGCAGATAAAAATTATATTGAATTTGCAACCTGGGGGAGGTTAGTATAGATGGACTAATAGAACAAGTCCCACACACTGCTACTAGCCGAAATATTTTTTCAGAGCTAGATGCAGAAAAAAGTTATAATGAATTTGCAACCTGGTGGAGGTTATTATCGATGGACTAATAGAATGATGCTATGCCCAAAATGTTTTACTTCACTAGGTGTAGTTAAAAAATTTGTATTCTATACTCAGGTGGTGTAGCTTGCAACACAGATAAGCTTCTCCACTGACCAACACACACTGCAAGAGGACAAAAAGGATTTGCTTTGCTAGATTTAGCCAAATGCTGTGAAAAAAACTTGCACAGCACTGCCACAGACCTGCCTGGAAAAAAGTGATAGGAACTGATGTAACCTATCTCTGAAAAGGTCTGCAATTACAATTAGTCTTTACTCCTAACCTATCTATTTAAGAGCACAGAACTGCCTGATAAAAGTGATTGATAGGAACTGATGTAACCTAGTCCTTAAAAGGACTGCAATCACAACTATTACCTACTCCTAAGCTATCTGTAGATTTGTGCGAAAATTTTCTTGAAATTAACAAAGTATAGCGCACACAGCAATAGCGGTGCCGTCTAACACGAAGCTGCATCAGTGAGAAAATGGTGGCGACGGGGAAAATGGCTGGGTCTTATAGGGCAAGGACATGTGACATACACTGCCAATGACACATGCCCTTGCTTGTGTTAAAAAAAGCAGTTCGCTCCGTGTGTGCACTGCTGATAGGCTGACAGATTGCACCTCCCCACTGTAAATGCGGGAAAGAGAAAAAAAAATGCAGATCTTCATTAATTCTGCAGAGATCCATCCCGTGCCCCTCCCCCGCCCCGCTGTACACTCAAACTGCGTATTAACATTAATTTTCAGCATTAATGAGAAAAAATCCAGTTTTGATTTAGATGCACGAACAGTTATCGAACATAACCTCGAACAGCTGAATTTTTTTCAAATTGTTCGTGTTCGCCGAACTGCTCGAACACCGCCCAAAACATCTAGAATTTTAGATTGGCGAACAGTTCGAGTCGAACACCGCTGATCTCTACTTAGGACCCTGTTTTTTAGAGGGAATCCTCAACCACAGGTTCTTCGAGGACAACCAAACCATGTCACCCACTGTAAACAAAACTTCTTTACGTTTCCTGTCAAAATACTTCTTGGACTTCTTGTTAGCCTCTTGAAGGTTACAACGTACAGTACAGACCAAAAGTTTGGACACACCTTCTCATTTAAAGATTTTTCTGTATTTTCATGACTTTGAAAATTGTACATTCACACTGAAGGCATCAAAACTATGAATTAACACATGTGGGATTATATACTTAACAAAAAAAAGGGAAACAACTGAAAATATGTCTTATATTCTAGGTTCTTCAAAGTAGCCACCTTTTGCTTTGATGACTGCTTTGCACACTCTTGGTATTCTCTTGATGAGCTTCAAGAGGTAGTCACCGGAAATGGTTTTCAATTCACAGGTGTGCCCAGTGAGGTTTAATAAGTGGGATTTCTTACCTTATAAATGGGGTTGGGACCATCAGTTGTGTTGTGCAGAAGTCAGGTGGATACACAGCTGATAGTCCTACTGGATAGACTGTTAGAATTTGTATTTTGGAAAGAAAAAAGCAGCTAAGTAAAGAAAAATGAGTGGCCATCATTACTTTAAGAAACGAAGGTCAGTCAGTCTGAAAAATTGGGCAAACTTTGAATGTGTCCCCAAGTGCAGTTGCAAAAACCATCAAGCGCTACAAAGAAACTGGCTCACATGAGGACCGCCCCAGGAAAGGAAGACCAAGAGTCACCTCTGCTTCTGAGGATAAGTTTATCTGAGTCACCAGCCTCAGAAATCGCAGGTTAACAGCAGCTCAGATTAGAGACAAGGTCAATGCCACACAGAGTTCTAGCAGCAGACACATCTCTTCAGCAACTGTTAAGAGGAGACTTTGTGCAGCAGGCCTTCATGGTAAAATAGCTGCTAGGAAACCACTGCTAAGGACAGGCAACAAGCAGAAGAGACTTGTTTGTGCTAAAGAACATAAGGAATGGACATTAGACCAGTGGAAATCTGTGCTTTGGTCTGATGAGTCCAAATTTGAGATCTTTGGTTCCAACCACCGTGTCTTTGTGCGACGCAGAAAAGGTGAATGAATGGACTCTACATGCCTGGTTCCCACCTTGAAGCATGAAGGAAGAGGTGTGATGGTGTGGGGGTGCTTTTCTGGTGACAGTGTTGGGGATTTATTCAAAACTGAAGGCATACTGAACCAGCATGGCTACCACAGCATCTTGCAGCAGCATGCTATTCCATCCGGTTTGCGTTTAGTTGGATCATAATTTATTTTTCAACAGGACAATGACCCCAAACACACCTCCAGGCTGTGTAAGGGCTATTTGACCAGGAAGTAGAGTGATGGGGTGCTACGTCCACAGTAACTAGACCTGAAACCAATCAAGATGGTTTGGGGTGAGCTGGACCGCAGAGTGAAGGCAAAAGGGCCAACAAGTGCTAAGCATGTCTGGGAACTCCTTCAAGATTGTTGGAAGACCATTTCCGGTTACTACCTCTTGAAGCTCATCAAGAGAATGCCAAGAGTGTGCAAAGCAGTCATCAAAGGAAAAGGTGGCTACTTTGAAGAACCTAGAATATCAGACATATTTTCAGTTGTTTCACACTTTTTTGTTAAGCATACAATTCCACATGTGTTAGTTCATAGTTTTGATGCCTTCAGTGTGAATGTACAATTTTCAAAGTCATGAAAATACAGAAAAAAATTTAAATGAAAATGTGTGTCCAAACTTTTGGTCTGTACTGTACATTAGTTCAAACTCCCTCCAAATCAAATTCTCCTCATCCAGCACCGCTGACCCCAATTTGGAGAACAAACCAAAAGACGGATGTCTCCCAGTACAACAAAATAAAGGAGAACACCCAGCAGAGGAGGATGTATGATTGTTCAGAGCAAATTCTGCGAGAGGCAGAAACTCATACCACACCTCTTGATTGTCCGCCATGAAACAACGCAAAAACTGTTCAACATCCTGGTTCTTTCTTTCAGTCTGTCCATTCGACTCAGGATGATAACCAGACAAAAATGACAAATGGACTCCCAACCTGTCATAAAAAGCACGCCAAAAGCGAGCCGCAAACTGAGGACCTCTATCAGAAACAATATCCGTGGGAACGCCATGGAGCTTGACAATCTCCTTAATAAACGCCTTAGCGAGTGTCTTGGCGCAGGGCAGCTTAATGAATAGAACCAAATGACACATCTTACTAAAACGGTCCACGACCACCCAGATGACAGTAAAACCCTTTGACACAGGAAGATCAGTAATAAAATCCATAGTGAGATGCATCCAAGGTGCACTAGGAACCTCCAGAGGGCAAAGCAACCCCGCAGCAGGAGTATGTGAAGCCTTTGACCTAGCACACACAGTACATTGACGCACCCACTTGATGACTTCCTTCTGCCATCCAGGCCACCAAAAACTGCGACTGATAAGTCTCTTAGTCTCTGAAACTCCTGGATGACCTGCCAACCGAGACTCATGACACTCCACAGACAAATCTCTCCTAAAGGCTCTAGGCACGAACAACCTCCCATGGGGAGTGTTAGATGGAGCATCGTCTTGAGCATTCAGAATCCTATTCTCCAAAATGGAGTCCAGAGCCGCAACCACAACTCCTTTCTGTAAAATGCTCTCCTCCTCCTCGGCACCAACCGTAGGAGAGAAGCTGCAAGATAAAGCATCGGCTTTAACATTCTTAGTACCAGGGATATAGGTAAGAGAAAAATTAAGCCGAGAAAAAAAAAGTGCCCACCTAGCTTGACGGGCATTCAAGCGCTTGGCAGCATCCAGATAGATCAAATTGTTATGATCTATGAAAACCTGAATAGGAAATCTAGCGCCTTCCAAAAAATGACGTCAATGTTCAAACGCAAGTTTAATAGCCAGCAACTCCCGATTTCCAACATCATAATTCGGTTCGGTTTTCGAAATTTTTTTCGAAAAGAAGGCACAAGGATGTACTCCACCCTTGCTCTCCTGAGACATAACTGCTCCGACCCCCACCGATGAAGCATCGACCTCGACCAAAAATGGCTTGGCCTCATCAGGCTGCATAAGGATTGGGGCAGAACTGAAGCTCTCTTTGAGATACTCAAACGCTTCAATGGCCTCAGTAGTCCACTGGGCCGTATTCGCACCTTTCCTGGTGAGATCGGTTGGAGGTTTAACAATTACAGCAAAATTCTTAATGAATTTCCTGTAATAATTGGCAAAACCCAAAAATCTCTGTATAGATTTCAAACCAATAGGCCTAGGCCATTCCTGCACAGCCTGAACCTTCACAGGTTCGATCTCAAAGCCCTCTCTGGAGACAATGTAGCTCAAAAAACTATTTTTCTGCACAGCGAACTCACATTTCTCCAGCTTAGCAAAGAGTGAATTATCACTCAATAGCTGCAAAACTTCACGTACACTATGGCAATGGGACTCTAGATCTGGTGAATAAATCAAAATGTAATCCAAATACACAACCACATTCTTATCAATCAAAGGTCTCAGGATGTAATTAATAAGATTCTGAAAAAATGCAGGTGCATTGGTAAGACCAAAAGGCATCACCAGATTCTCAAAATGACCTACTGGAGTGTTAAAAGCAGTTTTCCATTCGTCACCCTCCTTCACACGTAACAAATTGTATGCCCCCCGGAGATCAATTTTGGAGAACCACTTGGCTCCCACTAACTGGTTAAACAAGTCAGGAATTAAAGGCAATGGGTAGGAATTGCGTATGGTAATCTTATTAATTTCACGAAAATCCAGACATAGACTTAAACCGCCGTCCTTTTTTTAAACAAAGACGAATCCAACTGCCACAGGTGACTTAGAAGGTCTAATGTGACCAGCAGCCAAGCTAGTCTCTATGTACTCCTCCAAGGCCTTTCTTTCAGAGATAGTCAGATTAAACAAGTGACTTTTGGGAAGAGTAGCACCCGGAACTGACTCAATGGCGCAATCATAATCCCTATGAGGAGGTAAAACTTGCGACTCCTTCTCCGAAAAACCCCTCCAAAAATCTTGAATAGGTACCGGTAATTACCGTTTTTCCACAGCCGCAATGTGACCATTACAACATTTATCATAGCACTTCGGACTCCAAGACTTAATCACATTAGTAGACCAGTCCAATAAAGGATTGTGCAGTTTTAACCAAGGCAATCCTAGAACAATTGGAGAGGGCAAATTATCCAAAACAACCAAGTCCAAAATTTCTTGGTCAACTCCATTGATAGTGAAGGGGAAATGCAGCAGTCTTGTGAGTAATACATTTCAAAGGAGTGTTATCAATTGCAACCACAGAAATAGGTGATGACAAAGGTTTGGATTTCAATTTAAGGTTTTCCAAAAACCCTTTATCAATCACATTAAGTGTTGAACCACAATCCACAAATACCTGAAATTCAATCAAATCTCCCTGCAGAGTAGTACTCCCTGAAAGAAACACTCCTGCAGAGCGTAAACAAGCTATACGTGAGTAAGTGACCTTTTTTTTTCTTTACTTAACACTAGAACTACTGATGGAGTCATTTTGACTCCTTTCGTTTTTTATTTCTCTTCTGTGACTACATTTTTCAGAATTCCGGCTTGAAACTCGGTGACTTTTCCTCAAATATGATGTGAAAAAAGATTTTGTGAGAATAAATAATTTTGGTGAAAAATTTGCGCGTTTTTTTCAAAATTTACCAAGAACTACTGAAGGGAGTCATTTTAACTCCCTACTATATTTTGAGGTCCTTTTGTCACTAAATGTTGCTATAAAGTTTTGTGCATAATTTTTTCACTCTGTCTTATTTACCCTGATGTTCATATAGATGTAGTTCAATTTACATGTCAACTTTTCACATTTTCCTTGTGTTTTACCTGCTTGTATTACTGTGTAATGCTGAACAAAATAGCTTGTTTACTCTAGGCTCTTATCTTATGCTAATGAAGGGTGGTGTTTTTCTAAGGTCCTAGCAGGAGACAGTATTCTGGATAGTAACTTTACTTTCAGTTCAGCTGAAGAGACAAAGAGAACAGACGCAGACATACGAGCTCTGAAGACTCATACAGGTATGAATTGTTATGAAATAGTTTAGCTGTCTGTCAACTGATTCAGCCCACCTACTTTTGAAGGTGGCAGAACAGTTATTATTTCTTTTAGTTTTCATTTCATTTCTATTTTTCAGCAGGGAACTATATAGAATTATGGAATTTGTGAGGAATATGGAGAGAAGACGTTTGATAAAGCCTCAGGATATTCTGGCTACTTTGCAATCCATACCGGAGGATGAATCGGAATCCGAATTGCAGGAACATGTATTTGATTCTGACAGTGATGAAGATTTCATTCCTCAGAACATATCAAGTGAATCTGAAGACTCAGAAGGAACAAATCCAGAAGGTAAGTAGTTATGTGTATTTATTTGTTCTTCCACACACTGAGTTAGGGCCTGTGCACACTAGCAGAATTCTGGCTGAATAGCCATCTGGATATTCTTGCCGCAATACAGGCCGTACCTGCCCGCTCATGCCTGAAGCTCCGCTCTGAACCCCGGGCTGGAGCCGCTGTCAGGGACAGAGCAGCGCTTGCTTACGCGCGAGCACGGCTCCGTCCCAGACAGCGGCTCCAGCCCGGGGTTCGGAGCGGAGCTTCAGGTATGAAACTCCGCTCTGTACCTGAGCGGGCAGGTACGGGCCGGATTGTGGTGAGAATATCCAGTCGGATATTCCGCCGCTAATCCAGCCAGTGTGCACGGACCCTTACAAAACAAAAATTCTAAATATTCATCAACTTTTTTACAGATATTCCAAGCACATCAACTGGGGATCGGGCTCATGCAGTTATGTTGCCTCGTGACCATCCTCCTGGTCGTGGACAGAAAAAATCAGCAAAACGTCCCAGAAATGAAAGAACAACAGATAACGATGGCGGCGAAGGTAATGCAACAACAAACACCAGAGAAGGCGAATCTGAAGGAATACTAGTTTCAGCGGATGGTATTCAATGGAAACCTGTTGAAATTGGAGAACACTTGCCTGGTAGGCGTGACAGCCAAAATATTCTTCGAGAAGCACCTGGCCCTACAGGATACGCCAGAAGAAATATCATTATCGATAGTCCTTTGAGCGCATGGCGTTTATTTTTTGATTCATATATATTGACACATATAAAGAACTGTACGCTTGCAGAAGCATGCAGGAACAATAATTTACAGTTTACTCTATCTGATGAGGAGCTAGATGCATTCATTGCGATATTCTATGCTCGTGGAATATCTGGCACGAACCGTCACTCGATTAGCAGTATTTGGTGTAATGACTGGGGAATACCGTTTTACAAAGCGACAATGTCTAGGGACCGCTTTGTTGAAATTATGAGGTTTCTTAGATTTGATGAGAAATCTACTCGATCGGAGAGACTGCAAACGGACAAGTTTGCTCTATTTTCTACTGTGTGGGACAGGTTTATTGAAAATTGTATTGCGTGTTACAAACCTGGCCCATACATAACGGTGGATGAGCAACTTTTCCCAAGCAAAACTAGGTGTCCATTCACGCAGTACATGCCTTCCAAACCAGATAAATATGGCCACAAATATTGGCTAGCTGTTGATAAGAGGAGCAAATATCTGGCAAATGGCTTCCCTTATCTAGGCAAAGATGACACACGCCGTGCTGAGGACCGTTTAGCTGACCATGTGGTAATGAAGTTATTGGACCCGTTTTTGAAAAAAGGTCGCAATGTTACAACCGATAATTATTTTACTTCAGTAAAATTAGCTAAACAGCTAAAAAGCAAAGGAACAACCATCGTGGGAACACTGAACAAGATAAGGCGAGAAGTGCCTAAAGAAATAAAATCCATGAAAGAGGAATTGTACAACACTAAAGTGTTTAGAAATGAAGACAATTTTACACTTACAGTATATCAAGGAAAGCCCAACAAAAATGTTGTCATTTTGAGTTCCGTCCATCCAGATGTTGTTGTTGCGTCTGATTCCGCTAAAAAAACTCCAGAAACGGTAAAGTTTTACAATGAAACAAAATATGGAGTAGATGTAGTGGATCAGATGGCACGAAAATATACCACACGAACATGCACAAGGAGATGGCCTGTTCATGCATTTGAAAATGCCTTAGACTTTGCGGGTATAAATGCATGGATAATATTCAAGGAGATTACCCACCAAAAAATGTCACGCAAGGCATTTTTGCAAACACTTGTGAGAGAGTTGAGTGGTCCTTATGTCACAGATAGGGAAAAGGGTTCCACGTCCCAAGTTTCTACATGCTCAGAAGTGATGGTTCAAACAAAATTTTGCCAGATCAAAGAAAAGTGCAAGAAAAATAGATCTGTTGGAAATTGTAAGACTTGTGGTAAGTCTTTGTGTGGGCAATGTACTGCCATAAATCAAAGGCAATGCCTAAAATGCGAAACACCAAATGTTTAGAAGGTGAATTCTGCGCCATATTTTCATTTTTATGCTCCTCCACCTACATTTTCTCTGCTTTTTGTTCTTCAGTTGTTGTTTATATGTGTGCACTTGAATAAAAAAAAATGTTTGAAAAACGTCTATTATAATTATTGTTATTTTCTGTAGAAAAATAAGAAAAGCAGAAAAAAAACAATCAAAAGCATTACTGTTGGATCTCACAATAATAATACATTACAAAAAATATAATTATTAATAAATAACCACAAATGAAACTCTAAAAATAAACGAAAACAAGCAAGGAGTCAAAATGACTCCTTTCAGTAGTTCTAGGCGGGGTCACGAGTCCAGTAGTCCTAGTGTTAAATGGCGCTCACAATACTTAATCAAATGGTCAGCTTTACCACAATAAATACCCAATCCCTTGGCGAATCTCCGGTCTCTTTCCTGAGAGCGTAGTGACATCGCCCCAACCTCCATCGGTTCCCTGCCATCGGAGCAGATTTTCTGGGGACTAGGACCTGACATTACAGTAGTCTTTACCTCATTGAGCCTGCACCTCAGTCTCCTGTCTATACGAACAGCTAACTGCATAGCTTCCTGCAGAGTCTCAGGTGCAGGGAACGCAATTAGCAAATCCTTAACCTTTTCACTGAGACCAGCAAGAAATAAACATCTCAGCGCCGGATAATTCCACTTAACTTCTGAAGCCCATCTCCTGAAGTGTGTGCAATAATTTTCAACATCTTCTGACCCCTGACTCAAACGTCTAAGTTCTGATTCAGCAGATGAGATTCGATCAGGATCGTCATATAATAGCCCCATAGCAGAAAAAAATTCTTCAACAGACCTTAAACACGGATCATTAGGCTGGAGAGAAAAGGCCCACCCCTTTGGTTCATTGCGCAAAAGTGACATAATAAAACCAATGCGCTGTGATTCATTCCCAGAGGATCTTGGTCTCAAATGAAAATATAACAAACAAGCATTTTTAAAGGAAAAAAAATCTTGCTGTTTACCATAAAAAACATCAGGCAGTCCTACCTTGGGTTCGACAAAATGCACTCCAGGACAGCTACTCACGTGTTGCTGAAGCTCGGCCACCTCCAGAGACAATCCCTGCAGGCGTTGAGCCAAATCCTGGATGGAAACCATAGTGATCCCCGAATTTCTTTCCTATTAGTTTTTTGGGCTGGACTTACTGTTATGATCTGCAACATGTACTAAGGAAAGATAGGGGAAAGCTGTCCCTAGAGTAAGACTAAGCTAAATCCCTACGATGTAGCGGGCTGCCTGTTCCTAGTGAACAGACACGCCTTAGTCCTCGGCTAGTCTGAACGAAGACCTATAGAATTTAGGGAGGGGTCCCTAAAAGAACTAAGGACTGGAACAAAAATGGGACACCTACTAAACAGAAGTTGTTGCAGAACACAAAAAGACAAACTGACAAAAAGTGCTAGAGGTCCGAGAGGACCAAGCGAACTTGACAGAGAAAGGCAAAGAAGCACCAGGCTAGAGAGACAGTAAAACACTGCAATTCAGCACAGCCAGAAGGGCGGAGCTGGAATATAAAGGCAGATGGTCACGTGACCGCAAACCACAAGATAGAAAAAACAAACAGGAGGGTTCTAACAATGGCCTCACCTCGGCACTATGAACTCTCCTGAAGGAGCAGCCAGGGCCCATCGGAGGAGTCTTCGCTTCTCTGGTGGGCCCGTCCAACTCTGCCGAGAAGCAGCCCTGGCTAAGAAAAGTGTGGGGAAAGGTTCCCGGTCACTCTATGGCTGCTTATTTAATGTGGATCGGACTTTCTTGCTTAAAAGCACAAAGAAAAGATAAAAAAGTTGGAAAATACAATCAAATTTACTAAAAAGTCCAAATTACATCGGGACTTAAAGGATTATGAACTGGGCACAGTTTATACCTGGGTAACTGAGCATAATATACCGGCGACACCTAAACCTATACTCAAAAAGCCACAAACTGAGGCCCCTAGACAGGGCAGTTCAAAAGTCGGGTTTAGTGACCTGGATACTTCTGGCGGTTTTAGTGATGATCCAGAGGAGGATTCGTACTCAGCGAACACTCCCAATAACTCTCCTGAGACTCCTATTGTATGTCCAAAAAACGGGTTCAGAGGGGGGCGGAAACGCGGGCACCGGAAATCAAAAACGGAAACGATATCCACAATGGTACAGGGTGAAACGCAAAAGGTATTAACCCTTGGAGCCAATGTAGTGAATTTGTCCTCTTTTACAATTAACAACAACCAATTGAATTTGCTGTCTAAAGGTATGGGATACGCTGCGGAGTTTCACTTTAATTTTTTCAACATAGTACTGGATATAAACCGTTTTGTCAGGGGCCTCACAGTTAGAAGACATTTTTTCAAAGAACCATGGGAAGTTAATGATATGGATTCAGCAATGACACCTAGTGAAGATATGCTTGTCTCTATGGAATATGATGACCAATTTGCACATAAGACTTTGATACAGCTGGACTTTGAGTCTAGGATAGAACAATCTACTACCTCTGTTGCTGAAAATTTTTGGACTATAAATCCCTCTTTTTATCCGGTCCAGTCAAAGGTGCCAGTACTGGACCATTTTCATGAATTAGTACAGATTGAATTGAAAAATTTATATTTGAGTTCCTCATACAGAAAGCAGAATAATGGAGTGGTTCAGTCTTTACAATATAATCCTGAATTGGTAATAAGAAAAGCAGATAAGGGGGGGTGGTTGTCCTGTTGAATAAATCCCTATATAATATCTTGAATTGCCAAATTCTGGAGGATATTAATACTTATTCTGTTCTGCAAGGTAATCCAACTTTGGGATTTAATGAGGAAATTAAGAAACTTCTTGAGATGGGTCGTTCTATGGGGGTGTTGTCCGAAAAAGAGGTAGAATATATGTACGTAAGTGATCCAGTGGTCCCAATTTTTCATTCTGTACCCAAGCTTCATTAAGAGAGGTTTCCCCCACCATGAGACCTTTTGTCCCTGGAATGGGATCCTTTATTGAAAAATTATCCGAATGGGTGGATTTTCTCCTACAGCCTGTGGTCCAGATTTATCCAGGTTACATTAAAGACACATGTAATTTACTGACAGTCTTGGACCATATTGTGTGGGCTGATAAGTTCACGTGGGTCACTTGCGATATAGAATCTATCTATTTGTGTTTCCCACATAATATGGGCATATTAGCTGTCTCCGAAATGCTGTTAAAGTATTCCACATATAGCCCTGATTTGATTTCTTTTGTTTACCTTGCCCTTGATTTCCTAATCAGACACAATTATTTTTTCTACAATAAAATTTTTTTTTTGCAGTGTAAAGGTGCATCTATGGGAGGGAAATTCTCCTCATCTTTCGCTAATTTATTTGTGTCTTGGTGGGAAGATGCAAACATTTTCTCTGATAACAACCCATTTCAGTCTAGTATATTCAAGTACGCTAGATATATGGATGATTTGATTATTATTTGGTCTGCTGATGTTTCTGATATTCCCAAATTTACGAGTTACCTCAATAATAATAATTGTAATCTTTTTTTTACCCACACCTATAAGAAAACCAACATCATATTTTTGGACTTATTGATCTTTGTGGATGACAGAAATAAGGTAAATATTACAACTTTACACAAGGAAACTATGAGTAACACTATTTTGAGAGTGGATTCCTGTCACCCCAGACATGTGAGGGTTAATATTCCAATGGGAGAATTATATAGATCTAAAAGAAACTGCAGTGACCACAAATCCTATATTAAAGGGAGAGGAGAAATTTGTGCACATTTAAGGGAAATAAGTTATCAGAGTTGGTCTTTAGAAAAAGCAAAAAAAGCTGTGGAAAAAATCCCCAGAACAGACATGGTAAAATTCCATAAACAAAAAAAAAACAAAGAAATGAGAGAATCAAAAACCCATTTTTGTCACCACCTATAGCAAAGAATACAACCAGATAAAGATGATTATCAATAAATACTTACCAACGCTTAAAAGTGATTCTGCTTTCGAAAGTATTCTTCAGGAAGGGTGTTTATTTTCCACAAGGAAAGCTCCTACCCTTTCCAATCTTCTAACACCCAGTATGGTAATGGATAATCCTGATAAAACATCCTGATTATCTACTAAAGGTTTCATTAGTTGTGGGGGTGGTAGATGTGGAGCATGCAAATATGCCGTTAACACTAAGCAATTTGCAAAGAAAGTGAGGTCTGAAACAATCGTTATCCGTGACTTTATAAATTGCAACAGTTCATATGTTATATATATGGTTACCTGCAATACTTGCGATCTCTCCTATATAGGTTGCACAACACGAAAACTCCGGAAGTGCATCAGTGAACATCTAAGGGATTCAGTGAACAGAGATGCACCTAATTCTTCTAATGTATCGAAACATTTTTTACCAAATGCACGGTGGTGATTTGAGCAGTTTCCAGGTCAGTGGAAAGGGTCAGTAAGCCCAGAAGGGGCGGAGCTTGGCAACAGAAACTTCTTAGCCAAGAAACCCATTGGCTCCTGATGATGGAGATCGCCCATCCCACCGGTTTAAATAAGCATATAGACGTAATCTTGTTTTATTAATACTGTTCACTTACTGTCACGCTGTCTCAGTATACTGGAGGTAGGGGGCCTAAGCTGACCCTAAGCTGGGGCCCTGACTAATCCCTCAACCTGGAGGTACTGTTAAAGGTACAGAGGTCCAGGCCGCCAGCGTAACCCCTACCTCCTGAGGATCCCTGCACCTAAGTAATCTAGTCCTGAGAAGGACCCCGATCACAACAAAAGGGGACAAGAAATAATATGCCCACACACAGTACTTAGACGAACGAGACAGTACAAGGGAAAAACCAAAACCACCTTGCATACAACAACTACACAACTACAACAGAGGGAACACCAAAGGGAAAGGAGATAAATGATAAAGCGAGGAAGGGAAAATACACTCCAAGTACACTTATCTCAGAAACTCCAAACACCACGATCCGCTCTGTAAGTCTGAATGAAAAGCTTTCACCGACACTTCCCAAACAGACCAGCAGGCATTTGAAGGAGTCTCACTACAGAAGTATTGATTGCAGCTGGGCGAGGCTGGACCTCGTCTAGCACAGAGAGAGAGAGAATTAACTCCCTCACTGCCGAAAAACACAAAGCACAAACAAGTCAGCTGCGAGAAGTCAGGCTGTGTACTCGTGACGATCTTCGTGGCGACACACCCGTGACACTTAACTTCTAACTGTGTATAATGTCAGAATCATGTTGTTGGTTTTAAATTTGTATTTTTGTACTGGTAAAATATTTTAATGGCTGTTGGTGTGGAAAAATCTGAATCATGTGACGGGGGGCGGGGTTTTTTGAATCCTTGGTCAATTTAAAACACTTACTCACTGGTATAACACTAGGTTTTGACTAAGGGGCATATTTGGCCCTGAAACGCATAAACCGGTGTCTGGGACCTCTGCTATCTCTGCCTTTTTTTTTTACTGTCGGTTGTCTTTGCTTTTAATGAAGGTTTTGGAATAAAGTTTGTTGGAGTGTAACCTTTTGGTGCTGGATTCTTTACTACTGATTGGATTATCCCGGGATGTCAGGCATGCACAAAGAGGACAGGTGAGCTTAAAAATACTTTTCCATTTACTTATATTGTTTTGACACCAAGGATTACTTGCCCTAGTTCTATCAGGGTTTCTACAACTCCTACACTAGTACCTGCACCTGCCCCTCCTCCTCATCTTCCATCTTTGAATTGTCATCTCGGAGCATGTCTTCCATATTAGTTGCAAGCAGGAAGCGTTGCAGTGCTGCCACAGTGAAACAGCAACCGGCTCTGCTGAAACTAATTTGTTTAGGTGACAAACAGCACACTGCGGCAGAGTTGTGCAAAGGAGTAACAGTCCAGACAGATCTGTGACTCTCACCAGAACTGCAACCAGGCATGATCTTGTAAGATAATGGCCTTAAGTTGAAGGTGGCTCTGAAGCTTAGCAAGCTCACGCACATACTATGCTTGGTCCACATATTGAACTTAGTGCATCAACGGTTTCTGAAAACCTACCCAGATATGCCTGAGCTACTTGTGAAGATACGTCATGTGTGTGCCCATTTCCGCGAGTTAACTACAGCTACCGGCAGTCACACATGTTGGCAAGGCTTTGTGAATAGCAGAGGGCAGTAGTTTAGCACCAGCTACAAGATGCCCATCGGTGTTCCGGTCAGCATCCACACATAACAACCGACTAGTGGACATGAATGTCTGACATCTGTGAGGTTCTACAAAACTTTGAGGAATCAACCAAGATGGTAGGCAGTGAAGATGCCATAATCAGCAAAACCATCCCGCTTCTGTGTCTACTCAAGCGCTCGCTGCCCACAATTAAAGAGGAAGCTTTGCATGTGGACCAGGTGGAGATGGAGGAAGAAAGTACACATGGTGATACTACCCTGCCAAGCCTCATCACATCATCTCAGCGCAGATTGGAAGATAATGAGGATGAAGAGGCTGAAGAGGAGGAGGAATAGGAGATGTTTGTCTGCGCTACTGAGCGTACTACCCACACCAGCTTCATCCCATCTGTTCAGAGTGGATGGGATGAGGAGGAGGAGAGGGAAGAAGAGGAGGAGGAGGATATGGAGAGTCATCCTCCTGGTGGGGACAGGTAAGTTTTGCCTGTTGGGAGTCTGGCACACATGGCAGACTTTTTGTTACTTTGCCTTTGCCGTGACTCTTACGTTATATGGATTTTGGCCAACATTAATTACTGGTTGATCAACTTTCTCGGCCCATGCTACCAGAAGAACTTTCCATATCTCCTTCCTGTGGTGGAGAGGGCTAGAAAAAAGGTGCAATACCATAAGGCCCCAGTCGAACAATTAGTACAAAAATTCCCATCTGGAAAAGTAGAAGGCAAAGGTCATAGCTCTTTGGGCAATCAAGGAGGAGACACAAGGAAGACACACAACAGGTCCAACAGAGGCAGGGGAACATTATCAAAGGTTTGGGACAGTTTCATTAGACCCTTCCAGCGCCTAGTCCCTTATGAGCAGGGTAGTTTGTCTAGGAAGGAAAAGTTTTGGATGGTGAAGAAATACCTAGCCAACCGTACCAGCGTCCTCCATCCTTTCTCTGTACCACACAACTATTGGGTGCACAAACTGGACATGTGGCATGAGCTGTCTGTCTACGCCTTGGAGGTCCTGGGTTCCCTTGCCACTAGCGTTTTTTCAGAGCGGGTTTTTAGTGCCACCTGGGGCATAATAACTAATAGGCGCATCCGCCTATCTACTGAAAATGCTGATATGCTGACTTTTATCAAAATGAACAAAGCCTGGATTGGCCCAGACTTTTCAACTCCACCAGATGAAAGCAGCAGTACTTCAAGTCAATTAATACGTTCTTTTTTTTTCTGGTGTACTTGTAAGAGGGTGATCGGGATGGTCATGTGCTTCTCCCTTGATTAGAAAAATAGTAATAACCTGTGTATGCAAAAAAGTGTTTTATATTGCATAGAACCTTTTAGGCACCAAGGTGCATGGTTAATGAGTTGTTATAATATGTGGATGACTCAATGTGTTCTGATAAATGTATTAGATATAGGGAAAGGATAGGATTAGTACATAGGACATAGATTAAGATTTAGCTATAAGATAGGATTGAGTATAGTGCAGGGGTAGGCACAATGAGTTCTGGAAACAGGTTTAGGATCGAAACAGTTAATGTGTTCAGGAACTGCTCCAGTGTGGGAGGCACGGGGCCAGTTAACAAGAGGTGCACTTTCTGGTTAGGGCAGTGAGAATGAGAGATTAGATGAAGAAAGATCAGTAGTAAGAGGTCTGAGGGCAAAAGGAGCATGGGTTGTTCAGCAGCTAGAGATCGTCAGTCATAAACTACAGTCCAACTGACGCACTGTGAAGCGTGCCTCAATATCTTCCTAGGGGAGAAAGTCAGGAATTGCATAAGGGAGTTGGGGCTGGACTCATGGAAGCTTCAGAGCCGGATAGAGTGTCCCAGGGGCCAGAGATGCCAGACTTGGAAGGGATAGCTCAGGGCGAGCGAACAGCGGACATCAGAGCGTGTTGTGCTATGGACTTTGAAAAGTGAAAAGTTTGTGCCCAATACTACGTGTTTCAATATGATTTAAATGGACAGTTAAGTAAACTTCTGTATTATAAAACAAACTGGATGACACCTGAGTTGTGTGCGGTGTGTGGGTTCTGGAGTTGAAGAACTGGAAACAGCAGAGGACTGCGACCAAAACGTGAGTGTTACGCACCACATGCAAAGCACTGGAGAAACCGGATGTCGTTTATTCGTAGGGTGCCAAGGTGTGGGAACACAGCAGCCCCTTCCCTTGACTGCCACCCTGTCCACCTTACATATTCCCATGCACCCCTTTCCACAAAAAAAGTATTTATGATTCATGTTTTTTCTTTTTCTTGTCCTCCTCCACCATATCAACAGAGTCATCATGCGGCTATCGCTCCAAATTTTTAGAAGGTCATCATGCGGCCTTCGCTCATAATTTTTAGAGAGACATAAGGCGGCCCTGACTCAAAATCTTTATAGGGTCATCAGGCGACCCTCACTCAATCTTTGTAGGGACATCAGGCAGCTGGCTCTCACTCAAAATCTTTATAGGGTCATCAGGCGGCACTGACTAAATTTTTAGAGGGTCATTATTCGACCCTCATTCTCAATTATTTTTCCACGGTGAGTATGATGCCCTCCTTCATAATTTTTACAGGATGAGGCCTACCTCTACAATTCTCATATATATATATATATATATATATATATATATATATATATGTATTGTACAGACCAAAAGTTTGAACGCACCTTCTCAATTAAAGATTTTTCTGTATTTTCATGACTATGAAAATGGTACATTCACACTGAAGGCATCAAAGCTATGAATTAACACATGTGGAATTATATACTTAACAAAAAAGTGTGGAACAACTGAAAATATGTCTTATATTCTAGGTTCTTCAAAGTATCCCCCTTTTGCTTTGATGACTGCTTTGCACACTTTTGGCATTCTCTTGATAAGCTTCAAGAGGTAGTCAGCGGAAATGGTCTTCCAACAATCTTGAAAGATTTCCCAGAGATGCTTAGCACTTGTTGGCCCGCTTGCCTTCACTCTGCGGTCCAGCTCACCCCAAACCATCTCGATTGGATGCAGGTTTGGTGACTGTGGAGGCCAGGTCATCTGGCGTATCACCCCATCACTTTCATTCTTGGTCAAATAGCCCTTACACAGACTGGAGGTAAGTTTGGGGTCATTGTCCTGTTGAAAAATAAATGATGGTCCAACTAAACGCAAACTGGATGGAATAGCATGCCGCTGCAAGATGATGTGGTAGCCATGCTGGTTCAATATGCCTTCAATTTTGAATAAATCCTCAACAGGTTCTCCAGAAAAGCACCCCCACACCATCACACTTCCTCCTCCATGCTTCACGGTGGGAACCAGGCATGTAGAGTCCATCCGTTCACCTTTTCTGCATCGCACAATGACACGGAGGTTGGAACCAAAGATCTCAAATTTGGACTCATCAGACCAAAGCACAGATTTCCACCAGTCTAAAGTCCATTCCTTGTGTTCTTTAGCCCAAACAAGTCTCTTCTGCTTGTTGCCTGTCCTTAGCAGTGGTTTCCTAGCAGCTGTTTTACCATGAAGGCCTGCTGCACAAAGTCTCCTCTTAACAGTTGTTGAAGAGTTGTGTCTGCTGCTAGAACTCTGTGTGGCATTTACCTGGTCTCTAATCTGAGCTGCTCTTAACCTGCAATTTCTGAGGCTGGTGACTCGGATAAACTTATCCTCAGAAGCAGAGGTGACTCTTGGTCTTCCTTTCCTGGGGCGCTCCTCATGTGAGCCAGTTTCTTTGTAGCGCTTAATGATTTTTGCATCTGGGGACACTTTCAAAGGTTTCCCAATTTTTTGCACTGACTGACCTTCATTTCTTAAAGTAATGATGGCCACTCATTTTTCTTTACTTAGCTGCTTTTTTCTTGCCATAATACAAATTCTAACAGTCTACTCAGTAGGACAATCAGCTGTGTATGCACCTGACTTCTGCACAACACAACTGATGGTCAAAACCCCATTTATAAGGCAAGTAATCACACTTATTAATCCTGACAGGGCAAACCTGTGAAGTGAAAACCATTTCCGGTGACTACCTCTTGAAGCTCATCAAGAGAATGCCAAGAGTATGCAAAGCAGTCATCAAAACAAAAGGTGGCTACTTTGAAGAACCTAGAATATAAGACATATTTTCAGTAGTTTCACACTTTTTTGTTAAGTATATAATTCCACATGTGTTAATTCATAGTTTTGATGCCTTCAGTGTGAATGTACAATTTTCATAGTCAAGAAAATACAGAAAAATCTTTAAATGAGAATGTGTGTCCAAACTTTTGGTCTGTACTGTATATGCATATCCTCCAATGTAAATGTTTTTCTGCTTTTTGCATTTAGTGCATAAGCTTTACCAGTCTAGGAGTCCCACTCCTTAAAAATGGCAAAAAAATATATTCTGAGGCCACTTAGTGCATAAGCTTTATTCGTCTAGGAATCCCATTACCTAAGAATTTTAGCAGAATGTGAATGAGAACCTCCTTTATATCTAAAACAGGGTATATCGGAGTCCATCTTTCTTCTAATTTTTGCAAATGTTGCATTGTCCATATAGGCTTTATGAGTTTTGGAGTCCATCCTTCATAAATTAAACAGGATGTGTCTGACCATGTCATACACACTACATTCCCAGATAAGATAGTAAAATGTTTAAATTACGTTTACCGGTCACTACCTGTGGGTGTAGTTTTATTTCCCCCTTTACTATGTCAATGACAGGGAAATACAGTGAGTGATGGCTCGGCTATTAAGGGGAGGAGGATGCATTTTATTTTCTCTTTCTAATTTTGACTTATATACAAGTCATTATACAGGAAAGAATGTTTTCTAACATTTTGTCCTGTAAAATCCATGTCCATCTTTGTTTTACTGTCAGTTCGCAAAAGTGGAATAATACTCTGACAACATTGTTCCCAGCAGTGATCTGGGAGTCAGAGATGCATCCAGGCATCTCCCCCATGCTGTTTCCATCCCATTTCAGTGCTGTTTCCATATATTTCAGCGATTTTCCTGCCTCCCCAGCCCTCCTGTTAGGGTCTTCCAGAAAAATGCTTGAGTTTCCTTTTGACTTCCATTATACTCTGAGCTCAAGTCATGCATGCCCGGGCGTCGGACCTGCTCAATTTGAGTACCGAGCAATCAAGCATTTTAGTGCTCGCTCATCACTAGTTATTGCTTTTGTCTGCTGAAGGTCAAAATAGGGGTATAAAACATTACCCTCTTCTTAATTGCAAACAAAAAAAAAATAATTTAAACTGCTGATTTAGTGGAGTGCCTATTGCTTTCTTTTACTATACTTAAAAATGTGAATGATAACATGATGACTAGCATATCGTCTCCGCATTTCTAAAATTGATTTTTGGCATATTAAGAAATCAATAAGACAATAAAATTGGTTTCTTAGGAAGGGTATAATGACAGCAATAAATATGTGTTAACGGTTATGCAATATTCCTGGCTTTCTCTTGCATGAATGCAAACAAAAAGTTTTATTGAAATGCAGCAGCAATATAACCGTAATAATCAAACAAGTAGCAATTGCCTATTAATTACACCTGGATTATTTTATTTTCCTCACACACTACTCTTTACTGCTCTAACTTGATGTCACATGCACAATGTTTTCACTGTTGAGTGCCTTTTTTTCCCTCACTGTCCAGAGTCACTATAAAATGGCTGCTTCATTTCCTAATTTTACTTTAATCTCTTCGTATTGACTGTGCTATACCATGTAATTTGAAAGTTGCAATTTGATATGTAGACGTCCACCTGGCCATGCCTAAAGTCATTAGAGCCTTTTCTGGTTGATACAATCTTATGCAACACATGCCATACACAACATCATAATGAAATAATACTTTCACTCTATTTTTTCCATTTCGACATTATTTAAGTTTGATATAATCAGCAACATTCTTATTACTAATTATTCTTATAGGCTGTAATATAGTTCTGATTTCCATGGCAACAACACAAAGAACTGTCAGGATAGCGCTTTGATTTCCATTTAATGTTGGTGAGCTATAAAAACTCCATTATAAAGATAATTCTGTTAATGATGAATAATTTTTTTCACACCTGTATATGTTAGTTTAGAACGAATAAAATAATAAAACAATTCTGCTCCATAGGTATACAGTTTGTATTCTATGGATGTCTCCTTGAAAGTAATACAATATATCATAACTACCATACAACTATTGCTTACAGGAGTACTACAGTGTATGAGATCAGCAATCAAAATAAAAAATATGCATGTCCCACAATGGGACTAATTGAAAAAGTAAAAAAAGTGAAATTAAATATGTAGAAAAGCAAAAAAAAAACACAAAAAAGTGCACACAAATTATTAAAATCAATTTAACCACTCAAAACGTAGCATTTGTGATCAAAGAAAAATAAATAAAAAAAGTACACATAAATAGTATCGCCTTGTCCAGAACAACCCACTCTATAAAGCTGTCCCATTATTTATTCTGTTTGGCGCATGCCGTAAAAAAAATGATCAAAAAACAAGCCAAAAATGTAGCTTTTTCTTCATACTGACTCACAAAAAAACTAGATAAAAAGCGATCAAAAAGTTGTATGTAAAAAAAATGGTAGAAATGAAAACGCCAAACTGTTGGGCAAAAAGCAAGCCCTAATATGGCTCATTCGGCAAAAGTTTTAAAAAGTTACAGCTCTCAGAATATGATGATGCAAAAGCAAATACATTTTTGTAAAATATTGTTTTTAGTCTGTAAAAATAGCAAAACCTAAAAAAAGCAATATTAATCTGGTATCACTGCAATCGTACGGATGGACAAACCGAACTTATCACTTTTACCACACAGTGAATGGCGCAAAAGAAAAAAACAATAACTGAATTACTGTTTTTTGTTCATTCTGTGTCTGAAAAATCTGAATAAAAAGCGATCAAAAAATATTATGTGTCAATACTGTTAAAATAAAGTACTACTGAATTTAGAAGAAATAAAAAGGGAAAAAAGGGGGGGGGAGAAGTAGTGGTGGAATCCCACGAAAGATAACTGTCAGGCACCTATAGATAACATGGACTTCCAAGGATTGTCATCTCTAGGTATAATATTAGAGGGTTACTGTCCTATATTTAAGTATCCATTTCCATTTCCACGTTGTATATTATCCATACTTTGGATGAATACACTATAGATTGGATACTCTTGGCACACACTGCTAGTAGAACTAGTCCTAGTGTCTACATTTGCACTTGGCACTTTTAGTTATTTAATGATTTGCACATGGCACTTTTTCAGCTCAGTGATGCCTCCTTGACTGTTGAGTCCTGTATGACATTGTATTTGTCAGGCAATGTATGGAAATTAGATGCTCTGTATAAACATGTATTACACCATTTGTACTAATTTTTCTAAGCATGTATCCTATGCCCATGAGAATTGTACCTCGGCTTTACATAACTTTTTTACTTGTATACATTGTCCTTGTGGGAACGCCTGTCTCTGTAGTGCCACTCACTGGCCTAACCATGATTCATTAAAGGTTTTTTAATTTACCTTGCTCCATTACTTTGATCTCCTTTGTTTGGGTTTTCTTGTTGGTTAGTTCTAAAAGCCAAGTAGCGCTCGTTCGCATCTGATCCCTGCCATGTGTTCAAATAGTAGTATTCAACCACATATGGGGTACTGCCACATTCGGGAGAAATTGCGTAACATTTGTGGGGTCCAATTTCTCCCATTACCTTATGTAAATTATGAATTTGGTCCTAAAACAGTATTTTAGTGGAAACAGTTTTATTTTTTGTTCTTGATGTGATTTGAAGAGTAAAGAGGAAAGTTGATATTCCTCTATGGCAGAGAAGCTGGTTTGGTTTTGGAGGAGGAGAGTTGAGTAGTTATAAATAGGTGCTGTGGGGACTTTAGGAAAAAGCTTTGCCTTATGTTGTCAATTTTCTGCTTGGAGAATAAGGCAAAATCTTCAGCTGAGATAAAAAGAGAGGGAGGAGGCGCTGGGGGATGGAGGAGAGAATTTAAAGTACTGAATAGCTGTTTAGGGTTGTGAGACAGGCAGGATATGAGAGATGAGAAGTATGCTTATTTTGCTGCAGTGAGTGTGGAAAAAAAGGAGTGAGTGACTGTTTGAATGTGATAAGGTGCTCATTAGAGTGGGACTTCTTTCATATCCAATCAGCAACCCTGAAAGCCGTTTTCAGTTCTTTAGTCAGGCTCGTGTGCCAGGGTTTCTTGTTGATTGTGCGAGCTTTTGTATGTGTGAGGGGATGACCGATTAAAGAGCTGCAGCTGTTGCAGTGTTATATAAAGTGACAGCAGCATCTGCATTGTTTGTGGAATTTATGTCTGTAAGAGGGAGAAGCATTCAGAGAGTGAGTGTAGGAAGTGGTATTTGAGATTTCTGCGAGGGTGTGCAAGTTTGTGTAGTGGGGATTGTTGACCTGGAGAGGAGAGGGAAGAGAATGTAAGTAGGTTGTGATCAGAAAGATGGAGAGGTGAGATAGAGGGGTTAGATAGGGAACAGAGGCAGGTGAAGAAGAGCTCCAGTGTGTGGCCATTTTTGTGAGTGGCTGTGGAAGAATATTGAGCAAGGCTAAAGGAGTAAGTATTAGAAGCTTAGTGACAGCTGAGTGGGAAGTGTAAATGGGGATGTTGAAGTCACCCATGATGATAGTGGAGATCTCAGCGGAAAGGAAGTGAAGTAGCCAGGTAGTGAAGTGGTCGAAGAAGGTGGTGGCTGGCCCTGGGGGGCAGTAAATAACAGCAAGTTGGAGATTGGAAGGGGAGTAGATGCACACACAGTGCACCTCAAAAGAGGGAAAGTTAACGGAGGGCGGCAGTGGGTTATGGGAGAATGAGCAGTTATCTGACAGGAGAAAAACAACTCTTCTGTCATGCTTGCCGCTGGGACGGGGTGTGTGGGAAAGGTGGCTTGCACTGTACAAAAGTACAGCTGAAGTGGCTACGTAAGAGGGGGTGAGCCAGGTTTCAGTGATACCAAGGAAAGAAAGTTTGTTAGTAATGAAAAGATCACAAATGTATGAAAGTTTGCTGCAGACAGAGCAAGCATTTCATAGAGCTCCTGTTAGAAGGACTGGGTAAGTGTGGGCTGGGCGGATGGGTATAAGGTTAGTAAGGTTGCTGAAATTTGTGATATATTGTGGATGAGACGTAGAAATGTCTGTGAGGACGTGGTGAGGAGGACCAGGATTTGGGGAAATATCACCGGCATTGAGGAGAAACATAGAAAGTGTTAGTAGGTGGGAGCAGGAGAGGGCATGAAGTGGCTGTCTGTGGTTGGAGACAAAGGATTATATGTTGAGGAACAGATCTGAGGAGGAAATGAGATTGATGGGGAGGATGGAGGAGAGATGACCAGTTCTTTACTAGTAGGAAGTGAAGAACTATAGGAGTGAGAGTGAAAACTAACAGAAACATTGTTTACTAAGACTTAGTATCCAGATGCCTTCAGTTTCCTTCTGGTTATAATTCTGGTATGATTCATAGCTGTACACTAGTGTTGAGTGAGCACTAAAATGCTCGGGTGCTCGAAGCTCGGCCCGAGCTCGCCGTGATACTCGGGTGCTCAACCCGAGCGACGGGCCCAATGTTAGTCTATGGGAGACCCGAGCATTTTTGCAGCGGCACCCCCGGCAGTCTGTAGAAAGCCTAAAAAGTGCCCAAAACGATACTGACAGTGTTAAAATGACATGGGGACAGCATGGGGAGCGCCCCAGGAAGCATTTCTGACCCCCAGGTCACTGTTGTCAACAACGTGTTCAGAGGTATTAAGCCACTTTTACAGGCTCATAATAAAACATTCAAAAACGAAAGTGAAACTTTTTTCCGGTGAAATATGTTAAGGAATTTCTTTTCCAGGGTAAATAACCAAAAACAAAAATACTCCTCCACACCTTGGGCTATGTTCACAAGTAGCATTTTTTATGCGTGTTTGCACTTTTGTATTGCTTTCAACTGTGACAAATGCATTCACCGGGAAATGTCATTTTATCATTTTACAATCTTATCTGGCCACGTGCTGTGTGACACATGCATACAGAGCTGAAAAGACATGGGGACAGCATGGGGAAGACCCCTGGAAGCATCTCTGACTCCCAGGTCACTGCCTAAAAGTGTGCCCATCAGAAGTGATCCTTGCCGCATCAGAAGATGCAGACTTGCAACTATCCCCATGCAAGTCCTTGTCCCAGGGCAGTGTTCAATTGTACCTCCCCCATTCCTTGCAATGCAAGCGCAGATATGCAGCCAACCACTCACCCACCTCCAGGCTGCAATACCATACTCCTAGTGTTATGATCTGCTACAAGCACTAAGGAAAGACTGGAGATCTGTCCCTACAATAGAAATAAGCTTGATCCCTACGATGTAACGGGGAACCTGATCCTGTGATCAGACCCGCTAAAGTCCTCAGCTAGTCTGTACGAAGACCTATAGATGTGAGGGAGGGATCCCTACAAGAACTAGGGACTGGGAGTAAGATGGACACCTCCTAGCAGAAATTGTAGCAGAAAAGGAAAAACAAACAACATAGAACATAGAGGTCAAGAGACCTAGCTTAACTGACGGAGTAAGGTAACAAAGCACCTGGCTAGCTTAAGAGTAGAAATACAATGAAGTCCAGCAAGGCCAGAAGGGCGGAGCAGGATTAAATAGGCAAAAAAGGTCATGTGACCAGAAAACTAGAAAAAACCTAACAGGAGAGTTCTAACAGTACCCGCTCTTCTATGAGGATCCTCCGGATCCCCTAGGCCCAGACTTACAGGAAACCTCCTGTGAAACGCTCTGACAAGTCTGGAAGCAGAAACGTCATCCCCCCTCTCCCATGAGTTATCCTCGGGACCGAAACCCTTCCAAGCGATGAGATACTGCAAACTCCCTCTATACGGTCTAGAATTAAGGATGCGGGAAATTTCATATTCCCCATCCTCCACCACCGGAGGAACAGTGGCAGTGGCGTCTCTATCAGATACATCAGCTTTTTTCAATAGAGAAACATGTAACACCGGATTAATCTTCCAGGAGGTGGGAATCTCCAACCTAACAGCAGATTGGTTAACTACCTGAATCACCTTAAAGGGCCCTACAAACTTGGGACCCAATTTTTTAGAAGGAATCCTCAACTGCAGATTCTTAGAGGACAACCAAACCATGTCACCAGTCGTAAACAAAACCTCTTGACGTTTCCTGTCAAAGTACCTCTTAGATTTTTTGTTAGCCTCGTGCAGATTACCACGCACATCCGTCCAAACTCTTTCCAAATCACCAGAAAAACTCTCCTCCTCGGGCACAGCCGATACCAATTTGAAGAATGACCCAAAAGACGGATGTCTCCCAGAACAACAAAAAAAAGCGAACACCCAGCAGACGAGGATGTATGGTTGTTAAGAGCAAATTCAGCAGGCTTTGAGCCAAATCCTGAACCGACACCATGATGAAAACAGGAGGTCTTTCCTTAGAGAAATTTTTGGGCTGGACTTAATGTTATGATCTGCTACAAGCACTAAGGAAAGACAGGAGATCTGTCCCTACAATAGAGCTAAGCTTGATCCCTACGATGTAAAGGGGAACCTGATCCTGCGATCAGACCCGCTAAAGTCCTCATCTAGTCTGTACGAAGACCTATAGATGTGAGGGAGGGATCCCTACAAGAACTAGGGACTGGGAGTAAGATGGACACCTCCTAGCAGAAATTGTAGCAGAAAAGGAAAAACAAACAACATAGAACATAGAGGTCAAGAGACCTAGCTAAACTGACGGAGTAAGGTAACAAAGCACCTGGCTAGCTTAAGAGTAGAAATACAATGAAGTCCAGCAAGGCCAGAAGGGCGGAGCAGGATTAAATAGGCAAAAAAGGTCATGTGACCAGCAAACTAGAAAAAACCTAACAGGAGAGTTCTAACACCTAGCTTGCACTTGAAATGGGGCCTTTTAGTTTTGAGGAGGCTGAAGCTGTCCAGCGAGTATCCATACTCAGTCCCCAGCCGCCCGGCGACCTGGTGTCCACGCTCGGTCCACAGCCGCCCCTCGGCCGGGTGTCCACACACGGTCCCCAGGCGCCCCTCGGCCGGGTGTCCACACAAGGTCCCCAGCCACCTGGGGGCGGCCGGGTTTCCATAAACGGTCCTCTGCCGCCCCAATTTCTCCGCGGAACATCCCCACAGACTTTTCTTAGCCCGACCTACTTTAGGGCAGCATTGGACGAGCCCACCAGAGAACCAGACTCCTCCGGTGGGCCCTGGCTTCTCCATCAGGGGGGTTGAGAGTGCCAAGGTGAGGAGCATGATGATGATGATAGAAGTTAGCATCTGCTTTGCTTTGTTGGAATGCAAGCGTAAGTGTGCAACCTGCCACCCACCCACTCACCCCAAGGCTGCAATACCATACTGCTAGCTTGCACTTGAAATGGGGCATTTTATATTTTTGAGGAGGCCGAAGCTGGCCACTACATCATGGCTGCTTCGGCAGTGAGGTATCCATACTCAGTCCCGAACCGCCCGGCGGCCGGGTGTCCACACTTGGTCCCCAGCCGTCAGGGGAAGACCGGGTGTCCACACTTGGTCCCCAGCTGCCCCGGGGCCGGGTGTCCACACACGGTCCCCAGCCACCTGGGGGCGGCCGAGTGTCCATAAACGGTACCCAGTTGCTTTGTTGGAATGCAAGTGTAAGTGTTCAACCTGCCACCCACCCACCCCCATGCTGCAATACCATACTGCTAGCTTACTTGCCCTTGAAATTGTGCCTTTTAGGCTTGTGGAGGCAGACGCCGGCCACCATGTCATGGCTGCGTCGGCGGCCCTTTTATCCATACTCAGTCCCCAGCCGCCTGGCGGCAGGGTGTCCACGCTCGGTCCCCAGCCAACAGGGGGTGGCCGGGTGTCCACACTCGGTCCCCAGCCGCCCCGTGGCCGGGTGTCCACTTACGATCCCCAGCCACCCCGATTTCTCCGCGGAAAATCCGCACACACTTTTCTTACACTGGCCTGCTTTAGGGCAGCAATGGACAAGCCCACCAGAGAACCAGACTCCTCCGGTGGGCCCTGGCTTCTCCATCAGGGGAGTTGAGAGTGCCAAGGTGAGGAGCATGATGAGGATGATAGAAGTTAGCATCTGCTTTGTTTTCAACGAATGCAAGTGCATGTATGTAGTAGCGGCTAGGCCTGAGGTGGTCAGCATTTTGGCGCATATCCTACCTCCTCCGAGGATTGCTGGATGTTTTCCTGCTACTATACAAGTTCTATGACTCCAGTTAAAACAAAGCTTCAGGTGATAAATGATGGATGAGGTAGTGGCAAAGGAGAAAGAGCAGGAGGAACACGGACCATTCACATCAATATTAGGCCAGTCAACCACATATGTCTTGTAGGATATGTTTCTGAAACAAAAGGAGCGGTTCGGCTACACAGTTATAGGGCATACAGTGAGTGCAATGTCTACCAAAAATTTTGAGGCACTCCAATGCCCCTTGGAAATGACATGTAGGTCAGAGGGCCCTAAATAAATCTTTTTTTCCATTTATAGCAACTGGGTCTCCTGTGCACTGTTGGCCTAAGCAGTAAATGGAAGGCTTTCCAAAAATTATGAGGAACTGCAATGCCCCTTGAAACATACGTGGATTACAGCGTACTAAAAACCTTCTACCCATTATTGGGGAGTGTGTATCCCTAAGTTTTCACCTTTGCATTGAAAAGCAAAAGCTGACTAAAATTAAGAGGATACGCATTGCCCGTTGGAAGAGTCGTGGAGATTAGAGGTAAGTTAATTAAAAACAACATTTCAATGCCCCTTGAAAGAGCTGTGTAGTTCAGAGTGGCTTAAGAAGATGCTTTTAATGCCCCTTTGAAGAGATGTGGAGGTCACAGTAGCTTAACAAGACGGTTTTAATGCCCTTTGGAAGAGTGGTGGAGGTCGCAGTGGAATAAAAAGACAATATCAATGCCCCATGGAAGAGACATGGAGGTCACAGTAGCTTAGCAAGACAGTTTTATTGCTTCTTGGAAGAGACGTGGAGGTCACAGTAGCTTAACAAGATTGTTTTAATGCCCCTTTCAAGAGCCATACAGTACAGCATCTTAAAAACATTATTCCCATTATTGGGGAGTGGGTCTCTCATAGTATTTTCTTATGCCTTCCAAGCAAAAGCTTCCAAAAATTAGGATGGAGCAACTTGCAATGCCCCTTACAAGAGCCATGCAGTACAGCATATTACAAACATAAGTCCCATGATTGGGGAGTGGGTCTCCCATAGTATTTGCTTATGCCTTCCAAGCAAAAGCTTCCAAAAATTAGGACGGAGCAACTTGCAATGCCCCTTACAAGAGCCATGCAGTACAGCATATTACAAACATAAGTCCCATTATTGGGGAGTGGGTCTCCCATAGTATTTGCTTATGCCTTCCAAGCAAAAGCTTCCAAAAATTAGGATGGAGCAACTTGCAATGCCCCTTACAAGAGCCATGCAGTACAGCATATTACAAACATAAGTCCCATTATTGGGGAGTGTGTCTCCCATAGTATTTGCTTATGCCTTCCAAGCAAAAGCTTCCAAAAATTAGGACGGAGCAACTTGCAATGCCCCTTACAAGAGCCATGCAGTACAGAATATTACAAACATAAGTCCCATTATTGGGGAGTGGGTCTCCCATAGTATTTTATTATGCCTTCCAAGCAAAAGCTTCCAAAAATTATGATGGAGCAACTTGCAATGCCTCTTACAAGAGCCATGCAGTACAGCATATTACAAACGTAATTCCCATTATTGGGGAGTGGGTCTCCCATAGTATTTGCTTATACCTTCTGTAAAAGGGGCGAGATTTCCCTCCAAAATATCAGTTATTAATGGGGAACTCTCCTACACCTCTATTGAGATCCGATATTAACTATTAACATCAAACTTGACAATTAATAATTAATATCCACTAACGTTATCTGTCCCTTATACTATATACCAACTGAGACAAAACCGTGTACTAATAAAAGGTATTTATTACACAAAAGTCTACAGTTAATATACTACTATTTATCCCTCTAGCACAGTACACAAAATGGATATACAATTCCCAATTACCTAATATATTTTCCACCCACGTATCCTAATCAATCATGCAATATCAGCCCACCCAACTATACTAACTTTCCCTATATATATACAGATACAAGGATATCAATATCTAGGAGGATTAGTACAGGGAATGTAGGGCTAATAAGTAAAGAGTTACAAGGGAAGAGAGATACTCAGCCATGTGTTATGTCCATCTCTCCAACAGTCCAAAGAGTCCAAAAAGGGCCAGCACATGAGTGCTCTGGGGTTTTATGTCCAGCACAGGAAATGATGTATTATTCCCCGCCCACTGGCTAAGGTCTTTGTTCATGTCCAGCCATACTCCAAAACCTGTTTTAGTACATGGCTGGACATTTTGTTGATCCTGCCCCCAACAGCAGCAAGCAGACTGAAACACATAAGGAGATGGGGGCCAATATATACATGTATACTTATCTGCAAGCATGGCTAGCATGTAGAGACATATATACATGTACAACCTAGGACACTTCCCTTTACACCTTCCAAGCAAAAGCTTCCAAAAATTAGGACGGAGTAACTTGCAATGCCTCTTACAAGAGCCATGCAGTACAGCATATTACAAACATTAGTCCCATTGTTGGGGAGTTGGTCTCCCATAGTATTTGCTTATGCCTTCCAAGCAAAAGCTTCTAAAAATTATGAGGAAATGCAATGCCCGTTCAAAGAGTCGTGGAGGTCCCAGTAGCTTAACAAGATGCTTTTAATGCCACTCAGAAGAGACATGGAGGTCAGAGTGGTATAACAAGACGCTTTTAATGCCCCTTTCAAGAGACGTGGAGGTCCGAGTGGTATAACAAGACGCTTTTAATGCCCCTTACAAGAGACGTGGAGGTCAGAGTGGTATAACAAGATGTTTTTAATGCCCCTCAGAAGAGACGGGGAGGTAAGAGTGGTAAATCAAGATGCTTTTAATGCCCCTCAGAAGACACGTGGAGGTCAGAGTGGTACAACAAGACGCTTTTAATGCCCCTCAGAAGAGACATGGAGGTCAGAGTGGTATAACAAGATGCTTTCAATGCCCCTCAGAAGAGAAGTAGAGGTCAGAGTGGTATAACAAGACGCTTTTAATGCCCCTCAGAAGAGACATGGAGGTCAGAGTGGTATAACAAGATGCTTTTAATGCCCCTCAGAAGAGACGTGGACGTCACAGTGGTATAACAAGATGCTTTTAATGCCCCTTACAAGATACGTGGAGGTCAGAGTCGTGTAACAAAATGCTTTTAATGCCACTCAGAAGAGACGTGGAGGTCAGAGTGGTATAACAAGATGCTTTTAATGCCCCTTACAAGAGACGTGGAGGTCAGAGTTGTATAACAAGACACTTTTAATGCCCCTTACAAAAGAGGTAGAGGTCAGAGTGGTATAACAAGATGCTTTTAATGCCCCTCAGAAGAGACGTGAAGGTAAGAGTGGTATAACAAGACGCTTTTAATGCTCCTCAGAAGAGACGTGGAGGTCAGAGTGGTATAACAAGACGCTTTTAATTCCCCTTACAAGAGACATGGAGGTCAGAGTGGTATAACAAGACTCTTTTAATGCCCCTCAGAAGAGACGTGGAGGTCAGAGTGGTATAACAAGACACTTTTAATGCCCCGCAGAAGAGACGTGGAGGTCAGAGTGGTATAACAGACACTTTTAATGCAACTCAGATGAGACGTGGAGGTCAGAGTGGTATAACAAGACTCTTTTAATGCCCCTCAGAAGAGACGTGGAGATCAGAGTGATATAACAAGATGCTTTTAATGCCCCTCAGAAGAGACGTGGAGGTCAGAGTGGTATAACAAGACGCTTTTAATGCCCCTCAGAAGAAACGTGGAGGTCAGAGTGGTATAACAAGACTAGAGATGAGCGGTGTTCGAGTCGAACTGTTCGCCAATCTCAAATTCGAGCTGTTTTGGGCGGTGTTCGAGCCGTTCGGCGAACCCGAATGATTTAAAAAAAAATTCGGCTGTTCGAGGTTATGTTCGATAACTGTTCGTGCATCAAAATCATAACTGGATTTTTTCTCAGTAATGATGAAAATTAATGTTAATACGCAGTTTGAGCGTACAGCGGGGCGGGGGGAGGGGCAGGGGATGGATCTCTGCAGAAATAATGAAGATCTCCATTTTTTTTCTCTTTCCCGCATTTACAGTGGGGAGGTGCAATCTGTCAGCCTATCAGCAGCGCACACACGGAGCGAATTGCTTTTTTTCACACAAGCAAGGGCATGTGTCATTGGCAGTGTATGTCACATGTCCTTGCCCTATAAGACCCAGCATTTTCCCCATCGCCACCATTTTCTCACTGCTGCAGCTGCGTGTTAGACGGCACCGCTGTTGCTGTGTGCGCTATACTTTGTTAATTTGAAGCCAATTTTCGCACAAATCTACAGAAAGCTTGGGAGTAGGGAATAGTTGTGATTGCAGTCCTTTTAAGGACTAGGTTACATAATTTCCTATGACTTTTATCAGGCAGGTCTGTGCTCTTAAATAGATAGGTTGGGAGTAAAGACTAATTGTAATTGCAGTCCTTTTCAGGGCTAGGTTACATCAGTTCCTATCACTTTTATCAGGCAGGTCTGTGCTCTTAAATAGATAGGTTGGGAGTAAAGACTAATTGTAATTGCAGTCCTTTTGAGGGCTAGGTTACATCAGTTCCTATCACTTTTTGCGAGGCAGGTCTGTGCCAGTGCAGTGCAAGTTTTTTTCACAGCATTTGGCTAAATCTAGCAAAGTAAATCCATTTTGTCCTCTTGCAGTGTGTGTTAGTCAGTGGAGAAGCCTATCTGTGTTGCAAGCTACACTACCTGTGTATAGAATACAATTTTTTTTACAGCACCTAGTGAAGTAAAACCTTTTGGGCATAGCATCATTCTATTAGTCCATCTAAACTAACCTCCACCAGGTTGCAAATTCAAAATAATTTTTATCTGCATAGAGCTCTGAAATAATATTTGGGCTACGGCTTGTAGCAGTGTGTGGGACTTGTTCTATTAATCCATCTATACTAACCTCCAGCAGGTTGCAAATTCAATATAATTTTTTTCTGCATCCAGCTCTGAAAAATTATTTCGGCTTGTAGCAGTGTGTGGGACTTGTTCTATTAGTCCATCTATACTAACCTCCAGCAGGTTGAAAATTCAAAATAATTTTTATCTGCATCTAGCTCTGAAAAAATATTTGGGCTTCGGCTTGTAGCACTGTGTGGGACTTGTTCTATTAGTCCATCTATACTAACCTCTACCAGGTTGTAAATTCTATATAATTTTTTTCTGCATCTAGGTCTGAAAAAATATTTGGGCTTCGGCTTGTAGCACTGTGTGTGACTTGTTCTATTAGTCCATCTAAACTAACCTCCACCAGGTTGCAAATTCAATCTAATTTTTTTCTGCATCTAGCTCTGAAAAAATATTTCGGCTTGTAGCAGTGTGTGGGACTTGTTCTATTAGTCCATCTATACTAACATCCATCAGGTTGCAAATTCAATATAATTCTTTTCTGCATCTAGCTCCGAAAAAATATTTCGGCTTGTAGCAGTGTGTGGGACTTGTTCTATTAGTCCATCTATACTAATCTCCAGCAGGTTGCAAATTCAAAATAATTTTTATCTGCATCTAGCTCTGAAAAAATATTTGGGCTTCGGCTTGTAGCAGTGTGTGGGACTTGTTCTATTAGTCCATCTATACTAACCTCCATCAGGTTGCAAATTCAATATAATTTTTTTATGCATCTAGCTCTGAAAAAATATTTCGGCTTGTAGCAGTGTGTGGGACTTGTTCTATTAGTCTATCTATACTAACCTCCACCAGGTTGCAAATTCAATCTAATTTTTTTCTGCATCTAGCTCTGAAAATATATTTCGGCTTGTAGCAGTGTGTGGGGCTTGTTCTATTAGTTCATCTATACTAACCTCCACCAGGTTGCAAGTTCAATATAATTTTTATCTGCATCTAACCCAGCCAATACTTTTGGGCTAATACCACAGCTTGGCCACTCAGCCCTGCTCGGTTCCCATTCATTGTTTTTTGTGCAAACAACTCCTGAGTTGTGAATTAGTTAACCACCAAAATTAGTGGAAAAAGGGGAATAGGCGGGTTGGGAAGGGAAAAAAAGGTTGCGTCCGTCGGGTAGGGGTTAAATCAACAGTAACATCTGCAGAAGAAAGACCTTCTTCCAGTCAAACTAAGATGTCTACTTCTTTAGCGGACAAAGTGATAAGATCCCTTTCTTATGTCCATGCCAATCGCTACAAATTCCCGATTAGGCACAAAAACAGCAGGTGCTTCAACGGATATCAAGTGCTCCTTTAAGTGGGCTCTCCTCCACCGCAACTTTAACATCACAAATACTCCAGTCCTCAGAGGTGTCACCCCAATCGCACTTGCTTCCTCACAGCTTCCAATTCTCCAGCTGCCCGTCCGAGTATGGGGTAGAACAGTTGGTTGAGTCTGCAGAGCTGTTTACTCATACTATAGCCTGGGAATCAGAGGTCGGCTCCAGAGCTTCTGTGAATCCAGACGAGGAAATGATCTGCACTGATGCCCAGAATCTTTTTGAGTCGGATCCAGGACCAGACCCAGAAGGTTCTGACCATAATGTAGACCCTCATTCCCAAACTGTAACTCCTGTTGGTGGAGACAATGAGGAAGATGATGATGAGACTCAAATACCTGATTGGAGAGACAACTTTAGTTTTTTGTCAGGGCAAGAAGAGGTTGGCTCTGAGGATGACGGGTGTGATAACACACAGGATGATGATGACGAGGTTGGAGATCCCACTTACTGTCAACCCACAGTCAGCCAGTCTATGAGGTGAGTAGAGGAGTTGGAGGAGGATGCTACTGAAGACAAAGTCAGGTTGCGCCTTCCTGGACAGAAACGTAGTACTGGAAGCATGTCAACAACTGCATCCTCAAACACAACTCTGCCTCTGACCACAAGTCGTGGTGGCTCTTCAGGTCACATGGGTGCTAAGCCTTGCAAAGCCTGGGCATTTTTTCAGATCAATAAAGATGACCCAACTCGTGTTTAGAGATGAGCGTTGTTCTACTCGAACTGTTCGCCAATCTCAAATTCGAGCTGTTTTGGGCGGTGTTCGAGCCGCTCGGCGAACACGAACGATTTGAGAAAAATTTGGCTGTTCGAGATTATGTTCGATAACTGTTCGTGCACCAAAATCATAACTGGATTTTTTCTCAGTAATGATGAAAATTAATGTTAATACGCAGTTTGAGTGTATAGCGGGATGGGGGGAGGGGCAGGGGATGGATCTCTGCAGTAATAATGAAAATCTCCATTTTTTTTCTCTTTCCCGCATTTACAGTGGGAAGGTGCAATCTGTCAGCCTATCAGCAGCGCACACACGGAGCGAAGTGCTTTTTTCACACAAGCAAGGGCATGTGTCATTGGCAGTGTATGTCACATGTCCTTGCCCTATAAGACCAAGCCATATTCCCCGTCGCCACCATTTTCTCACTGCTGCAGCTGCGCGTTAGACGGCACCGCTGTTGCTGTGTGCGCTATACCTTGTTAATTTCAAGTCAATTTTCGCAAAAATCTACAGATAGCTTGGGAGTAGGGAATAGTTGTGATTGCAGTCCTTTTAAGGACTAGGTTACAGCATTTCCTACGACTTTTATCAGGCAGGTCTGTGCTCTTAAATAGATAGATTGTGGGAGTAAAGACTAATTGTAATTGCAGTCCTTTTCAGGACTAGGTTACATCAGTTCCTATCAGTTTTTGCCAGGCAGGTCTGTGCCAGTGCTGTGCAAGTTTCTTTCACAGCATTTTGCTGAATCTAGCAAAGCTAATCCTTTTTGGCCTATTGCAGAGTGTGTTAGTCAGTGTAGTAGCCTATCTGTGTTGCAAGATATACCACCTGTGTATAGAATACCAATTTTTTTACTGCACCTAGTGAAGTAAAATCTTTTGGGCATAGCATCATTCTATTAGTCCATCTATACTGACCTCCATCAGGTTGCAAATTGAATATAATTTTTTTCTGCATCTAGCTCTGAAAAAATATTTGGGCTTCTAGCAGTGTGTGGGACTTGTTCTATTAGTCCATCTATACTGACCTCCATCAGGTTGCAAACTGAATATATTTTTTTTCTGCATCTACCTCTGAAAAAATATTGGGCTTCTAGCTGTGTGTGTGACTTGTTCTATTAATCCATCTATACAGACCTCCATCAGGTTGCAAACTGAATATAATTTTTTTCTGCATCTACCTCTGAAAAAATATTTGGGCTTCTAGCAGTGTGTGGGACTTGTTCTTTTAGTCCATCTATACTGACCTCCATCAGGTTGCAAACTGAATATATTTTTTTTTTGCATCTACCTCTGAAAAAATATTGGGCTTCTAGCTGTGTGTGGGACTTGTTCTATTAATCCATCTATACAGACCTCCATCAGGTTGCAAACTGAATATAATTTTTTTCTGCATCTACCTCTGAAAAAATATTTGAGCTTCTAGCAGTGTGTGGGACTTGTTCTTTTAATCCATCTATACAGACCTCCATCAGGTTGCAAACTGAATATAATTTTTTTCTAAATCTACCTCTGAAAAAATATTTGGGCTTCTAGCTGTGTGTGGAACTTGGTCTATTAGTCCATCTATACTGACCTCCATCAGGTTGCAAACTGAAAATAATTTTTTGTCTGCATCTAGCTCTGAAAAAATATTTGGCCTTCTAGCAGTGTGTGGGACTTTCTCTATTAGTCCATCTATACTGACCTCCATCAGGTTGCAAATTAAAAATAATTTTTATCTGCATCCAGCTCTGAAAAAATATTTGGCCTTCTAGCAGTGTGTGGGACTTTCTCTATTAGTCCATCTATACTGACCTCCATCAGGTTGCAAATTAAAAATAATTTTTATCTGCATCCAGCTCTGAAAAAATATTTGGCCTTCTAGCAGTGTGTGGGACTTTCTCTATTAGTCCATCTATACTGACCTCCATCAGGTTGCAAATAAAAAATAATTTTTTGTCTGCATCTAGCTCTGAAAAAATATTTGGCCTTCTAGCAGTGTGTGGGACTTTCTCTATTAGTCCATCTATACTGACCTCCATCAGGTTGCAAACTGAATATATTTTTTTTCTGCATCTACCTCTGAGAAAATATTGGGCTTCTAGCTGTGTGTGATACTTGTTCTATTAATCCATCTATACAGACCTCCATCAGGTTGCAAACTGAATATAATTTTTTTCTGCATCTACCTCTGAAAAAATATTTGGGCTTCTAGCTGTGTGTGGGACTTGTTGTATTAGTCCATCTATACTGACCTCCATCAGGTTGCAAACTGAAAATATTTTTTTGTCTGCATCTAGCTCTGAAAAAATATTTGGCCTTCTAGCAGTGTGTGGGACTTTCTCTATTAGTCCATCTATACTGACCTCCATCAGGTTGCAAATTAAAAATAATTTTTATCTGTATCCAGCTCTGAAAAAATATTTGGCCTTCTAGCAGTGTGTGGGACTTTCTCTATTAGTCCTTCTATACTGACCTCCATCAGGTTGCAAATTAAAAATAATTTTTATCTGCATCCAGCTCTGAAAAAATATTTGGCCTTCTAGCAGTGTGTTTGACTTTCTCTATTAGTCCATCTATACTGACCTCCATCAGGTTGCAAATTAAAAATAATTTTTTGTCTGCATCTAGCTCTGAAAAAATATTTGGCCTTCTAGCAGTGTGTGGGACTTTCTCTATTAGTCCATCTATACTGACCTCCATCAGGTTGCAAACTGAATATATATTTTTTCTGCATCTACCTCTGAAAAAATATTTGGGCTTCTAGCTGTGTGTGGGACTTTCTCTATTAGTCCATCTATACTGACCTCCATCAGGTTGCAAATTGAATATAATTTTTTCTGCATCTAACCCAGCCAATAGTTTTGGCCTAATACCACAGTTTGGCCACTCAGCTCTGCTCGGTTCCCATCCATTGTTTTTTTGTGCAAACAACTCCAGAGTTGTGAATTAATTAACCACCAAAATGAGTGCAAAAAGGCCTGCTGCTGGTGGAAAGGGGAATAGCCGTGTTGGGAAGGGGAAAAAAGGTTGTGTCCGTGGGGTAGGTGTTAAAGCAACAGTAACATCTGCAGAAGAAAGACCATCTTCCAGCCAAACTAAAATGTCTACTTCTTTTAACGGACAATGTGATAAGATCCCTTTCTTACGGCCACGCCAATCGCTACAAATTCCAGATGAGGCACAAAAACAGCAGGTGCTTCAATGGATATCAAGTGCTCTTTTAAGTGGGCTCTACTCCACATCAACTTCAACATCACAAATACTCCAGTCCTCAAAGGTGTCACCCCAATCGCACTTGCTTCCTCACAGCTCCCAAATCTCCAGCTGCCCATCTGAGTATGAGGTAGATCAGATGGTTGAGTCTGCAGAGCTGTTTACTCATACTATATCCTGGGAATCAGAAGTCGACTCCAGCGTTTCTGTGAATCCAGACGAGGAAATGATCTGCACTGATGCCTAGAATCTTTATGAATCGGATCCAGGACCAGACGCAGAAGGTTCTGACCATAATGTAGACCCTCATTCCCAAACTGTAACTCCTGTTGGTGGAGACAATGAGGAAGACGATGTAGAGACTCAAATACCTGATTGGAGCGACAGCTTTAGTTTTTTGTCAGGGCAGGAATAGGTTGGCTCTGAGGACGACGGGTGTGATAACGCACAGGGTGATGATGATGAGGTTGGAGATCCCACTTACTGTCAAACCACAGTCAGCCAAGAGATGAGGTCAGCAGAGGAGGTGGAGGAATATGCTAGTGACGACAAGGTCAGGTTGCGCCTTCCTGGACAGAGACGTAGTACTGGAAGCACGTCAACAACTGCATCCTCAAACACAACTCTGCCTCTCACCACAAGTCGTGGTGGCTCTTCAGGTCGCATGGGTGCTAAGCCTTGCATAGCCTGGGCATTTTTTCAGATCGATAAAGATGACCCAACTCGTGTTATCTGTAACATTTGTCAGCAAAAGCTAAGTAGAGGCCAAAAAATACATAGTCTGAGTACTTCATGCATGAACCGGCACATGGATATGAAACATAAGTTGCAGTGGGAAGCTCACTGTGCTACAATGCGGCCTAGCCGGCCGGGTCAACCACCGTCTGCCACATCTTGTGCATCCGTGGCCTCTTCATCCTCTGTGACTGGGGGGACAGCAGTCACACCTGTTTTGGGACACAGACCTGCCACTTCTTTTCCCGCAACAGCCAGCGTGATTGGCAGGTCATCATTTTCTTTGGAGGTGGAAACACCAGCTGGTGTTCAGCGCTGTGCGACATCGATAGCACCACCTTTGGATCAAGGCAACCTAACATGTCCGCCTGCATCTTCCTCACAGACCGGCAGTTTGCCGGGGACTCCCTTCTCAACCCCGTCTAAGCACAACAGCCAGCCGGTCCCTCCGTTGTGGACAAGTAAAAGACCATTTCCTCCTAGCCATGAGAAAGCTAAGAGGTTGAATTTCACCATCTGCAAGCTCTTGGCTTCATAAACGCTTCCTTTCCACCTGGTGGACACAGAGGTTTTTCGAGACCTTATGTCCGTCGCAGTGCCCCAGTACCAGATGCCCAGTCGGCTCTACTTCTCAAAGAAAGGTGTGCCTGCGCTCCACCAGCATGTCGCACACAACATCACCGCTTCTTTGAGAAACTCTGTGTGTGACAGGGTGCATTTCACCACAGACACTTGGACGAGTAGGCATGGACAGGGGCGTTACATGTCGCTGACTGGGCACTGGGTAACAATGGTGACAGCAGGACAAGGGGCTGCTGTCCAAGTCTTGCCGTCCCCACGAGTTGTGCGTCAATCCTCTTTATGTCAAAGTTCCTCCAGTGCTCCTACCTCCTCAACCTCCTCTCGGTCTTCCACCTGCACCCAAAGCCTGTCTGGTCATGCCACAAGCTTTCTAACTGCACAGAAGGGATCCTGCACACCTCCTTACTATGCTGGCAGTAGGGCTCAACGTCATCAGGCGGTTTTTACTTTGAAATGTCTGGGAAATGTGAGTCACACAGCTGAGGAGTTGTGGTCAGCTCTGGAGAACCAATTTCATGAATGGTTGTCTCCACTGGACCTGAAACCAGGGAAGGCCATGTGCGACAATGCTGCAAACCTGGGTGCGGCCCTTCGCCGGGGCAATGTCACACACGTGCCTTGTATGGCTCACGTGTTGAACCTGGTTGTCCAGCAATTTTTAGCCCACTATCCCAGACTAGATGGCCTTCTGCAGAGGGAACGATCGCTGTGTGCTCACTTCCGCCGTTCGCATCCCGCAGCTCAGCGACTTACATCTCTACAGAAGTCGTTGGGCCTGCCACTTCACCGGCTAAAATGCGATGTGCCTACCCGGTGGAATTCAACTCTGCACATATTGCAGCGACTGTGGCAGCACCGACAAGCCCTGGTGCAATACGTTGTGACGTATAGCCTAGGCCAACGAGATCCAGAGGTGGGGCAAATCACGCTGGAGGAGTGATCTCAGATCAGGACCTATGCACCCTTCTGCACAGTTTTGAAATGGCGACGTACATGTTTAGTGCTGATGATGCCATTATCAGCATGACTATTCCGGTGATTTACATGCTGGAGCACATGTTAAACAGAATTCGGAGTCAGGTGGTGGCACAAGAGGAGGTGGAGGAAGTAGAGGAGGAGGAGTTGTATGCGGAAGGGCTAACATCTGCAAGGTCCAGACGGTCGGCAGCACCAAGGCGGCTCAACACTAAACAAGACGCTTTTAATGCCCCTTACAAGAGACGTGGAGGTCAGAGTGTTATAAAAAGACGCTTTTAATGCCCCTCAGAAGAGACGTGGAGGTCAGAGTGGTATAACAAGAGACTTTTAATGCCCCTTACAAGAGACGTGGAGTTCAGAGTGGTAAAACAAGACACTTTTAATGCCCCTTACAAGAGATGTGGAAGTCAGAGTGGTATAACAAGACTCTTTTAATGCCCCTCAGAAGAGACGTGGAGGTCAGAGTGGTATAACAAGATGCTTTTATTGCCCCTTACAAGAGATGTGGATGTCAGAGTGGTATAACAAGACGCTTTTAATGCCCCTTACAAGAGACGTGGAGGTCAGAGTGGTATAACAAGATGCTTTAAATGCCCCTCAGAAGAGACGTGGAGGTCAGAGTCGTATAACAAGACGCTTTTAATGCCCCTTACAAGAGACGTGGAGGTCAGAGTGGTAAAACAAGACGCTTTTAATGCCCCTTACAAGAGAAGTGGAAATCAGAGTTGTATAACAAGATGCTTTTAATGCCCCTCAGAAGAGACGTGGAGGTCAGAGTGGTATAACAAGATGCTTTTAATGCCCCTTACTAGAGACGTGGATGTCAGAGTAGTATAACAAGACGCTTTTAATGCCCCTCAGAAGAGATGTGGAGGTCAGAGTGGTATAACCAGACACTTTTAATGCCCCTTACAAGAGACGTGGAGGTCAGAGTGGTATAACAAGATGCTTTTAATGCCCCTCAGTAGAGACGTGGAGGTCAGAGTGGTATAACAAGACACATTTTTTATGTCCCTCAGAAGAGACGTGGAGGTCAGAGTGGTATAAAAAGATGCTTTTAATGCCCCTTACAAGAGACGTGGAGGTCAGAGTGGCATAACAAGATGCTTTTAATGCCCCTCAGAAGAGACGTGGAGGTCAGAATGGTATAAGAAGACGCTTTTAATGCCCCTTACAAGAGACGTGGAGGTCAGAGTGGTATAACAAGACTCTTTTAATGCCCCTTACAAGAGACGTGGAGGTCAGAGTGGTATAACAAGACGCTTTTAATGCCCCTCAGAAGAGACGTGGAGGTCAGAGTGGTAAAACAAGACGCTTTTAATGCCCCTTACAAAAGAAGTGGAGATCAGAGTGGTAAAACAAGACGCTATTAATGCCCCTCAGAAGAGACATGGAGGTCAGCGTGGTATAAAAAGACGATTTTAATGCCCCTTACAAGAGACGTGGAGGTCAGAGTGGTATAACAAGACGCTTTTAATCCCCCTCAGAGGAGACATGGAGGTCAGAGAGGTATAACAAGACAGTTTTAATGCCCCTTACAAGAGACGTGGAGGTCAGAGTGGTATAACAAGACGCTTTTAATGCCCCTTGGAAGAGCCATACAGTACAGCATCTTAAAAATATTATTCCCATTATTGGGGAGTGAGTCTCCCACAGTCTTTGCTTATGCCTTCCAAGCAAAAGCTGACAAAAATCAGGATGGAGGAACTTTCAATCATGGCAACACAGTCAATGGTCACCCTGGTTGTATAGTGGTGGTGGAGGCTGAGGATAAATAGAAGAACATAAAACAGCCAAAATGAGGAAGCGTATACCCATGTGTGGGTGTGAAACGGTGCATGTGAATACACCTCCCAAAATAACACAGTGGATTTGACTTTATGTTACTCTGCTGTCATTTGGTGGTGATGAGAAGTCTGGCCTAATCCAGCCATTGTTCATTTTGATAAGGGTCAGCTTGTCAGCATTGTCAGTTGACAGGCGAGTGCGCTTGTCAGTTATAATTCCCCCAGCGGCACTAAAAACACGCTCCGATAACACGCTAGCGGCAGGGCAGGCCAGGACCTCCAAGGAGTACAGAGAGAGTTCATTCCAAGTGTCCAGCTTGGATACCCAATAAGTAAAGTGCACAGAGAAATCACGGAGGACGCTGGTAAGGTCGGCAAGGTACTCCCTCACCATCTTTTGAAACTTTCTACTCCTTGTGAGAGTACCCCACGCCTCAGGGTCTGTCCGAAGGGAGGGACTGAGAAAATTGTCTCAGAACTTTGACAGTGTTCCCCTGCCTCTGCTGGATTGGAGTTGCGACTCTCTCGCATGTACTCCATGGTTGGGCAACAACGAACTGTGACCTCTGCCGCTAGCGTGTTCAGATGGGAATTTTTTTAACAGTTCTGCAGCAAGGGCCTTCTGGTACTGCCCCATTTTTGTAGACCTCTCCACCTCAGGAATAAGAGAGTGAATGTTCTCCTTGTAGCGGGGGTCTACAAGTGTCACCAACCAGTAATGACTGTCACCGAACATTTTGACAACGCTAGGGTCACGGTTAATGCAGCGTAACATAAAGTCAGCCATGCGTGCCAGACAGGTAACGGGCAGGATTTCCGTGTCCTCACCAAGATGACGACTGACCATGCTCTCCTCCTCCTCCTTCCCCCTGTCCTCAGACCACCCACGCTGAACCGACGGTATGACAGTTGTAGAAGTACTACCGTCTACAGCGCATGATACCAACTCCTGTTCTTCCTCCTCCTCCTCTCCCTCATAGTCCCCCAATGCACGTTGGGATGAGATGGGGCTGGACTGTGTGTAATCGCCCGCTATGGCTTCTTGATCCATCTCATCATACTCTGGCTGCAATGCCTCCTCTTTAATTCTCTGCAGAGAGCGTTGCAAAAGACAGACAAGTGGGATGCTGACACTAATGATGGCGTCATCGCCACTCACCATCTTGGTGGCCTCCTCAAAGTTTGTCAGGATGGTACATATGTCAGACATCCAGGTCCACTCCTGAGGTCCTATGTGTGGAGTCTGACCTGAATATTGACGGCCTTGTTGCAGCTGGTACTCCACAACTGCTCTCTTCTGCTCACAAATCCTTAGCAACATGTGGAGGGTTCCAACGTGTGGGGACATCACACAGCAGTCGGTGTGCCGGAAGCTGCAAACGCTGCTGCAACACAGCAAGGGCGGCGGAAGCTGTAGCCGACTTGCGAAAATTAGCTGACAGGTGGCGTACTTTCACTAGCAGATCTGGCAACGATTTAAGAAACTGCTGAACCACGAGGTTAAGCACATGATCCAGGCATGGTACGTGTATGATCTCGCCTCAGAGCCGCCACCAGGTTATGGCAATTGTCACACATGACCATGCCTGGATGTAGGTTCAGCGGTTTCAGCCACAGATCTGCCTGCTCTTTCACATCTGTCCACAACTCACAAGCAGTGTGAGGTTTATAACCTAAGCTTATGAGTTTCAGCACAGCCTGTTGCCGCTTGGCGGAGTCAGTACTGCAGTGCTTCCAGCTTGTAACTGATGAGGTGATATCTGAGATGGAGGCTGAGCATGAGGAGCAGGAGGAGGATGATGCACAGGAGCTGTACACTGTGGGGGCAGGATTTGTTCCGTCCCAAGGTCCGACTGGGTCCCGGCTTCCACTATATTTACCCAGTGTGCCGTCAGGGAGATGTACCGTCTCTGGCCACAAGCACTTGTCCACGTGTCTGTTGTCAGGTGGACTCTCCCAGTAACTGCGTTTTTGAGGGCACGGTAGATTTTTGGGACACGTGCTTGTGTAGTGCTGGGATGGCACACCGGGCAAAATTGTGTCGGCTGGGGACCGAGTACTGAGGGACGGCCACCGCAATAAGGTTGCGGAAGGATTCCGTCTCCACCAGCCTAAAAGGCAGCATTTCCAATGCAAGCAGTAGTGAAATGTACGAATTTAGGACTGTGGCATGTGGGGCGTTAGCTGTGAATTTCCGCTTTCGTTCAAAGGTCTGGGATATGGACAATTGAACGCTGCGGTGGGACGTGGACGTAGACGTTGATGTTGTTTCTTGAGAAACTGCCGAAACAAGTGAAGACTGAGAGGAAGGGGCATCTTTACATGCAGTATGGACAGGGGATTGCCTTGCACACACAACACGGGGTTCTATTGCACGCACAACAGCGGAAGAAGCAGTGGTGACACCCGCTGACACTGGTCGTGGACCCTGGGGTTCGCCCCACAAAGTCGGGTGCTTTGCTGCCATGTGCCTGATCATGCTGGTGGTGGTCAGGCTGGTAGTTTTGTCACCCCTGGTGATGCTGGCATGGCAGGTGGTACAAATGGCCTTTTTGGGGTTATCTGTAGAGTCTTTAACCCTAGAACGCATGACCATAAAAATCTACTTTTTCACATACCTGGGGACTTTTAGTCCCGAGTAGAGATGAGCATTGTTCGACTCGAACTGTTCGCCAATCTCAAATTCGAGCTGTTTTGGGCGTTGTTCGAGCCGTTCGGCGAACAAGAACAATTTGAAAAAAATTCGGCTGTTCGAGGTTTTGTTCGATAACTGTTCGTGCACCAAAATCATAACTGGATTTTTTCTCAGTAATGCTGAAAATTAATGTTAATACGCAGTTTGATTGTTCAGCGGGGCGGGGGGAGGGGCAGGGGATGGATCTCTGCAGGAATAATGAAGATCTCCATTTTTTTTTCTCTTTCCCGCATTTACAGTGGGGAGGTGCAATCTGTCAGCCTATCAGCAGAGCATACACGGAGCGAACTGCTTTTTTTCACACAATTAAGGGCATGTGTCATTGGCAGTGTATGTCACATGTCCTTGTCCTATAAGACCCAGCCATTTTCCCCGTCGCCACCATTTTCTCACTGCTGCAGCTGCGTGTTAAACGGCACCGCTGTTGCTGTGTGCGCTATACCTTGCTAATTTAAAGCCAATTTTCGCACAAATCTACAGATAGCTTGGGAGTAGGGAATAGTTGTGATTGCAGTCCTTTTAAGGACTAGGTTACAGCATTTCCTATGACTTTTATAAGGCAGGTCTGTGCTCTTAAATAGATAGGTTGGGAGTAAAGACTAATTGTAATTGCAGTCCTTTTCAGGACTAAGTTACATCAGTTCCTATCAGTTTTTGCCTGGCAGGTCTGTGCCAGTGCTGTGTAAGTTTTATTCACAGCATTTGGCTAAATCTAGCAAAGCTAATCCTTTTTGGCCTATTGCAGAGTGTGTTAGTCAGTGGAGTAGCCTATCTGTGTGGCAAGCTACACCACCTGTGTATAGAATACAAATTTTTTTTACTGCACCTAGTGAAGTAAAACCTTTTGGGCATAGCATCATTCTATTAGTCCATCTATACTGACCTCCATAAGGTTGCAAATTGAATATAATTTTTTCTGCATCTAGCTCTGAAAAAATATTTGGGCTTCTAACAGTGTGTTGGACTTGGTCTATTAGTCCATCTATATTGACCTCCATCAGGTTGCAAATTAAAAATAATTTTTATCTGCATCTAGCTCTGAAAAAATATTAGGGCTTCTAGCAGTGTGTGGGACTTGGTCTATTAGTCCATCTATGCTGACCTCCATCAGAATGCAAATTAAAAATAATTTTTATCTGCATCTAGCTCTGAAAAAATATTTGGGCTTCTAGCAGTGTGTGGGACTTGTTCTATTAGTCCGTCTATACTGACCTCCATCAGGTTGCAAATTGAATATAATTTTTTTCTGCATCTAGCTCTGAAAAAATATTTGGGCTTCTAGCAGTCTGTGGGACTTGGTCTATTAGTCCATCTATACTGACCTCCATCAGGTTGCAAACTGAATAAAAAAATGTTCTGCATCTAGCTCTGAAAAAATATTTGGGCTTCTAGCAGTGTGTGGGACTTGGTCTATTAGTCCATCTATACTGACCTCCATCAGGTTGCAAATTAAAACTATTTTTTTTCTGCATCTAGAACTGAAAAAATATTTGGGCTTCTAGCAGTGTGTGGGACTTGGTCTATTAGTCCATCTATACTGACCTCCATCAGGTTGCAAATTGAATATAATTTTTTTCTGCATCTAGCCCTGAAAAAATATTTGGGCTTCTAGAAGTGTGTGGGACTTGGTCTATTAGTCCATCTATACTGACCTCCATATGGTTGCAAATTGAATATAATTTTTTTCTGCATCTAGCTCTGAAAAAATATTTGGGCTTCTAGCAGTGTGTGCGACTTGTTCTATTAGTCCATCAATACTGACCTCCATCAGGTTGTATATTGAATATAATTTTTTTCTGCATCTAACCCAGCCAATAGTTTTGGCCTAATACCACAGTTTGGCCACTCAGCTCTGATCGGTTCCCATCCATTGTTTTTTTGTGCAAACATCTCCAGAGTTGTGAACTAGTTAACCACCAAAATGAGTGGAAAAAGGCCTGCTGCTGGTGGAAAGAGGAATAGGCGTGTTGGGAAGAGGAAAAAAGGTTGTGTCCGTGGGGTAGGTGTTAAAGCAATAGTAACATCTGAAGAAGAAAGACCATCTTCCAGCCAAACTAAAATGTCTTCTTCTTTTAGCGGACAATGTGATAAGATCCCTTTCTTACGGCCACACCAATCGCTACAAATTCCAGATGAGGCACAAAAACAGCAGGTGCTTCAACGGATATCAAGTGCTCCTTTAAGTGGGCTCTCCTCCACATCAACTTCAACATCACAAATACTCCAGTCCTCAAAGGTGTCACCCCAATCGCACTTGCTTCCTCACAGCTCCCAAATCTCCAGCTGCCTGTCTGAGTATGAGGTAGAACAGATGGTTGAGTCTGCAGAGCTGTTTACTCATACTATAGCCTGGAAATCAGAGGTCGGCTCCAGCGCTTCTGTGAATCCAGATGAGGAAATGATCTGCAATGATGCCCAGAATCTTTATGAGTCGGATCCAGGACCAGATGCTGAAGGTTCTGACCATAATGCAGACCCTCATTCCCAAACTGTAACTCCTGTTGGTGGAGACAATGAGGAAGACGATGATGAGACTCAAATACCTGATTGGAGCGACAAATTTCGTTTTTTGTCAGGGCAGGAACAGGTTGGCTCTGAGTACGACCGGTGTGATAATGCACAGGGTGATGATGATGAGGTTGGAGATCCCACTTACTGTCAACCCACAGTCAGCCAAGAGATGAGGTCAGCTGAGGAGGTGGAGGAGAATGCTAGTGACGACGAGGTCAGGTTGCGCCTTCCTGGACAGAGACGTAGTACTGGAAGCACGTCAACAACTGCATCCGCAAACACAACTCTGCCTCTCACCACAAGTCGTGGTGGCTCTTCAGGTCGCATGGGTGCTAAGCCTTGCATAGCCTGGGCATTTTTTCAGATCGATAAAGTTGACCCAACTCGTGTTATCTGTAACATTTGTCAGCAAAAGCTAAGTAGAGGCCAAAAAATACATAGTTTGAGTACTTCATGCATGAACCCGCACATGGATTTGAAGCATAAGTTGCAGTAGGAAGCTCACTGTGCTACAATGCGGCCTAGCCAGCCGGGCCAGCCACCGTCTGCCACATCTTGTGCATCCGTGGCCTCTTCATCCTCTGTGACTGGGGGGACAGCAGTCACACCTGTTTTGGGACGCAGACCTGTCACCTCTTTTCCCGCAACAGCCAGCGTGATACGCAGGTCATCATTTTCTTTGGAGGTGGAAACACCAGCTGGTGTTCAGCGCTGTCCGACATCGATAGCACCACCTTTGGATCAAGGCAACCTAACATGTCTGCCTGCATCTTCCTCACAGACCGACAGTTTGCCGGGAACACCCTTCTCAACCCCGTCTAAGCACAACAGCCAGCCCTCGGTCCCTCAGATGTGGAGAAGTAAAAGGCCATTTCCTCCTAGCCATGAGAAAGCTAAGAGGTTGAATTTCACAATCTGCAAGCTCTTGGCTACAGAAATGCTGCCTTTCCGCCTGGTGGACACAGAGGATTTTCGAGACCTTATGTCCGTCGCAGTGCCCCAGTACCAGATGCCCAGTCGGCACTACTTCTCAAAGAAAGGTGTGCCTGCGCTCCACCAGCATGTCGCACACAACATCACCGCTTCTTTGATAAACTCTGTGTGTGACAGGGTGCATTTCTCCAAAGATACTTGGATGAGTAGGCATGGACAGGGGCGTTACATGTCGCTAACTGGGCACTGGGTAACAATGGTGACAGCAGGACAAGGGGCTGCTGTCTAAGTCTTGCCATCCCCACGAGTTGTGCGCCAATCTTCTTTATCTCAAAGTTCCTCCACTGCTTCTGCCTCCTCAACCTCCTCTCGGTCCACCTGCACCCAAAGCTTGTCTGGTCATGCCACAAGCTTTCGAACTGCGCAGAAGGGATCCTGCACACCTCCTTACTATGCTGGCAGTAGGGCTCAACGTCATCAGGCGGTTTTTACTTTGAAATGTCTGGGAAATGTGAGTCACACAGCTGAGGAGTTGTGGTCAGATCTGGAGAACCAATTTCATGAATGGTTGTCTCCACTGGACCTGAAACCAAGGAAGGCCGTGTGCGACAATGCTGCAAACCTGGGTGCGGCCCTTCGCCGGGGCAATGTCACACACGTGCCTTGCATTGCTCACGTGTTGAACCTGGTTGTCCATCAATTTTTAGCCCACTATCCCGGACTAGATGGCCTTCTGCAGAGGGCACGGTCGCTGTGTTCTCACTTCCGCCGTTCGCATCCCGCAGCTCAGCGACTTACATCTTTACAGAAGTCGTTGGGCCTGCCACTTCACCGGCTAAAATGCGATGTGCCTACCCGGTGGAATTCAACTCTGCACATTTTGCAGCGACTGTGGCAGCACCGACAAGCCCTGGTGCAATACGTTCTGACGTATAGCCTGGGCCAACGAGATCCAGAGGTGGGGCAAATCACGCTGAAGGAGTGGTCTCAGATCAGGACCTATGCACCCTTCTGCACAGTTTTGAAATGGCGACGAAGATGTTTAGTGCTGACGATGCCATTATCAGCATGACTATTCTGGTGGTTTACATGCTGGAGCACATGTTAAACAGAATTCGGAGTCAGGTGGTGGCACAAGAGGAGGTGGAGGAAGTAGAGGAGGAGGAGTTGTATGCGGAAAGGCTAACATCTGCAAGGTCCAGACGGTCGGCAGCACCAAGGCGGCAGGCATGTGAGGGTGGGGGAGATGGTTTTACCAGGGCGCATGGTAGCAGCCAAACTAGTGAGGAAGGTGCCGGAGCCCAGGAAGAAGTGGAGGGCAAACTGATGGAAGACTCATCAAATGAGGGAGACCTTGATCACATTTCTGTTGTGCGAGGTTGGGTGGAGAGGACAGAGGAAGGATGCATGATTGTTACCTCGCCACCAACACAACAGGGACTTGGTGCTCCTGGATGCGCAAGACACATGAGTGCCTTCTTGCTGCACTACCTGCAACATGACCCTCGAATTGTGAGAATTAGAAATAATCCTGACTACTGGGTTGCCACACTGTTAGATCCCCGGCACAAAACTAAATTTGCAGAAATTATTCCTGCCATAGAAAGGGATGCACGCATGCAGGAGTATCAACAGAGACTGTTGCAGAATCTAACATGTGCTTTTCCACAAAACACCAGTGGCGCACGTAGTGAATCTCACAGTTCCAACTTGCCAACCGTGGGACCGTTGAGTGTTCAGCACTCAAACCGTAACAGAAACACAGTATCTGCTGGTAACATCAATTTTGCGGAATCATTTCACCACTTTTTTAGCCCATCCTTTGCAAGGCCACAGGAGACAAGAAGTCTGACACATAGTCAACGCCTAGAGACGATGGTACAGGAGTATCTCCAAACATTGAAGCCATGACTGTGTCACTGGACCCTTGCTCTTTTTGGGCTTCCAATCTGGATAAATGGCCGGAGCTAGCCACTTACGCCTTGGAGATCTTGTCATGCCCCGCAGCCAGCATTCTGTTTGAACGTGTGTTCAGTGCTGCTGGTGGTGTGCTGACAGATAAGCGCACGCGGCTCTCCACTGATAATGTAGACAGACTCACGTTCATAAAGATGAACAAATCATGGATCCGAAACGACTTTTCTACCCCTGTGTCATCCTGGGGAGAGTAAAAGCTTGATGATTGGTTAAAATCACCTCACCAACCGTTTTAAGCTTTCAAATTACTAATCATGTTCATCTGTATCTTGGCTGGAAAATGATTTGGGCTTTGTAGCAGTGTGCAGCACTGATTCTAATAGGCCATCTATACTAAGCTCCACCAGATTTAAAATTACTAATCATGTTTATCTGTATCTTGGCTGGAAAATAATTTGGGCTTTGTAGCAGTGTGCAGTAATGATTCTATTAGGCCATCTATACTAAGCTCCACCAGATTTAAAATGAATATTAATTTTTAGCTGCATCTAACCCGGAAAATAATTTTGGGGCTCCGAGATGCGCAAGACACATAAGTGCCTTCTTGCTGCACTACCTGCAACATGACCCTCAGATTTTCAGAATTCGAAATAATCCTGACTACTGGGTTGCCACACTCTTAGATCCCCCACACTCTTCGATCAACCTTTTCATTTTAATAAAGACCAAAAAATGGTCATTTTTGAAATTATAAGCATTAGCAGGTTATTAGAAACTGAAATCAAACAGTTTTCAACTCAAAACTTAATTCTAGGTGATGTTACATTTGCACATAGGACCCCTTGTTCGAAAGGAGCTTCTGAACTCTCTCGTCCATTGAATTTGTCAGGTTTTGGATGGTTTCTGCTTCAATTGTTTTGCATGAGGACAGAATACCCTCCCAGAGCTGTTGCTTAGATGTGAACTGCCTCCCGCCATCATAGACACTCCTTTTGATGATGCTCCAGAGGTTCTGAATGGGGTAGAGGTCAGGGGAGCATGGGGGTCACAGCATAAGTTTGTCCCCTTTTATTCCCATATCAGCCAGAGATGCAGATGTGTTATGTGCAGCATGAGACGGTGCATTATCATGCATAAAAATGATCTTGCTGTGGAATACACGGTTCTTCTTCTTGAACCATGGCAGGAAGTGCTGTTTGAGAAACTCCACATACATTATGGAGTTCATCTTTACTCCTTCAGGGATCCTAAAGGGGCCGACAATCTCTCTTCCCATGGTTCCAGCCCAAAACATTACTCCACCTCGTCCTTGTTGTCGCTGTAGCCGTGTTTGCGTGGGGTGTCCATCAACCAGCCATCCTCTATTCCATCCATCTGGACCATCGAGCGTTGCATGGCACTCATCCGTGAACAAAACAGTTTTGAAATCAGTCTTCATGTAATGTTTGGCCCACTGGAGCCGTTTCTGCTTGTGTGAAGTGGAAAGAGGAGGTCAACAGGATGGCGTACGCACAGCTGCAAACCTCTGAAGGACCCTGCATCTTGTTGTTCGGCGGATGTTGGAGGCACCAGCAGCTTCAAAAACTTGTCTGCTGCTATGACAAGGCTTTTTTGCCGCTGCTCTTTTAACCTGACGTAATTGCCTTTAGGAAAGAGTCCTCAATTTGCCCTTATAAGCACGCACACGTGTGTACTGTGAATCAGCTACATACTTCTTGATTGCCAAGACACTTCGTCCTGATCATCGCACAATGTTGATTGTAGTCATGCCTTGACCTAAACACTCCACAATTTGTTGCTTCTCAACAGCCGACACATCCTTTTTCTTTCCCATTTTGGCAGAAAATGTAGGCTGCTTAATAATGTGGGACAGCCTTCTTAAGTAGTCTTGCCTTTCATTGGACACACCTGCCAAAGTAATTAGCACAGGTGTCTGCAATTGCTTACGGTGATATAAAGAGCCCTGACACACATCACCATCAATGAGTTTAACTGACAAACAAACAAATTCTTCCCTTATCACTCCTAAACACTTTTTGCATAATATTTTGGAACACAGTGTACATGTGCTTTTCCACAAAACACCAGTGGTTCACATAGTGAATCTTACTGTTCTAACTTTCCAACCGTGGTCTGTATGGAGTTGTTCAATAAAGGGCACAAAATTAAGATAACATAGACAGGAGAGGTCTCTATGAATAGGAATTCCTAAGTATTTGATACCCTGTGAGGGCCAGGCAAAGGGAAAGTTGGACTGGAAGGAATCCTGTATGGATTTTGGGAGGGAGACATCGAGGGCCTCTGACTTCGCTGCATTGATTTTAAAATTTGACCATGTAACAAAGTGATCTATTTCAGCCATAACAGCAGGGATGGATATATGTGATTGAGTGATATATACTAGGACATCATCAGCAAATAGAGAGCACTTGTACTCGGTGCCTCCCACCTCAATCCACCTAATATTGGGGTTATGGCGAATTGATGAGAGCAGGTGCTCCATCACTAGGATGTATAAGAGAGGGGACAGAGGACATCCCTGCCTTGTCCCATTGGTGATTATGAAAGGTGATGAAAATGTTATGACGCGCCCCCTGGGCTTGGGACACCCAGAGCCGGACCCTTTTTGGTGGATGCTGGTGGTTGTAGTCTCCGTGGCGGCGACCCGGTTCCGTGGTTCAGGGCGGTCATACCAGTGGCGGAACTATTTATGTGGTTTTGATGTTTAAATGTCCGACTACGCCACCCGTGGATTGCGGTCAGAGTGAACCGCCGCTGTAGGGCAGACCACTGAGGCTGGTGTTGTGGGTGCAGCAGAGCGTAGCATAACTCCCCACGGGAGGAGTATAGCCTCAGGGCAGTGTATGCGGAGGATGGGGGTGATGGTGCAGGGCAGCAGCAGTAACGACACGGAGTCAGTGATGCAGTCCAGGGCCTTTACTCACAGTTCTTATTATCCTGACCTCTTCTGCAGGTAACGGCTGCCCACGTCGTACTGTGCTTACCAGGTAAGGGGCTCAGACAACTCCCAGATAACTTTGGAGCGCTTCACAGGACCCCCTTTGTGTGTCCTTTGTCTGTCCTTTCATACCAACGCTTCTGTCCGGCTGCCTCGTTCCTCCTCTTGGTAAACTTGGTGCCAGTTTCCCTGACCCTATGTGGTGCCTTACTAGTGGGTGTAGCGATGGGCTGCGCCACATAAAATGTCACAGCCTCCGGTTTCTAGCTGAGGGTCGTTTCCCGTCTCCACTAGTTTCGGGGACCGGTCTCCCCCTTTTTCCTGACCCCTCCATGCAGGTGGATTCTGGCGTGCGGTGGCGACTCGCCTGTCCGCACCCCTGGGATCCCTTCGTTCCTCGTTCCTGAAGCCTTCTCCGCTCCTCTTCCTTCCTTCTCCCTCTTCCAGGCCTGGGCCTCTGTTACTAGGCCCGCCTCCGGAGCAGAGCACATGCAGAGCCCCTGCTCCCTGTCCCTTCTGCTCAGACTTCTCTGCACTGAACTAAGATGGTGCCCACTTTTATACTTCCTTCTCAATGCACCCAGGAACTGCTTCCTCCCTGCTCCTGCACTACAGGGTTCCCCTTCCTCAGTGTTCCCTCCCCCCACTCCAGCCAGGGACAGGGACTGTCGTGCCCATTTCAGAGGCATATTGGTCGCCCTGCCCCACGGCAATGTGGTGTAATGCATGCAGGTGTCGGGGTCCTGATCCACACTCCATCCTTACCTGAGAGTGAGATATCACACCTCTGGGTGAGGTGCAATACCTCTGTAGCAACCAAGCCGTCGGGGTGCTACAGTTCCATTTATCTTCAGACTAGGTGACGTATTGCGATACAGGGCCGTGATTTTGGCTATAAAAGGGTCCCCTAGACCCCTTCCCCAAGCTGTTTAAGAGAATAATATATGGCGTGCCTGGAGACTATATGGAATGCTTTCTCAGCATCCAAAAAGAGAATTCAATTACAAATTTTTAACTGCATCTAGCCCAGGAAATACTTTGTGCCTAGTAGCAGTGTCTGCTAGTCAGCGGATTATCCCAGCTGTTAAGCAAGCTACACCACCTGTAGTTTGGTCACTTAAGTTTTTAAAAGGAAATGCTTCGGGACCCCGAGATACTCAGTGAAGAGCATCAGGAGGCACCCCAAGGCATAGGGGCTGGCACTGGCGGTAGGACGCGTTGCGGTGGACAGCTGAGCTTGATCCTTATAAAAGCTTTTTAACTGCAGCAGCTTTAGTGGACGCTCCTGGAGTTGGAATTACGCGGCTGCTGGCATGAGACTTGCCCTCCAATTGATCCTTGTAAAAGGATTTAAAGTGTATTCATTCAAATTAGAGAGACAATTTAAATTAAAAAGCTTAGACCTGCCACCACCACAGGGGGCTCGCTCGACCCACCAGCGGACAGGCACCAGTATTGGGAGAGGGGGGCTGGCCATCAGGGTCCACCGCGGCTCTGGCACAAACCCGGCGACACGGAGGTGGCACGGGCAGGAACGGACTGGCCATCTCGGCTTCTCACTTTTTGAATTTTAGAAGGGCATGACATGCCTATATCTGTGTCTCTCCCTCCTTTTACTCCACCACCTCTTTTCTTTTCGCATGACTATATGTACTTGTCACTTTTCCATGTTAGTTATGTCTTCTGAGCAGTTTGTCAGCTTTTGGACACCTTTGAAGGTGTTTTCTATGTGTTTCTATGTGTTTTTGTTTGCCTGCCATTGGTTTTAACGGTGATCGAAGGTGTGCGACGAACAGTTCGACGAACACAATGGTGTTCGACGAACCGAACCGAACTCGAACACTACGGGGGTGGCTCAACACTAGTCCCGTGTGCAAATAACATGGAATAACTCAAGCAAAAATGACAAACAACTATATACCTGAGGAATACCTAGCGTTTCAAAATTCTAACTAAAGTAATCTTGCAGAAAGTAGAAAACAATTAACAGGGCGGGCCTGCGAGGCCCCAGGTATGCGTTCTAGGGTTAAAAAAATTCCAGACTCTGGAAGACCTACCGCTTGTACTGGCAACGTCCCTCGTGTTAGTGTTACGGGGAACGATTGCCCGCCTTCTGTCTGCGGCCACCACACTGCTTCTTCCTGCCTGTTGGGGTACTCTGCCTCCCTCCCCCTGTGTGCTGCTGGCCTCACTCTTCATGTTCTCCTGCCACGTTGGGTCAGTTACTAGATCATCCACCACCTACTCCTCTTCCACTTCCACGATCCTCCTCCTCACTTCCTGGCAACTGTGTCTCGTCATCGTCCACCTCTTGCGACAAATTGCCAGCGTTGACTTCCTGTGGCCGTGGCTCTTCAAATATTTGGGCATCGCTACATGGGATCTCCTCTTCCACCCCTTCAAGCGGAGCAGGCGAGGGGCACAAATATGGAAATGGACCAGTGAACAGCTCTTCAGAGTGTCCAAGTGTGGAATCAGTTGCTGTCTGACAACACTCAGCATGGTGGGAGAAAGGAGCATCAGGGTGAGGAGGAGTATGCGGTCGAGACTCACGGCTACTAACATTTGACCGTGTGGAAGACAGACCGGAGGTGGTGGTGCTCAGGTAACTGGAAGTATTATCTGCTATCCAATTAATAACCTGTTCACACTGATCAGTTCGCAATGCTGGTGTTGTTCTGTGCTTCAATAGTAATTCGGTCAAAAAGTGGGAGCGAGAAGATGTGGCTGTTGGTTGTGGCACATTTTCACCTTGGCCACGGCCCTGTCCTCTGCACGCACCATCACTAGAGCGTCCACTTCCACGTCCCTTGCCACACGCCTTGCCCATTGTAAAGAAAGTAAAATAGCTTACACTCGCACTATCAATGGAAAAAGGGTAATAAAAAGTAGATTAGAACTGTGGAAGAGGAAAACCACAGTTCTATTTCTCTGGCCTACACCCGACTCTTTTAAACAATCAGAACAATCAGGGAGAAACTATTACTGTTTTTCTTTACGGAAAAAATAACCAAAACCTGAATAACAGAGATTTTTTACCATGGAATGGCAAAACCACAGTTATTGTTTACTGGGGTATACCATAAAATTTTAAATATATATATTTGTGGCTGAACAGTGAGCAACACACTCAAACTGTTTTTTTTTAGATACAAAAGGCCCAAAACTGGATACTATAGAGATTTGACCCGAGGAACTGCTAAACCACAATGGGATTTGTCGAGCCTACAAAAGACTATTTTCAACAGATATATTTTTGTGTCAGAACAGTCAGGAGACACTAATGGTTTTTTTTGAGGAAAAAAAAGCGAAAAACAGGATAATAGAGATTTTTTACCGTGGAACAGCAAACCCACAGTATAATTTACTGGTGTTTACCAGACTTTTTTAAATATATATATTTGCGGCTGAACAGTGTGCGATACACTCAAATTGTTTTTTTTAGATACAAAAGGCCCAAAGCTGGATAATACAGAGATTTGACCTGTGGAAATGCAAAACCTCACTGGGATTTGTCGGGCCTACAACAGACTATTTTCAACAGATATATTTTTGTGTCAGAACAGTCAGGAGACACTACTGTTTTTTTCTAAGGCAAAAAAAGCGAAAAACAGGATAATAGACATTTGTTACTATGGAACAGCAAACCCACAGTTATAATTTACTGGTGTATACCAGACTTTTTTAAATATACAGTACAGACCAAACGTTTGGACACACCTTCTCATTTAAAGATTTTTCTGTATTTTCATGACTATGAAAATTGTACATTCACACTGAAGGCATCAAAACTATGAATTAACACATGTGGGATTATATACTTAACAAAAAAGTGTGAAACAACTGAAAATATGTCTTATATTCTAGGTTCTTCAAAGTAGCCACCTTTTGCTCTGATGACTGCTTTGCACACTCTTGGCATTCTCTTGTTGAGCTTCAAGAGGTAGTCACCGGAAAAGGTTTTCACTTCACAGATGTGCCCTGTCAGGTTTAATAAGTGGGATTTCTTGCCTAATAAATGGGGTTGGGAGTATCAGTTGTGTAGTGCAGAAGCTTGATAGATACACAGCTGATAGTCCTACTGAATAGACTGTTAGATTTTGTATTATGGCAAGAAAAAGCAGCTAAGTAAAGTAAAATGAGTGGCCATCATTACTTTAAGAAATGAAGGTCAGTCAGTCCAAAAAATTGGGAAAACTTTGAAAGTGTCCCCAAGTGTAGTTGCAAAAACCATCAAGCGCTACAAAGAAACTGGCTCACATGAGGACCGCCCCAGGAAAGGAAGACCAAGAGTCAACTCTGCTTCTGAGGATAAGTTTATCCGAGTCACCAGCCTCAGAAATCGCAGGTTAACAGCAGCTCAGATTAGAGACCAGGTCAATGCCACACAGAGTTCTAGCTGCAGACACATCTCTTCAACAACTGTTAAGAGGAGACTTTGTGCAGCAGGCCTTCATGGTAAAATAGCTGCTAGGAAACCATTTCTAAGGACAGGCAACAAGCAGAAGAGACATGTTTGGGCTAAAGAATACAAGGAATGGACATTAGACCAGTGGAAATCCGTGCTTTGGTCTAATGAGTCCAAATTTGAGATCTTTGGTTCCAACCACTGTGTCTTTGTGCCAAGCAGAAATGGTGAACGGATCGACTCTACATGCCTGGTTTCCACCGTGAAGCATGGAGGAGAAGGTGTGATGATGTGGGGGTGCTTTGCTGGTGACACTGTTGGGGATTTATTCAAAATTGAAGGTATATTGAACCAGCATGGCTATCACAGCATCTTGCAGCGGCATGCTATTCCATCCGGTTTGCGTTTTGTTGGACCATCATTTATTTTTCAACAGGAAAATGACCCCAAACACACCTCCAGGCTGTGTAAGGGCTAATTGACCAAGAAGGAGAGTGATGGGGTGCTACGCCAGATGACCTGGCCTCCACAGTCACCAGACTTGAACCCAATCGAGAAGGTTTGGGGTGAGCTGGACCGCAGAGTGAAGGCAAAAGGGCCAACAAGTGCTAAACATCTCTGGGAACTCCTTCAAGATTGTTGGAAGACCATTTCCAGTGACTACCTCTTGAAGCTCATCCAGAGAATGCCAAGAGTGTGCAAAGCAGTCATCAAAGCAAAAGGTGGCTACTTTGAAGAACCTCGAATATAAGACATATTTTCAGTTGTTTCACTCGTTTTTGTTAAGTATATAATTCCACATGTGTTAATTCATAGTTTTGATGCCTTCAGTGTGAATGTACAATTTTCAAAGTCATGAAAATACAGAAAAATCTTTAAATGAGAAGGTGTGTCCAAACTTTTGGTCTGTACTGTTTATATTTGCGGCTGAACAGTGATCGACACACTCAAACTGTTTGTTTTTAGATACAAAAGGCCCAAAACTGGATACTACAGAGATCTGACCCGTGGAACTGCAAAACCACACTTGGATTTGTCGGGCCTACAACAGACTATTTTCAACAGATATATTTCTGTGTCTGGACAATCAGGGAGACACGATTAAATTTTTTTATTACCGCAAAAAATGCGAAAAACAGGATAATAGAGATTTTTTACTGTGGAACAGCAAAACCACAGTTTTAATTTACTGGTGTATACCAGACTTTTTAAAAATATATATTTGCGGATGAGCAGTGAGCGACACACTCAAACTGTTTTTTTTTAGATACAAAAGGCACAAAACTGGATACTACAGAGATTTGACCCGTGGAACTGCAAAATCACACTTGGATTTGTCGGGCCTACAACAGACTATTTTCAACTGATATATTTTTGTGTCTGGACAATCAGGGAGTCACGATTAAATTTTTTTTTACTGCAATAAATGCGAAAAGCAGGATGATAGAGATTTTTTACCGTGGAACAGCAAACCCACAGTTATAATTTACTGATGTATACCAGACTTTTTTTAATAAATATATCTGCGGCTGAACAGTGAGCGACACACTCAAACTGTTTTTTTTAGATACAAAAGGTCCAAAACTGGATAATACAGAGATTTGACCAGTGGAACTGCAAAACCACACTTCTGTTTCTGTGGCCTACACCAGACTATTTTCAACAGATATATTTGTGTCTGAAAAATCAGAGACACACTTTTTTTTGGGGGGGGGGGCGGACACCAATAGGTTAATAATACGGGTATTTGTACAGTATGAAGGAGGAAAAAAAAAAGAGGATTTAGATGAAAAAACAAGGATTTTTACTGGCCCCCCAAGACGTGGAGCAATGTCTAGCAATTTCAGAAACAGGAGCACACAGGACTGTAATGCTGCATTTGCTGGTATATCCACTGCGTCTCCTATACAGCCTGCCTGCCTGATATCTGGGATGGATATTAGTTCTGAGAAGGACTGTTTGTTTGTTCTGGCAGCCTTTGCAGACCCTACACTAACTTTTTTGCAGGAAAAATATCTCTCTAGCTCAGCAGCACTTTCCCTACACTCTCTAATCCGGAGCGACTGTGTTCAAGATGGCGGCGCCCCGTTTTAAATACTCGAGGTGACGCTGTGCGGCCAGCCAATCACTGTAATGCCCACAAACAACATGGCTGCGGCATTTCAGTGACTGGCTGGCAATCCCGGTATGTTCATTGGCTTTGTAAAGAGCGCCAAACAATAATGGTGGAGACCCGAGCTCTCACCGAGTAACCCGGAAATGCTCGGTGCTCGCCGAAAATCCCGAGTAGCGTGATGCTCGGGCGAGTACCGAGCAGTGTCGAGCATGCTCGCTCAACACTACTGTACACTTCCCCATAGCTGTACACTTCTATGTTGCAATTGTATGATGCGCTGAGCAGACTGACCTCTTGCAGACATAGTGCTCACAATATATTTGCTACAAAATACATTCAGGTGTGAAACAGAGCGGAGTGACCTTTGCTCATATTTATCAGATAATTAAGATTGAGCTAGATGCAGGATAATCAAAGGCAGAGTAAACAAGGAGGTCATAAATAAAAGTGGTGGTAGAGCAGTGATTAGTTGAAAGACATGCCAAATAAGTACAGTCAGCAGAGGTAGAGAGAATCACAGCATGAGAAAAGCTGAGTGATGTTCCAGGTGAGTAAAGTTCCTACCCATAATATATAAATCAAAGAATATGTACAATGTCTGCCTCAGTCATGACAAGCATTTCATGCTTTTTTGCTTGTGCTACGAGAAAGTAAAAACACAAAACATTCATGAGGGCTGAGGCAGACATGATCCATACTCCCTGATAATTGACATTCTTCTCCCTATAAGGCATCATATTATACTCTTGAACCAATTTGATTAGTTATGGCATATCCATAATATGGTATATACTTAATACTATGGTGAAAAAATCTCATTAAGCAAATGTTTCCTAGTCACATAGTGCTGCAGAGCTATTACTTAACAGGAGAGAGGAACCAAATTGCAAAAACATCATCTTTGCAATAAGGTTTATTTAACAGATTTGAACTAAGGATTAAAATTTGTGAAATGTGTGTTTGGGGTTAAAGCTTAGTACAACTAACCATTCCTTTTGTTAACGTTTGCCTTCACGTGGCTATAATTGCTTTCCTTGGCATTTAAACCTTTACATAGGTACAGTGGGGAAAATAAGTACAGTTGAAAACCAGAAGTGTACACACACTATACAGCTCTGGCAAAAATTAAGAGACCACTGCACAGTTTTCTAAAATTCACGATCTTTACATGTCTGACAGCCATTCCATTCCATTGTCAGTTGAATTCCAACCAAAGTACACCTCATTCTACTTAATGTGCTTCTGATTAGGTGATCACCTGAACCAAGTCTTATGGAATGAGGGAAAGTATAAAAAACACTGCTGTGGTCTTTATAATCCTCTTGCAATAGGACAAGCTGGATGGCAAAACAAGTGCTAGGAATAGCCCAAAAGTAATTTGAATGAAAAAATAACTTTTAACCTTGCCAAAGGAGTTGAAAAGAAAAGTTTTGAGTGAGGAAAAGAAGGGCTCAAATCTGGCTTTACTAGTGAGCATCGTGATGCCTCCATCCTTAAAATTTCGAAGACGGCAGTCCATTACAACGAGGTCAAGCAGCAGGCATTGGGGACAACAAAGCTACAGACCGGCAGAGGGTGAAAGCGACTCTCCACTGACCGGGATGACCGTCATCTTACTCCAATGTAACTCAGCAACCGCAGGATGACATCAAGTGACCTACAAAAGGAATGACAAATGGCAGCTGGGGTGAAGTGCACGGCATGAACAGTTCATAACAGGCTCCTAGAGGCAGGCCTCTAGTCATGTAAAGCTAGAAAAAAGACTTTCATCTATGAGAAGCAAAGGAGAGCCAGTCTGAAGTTTGCCAAAGACCATAAGGATTGGACCATAGAAGACTGGAGTAAGGTAATCTTCTCTGATGAGTCTAATTTTCAGCTTTGCCCAACACCTGGTTGTCTAATGGTTAGATGGAAACCTGGAAAGGCATACAAGCCACAGAGTCTTGCACCCACTGTGAGATTTGGTGGAGGATCGGTGATGATCTGGGGATGCATCAGCAAGGCTGGAATTTCGAAGGACATATAAATCAAGCCGCATACAAGGTTATCCTTGAAAAATACTTGCTTCCTTCTGCTCAGGCAATGTTCCCCAACTCTGAGGACTGTTTTTTTCCAGCAGGACAATGCCCCATGCCACACAGCTAGGTCAATCAATGTGTGGATGAAGGAGCACCACATCAAGACCCTGTCATGGCCAGCCCAATCTCCAGACCTGGACCCCATTGAAAACCTATGGAATGTAATTAAGAGGAAGATGGATAGTCACAAGCCAACAAACAAAGAAGAACTGCTTACATTCTTGTGCCAGGAGTGGCGTAAGGGAACCCAAAAGCATTGTGAAAGACTGGTGGAAAGCATGCCAACACGCATGAAAGCTGTCATTAAAAATCATGGTTATTCCACCAAATATTGATTTCTGAACTATTCCTGAGTTAAAACATGAGTATTGTTGTTTCTAAATGAATAATAACTTGTTTTCTTTGCATTATTTGAGATCTGAAAGCACTGTTTCTTTTTTATTATTTTGACGATTTCTCATTTGCTTCAAATAAATTAAATTTTTTTGCTTTGAATTTCGGAGACATGTTGTCAGTAGTTTATAGAATAAAACAACAATGTACATTTTACTCAAAAATATACCTGTAAAGGGAAAAATCAGAGTAAAAATTTTGCAGTGATCTCTTAATTTTTGCCAGAGCTGTATAAAAAAACATATATGCATGTTTTTCTCAATATCTGACATGACATCAGAATAAACCTTTCCTGTTTTAGGTCAATTAGGATTACCAGAATTTTTATTATTTGCAAAATACCAGAATAATGAGATAGAGAGACAGAATGTGTAAAGGCATTTTTATAACTTTCCGCAAAGCCAAAAATTTACATACAGTGAGGAAAAAAGTATTTAGTCAGCCACCAATTTTACAAGTTCTGCCACTTAAAAAGATGAAAGAGGCCTGTAATTGACATCATAGGTAGACCTCAACTATGAGAGACAAAATGAGAAAACAAATCCTGAAAATCACATTGTCTGATTTGTAAAGAATTTTTCTTCAAATTTTGGTGGAAAATAAGTATATGGTCAATTACAAAAGTTCATCTCAATACTTTGTTATATATCCTTTATTGGCAATGACAGACGTCAAACGTTTTCTATAAGTCTTCACAAGGTTGGCACACACAGTTGATGGTATGTTGGCCCATTCCTCCATGCAGATCTCCTCTAGAGCAGTGATGTTTTGGGGCTGTCGCTGGGCAACACGGACTTTGAACTCCCTCCAAAGGTTTTCTATAGGGTTTAGATTTGGAGACTGGCTAGGCCACTTTAGGACCTTGAAATGCTTCTTACAAAGCCTCTCCTTCATTGCCCTGGTGGTGTGCTTGGGATCATTGTCATGCTGAAAGACCCAGCCATATTTCATCTTCAATGCCCTTGCATGATAAAAGAAGGATTGTTCCCAAAATCTCATGATACATGTCTCCATTCATTCTTTTATGTACACGGATCAGTCGTCCTGGTCCCTTGGCAGACAAACAGTCCCAAAGCATGATGTTGCCACCCTCATGCTTCACAGTAGGTATGGTGTTCTTTGGATGCAACTCAGCATTCTTTCTCCTCTAAACACAATGAGTTGTGTTTCTACCAAACAGTTCTACTTTGGTTTCATCTGACCATATGACATTCTCCCAATACTCTTCTGGATCATCCAAATGCTCTCTAGCAAACTTCAGATGGGACCAGACATGTAGTGGCTTAAGCAGGGGGACACATCTGGCACTGCAGGATCTGAGTCCCTGGCATAGTAGTGTGTTACCGATGGTAGCCTGTGTAACATTGGTCCCAGCTCTCTGCAGGTCATTCACTAGGTCCCCCGTGGGGTTATGGGATTTTTGCTCACAGTTCTTGAGATTATTTTGACCCCACAGGGTGAGATCTTGTGTGGAGCCCCAGATCGAGGGAGATTATCAATGGTTTTGTATGTCTTCCATTTTCTAATTATTTCTCGAACAGACCAAAACAAAATTATTGGTATCAACTCCACTCGCCATGTTTGGAGGAAAAAGAATGTTGACTACAATCCCAAGAACACCATACCAATCGTGAAGCATGGTGGGGGAAACATCATAATTTGGGGGTGATTTTCTGCACATGGGACAGAATGACTGCAAAGTATGGAAGGGAGGATGGATGAGGTCATGTATCGTGAGATTTTGGCCAACAACCTCCTTCCCTCCATAAAAGCATTAACCCCTTTAAAGCCCAAGACATACTAATACGTATCTGTGCCCTGGGACTTAAGAGCCTGATACATATTAGTACATCATGGCGATCGCGCCCGCACACAGGCTGCGCGGGCGCGATCGCCACCGGGTGTCAGCTGATTGTCACAGCTGACACCCGGTGCTATGTGCAAGGAGTGGTCCCGCACCACTCCCGCACTGCTCCCTGCACATTAACCCCCACAATGCTGCGATCTAAGTCAATAGCAGCATTGCGGTGGCAAGGGGAGGTGATCGGGATAATTACCTCTCCTGCCGTCGTCCAATGCTGTCTGCCGCGGCTTCCCGGATGTTGCCATGATGACCTGATGTCGTCATGACAACATCTGGGTCACCAGACAGCAGGAAGATACTTTAGTCATGCGCAGTGCATGACCAAAGTATCTTCTGCATCTGCAGCGCTGACAGCTTGTATAGCACAGTGATGGTGCTCCATCCCTATGCTATTTAGGCTATCAGAATAAAAAAAGCGAAAGTCCAATAGCGGGACAAAGAATAAAAGTTAAAAAAGTGTTTAAAAATGAAAAAAAAAAAATATTGTAAAAAAAAAAAATAGAAATAAAACAAATAATCCACCAAAAATAAAAATATAATGTAGCCATCAATAAATATTGCTATGTGAAAAAACAAAACAATAAAAGTACACATGTTTGGTATAGCCATGTCCGGAACGACATGACCTATAAAACTATCCCACTAGTTAACCCCTTTAGTGAACACGGTAAAAAATAAAAATAAAAAACAAAGCAAAAAACAATGCTTTATCATCATACCGCCAAACAAAAAATGGAGTAACAAGTGATCAAAAAGATGAATATAAATAAAAACGTCATCTTGTCCAGCAAAAAACAAGCTGCAATACAGCTCCATCAGCAGAAAAATAAAAAAGTTATAGCTCTCAGAAAAAAGCGATGCAAAAAAATATTTTTTTCTATAAAATAGCTTTTATTGTGTAAAAGCTCCAAAACGTAGAAAAACTATATAAATGTGGTACCGCTGTAAACGTACTGACCCGAACAATAAAGCTACCTTATCAATTTTATCACACACAGAACAGAATTTTGGGGTCCATTTTCTCCTCTTACCCTTGTGAAAATAAAAAAATTGGGGCTAAAACATAATTTTTGTGGAAAAAGTTAGATTTTTTTATTTTCAAGGCTCCATGTTATAAACTTCTGTAAAGCACTTGGGGGCTTGCCGTATGCCCAAGCAGTGGTTTTCCCCCACATATGGGATATCTACTTACTCAGGAGAAATTGCACAACAAACTGCATGGTGCAATTTCTCCTGTTACCCTTATGAAAATGCAAAATTGGGGGCTGAAAAACATTTTTGTGGGAAAAATGTGAAATATTTTTTTTTACGGCTCAATGTTATAAACTTCTGTGATGCGCCTGGGGGTTCAAGGTTCTCACCACACATCTAGAAAAGTTCCCTGAGGGGTCTAGTTTCCAAGTTGGTTTCACTTGTGGGGGGTTTCCACTGTTTAGGCACATCAGGGGATCTCCAAACTCAACATGGCGTCCGCTAATTATTTAAGCAAATTTTACAATCAAAAAGTCAAATGGCGCTCCTTCCCTTCCAAACCCTGCCGTGCACCCAAACAGTGGTTTTCCCCAACATATGGGGTATCTGCCTACTCAGGAGAAATTGCACAACAAACTGCATGGTGCAATTTCTCCTGTTACCCTTATGAAAATGCAAAATTGGGGGCTGAAAAACATTTTTGTGGGAAAAATGTGAAAATTTTATTTTTACGGCTCAATGTTATAAACTTCTGTGAAGCACTTTGGGGTTGAAGGTGCTCACCACACATCTAGATAAGTTCCCTGAGGGGTCTAGGTTCCAAGTTGGTAACACTTGTGAGGGGTTTCCACTGTTTAGGCACATCAGGGGCTCCACAAACGCAACATGGAGTCCGCTAATTATTCAAGCAAATCTTACATTCAAAAAGTCAAATGGCACCCCTTCCCTTCCGAACCCTGCCGTGCACCCAAACAATGGTTTTTCCCCACATATGGGGTATATGCATGCTCATGGGAAATTGCACAACAAATTTTGGGGTCCATTTTTTCCTGTTACCCCTGCGAAAATAAAAAAAAATGGGTCTAAAGTAACGTTTTTGTGAAAAAAGTTAAATGTTAATTTTTTTCTTCCACATTCCAAAAGAATCTGTGAACCACCTGAAGGGTTATTAAAGTTCTTCAATGTGGTTTTGAGCACCTTGAGGGGTGCAATTTTTAGATTGGTGTCACTTTTGGGTATTTTTGAAAATTTTGTTTGAAAAATGAGAAATCGCTGGTCAAATTTTAACCCTTATAGCTCCCTAATAAAAAGAAATTGGTTCCAAAATTGTGCTGATGTAAAGTAAACATGTGGGAAATGTTATTTATTAACTATTTTGTCTGACATATCTCTCTGATTTTAGGGAATAATAATTCAAATTTTGAAAACTGCTAAATTTTCAAAATTTTTGCCAAATTTCCATTTTTTTCACAAATAAATTAAAGTAATATCGAAGAAATTTTACCACAGTCATGAAGTACAATATGTCACGAAAAAACAGTCTCAGAATCAGGGCGAACCATTGAAGCATTCCAGAGTAATTACCTCATAAAGTGGCAGTGGTCAGAATTGTAAAAATTGGCCTGGTCATTAACGTGCAAACCACTTTGGGTTGTAAAGAGATTAAAGATGGGTCATGGCTGGGTCTTCCAGCATGACAATTCCCCAAAACACACAGCCAGGGCAACTAAGGAGTGGCTCCATAAGAAGAATTTCAAGGTCCTGGAGTAGCCTAGCCAGTCTCCAAACCTGAACCCAATAGAAAATCTTTGGAGGGAGCTGAAACTCAATATTGCCCAGCAACAGCGCCAAAACCTGAAAGATCTGGAGAAGATCAGGAGGAGTAAGGGAAAACTTGAAAAATCGGCATTGTATCAAATACTTATTTTCCCCACTGTATAATCTTATATCCTTTTGAATATTGACTTATATTCATTGTTGCTCTCTACCTATTTTTACTCCATATTTAACTGTATTCCATGCAATATACCTAGTATTCATGGGGTTCCTCGGTTGCTTACTCGCCAATGTTAATTCCTGTCTTTATCGCCAGATTTACTTACATATTGTTGATTTTATCAACTGTATCTGATAAAGTTTATACATTTTTACAACTTTTTGTTTCATCAATTTTGTCCGGGCACATATGGCCTCTTTTGGGTTTTTCTATCTCTCTAGTGTCTTTTGAGACACCTATGTTCCCTAGGATTGCAAGTTTCAGAAGCCTATATGTATCGTACTATACACTGTAGACTGAACACTGAATTACTGTAAGATTGCATTAATCATTGAGCTATTTCTGAGGGCAAAGTTTTAACCATTATTCTCTTTTTTAGAAGCTGATTAATGACTGCATCAAAAGTGAACTTCAATTACATAGAAGATCCAGAGATCAATTACAATAAAAAAATCAAAGCACTTTCAAGGAAACTATGTGACAAACTGCAGCTCTATCAATAAATGTTAATTTAGGGCATACAGTGCCTACAAGTAGTATTCAACCCACTGCAGATTTAGCTGGTTGACACATGCGGAATTAACTTGGCATTGTGACATTTGTACTGTAGATCAGCCTGGAAGTGGGAAATGCACTGCAGCAAATTTTTATTTATTTATTTATTTATTTTTTTAAAAACGTTAAAAGTTAATTCAGAGTGTCATTTATTATTCAACCCCTCAAACCACAAGAATTCTGTTTGGTCCCCCTAAAGTATTATGAAGTAGTTCAGGCACCAAGAATAATGAGCTTCACATGTGTGGATTAAAGATCTCTTTTGCCAGCCTTTTCTGACTGTTTAAGACCCTCCCCAAACTTGTGAACAGCACTCAGACATGGTCAACATGGGAAAGACAAAGGAGCATTCCAAGGCCATCAGAGACAAGATCGTGGAGGGTCACAAGGCTGGCAAGGGGTACAAAACCCTTTCCAAGGAGTTGGGCATACCTGTCTCCACTGTTGGGAGCATCATCCGTAAGTGGAAGGCTTATGGAACTACTGTTAGCCTTCCACGGCCTGGACAGCCTTTGAAAGTGTCCTCCCGTGCCGAGGCCAGGCTTGTCCGAAGAGTCAAGGCTAACCCAAGGACAACAAGGAAGGAGCTCCGGGAAGATCTCATGGCAGTGGGGACATTGGTTTCAGTCAATACCATAAGTAACGTACTCCACCGCAATGGTCTCCGTTCCTGATGAGCCTGTATGGTGCCTTTGCTTTCAAAGCGTCATGTCAAGGCTCGTCTACAGTTTGCTCATGATCACTTGGAGGACTCTGAGACAGACTGGTTCAAGGTTCTATGGTCTGATGAGACCAAGATCGAGATCTTTGGTGCCAACCACACACGTGACGTTTGGAGACTGGATGGCACTGCATACGACCCCAAGAATACCATCCCTACAGTCAAGCATGGTGGTGGCAGCATCATGCTGTGGGGCTGTTTCTCAGACAAGGGGCCTGGCCATCTGGTTCGCATCCATGGGAAGATGGATAGCACGGCCTACCTGGAGATTTTGGCCAAGAACCTCCGCTCCTCCATCAAGGATCTTAAGATGGGTCGTAATTTCATCTTCCAACAAGACAACGACCCAAAGCACACAGCCAAGAAAACCAAGGCCTGGTTCAAGAGGGAAAAAGTCAAGGTGTTGGAGTGGCCTAGTCAGTCTCCTGACCTTAACCCAATTGAAAACTTGTGGAAGGAGCTCAAGAATAAAGTCCACATGAGACACCCAAAGAACCTAGATAACTTGGAGAAGATCTGCATGGAGGAGTGGGCCAAGATAACTCCACAGACCTGTGCCGGCCTGATCAATTCTTATAAAAGACGATTATTAGCTGTAATTGCAAACAAGGGTTATTCCACAAAGTATTAAACATAGGGGTTGTTAATTAATTGACCCACACTTTTATGTTTAAATTTTAATAAAATTCAACTGAGCAACATAACTTTTTGGTTTGCAAGATTTATGCTTCTGTTCATAAAACCTACTCTCATTTGCAGTTTGAAGGCTCTAACTTATTTGCATCTTATCAAACCAGCTAAATCTGCAGGGGGTTGAATACTACTTGTAGGCACTGTACCTATATAATTTATTGAGACTATTCCCATATCACCATTAGTCTCACTGGCTGACAAAATTCATTTAACATAGCCATGTTTTTCAGATGCAAACACGGACACAGTTCTGTGAAAGTAGCTTAAAACTTTTTCCTCTTTGATAGCGTCAGCGCAGTGCATGTATTAGCTATGTAACCTATGTTCATTGTCCCAGAGTTCAATCAATGATTTTATAATCGGAGCCTAACTATTATTAATGTTGTAAGAGTGCCCCTTTTAACAGTGCCATCTTAGTGTCGCAATGGAGGAAAGCCATCCTTGCTGGATATCAGATGAGGTTTCACTGTGAGAGAAGGTGTTTGATTTGGCAGCAGGATCTTGACACAAGAGCATTTAGTTCAGCACTACTAGTTGGATTGTCTGAAACATGTGAGTGAATGGTAGATTGTGATCAGTGCTTTGTTACCTAAAGAGTTTGTGAAACCTATAAATTAACAAATAACACAAATTGTAATATGCACTAATTTTATAGTTTAGAATTTTTCATAACTTTCTGAAACACTATCTTTTCTTAAAATTGCCCTTGAGCGTTTTCAATGCCACCTGACCAACTTGTATTATTTTTACATTTTCTACCAAATAACAGCATTGACACATTTTTCCCATTTTATTATATATTGTGACATATACATAAAGCATGTCAAAGATAATCATATTGTGCTAGCAGTGATTATTCTAAAAGCTTATGTGAAGCATGTGAAAATACTGAATAACTATGTACAAAACATACTATTCTATATTCATCATGCTTTGTCTTATACAGCACAATAAATACAAAAAAAAAGTTCTGCCATGTTTTCAAAGCAATGGCAATAAGAAAAAGTATTTGAAGGCACAGAGCAAAAGATCCTAAGGTCAAAAAAAGGTAGCACACAATAGTATGTGTCAACAAATATATAAGTGTAGAATACAAGCAACTTTTAAAGGAATAATGGGAATAATAGAATGTGTCCAGATTACATATAAATTCCACAGCCAGGTTATTGAAAGGTCTCACAGATACCTAGTTGAATAGTAGAGAAGATCAAATTACACAGCAACTATGAGCATAAAATGATTATTCAAACTAAGCACAGCTTCTCCGAGCAGACAAAGCCCTAATAAAAATTGCATTTTTTTTTGTGAAAATCCATTGCAATGTTTTCCAGAAATCATTCTTTCACTAAGTCAATGGGGTTCTCATTACATCCTTAATGTGGTCATGCAATTCAGTGCACATTCCAACCTACTTGTATTGTAAATATTTCCACCATTCTTTTCCTTCACTGACATATCTAGCTTTACAGGAGCCATAGGATGGGAGTGATAAATAGAAAACAAGTAAGTAACATTAAGACATATTCAGTTCTAATGATAGCCAAAGTATATTTTAAAACTTTAGTGACGGAGCCAATTTTAAGCTTAATTACCAAGTCCAGTTTTTCAAATCTGAATTGTTTCACTTTATGTGACAATAACTCTGGAATTCTTCAAAATATTCCTATGATTCTGAAATCCTTTTTTTATGATAAATTGTATTTTATGTTGGCGGTAATGATGAGTGAATGTGCTCGCCACTGCTCGGTACTCGCCCGAGCATCACTGTACTTGACAAGCTCGGCGCTCAGCAAGTATTTCCGGGTGGCTCGGGCGGTTACTCGGGTCCCCTCCTGGCAAGTTTGGCACTATTTAGAGAGCCAATGAACATACAGGGATTGCCTGCCATGCACTGTAATGCTGTTGGTTGTGGGCATTACAGTGATTGGCTGGCAGCACAGCAGAATCAGGTGTAAATAAGACTGGCGCCGCTTTGCTTGTCACGGTCTACTCCGGAACCAGGCAGAGTAGGGAGAGCTGCTGCTGAGTCAGGGGGAGATTTGCTAATTCATAGTTAGTAAAGGTATTCCACAACATATATATATATATATATATATATATATATCCAACTGAACTAACAGTCCTTCTGAGGACTAATCCAGCTGCATATATTTAGTGGTGATAGCAGGAGTTAGGCAGGCAGGCAGTGTATGTGGCAGACTGCAGTGCATGATACAGCACAAGACGGTCCATTGAATGTCCTGATAGTATAGATAATCCACAACATGTATATATATATATATATATATCCATCTGAACTCATAGTCCTTCTGAGGACTAATCCAGCTGCATATATTCAGTGGTGATATCGGGAATTAGGCAGGCAGGCAGTATATGTGGTGGCAGACAGCAGTGCATATAGCGCAAGAGGGTATATTGAACGTTTCTGCTGCTTCTGTTTTTACAGATATTTGTAGACTTAGCCCCAGATATGAGGGGCCAGGGAACTTTTTTTATCTAATTCCTGGTTATTTGCTTAAAAAGCATTCCAGACTACACAATTTTTCTGCTCCATTTACTTGTTCTCACTGCAGAATTAAACCAGATCTGTTCAATAGTTCAGCAACAAAAATCCAGAAATTTAAACTGAACATGGAAAATATTGGCCTCCTTTTACATTCTGTTACGGTGTGTCGGTCAAGCTAATCACACTTGGTGTCTGTGAAGGATAGTAATAATAAATTACAGGCCTGCTATTTAAAACCGTGGTTCTCTGTCAGATATAAAATCTATGAGTGTTGCAAAATCAGACATTTCATCCAATTACATTCCGTTGCAGTGTGTCGGTCAAGCTAATCACACTAGGTGTTTGTGAAGGATAGTATTAGCAAATTACAGGCCTGCTTTTTTAAACCGTTGATCTTTGTCAAGCATAACACCTATAAGAGTGCTCCAAAATCAGACATTTCTTCCATTTTCATTCCATTGCAGTGTGTCGATCAATCTATTCACACTAGGTGTCTTTGAAGGATAGTATTAGCAAATTACAGGACTGCGATTTTAAACCGTGGTTCTTTGCCAGGCATAACACCTATTAGTGTTCCAACATCAGACATTTATTCCATTTACATTCTGTTGCAGTGTGTCAGTCAAGCTACTAATACTAGGTGTCTGTGAAAAATAGTATTAGCAAATTACAGGCCTGCTATTTAAAACCTTGGTTCTCTGTCAGACATAACACCTATAAGAGTGTTCCAAAATAAGACATTTCTTCCATTTTCATTCCGTTGCAGTGTTTCAGTCAAGCTATTCAAACTAGGTGTCTGTGAAGGATAGCATTAGCAAATTACAGGACTGCTGTTTAAAACCGTGGTACTCTGTCAGACATAACACTTATAAGAATGTTACAAAATCAGACATTTCTTCCATTTACATTCCGTTGCAGTCTGTCGATCAAGCTATTTACACTAGGTGTCTATGAAGGACTGTATTAGCAAATTACAGGACTGCTATTTAAAACCGTGGTTCTCTGTCAGAAATAAAATCCATGAGTGTTCCAAAATCAGACATTTCTTCCATTTTCATTTCGTTGCAATGTGTCGTTCAAGCTATTTACACTAGGTGTCTATGAAGGACTGTATTAGCAAATTACTGGACTGCTATTTAAAACCGTGGTTCTCTGTCAGACATAACACTTTTAAGAATGTTACAAAATCAGACATTTCTTCCATTTTCATTTCGTTGCAGTGTGTCGTTCAAGCTATTTACACTAGGTGTCTATGAAGGACTGTATTAGCAAATTACAGGACTGCTATTTAAAACCGTGGTTCTCTGTCAAACATAACACTTTTAAGAATGTTACAAAATCAGACATTTTTTCCATTTACATTCCGTTGCAGTCTGTCGATCAAGCTATTTAAACTAGGTGTCTATAAAGGATAGTACTAGCAAATTACAGGCCTGCTATTTAAAACCTTGGTTCTCTGTCAGACATAACACCTATAAGAGTGTTCCAAAATAAGACATTTCTTCCATTTTCATTCCGTTGCAGTGTTTCAGTCAAGCTATTCAAACTAGGTGTCTGTGAAGGATAGCATTAGCAAATTACAGGACTGCTGTTTAAAACCGTGGTACTCTGTCAGACATAACACTTATAAGAATGTTACAAAATCAGACATTTCTTCCATTTACATTCCGTTGCAGTCTGTCGATAAAGCTATTTACACTAGGTGTCTGTAAAGGATAATACTAGCAAATTACAAGCCTGTTATTTAAAACCATGGTTCTCTGTCAGACATAAAACCTATAAGAGTGTTCCAAATTCTGATATTGCTTCCTTTTTCATTCCTTTGCAGTGTGTCATTCAAGCTATCCATACTAGGTGTCAGGTGTTTGCTGGATCTGAAATTGGTTCAGAATCATCAGTGGATTCTGTGGTCTCCCATTCTGTTCCAGCCAGGTCAGATGCTGCTAAGCAACACCGTCGGTCCCAACACCTAGCTGGTGCATGAGATGTACAAGCTGTCTCTTCGGTCTTTATTCCTAGTAGCTTTAAGCATAGGTTGCGGCGGGGAACAGGGCTACTACATCCTAAGTCCAGGATGCACTGTATTGAGCATGCCCGTGACATGGCGGACCGTTATTGGTAGTTTGGTATCAGCTGATCCAGTGACCTAGCACCGCCTGATTGGCTGCGGGTGACGTCATTAGTAGTACGACCAATAATGCAATGGTGGGCAGGGCTTAGTCTTTAAATAGCCCGCCCACAAACATGGCGGTGCCCTCTAATCATTGAACTAAGGTTGTATTCATGTGTGGACGCTTGTCTGTTTGATCTCCACGTGCTCTTTTGCTGCTCTAGCTTTAGACAGGCAGGTTTAGCTGGTGATAGGTTGTCTTAGCTGGAGGGAGGCAGGTAGTTCCGTTTGACAGTCTGGCTCCAACTAGGGGGTCGCTATACACCCCGAGCAGACTACGGACTCCATATTCCTGGCACCGCCTGTTAGCCATGTGGAGAGTTACTCAGCAGTCCGGTAGCACACAGGCTGGGAGCACATATATGCCGGCGTGAGTCACACACACGTCTTAGCGCCTGCTGCGTAGTCTCTGTGCAGTTAACAGGGCTATGGCTACATTATTTGTCGCACATCTCTCGTGCAGTTAACAGAGATAGTGCGAATCCCTTTTCCCGTCCTGGTGTGCAGTAACACTGGAGGGATTTATATATTAGTTGCTTGTTTTATCTTCATACCCGGAAGGTGTTCGGCCGCAGTCTTCTAGGCTGTATTCCGGACCCCGGGTTCGGTTTCTTTCCATTATTAATAAAGTTGTTTGCAACCATCCCCATAAAAGTATCAGAATGCCAGGGTCTTGCCGAACATGGCTGACAACCAGCAACTGCAGTGCTATATACAGCAACTAGAGGCCAGACTTAAGACTCTGGAACAAACTGCCCTGGTCACTGATGTCACTGCATTAGCTACCCAGGCAGCTTCACAGGCAGCTAATCTAGTTAACATGGCTGCTGTGAATGCTCCAGCAGCTGCTATTGCTCCATTACCCCGCTTTACTCTCCCGGAAAAATTTTCTGGCAACAACAGATCCTGCAGAGGTTTTATTAATCTGTGCTCCATTCAGTTAGAGATGATGGAAGCACGGTTCACCTCCGAAAGGGCCAAAGTAGGTTTTGTCATCTCGTTACTCTCCCACAAGGCTTTGGAGTGGGCTACCCCTCTGTGGGAGCGGAATGACCCGGTAGTGGCTAATGCGAGTCTCTTTCTTAGAGCTCTAAAGAGTGTTTTCCTAGGTCCTCAGGTCACGCATGATACGGCTCTTAAGCTTCTTGCGTTGGTCCAGGGTTCGGCCACCACCAGCCACTATGCCATCCAGTTTAGAACCTTAGTGGCTGAACTGGATTGGTCTGAGCGGTCGCTAATCCCGGTGTTCTGGAAGGGTCTGGCTGGGCATATTAAAGATGCTCTAGCTACCAGAGAGATTCCAACCTCTCTGGAAGAGTTAATCACTCTTGCTAACCGAATAGATTTGCGTCATGCAGAACGCAAGTTTTAGCTGGAGGTCTCCAGACCTTGGTTTTGGTTGGCACCTTCATTCTCTAGACCTATTTCCAAACCCGCGGCTCCCGACCCGGAGTCTGAGGCTATGGATATATCCCAGACTACGTCTAAGTCCTCTCGTTTCCGACCTGCACATCTCTTGGAGTACCCCATTAATAAGGGTTCCAAGCGGTCGGGAAACAAAGGTGTCTGACCACCGTTGGAGGAGGTGTCTTAGATTCTGGGGCTTCTTCCTCCAAATTATTGTATGAGGTGATGTTGTTCATCGGAACAACCACGGTGACTGCCAGGGCGTGGGTGGATTCTGGCGCCAATGGCAATTTTTTGTCATCAACGTTTGCCCAGAAGCACGCCATTACTATGGAGTTACTGCCAAAACCAATGAACATTAGGGTGGTCAACGGTTCGCTGCTAGACACGCAAATCACTCACCAGTCGATTCCCCTCACCATGTCGTTTCCTCTGGGTCACCGGGAGGTTATCTCCTTCCTTATTATTCCCGGTGGATTAGATGAGGTGCTATTGGGTCTTCCATGGCTATGTTGTCACACTCCACACATTGACTGGAATACGGGGAGAATATCTTCCTGGGGTGAGAATTGTGTTTCTCAGTGTATGGTTATGGCCACCCGGAGGGTAGTCTCAGAGCCTTGTACTGACTTGTCTGCTCTTCCTGTGCAATATCAGAGTTTTGCAGACGTCTTTTCCAAAAAGGCTGCAGAGACTTTACCTCCCCACCGACCGTATGACTGTCCTATTGATTTGGTCCCCGGCACGGAGCCTCCTCGCGGTAGGGTTTATCCCCTGTCTGTCCCCGAGACCAAGGCCATGTCAGATTATATCGAAGAGAACTTGGCCCGGGGGTTATCAAAAAATCGGTCTCTCCTGCTGGATCGGGGTTTTTCTTCGTCCAGAAGAAAGAGGGTGATTTACGTCCCTGCATTGATTACAGAGGATTAAATGCCATGACCTTCAAAATTAAATACCCTTGGCCCCTTATTTCTGCACTGTTTGACAGGTTGCGAGGGGCTAACATCTTCACAAAATTGGACCTGCGAGGGACATATAATCTTGTGCGAATCCTTGAGGGTGACGAGTGGAAAACAGCTTTAACACTCGTGATGGTCATTACGAGTATCTCGTCATGCCCTTCGGGTTATGCAATGCCCCTGCTGTTTTTCAGGATTTTTTCAGGATTTTCGGGATTTGCTGTATCATCCGTGGTAGTCTATCTTGATGATATCCTTATTTTTTCCCTGGACCTCTCCACACACAGAGAGGATGTTCGCAGAGTTTTCGAACGCTTGCGTGCAAATTCTCTGTATTGTAAGCTGGCGAAATGCCAGTTTGAACGAGAGTCTCTACCATTCCTGGGCTACATCATATCCAGTAAGGCATTGGCCGTGGACCCACAAAAATTGGTGGCAGTACAGAACTGGCAGGAGCCCCATTCCCTTAAAGCGGTACAACGCTTCATGGAATTAATCAACTACAACCAGCAGTTCATACCACATTTTTCCACACTGGTGGCTCCTTTGGCCGCTTTAACCAGGAAGGGTGCCAATCCCAAGAATTGGTCTAAGGAGACATCCAAGGCGTTCCCGGAGATTAAATCCTATTTTTCTAGAGCTCCCATTCTCCATCACCTGGATGTGGACAAGCCATTCTTCTTGGAGGTCGACACTTCCTCTGTCGGAGCAGGAGCGGTTCTCTCTCAAAAGAATGAACAGTGTCGGCCAAGACCGGGTTTTTTCTTCCCGAAGACCTTCTCTCCAGCATAGAGGATTTATACAATTGGGGACAAAGAATTACTTGCTAATAAGATGGCTTTTTTGGAGTGGCGGTACCTCTTGGAGGGAGCTAAACATCCTTTCGTGGTATATTCCAATCATAAAAATCTCTTGTACCTACAGACGGCGCAGCGTCTTAACCCAAGGCAGGCCAGGTGGTCTCTTTTCTTTTCCCGATTCAACTTTTCCATTAACTTTTTAAAAGGGGAAAAGAATAGTGTAGAGGGAGCATGCTCGACACTGCTCGGTACTCGACCGAGCATCACGCTACTCGGGATGTTCGGCGAGCACCGAGCATTTCCGGGTTACTCGGGCGGGAGCTCGGGTCTCCGCCCTGCATGTTTCGTGCTCTTTACAGAGCCAATGAACATGCATGGATTGCCAGCCAGTCACTGTCATGCCACAGCCATGTTGTTTGCGGGCATTACAGTGATTGGCTGGTCGCACAGCGTCACTTCGAGTATTTAAAACCAGGCGCCGCCATCTTGGACACGGTCGCTCCGGATCAGACAGAGTACGGACAGCGCTGCTGATTTAGGGAAAGATATATCCTGCGAAATTGTTAGTGTAGGGTCTGTAAAGGCTGCCAGATCAAACAAACAGTCCTTCTCAGGACTAATATCCATCCCAGATATCAGGCAGGCAGGCAGGCAGGCTGTATAGGAAACGCAGTGGTTATACCAGCAAATGCTGCATTACAGTCCTGTGTGTTCATGTTGCTGAAATTGCTGGACTTAGTTCCAGGTCTCGGGGGCCAGAAAAAATCCTTTTTTTTCATCTAAATCCTCTTTTTTTTTCCCCCTTCACACTGTACAAATACCCGTCTTATTAACCTTTTAGTGTCCCCCCCCCCCCCCCAAAAAAAAATGTGTCTCTGATTTTTCAGACACAAATATATCTGTTGAAAATAGTCTGGTGTAGGCTACAGAAATAGAAGTGTGGTTTCGCAGTTCCACGGTTCAAACCTCTGTATTATCCAGTTTTGTGCCATTTGTATCTAAAAAAAACAGTTTGAGTGTGTCGCTCACTGTTCAGCCGCAAATATATATATATTTAAAAAAGTTTGGTATACAGCAGTAAATTATAACTGTGGTTTTGCTCTTCCACGGTAAAAAATCTCTATTTTCCTGCTTTTGGCATTTTTTACCGTAAAAAAAAACTAAGAGTGTCTCCCTAATTTTTCAGACACAAATATGTCTGTTGAAAATAGTCTGATGTAGGCCCGAGAAATACAAGTGTGGTTTTGCAGTTCCACGGGTCAAATCTCTGTATTATCCTGCTTTTTTGCATTTTTTGCCGTAAAGAAAAACAGTAGTGTCTCCTGATTGTTCAGACACAAATATATCTGTTGAAAATAGTCTGGTGTAGGCCCAAGAAATACAAGTGTGGTTTTGCAGTTCCACGGGTCAAATCTCTGTATTATCCTGCTTTTTTGCATTTTTTGCCGTAAAGAAAAACAGTAGTGTCTCCTGATTGTTCAGACACAAATATATCTGTTGAAAATAGTCTGGTGTAGGCCCAAGAAATACAAGTGTGGTTTTGCAGTTCCACGGGTAAAATCTCTGTATTATCCACTTTTGGGCCATTTTTACCTAAAAAAAACATTTTGAGTGTGTCGCTCACTGTTCAGCCGCAAATATATGTATTTAAAATGTTCTGGTATACCCCCAGTAAACAATAACTGTGGTTTTGCCATTCCACGGTAAAAAATCTCTATTATTCAGTTCTGTTATTTTTTCCATAAAGAAAAACAGTAATAGTTTCTCCCTGATTGTTCAGATTGTCTAAAAGAGTCGGGTGTAGGCCAGAGAAATAGAACTGTGGTTTTCCTCTTCCACGGTTCTAATCTACTTTTTATTACCCTTTATCCATTGAGGGTCTGTCTTCCACATGGTCAGCTCTTAGTAGCCGTGAGTCTCGACCGCATACTCCTCCTCACCCTGATGCTCCTTCCTCCCATCATGCCGAGTGTCGTCAGACAGCAACTGATCCCACTCTTGGACACTCTGAAGAGCTGTTCACTGGTCCATTTCCAGATTTGTGCCCCTCGCCTGCTCTGCTTGAAGTGGTGGAAGAGGAGATCCCATGTAGCAATGCCTAAATATTTGAACAGCCACAGCCAGAGGAAGTCGACGCTGGCAATTTGTCACAAGAGGTGGACGATGACGAGACACAATTGCCACAAAGTGAGGAGGAGGATCGTGGTGCGTAAGTGGAAGAGGAGGAGGTAGTGGATGTTCCAGTAATTGACCGAAGGTGGCAGGAGGACACGCAGAGCAAGGCCAGCTGCACACAGGGGGAGGGAGGAAGAGTACCCCTATAGGCAAGAAGAAGCAGTGTGGTGGCCACACACAGAAGGCGGGCAACAGTTCCCCGTAACACCAACACAAGGGACGTTGCCAGTACAACCTGTAGGTCTTCTAGAGTCTGGAATTTTTTAAAAGACTCTGCTGATAATCCCAAAAAGGCCATATGTACCACCTGCCGTGCCAGCGTCAGCAGAGGTGACAAAACTACCAGCCTGACCACCACCAGCATGATCAGGCACATAGCAGCAAAGCACCCGACTTTGTGGTGCGAACCCCAGGGTCCACGACCAGTGTCAGCAGGTGTCACCACTGCTACTTCCGCTGTTGTGCGGCAATAGAACCCCCTGTTGTGTGTGCAAGGCAATCCCCTGTCCATACTGCATGCAAAGATGCCCCCTCCTCTCAGTTTTCACTTTTTATGGCTGTTTCTCAAGAAACAGCATCAACGTCCACGTCCACGTACCACCGCAGCGTTCAATTGTCCATATCCCAGACCTTTGAATGAAAGCGGAAATTCGCAGCTAACGCCCCACAGGCCACAGTCCTAAATTCGCACATTTCACGACTGCTTGCATTGGAAATGCTGCCTTATAGGCTGGTGGAGACGGAATCCTTCGCAACCTTATGGCGGTGGCCATCCCTCGGTACTCGGTCCCCATTTCCCACTATTTCTCCCTGTGCCATCCCCGCATTACACAAGCACGTGTCCCAAAACATTAACTGTGCCCTCAACAAAGCAGCTACCGGGAAAGTCCACCTAACCATGGACACACGAACTAGTGCTTGTGGCCAAGGATGGTAGATCTCCCTGACGGCACACTGGGTAAACATAGTGGAAGCCGGGACCCAGTCGGACTTTGGGACGGAACACATCCTCCCCACACTGAGGATTACGGGCAATATGTCAGTCAGAGTTGCCCCCACAGTGTACAGCTCCTGCGCATCATCCTCCTCCTCCTCGTCATGTTCAGCCTCCATCTCAGATATCACCACATCAGTTCCAAGCTGGAAGCACTGCAGTACTGCCTCCGCCAAGCGGCAACAGGCTGTGCTGAAACTCATAAGCTTAGGTGAGAAACCTCACACTGCTTGAGAGTTGTGGACAGCTGTGAAAGAGCAGGCAGATCTGTGGCTGAGACCGCTGAACCTACATCCAGGCATGGTCGTGAGTGACAATGCCGGTAACCTGGTGGCGGCTCTGAGGCGAGATCACACACTTACCATGCCTGGCTCATGTGCTTAACCTCGTGGTTCAGCGGTTTCTTAAATCGTACCCCGAGTTGCCAGATCTGCTCGTCAAAGTACACTGCCTGTCAGCTCATTTTTGCAAGTCGGCTACAGCCTCCGCTGCCCTTGCTGTGTTGCAGCAGCGTTTGCAGCTACAGTCATTCCGACTGCTGTGTGATGTCCCCACACATTGGAACTCTACCCTCCACATGTTGCAAAGCATTTGTGAGCAGAAGAGAGCAGTTGTGGAGTACCAGCCGTAACAAGGCCGTCGATATTCAGGTCAGACTCCACACATGAGACCTCAGGAATGGACCTGGAAGTCTGACATATGTACCATCTTGACAAACTTTGAGGAGTCCACCAAGATGGTGAGTGGCGATGACACCATCATTCACGTCAGCATTCCACTTGTCTGTCTTTTGCAACGCTCTCTGCAGAGAATTAAAGAGGAGGCATTGCAGCCAGAGTATGATGAGATGGATCAAGAAGCCGTAGTGGTCTATTGAACACAGCCCAGCCTCATCTCATCCCAACATGCATTGGGGGACAATGAGGGAGAGGAGGAGGAGGAGGACGAGGAAGAACAGGAGCTTGTATCATGCGCTGTAGACGGTAGTACCTGTACAACTGTCATACCGTCGGTTCAGCGTGGGTGGCCTGAGGACAGGGGGGAGGAGGAGGGGGAGAGCATGGTCAGTCATCATCTTGGTGAGGACACTGAAGTCTTGCCCATTACCAGTCAGGCACGCATGGCTGACTTTATGTTACGCTGCCTTAACCATGACCCTCGCATTGTCAAAATGTTGGGTGACAGTCATTACTGGTTGGTGACACTTTTAGACCCCCGCTACAAGGAGAACTTTCACTCTCTTATTCCTGAGGTGGAGAGGTCTACAAAAATGGGGCAGTGCCAGAAGGCCCTTGCTGCAGAACTGTTAAAAGAATTCTCATCTGAACACGCTAGCGGCAGAGGTCACAGTTTGTTGCCCAACCAAGGCATACATGCGAGAGAGACGCAACTCCAATCCAGCAGAGGCAGGGGAACACTGTCAACGTTCTGGGACAGTTTTCTCAGACCATCCCTTCGGACAGACCCTGAGGCGCGGGGTACTCTCACAAGGAGTGGAAAGTTTCAAAAGATGGCGAGGGAGTACCTTGCCGACCGTACCAGCATTCTCCGTGATTCCTCTGTGCCTTTTAATTATTGGGTTTCCAAGCTGGACACTTGGAATGAACTCGCTCTGTACGCCTTGGAGGTCCTGACCTGCCCTGCCGCTAGCGTGTTATCGGACCGTGTTTTTAGTGCCGCTGGAGGAAATATAACTGATAAGCGCACTCGCCTGTCAACTGACAATGCTGTCAAGCTGACCCTTATCAAAATGAACAAGGGCTGGATAGGGCCAGATTTCTCATCACCACCAAATGACAGCAGAGTAACATAAAGTCAAATCCACTGTGTTATTTCGGGAAGTGTATTCACATGCACCGCTTCACACCCACACAAGGGTATATGCTTCCTCATTTTGGCTGTTTTATGTTATTCTCCTTATCCTCAGCCTCCACCACCACTGTACCACTAGGGTAACCGTGGTCCGTGTTGCCATTTTTGAAAGTTCCTTCGTCCTTATTTTTGTCAGCTTTTGCTTGGAAGTCATAAGCAAAGACTGTGGGAGACCCACTCCCCAATAATGGGAATAATATTTTTAAGATGATGTACTGTATGGCTCTTGGAAGGGGCATTAAACGCGTCTTGTTAAGCTACTGCAACCTCCAACACTTTTCCGAGGGGCATTCAAATCGTCTTGTTAAGCTACTGCGACCTCCACCACTTTTCCACAGCTCTTCCAAGGGGCATTGAAATGTTGTTTTTAATTAACTGTAACCTCCACAACTCTTCGAACGGGCATTGCATTTCCTCCTAATTTTTTGCAGCTTTTGCTTGGAAGGCATAAGCAAAGACTATGGGAGACACACTCCCCAATAATGGGAATAATGTTTGTAATATGCTGTACTGCATGGCTCTTGTAAGGGGCATTGCAAGTTCATCCATCCTAATTTGTGGCAGCTTTTGCTTGGAAGGCATAAGAAAATACTATGGGAGACCCACTCCCCAATAATGGGAACAATGTTTGTAATATGCTGTATTGCATGGCTCTTGTAAGGGGCATTGCAAGTTCCTCCATCCTAATTTTTGGCAGCTTTTCTTGAAGGCATAAGCAAAGACTATGGGAGATACACTCCCCAATAATAAGAATAATGTTTGTAATATGCTGTACTGCATGGCTCTTTGAAGGGGCTTTAAAAGCGTCTTGTTAAGCTACTGCGACCTCCATCACTTTTCCGAGGGGCATTAAAACCATTTGTTAAGCTACTGGGACCTCCACTTCTTTTCTGAGGGGCATTGAAAGCGTCTTGTTAAGCTACTGTGACCTCCACCACTTTTCCGAGGGGCATTAAAACGGTCTTGTTAAGCTACTGGTACCTCCACGTCTCTTCCAAGGGGCATTCAAACCATCTTGTTAAGCTACTGCGACCTCCACCACTTTTCCAAGGGACATTAAAAGCGTCTTGTTAAACCACTCTGAACTCCACAGCTCTTCCAAAGGGCATTGAAATGTTGTTTTTAATTTACTCTAACCTACACGACTCTTCGAACCGGCATTGCATTTCCTCCTAATTTTTGGCAGCTTTTGCTTGGAAGGCATAAGCAAAGACTATGGGAGACACACTCCCCAATAATGGGAATAATGTTTGTAATATGCTGTACTGCATGGCTCTTGCAAGGGGCATTGCAAGTTCCTCCGTCCTAATTTTTGGCAGCTTTTGCTTGGAAGGCATAAGCAAATAATAAGGGAGACCCACTCCCCAATAATGGGAATAATGTTTGTAATATGCTGTACTGCATGGCTCTTGTAAGGGGCATTGCAAGTTCCTCCGTCCTAATTTTTGGCAGCTTTTGCTTGGAAGGCATAAGCAAAGACTATGGGAGACACATTCCCCAATAATGAGAATGATGTTTGTAATATGCTGTACTGCATGGCTCTAGTAAGGGGCATTGCAAGTTCCTGCATCCTAATTTTTGGCAGCTTTTGCTTGGAAGGCATAAGCAAAGTCTATGGGAGACACACTCCCAATAATGGGTATAATGTTTGTAATATGCAGTACTGCATGGCTCTTGTAAGGGGCATTGCAAGTTCCTCTGTACTAACTTTTGGCAGCTTTTACTTGGAAGGCATAAGCAAAGACTATGGGAGACACACTCCCCAATAATGGGAATAATGTTTTTAAGATGCTGTACTGTATGGCTCTTGTAAGGGGCATTAACACCATCTTGTTAAGCTACTGCGACCTCGACCACTTTTCTGAGGGGCATTAAAACCGTCTTGTTAAGCTACTGTGACTTCCACGTCTCTTCTAAGGGGCATTCAAACTGTCTTGTTAAGTAACTGGGACCTCCACGTCTTTTCCGAGGGGCATTAAAACCATTTTGTTAAGCAACTGTGACCTCCACGTCTCTTCAAAGGGGCATTAAAAGCATCTTCTTAAGCCACTCTGAACTCCACAGCTCTTCCAAGGGGCATTGAAATGTTGTTTTTAATTACCTCTAACCTCCACGACTCTTCCAACGGGCATTGCATTTCCTCCTAATTTTAGTCAGCTTTTGCTTTTCAATGCAGAGGCGAAAACTAAGGGAGACCCACTCCCCAATAATGGGTAGAAGGATTTTAGTACACTCTAATCCACATCTGTTGCAAGGGGCATTGCAGTTTCTCTTAATTTTTGGAAAGCCATCCATTCATTGCTTAGGCCAACAGTGTACAGGAGACCCAGTTGCTATAAATGGAAAAAACGGTTTAGTTAAGGCCCTCTGACCTCCATGTCATTTCCAAGGGGCATTGGAGTGCCTCAAAATTTTTGGTAGGCATTGCACTCACTGTATGCCCTATAACTGTGTAGCCGAACCGCTCTTTTGTTACAGAAACATATCCTACAAGACATATGTGGTTGACTGGCCTGATATTGATGTGAATGGTACCTGTTCCTCCTGCTCTTTCTCCTTTGCCACTACCTCATCCATCATTTATCACCTGAAGCTTTGTTTTAACGGGAGTCATAGAACTGGGATAGCAGCAGGAAAACATCCAGCATTCCTCGGAGGAGGTAGAATATGCGCCAAAACGCTGACCACCTCAGGCCTAGCCGCTACTAGTATTGAGCCACCCCCGTAGTGTTCGAGTTTGGTTCGGTTCGTCGAACACCCGTGTGTTCGCCGAACTGTTCGTCGAACTGTTCGTCGAACACATTCGAACACCGTTAAAACCAATGGCAGGCAAACAAAAACACATAGAAACACATAGAAAACACCTTCAAAGGTGTCCAAAAGCTGACAAACTGCTCAGAAGACACAACTAACACATGGAAAAGTGACAAGTACATATAGTCATGCGAAAAGAAAAGAGGTGGAGGAGTAAAAGGAGGGGGAGACACAGATATAGGCATGTCATGCCCTTCTAAAATCCAAAAAGTGAGAAGCCGAGACGGCCAGTCCGCTCCTGCCCGTGCCACCTCCGTGTCGCCGGGTTTGTGCCAGAGCAGCGGTGAACCCTGAGGGCCAGCCCCCCTCTCCCAATACTGGAGCCTGTCCGCTGGTGGGTCGAGAGAGCCCCCCTGTGGTGGAGGCAGCTCTAAGCTTTTTAATTTAAATTGTCCCTCTAATTTGAATGAATACACTTTAAATCCATTTACAAGGATCTATTGGAGGGCAAGTCTCATGCCAGCAGCCGCGTAATTCCAGCTCCAGTAGCGTCCACTAAAGCTGCTGCAGTTAAAAAGCTTTTATAAGGATCGAGCTCGGCTGTCCACCGCAAGGCATCCTACTGCCAGTCCCAGCCCCTATGCCTTGGGGTGCCTCCTGATGCTCTTCACTGAGTATCCCGTGGTCCCGAAGCATTTCCTTTGAAAAAATTAAGTGTCCAAACTACAGGTGGTGTAGCTTGCTTAACAGCCGGGATAATCCGCTGACTAGCAGACACTGCTACTAGGCACAAAGTATTTCCTGGGCTAGATGCAGTTAAAAATTTGTAAGTAGATACTCTCGTTGGATGCTGAGAAAGCATTCCATAGAGTCTCCTGGCACGCCATATATGATTCTCTTAAAAAGCTTGGGGTAGGGGTCTAGGGGACCCTTTTATAGCCAAAATCACGGCCCTGTATCACAATACGTCACCTAGGCTGAAGATAAATGGAACTGTAGCACCGAGGGCTCGGTTGCTACAGACGTATTGCACCTCACCCAGAGGTGTGATATCTCACTCTCAGATGAGGATGGAGTGTGGATCAGGACCCGACACCTGCATGCATTACACCACATTGCCGTGGGGCAGGGCGACCAATATGCCCCTGAGATGGGCACGACAGTCCCTGTCCCTGGCTGGAGTGGGGGGAGGGAACACTGAGGAAGGGGAACCCTGCAGTGCAGGAGCAGGGAGGAAGCAGTTCCTGGGTGCATTGAGAAGGGAGTATAAAAGGTGGGCACCATCTTAGTTCAGTGCAGAGAAGTCTGAGCAGAAGTGGCAGGGAGCAGGGGCTCTGCATGAGCTCTGCTCCGGAGGCGGGCCTAGTAACAGAGGCCCAGGCCTGCAAGAGGGAGAAGGAAGGAAGAGGAGCGGAGAAGGCTCCAGGAACGAGGAATGAAGGGATCCCAGGGGTGCGGACGGGCGAGTCGCCACCGCACGCCCGAATCCACCTGCATGGAGGGGTCAGGCCAAAGGGGGAGACCGGTCCCCGAACTAGTGGAGGCAGGAAACGACCCTCAGCTAGAAACCGGAGGCTCTGACATTTTATGTGGCGCAGCCCCTTGCTCCACCCGCTAGGAAGGCACCACATAGGGTCAGGGAAACTGGCGCCAAGTTTACCAATAGGAGGCCCGAGGCAGCTGGACAGAAGTGTTGGTAAGAAAGGCCAGACAAAGGACACACAAAGGGGGTCCTGTGAAGCGCTCCAAAGTTATCTGGGAGTTGTCTGAGCCCCTCACCTGGTGAGCACAGTACGACGTGGGCAGCCGTTACCTGCAGACGTGGTCTGGATAATAAGAACTGTGAGTAAAGGCCCTGAACTGCATCACTGACTCCGTGTCGTTACTGCTGCTGCCCTGCACCATCACCCCCATCCTCCGCATACACTGCCCTGAGGCTATACTCCTCCCGTGGGGAGTTATGCTACGCTCTGATGCACCCACAACACCAGCCTTAGCGGTCTGCCCTGTAGCGGCGGTTCACTCTGACCTCAATCCACGGGTGGCGTAGTCGGACATTTAAACATCAAAACCACATAAATAGTTCCGCCACTGGTTTGACCGCCCTGAGCCACGGAACCGGATCGCCGCCACGAAGACTACAACCACCAGCATCCACCAAAAAGGGTCCGGCTCCGGGTGTCCCAAGGCCCAGGGGGTGCGTCAGAACATTTTCATCACCTTTCACAATCACCAATGGGACAAGGCAGGGATGTCCTCTGTCCCCTCTCTTATACATCCTAGTGACGGAGCACCTGCTCTCATCAATTCGCCATAACCCCAATATTAGGTGGATTGAGGTGGGAGGCACCGAGTACAAGTGCTCTCTATTTGCTGATGATGTCCTAGTATATATCACTCAATCACATATATCCATCCCTGCTGTTATGGCTGAAATAGATCACTTTGTTACATGGTAAAATTTTAAAATCAATGCAGCGAAGTCTGAGGCCCTCGATGTCTCCCTCCCTAAATCCATATAGGATTCCATCCAGTCCAACTTTCCCTTTGCCTGGCCCTCACAGGGTATCAAATACTTAGGAATTCCTATTCATAGAGACTTCTCCCATCTATGTTATCTTAATTTTGGGCCCTTTATTGAACAATTCCATACAGACCACGGTTGGCAAGTTAGAACTGTAAGATTCACTACGTGAACCACTGGTGTTTTGTGGAAAAGCACATGTACACCGCGTTCCAAATTATTATGCAAAAAGTGATTAGGAGTGATAAGGGAAGAATTTGTTTGTTTGTCAGTTAAACTCATTGATGGTGATGTGTGTCAGGGCTCTTTATATCACTGTAAGCAATTGCAGACACCTGTGCTAATTAGTTTGGCAGGTGTGTCCAATGAAAGGCAAGACTACTTAAGAAGGCTCTCTCACATTATTAAGCAGCCTACATTTTCTGCCAAAATGGGAAAGAAAAAGGATGTGTCGGCTGCTGAGAAGCAACAAATTGTGGAGTGTTTAGGTCAAGGCATGACTACAATCAACATTGTGCGATGATCAGGATGAAGTGTCTTGGCAATCAAGAAGTATGTAGCTGATTCACAGTACACACGTGTGCGTGCTGATAAGGGCAAATTGAGGACTCTTTCCTACAGGCAATTACGTCAGGTTGAAAGAGCAGCGGCAAAAAAGCCTTGTCATAGCAGCAGACAAGTTTTTGAAGCTGCTTGTGCCTCCAACGTCCCCCGAACAACAAGATGCAGGGTCCTTCAGAGGTTTGCAGCTGTGCATACGCCATCCTGTCGACCTCCTCTATCCACTTCACACAAGCAGAAACGGCTCCAGTGGACCAAACATTACATGAAGACTGATTTCAAAACTGTTTTGTTCACGGATGAGTGCCGTGCAGCGCTCGATGGTCCAGATGAATGGAGTGGAGGATGGCTGGTTGATGGACACCCCACGCAAACACGGCTACAGCGCCAACAAGGAGGAGGTGGAGTAATGTTTTGGGCTGGAATCATGGGGAGAGAGATTGTCGGCCCCTTTAGGATCCCTGAAGGCGCTAAAGATGAACTCCATAATGTATGTGGATTTTCTCAAACAGCACTTCCTGCCATGGTTCAAGAAGAAGAACCGTGTATTTCACAGCAAGATCATTTTTCTGCATGATAATGCACCATCTCATGCTGCACATAAAACATCTGCATCTCTGGCTGATATGGGCATAAAAGGGGACAAACTTATGGTGTGACCCCCATGCTCCCCTGACCTCTACCCCATTCAGAACCTTTGGAGCATCATTAAAAGGAGTGTCTATGATGGCGGGAGGCAGTTCACATCTAAGCAACAGCTCTGGGAGGGTATTCTGTCCTCATGCAAAACAATTGAAGCAGAAACCATCCAAAACCTGACAAATTCAATGGACGAGAGAGTTCAGAAGCTCCTTTCGAACAAGGGGTCCTATGTGAAAATGTAACATCACCTAGAATAAAGTTTTAAGTTGAAAACTGTTTGATTTCAGTTTCTAACAACCTGCTAATGCTTATAATTTCAAAAATGACCATTTTTTTGGTCTTTATTAAAATGAAAATGTTGATCGAAAAGTTTGGGGGATCTAAGAGTGTGGCAACCCAGTAGTCATGATTACTTCGAATTCTGACAATATGATGGTCATGCTGCAGGTAGTGCAGCAAGAAGGCGCACTCGGAGCCCAAAAATTATTTTCCGGGCTAGATGCAGCTAAAAATTATTTTTAATTTTAAATCTGGTGAAGCTTATTATAGATGGCCTAATAGGATCAGTGCTGCACACTGCTACAAAGCCCAAATTATTTTCCAGTCAAGATACAGATAAACATGATTAGTAATTTGAAAGCTTAAAACGGTTGGTAGGGTGATTTTAACCAATCATCAAGCTTTTACTCTCCCCTGGATGACACAGGGGTAGAAAAGTCGTTTCGGATCCATGATTTGTTCATCTTTATGAACGTGAGTCTGTCTACATTATCAGTGGAGAGCCGCGTGCGCTTATCTGTCAGCACACCACCAGCAGCGCTGAACACACGTTCAGACAGAACGCTGGCTGCGGGGCATGACAAGATCTCCAAGGCGTAAGTGGCTAGCTCCGGCCATTTATCCAGATTGGAAGCCCAAAAAGAGCAAGGGTCCAGTGACACAGTCGTGGCTTCAATGTTTACTTGGAGATACTCCTGTACCATCGTCTCTAGGTGTTGACTATGTGTCAGACTTCTTGTCTCCTGTGGCCTTGCAAAGGATGGGCTAAAAAAGTGGTGAAATGATTCCGCAAAATTGATGTTACCAGCAGATACTGTGGTTCTGTTACGGTTTGAGTACTGAACACTTGACGGTCCCACGGTTGGCAAGTTGGAACTGTGAGATTCACTACGTGCACCACTGGTATTTTGTGGAAAAGCACATGTAAGATTCTGCAACAGTCTCTGCTGATACTCCTGCATGCGTGCATCCCTTTCTATGGCAGGAATAATTTCTGCAAATTTACTTTTGTACCGGGGATCTAACAGTGTGGCAACCCAGTAGTCAGGATTATTTCTAATTCTCACAATTCGAGGGTCATGTTGCAGGTAGTGCAGCAAGAAGGCACTCATGTATGTTGCGCATCCAGGAGCACCAAGTCCCTGTTGTGTTGGTGGCGAGGTAACAATCATGCTTCCTTCCTCTGTCCTCTCCCCCCAACCTCGCACAACAGAAATGTGATCAAGGTCTCCCTCATCTGATGAGTCTTCCATCAGTACGTCCTCCACTTCTTCCTGGGCTCCTGCACCTTCCTCACTAGTTTGGCTGCTACCATGCACCCTGGTAAAATCATCTCCCCCACCCTCACATGCCTGCCGCCTTGGTGCTGCCGACCGTCTGGACCTTGCAGATGTTAGCCCTTCCGCATACAACTCCTCCTCCTCTACTTCCTCCACCTCCTCTTGTGCCACCACCTGACTCCGAATTCTGTTTAACATGTGCTCCAGCATGTAAATCACCGGAATAGTCATGCTGATAATGGCATCGTCAGGACTAAACATCTTCGTCGCCATTTCAAAACTGTGCAGAAGGGTGCATAGGTCCCTGATCTGAGACCACTCCTCCAGCGTGATTTGCTCCACCTCTGAATCTCGTTGGCCCAGGCTATACGTCAGAACGTATTGCACCAGGGCTTGTCGGTGCTGCCACAGTCGCTGCAACATGTGCAGAGTTGAATTCCACCGGGTAGGCACATCGCATTTTAGCCGGTGAAGTGGCAGGCCCAACGACTTCTGTAGAGATGTAAGTCGCTGAGCTGCGGGATGCGAACGGCGGAAGTGAGCACACAGCGACCGTGCCCTCTGCAGAAGGCCATCTAGTCTGGGATAGTGGGCTAAAAATTGCTGGACAACCAGGTTCAACACGTGAGCCATACAAGGCACGTGTGTGACATTGCCCCGGCGAAGGGCCGCACCCAGGTTTGCAGCATTGTCGCACACGGCCTTCCCTGGTTTCAGGTCCAGTGGAGACAACCATTCATGAAATTGGTTCTCCAGAGCTGACCACAACTCCTCAGCTGTGTGACTCACATTTCCCAGACATTTCAATGTAAAAACCGCCTGATGACGTTGAGCCCTACTGCCAGCATAGTAAGGAGGTGTGCAGGATCCCTTCTGCGCAGTTAGAAAGCTTGTGGCATGACCAGACAGGCTTTGGGTGCAGGTGGAAGACCGAGAGGAGGTTGAGGAGGCAGAAGCAGTGGAGGAACTTTGACATAAAGAGGATTGACGCACAACTCGTGGGGACGGCAAGACTTGGACAGCAGCCCCTTGTCCTGCTGACACCATAGTTACCCAGTGCCCAGTCAGCGACATGTAACGCCCCTGTCCATGCCTACTCGTCCAAGTGTCTGTGGTGAAATGCACCCTGTCACACACAGAGTTTCTCAAAGAAGCGGTGATGTTGTGTGCGACATGCTGGTGGAGCGCAGGCACACCTTTCTTTGAGAAGTAGTGCCGACTGGGCATCTGGTACTGGGGCACTGCGATGGACATAAGGTCTCGAAAATCCTCTGTGTCCACCAGGCGGAAAGGCAGCATTTCTGTAGCCAAGAGCTTGCAGATGGTGAAATTCAACCTCTTAGCTTTCTCATGGCTAGGAGGAAATGGTCTTTTACTTGTCCACATCTGAGGGACCGAGGGCTGGCTATTGTGCTTAGACGGGGTTGATAAGGGTGTCCCCGGCAAACTGCCGGTCTGTGAGGAAGATGCAGGCGGACATGTTAGGTTGCCTTGATCCAAAGGTGGTGCTATCGATGTCGGACAGCGCTCAAGACCAGCTGGTGTTACCACCTCCAAAGAAAATGATGACCTGCCAATCACGCTGGCTGTTGCGGGTAAAGAGGTGGCAGGTCTGCGCCCCAAAACAGGTGTGACTGCTGTCCCCCCAGTCACAGAGGATGAAGAGGCCGCGGATGCACAAGATATTGCAGACGGTGGTTGGCCCGGCCGGCTAGGCCGCATTGTAGCACACTGAGCTTCCCACTGCAACTTATGCTTCATGTCCATGTGCCGGTTCATGCATGAAGTACTCAAACTATGTATTTTTTGGCCTCTACTTAGCTTTTGCTGACAAATGTTGCAGATAACACGAGATGGGTCATCTTTATCGATCTGAAAAAATGCACAGGCTATGCAAGGCTTAGCACCCATGCTACCTGAAGAGCCACCACGACTTGTGGTGAGAGGCAGAGTTGTGTTTGAGGATGCAGTTGTTGACGTGCTTCCAGTACTACGTCTCTGTCCAGGAAGGCGCAACCTGACCTCGTCGTCACTAGCATCTTCCTCCACCTCCTCTGCTGACCTCATCTCTTGGCTGACTGTGGGTTGACAGTAAGTGGGATCTCCGACCTCATCATCATCACCCTGTGCGTTATCACACCCGTCGTCCTCAGAGCCAACCTGTTCCTGCCCTGACAAAAAACTAAAGTTGTCGCTCCAATCAGGTATTTGAGTCTTATCATCGTCTTCCTCATTGTCTCCACCAACAGGAGTTACAGTTTGGGAATGAGGGTCTACATTATGGTCAGAACCTTCTGCGTCTGGTCCTGGATCCGACTCATAAAGATTCTGGGCATCAGTGCAGATCATTTCCTCGTCTGGATTCACAGAAGCGCTGGAGTCGACCTCTGATTCCCAGGCTATAGTATGAGTAAACAGCTCTGCAGACTCAACCATCTGTTCTACCTCATACTCAGACGGGCAGCTGGAGATTTGGGAGCTGTGAGGAAGCAAGTGCGATTTGGGTGACACCTTTGAGGACTGGAGTATTTGTGATGTTGAAGTTGATGTGGAGGAGAGCCCACTTAAAGGAGCACTTGATATCCGTTGAAGCACCTGCTGTTTTTGTGCCTCATCTGGAATTTGTAGCGATTGGCGTGGCCGTAAGAAAGGGATCTTATCACATTGTCCGCTAAAAGAAGTAGACATTTTAGTTTGGCTGGAAGATAGTCTTTCTTCTGCACCTACCCCACGGACACAACCTTTTTTCCCCTTCCCAACACGCCTATTCCCCTTTCCACCAGCAGCAAGCCTTTTTCCACTCATTTTGGTGGTTAACTAATTCACAACTCTGGAGTTGTTTGCACAAAAAAACAATGGATGGTAACCGAGCAGAGCTGAGTGGCCAAACAGTGGTATTAGGCCAAAACTATTGGCTGGGTTAGATGCAGAAAAAAAATATTTTTAATTTGCAACCTGATGGAGGTCAGTATAGATGGACTAATAGACCAAGTCCCACACACCGCTAGAAGCCCAAATATTTTTTCAGAGCTAGATGAAGAAAATTTTTTTATTCAATTTGCAACCTGATGGAGGTCAGTATAGATGGACTAATAGACCAAGTCCCACACACTGCTAGAAGCCCAAATATTTTTTCAGAGCTAGATGCAGAAAAAAATTATTTTTAATTTGCAACCTGATGGAGGTCAGTAAAGATGGACTAATAGACCAAGTCCCACACACTGCTAGAAGCCCAAATATTTTTTCAGAGCTAGATGCAGAAAAAAATTATATTCAATTTGCAACCTGCTGGAGGTCAGTATAGAAGGACTAATAGAACAAGTCCCAAACACTGCTAGAAGCCCAAATATTTTTTCAGAGCTAAATGAAGAAAAAAATTATTTTTAATTTGCAACCTGATGGAGGTCAGTATAGATGGACTAATAGACCAAGTCCCACACACTGCTAGAAGCCCAAATATTTTTTCAGAGCTAGATGCAGAAAAAAATTATTTTTAATTTGCAACCTGATGGAGGTCAGTATAGATGGACTAATAGAACAAGTCCCACACGCTGCTAGAAGCCCAAATATTTTTTCAGAGATAAATGAAGAAAAAAATTATTTTTAATTTGCAACCTGATGGAGGTCAGTATAGATGGACTAATAGACCAAGTCCCACACACTGCTAGAAGCCCAAATATTTTTTCAGAGCTAGATGCAGAAAAAAATTATTTTTAATTTGCAACCTGATGGAGGTCAGTATAGATGGACTAATAGACCAAGTCCCACACACCGCTAGAAGCCCAAATATTTTTTCAGAGCTAGATGCAGAAAAAAATTATATTCAATTTGCAACCTGCTGGAGGTCAGTATAGAAGGACTAATAGAACAAGTCCCACACACTGCTAGAAGCCCAAATATTTTTTCAGAGCTAAATGAAGAAAAAAATTATTTTTAATTTGCAACCTGATGGAGGTCAGTATAGATGGACTAATAGACCAAGTCCCACACACTGCTAGAAGCCCAAATATTTTTTCAGAGCTAGATGCAGAAAAAAATTATTTTTAATTTGCAACCTGATGGAGGTCAGTATAGATGGACTAATAGAACAAGTCCCACACACCGCTAGAAGCCCAAATATTTTTTCAGAGCTAGATGCAGAAAAAATTTTTATTCAATTTGCAACCTGATGGAGGTCAGTATAGATGGACTAATAGACCAAGTCCCACACACTGCTAGAAGCCCAAATATTTTTTCAGAGCTAGATGCAGAAAAAAATTATTTTTAATTTGCAACCTGATGGAGGTCAGTATAGATGGACTAATAGACCAAGTCCCACACACTGCTAGAAGCCCAAATATTTTTTCAGAGCTAGATGGAGAAAAAAAATATTTTTAATTTGCAACCTGATGGAGGTCAGTATAGATGGACTAATAGACCAAGTCCCACACACCGCTAGAAGCCCAAATATTTTTTCAGAGCTAGATGCAGAAAAAAATTATATTCAATTTGCAACCTGCTGGAGGTCAGTATAGAAGGACTAATAGAACAAGTCCCACACACTGCTAGAAGCCCAAATATTTTTTCAGAGCTAAATGAAGAAAAAAATTATTTTTAATTTGCAACCTGATGGAGGTCAGTATAGATGGACTAATAGACCAAGTCCCACACACTGCTAGAAGCCCAAATATTTTTTCAGAGCTAGATGCAGAAAAAAATTATTTTTAATTTGCAACCTGATGGAGGTCAGTATAGATGGACTAATAGAACAAGTCCCACACACCGCTAGAAGCCCAAATATTTTTTCAGAGCTAGATGCAGAAAATTTTTTTATTCAATTTGCAACCTGATGGAGGTCAGTATAGATGGACTAATAGACCAAGTCCCACACACTGCTAGAAGCCCAAATATTTTTTCAGAGCTAGATGCAGAAAAAAATTATTTTTAATTTGCAACCTGATGGAGGTCAGTATAGATGGACTAATAGACCAAGTCCCACACACTGCTAGAAGCCCAAATATTTTTTCAGAGCTAGATGGAGAAAAAAATTATTTTTAATTTGCAACCTGATGGAGGTCAGTATAGATGGACTAATAGAACAAGTCCCACACGCTGCTAGAAGCCCAAATATTTTTTCAGAGATAAATGAAGAAAAAAATTATTTTTAATTTGCAACCTGATGGAGGTCAGTATAGATGGACTAATAGACCAAGTCCCACACACTGCTAGAAGCCCAAATATTTTTTCAGAGCTAGATGGAGAAAAAAATTATTTTTAATTTGCAACCTGATGGAGGTCAGTATAGATGGACTAATAGAATGATGCTATGCCCAAAAGATTTTACTTCACTAGGTGCAGTAAAAAAATTGGTATTCTATACACAGGTGGTATATCTTGCAACACAGATAGGCTACTCCACTGACTAACACACTCTGCAATAGGCCAAAAAGGATTAGCTTTGCTAGATTCAGCCAAATGCTGTGAAAAAAACTTGCACAGCACTGGCACAGACCTGCCTGGCAAAAACTGATAGGAACTGATGTAACCTAGTCCTGAAAAGGACTCCAATTACAATTAGTCTTTACTCCCACAATCTATCTATTTAAGAGCACAGACCTGCTTGATAAAAGTCGTAGGAAATGCTGTAACCTAGTCCTTAAAAGGACTGCAATCACAACTATTCCCTACTCCCAAGCTATCTGTATATTTGTGCGAAAATTGGCTTGAAATTAACAAGGTATAGCGCACACAGCAACAGCGGTGCCGTCTAACACGCAGCTGCAGCAGTGAGAAAATGGTGGCAACGGGGAAAATGGCTTGGTCTTATAGGGCAAGGACATGTGACATACACTGCCAATCACACATGCCTTTGTTTGTGTGAAAAAAAGCACTTCGCTCCGTGTGTGCGCTGCTGATAGGCTGACAGATTGCACCTCCCCACTGCAAATGCGGGAAAGAGAAAAAAAAATGGAGATCTTCATTGTTCCTGCAGAGATCCATCCCCTGCCCCTCCCCCCGCCCCGCTGTACACTCAAACTGCGTATTAACATTAATTTTCATCATTACTGAGAAAAAATCCAGTTATGATTTTGGTGCACGAACAGTTATCGAACATAACCTCGAACAGCCGAATTTTTCTCAAATTGTTCGTGTTCGCCGACCGGCTCGAACACCGCCCAAAACAGCTCGAATTTGAGATTGGCGAACAGTTCGAGTAGAACAACGCTCATCTCTAGCCGCTACTACATACATGCGCTTGCATTCCAAGAAAACAAAGCAGATGCTAACTTCTATCATCATCATGCTCCTCACCTTGGCACTCTCAACTCCCCTGATGGAGAAGCCAGAGCCCACCGGAGGAGTCTGGTTCTCTGGTGGGCTCGTCCAATGCTGCCTTAAAGCAGGCCGGGCTAAGAAAAGTGTGTGGGGGGAAGTTGACAGGAGAAATAAGGGTGGCTGGGGACCGTTTATGGACATCCGGCCGTGGGGCGGCTGGGGACCGAGTATGAATTCCCGACCGCCAACGCGGCCATGACGTGGTGGCAAGATTCCGCCTCCACATGCCTAAAAGGCCCTATTTCAAGTGCAAGCAAGCAAGCAGTATGGTATTGCAGCCTGGGGGTGGGTGGACGGCAGGCTGCACACTTACGCTTGCGTTCCAAGAAAACAAAGCAGATGCTAACTTGTATCATCATCATCATGGTCCTCTCCTTGGCACTCTCAACTTCCCTGATGGAGAATCCAGGGCCCACCGGAGGAGTCTGGTTCTCTGGTGGGCTCGTCCAATGATGCCCTAAAGCAGGCCGGGCTAAGAAAAGTGAGTGGGGGAAAGTTGACAGGAGAAATAGGGGCCTCTGGGGACCGTTTATGGACACACTGCTGCCCCCAGGCGGCTGGGGACCGTGTGTGGACACCTGGCCGCGGGGCGGCAGGGGACCGAGTATGGACACCCGGCCGCCCCTTGGCAGCTGGGGACCGAGTGTGGACTCCCGGCCGCCGGGCAGCTGGGGACTGACTTTGGATACCAGGCCGCCAACGAAGCCATGACGTGGTGGCCAGATTCCGCCTCCACATGCCTAAAGAGCCCAATTTCAAGTACAAGCAATCAGTATGGTATTGCAGCCTGGGGGTGGGTGGATGGTTGGCTGCATATTTGAGCTTGCATTGCAAGGAATGGGGGAAGTACAATTGAACACTGCCCTGGGACAAGAACTTGCAAGGGGATAGTTGCATCTTCTGAGGCGGCAAGAATGACTTCTGATTGGCACACTTTTAGGCAGTGACCTGGGTGTCAGAGATGCTTCCCGGGGTCTTCCCCATGCTGTTCCCATGTCTTTTCAGCACTGTATGCATGTGTCACACAGCACATGGCCAGATAAGGTTGTAAAATGTTAAAATGACATTTCCCGGTGAATGCATTTGTCACGATTGAAAGCAATACAAAAGTGCAAAAACGCATAGAAAATGCTACTTGTGAACAGAGCCCAAGGTGTGGAGGAGTATTTTTTTTTTTGGTTATTTATTTTACCTTATACACAAGTCTTTACCATGGAAAGGAACTTCCTTAACATATTTCACAGGAAAGCAGTTTCAGTTTCGTTTTTGAACGTTTTATTGTGAGCCCTTAAAAGTGGCTTAATACCTCTGACCACGTTGTTGACAGCAGTGACCTGGGGGGTCCGAAATGCTTCCTGGGGCGATCCCCATGCTGTCCCCATGTCATTTGAGCACTGTCACTATGGTTTTGGGCACTTGTTTGGCTTTTAAAACACTGCCGGGGGTGCCGCCGCAAAAATGCTCGGGTCTCCCATAGACTAACATTGGGCTCGTTGCTCGGGTTGAGCACCCGAGTATCACGGTGAGCTCGGCCCGAGCTTCGAGCACCCGAGCATTTTAGTGCTCGCTCAACACTAGAAAAGAACCCTCGGGCAGACGCTTTGTCCCGGTCCATGGATTCGGCTGAGGACGATGACGAGCCCAGGCTTATGTTTCCTCAGGAGAGTATGCAGACGGTGGCTCCAGTGTCCCTAAACCACGTTCCCCTTGGGAGGACGTTCGTTCCTCCTAATTTACAAAATGAGGTGCTCTCCTGGGATCGGAGATCATTTTGGGGTCAAACGTACCACGGAGTTTCTCCAATGGTCTTATTGGTGGCCTCGGTTGCCCCAGGACGTTAAGGAATAAGTTCAAGCGTCTGTCTCCTGTGCGAGAAATAAATCGTCCCGTCAGAGGCCGGCTGGTCTTCTTCATCCATTACCCGTGGCAGATAAACCTTGGGAGCTGGTTGGGATGGATTTCATTGTCGAGTTACCTAAGTCCCGGGGAAACACGACAATATGGGTGGTTTCTGACCATTTTTCTAAGATGGTTCACCTGGTTCCTCTTCCTAGGGTTCCTTCTTCCCGGGTTCTGGCATCACTGTTCATTCATCACGTTTTTCATCTCCACGGAATGCCTGATAGGATTGTCTGTGACCGGGGTCCACAGTTTTCCTCCCGGTTCTGCAAAGAATTGTGTAATTTGCTTAGCATTGAACTGAATCTTTATACTGCCTATCACCCGGAGACCAGACGCTTGAGACATACTTGCGCCACTTCGTTTCTGCCAACCATAATGATTGGGCGATATTGCTTCCTTGGGCAGAGTTTGCTCTAAACAACGTAGTGGCGGATTCCACAGGTCAGACTCCGTTTCTTCTAAATAATGGCCAACATCCGCACGTCCCGGTTCCTATGCCAGTTTCCTCTGTGGAACCTGGGGTCAGAGATTGGGCTCGGTAGGCGCGGGAGGTTTGGGACCATACCCAGGATGCTATATTGGCCTCCAAGAATTGGATGAGAAAGTCGGCTGACACTCATCACCGTCCAGCCCCCGCACTCTCTCCGGGCGAATTGATGTGGCTCGCGGCCCGCAATATCAGGGTACGCGGGGAATCTGCTAAGCTTGCCCCCCTTTTTATTGGTCCTTTCAAAATTTTGGCCCAAATAAACCCCGTGTACCGTTTACAGTTACCACGACACATGAAGATTCACGACACTTTTCATGTGTCGCTCCTTAAGCCGGTTTGCCTGACAAAATTCTCTGAACCCCAGCCTGCTTCAGACACCAGGGGTGATGATCTCGAGCTACAGGCGATCGTGGGGTCTAAGATGGTTCATGGGAAAAAGTATTACCTAGTACACTGGAGGGGCCATGGATCTGAGGATCGTTACTGGGAACTGGTGGACCACATTCATGCTCCCCTGCTCATTGAGGAATATGAGCGTCAAGTGGAGGGGGATGTTAGAAGTGGGGATAATGTTATGCGTCAGGCGTTTGCTGGATCTGCAATTGGTTCAGAATCATCAGTGGATTCTGTGGTCTCCCATTCTGGTCTAGCCAGGGCAGATGCTGCTCAGCATCGCCATCACTACTAGCGCCTAGCTGGTGCACGAGATGTACAAGTTGTCTCTGGGGTCTTTGTTCCTAGTAGTGTTAAGCATAGGTTGCGGAGGGGAACAGGGCTACTACAGCCTAAGTTCAGAATGCGCTGCGCTGAGCATGCCCGTGACATGGCGGACGGTGATTGGTGGTTTGGTGTCAGCTGATCTGGCGGCCTGGCATCACTTGATTGGCCGCGGGTGATGTCATCAGTAGTGTTGAGCCACCCCCGTAGTGTTCGAGTTCGGTTAGGTTCGTCGAACACCTTCGAACACCGTTAAAACCAATGGCAGGCAAACAAAAACACATAGAAACACATAGAAAACACCTTCAAAGGTGTCCAAAAGCTGACAAACTGCTCAGAAGACACAACTAACACATGGAAAAGTGACAAGTACATATAGTCATGCGAAAAGAAAAGAGGTGGAGGAGTAAAAGGAGGGGGAGACACAGATATAGGCATGTCATGCCCTTCTAAAATCCAAAAAGTGAGAAGCCGACACGGCCAGTCCGTTCCTGCCCGTACCACCTCCGTTTGTGCCAGAGCCGCGGTGGACCCTGATGGCCAGCCCCCCTCTCCCAATACTGGTGCCTGTCCGCTGGTGGGTCGAGCGAGCCCCCCTGTGGTGGAGGCAGCTCTAAGCTTTTTAATTTAAATTGTCTCTCTAATTTGAATGAATGCACTTTAAATCCATTTACAAGGATCTATTGAAGGGCAAGTCTCATGCCAGCAGCCGCGTAATTCCAGCTCCAGTAGCGTCCACTAAAGCTGCTGCAGTTAAAAAGCTTTTATAAGGATCGCGCTCGGCTGTCCACCGCAAGGCATCCTAGTGCCAGTCCCAGCCCCTATGCCTTGGGGTGCCTCCTGATGCTCTTCACTAAGTATCCCGTGGTCCCGAAGCATTTCCTTTGAAAAAATTAAGTGTCCAAACTACAGGTGGTGTAGCTTGCTTAACAGCCGGGATAATCCGCTGACTAGCAGACACTGCTACTAGGCACAAAGTATTTCCTGGGCTAGATGCAGTTAAAAATTTGTAAGTAGATACTCTCGTTGGATGCTGAGAAAGCATTCCATAGAGTCTCCTGGCACGCCATATATGATTCTCTTAAAAAGCTTGGGGTAGGGGTCTAGGGGACCCTTTTATAGCCAAAATCACGGCCCTGTATCACAATACGTCACCTAGGCTGAAGATAAATGGAACTGTAGCACCGAGGGCTCGGTTGCTACAGACGTATTGCACCTCACCCAGAGGTGTGATATCTCACTCTCAGATGAGGATGGAGTGTGGATCAGGACCCGACACCTGCATGCATTACACCACATTGCCGTGGGGCAGGGCGACCAATATGCCCCTGAGATGGGCACGACAGTCCCTGTCCCTGGCTGGAGTGGGGGGAGGGAACACTGAGGAAGGGGAACCCTGCAGTGCAGGAGGAGGGAGGAAGCAGTTCCTGGGTGCATTGAGAAGGGAGTATAAAAGGTGGGCACCATCTTAGTTCAGTGCAGAGAAGTCTGAGCAGAAGTGGCAGGGAGCAGGGGCTCTGCATGAGCTCTGCTCCGGAGGCGGGCCTAGTAACAGAGGCCCAGGCCTGCAAGAGGGAGAAGGAAGGAAGAGGAGCGGAGAAGGCTCCAGGAACGAGGAATGAAGGGATCCCAGGGGTGCGGACGGGCGAGTCGCCACCGCACGCCCGAATCCACCTGCGTGGAGGGGTCAGGCCAAAGGGGGAGACCGGTCCCCGAACTAGTGGAGGCAGGAAACGACCCTCAGCTAGAAACCGGAGGCTCTGACATTTTATGTGGCGCAGCCCCTTGCTCCACCCGCTAGAAAGGCACCACATAGGGTCAGGGAAACTGGCGCCAAGTTTACCAAGAGGAGGCCCGAGGCAGCCGGACAGAAGTGTTGGTAAGAAAGGCCAGACAAAGGACACACAAAGGGGGTCCTGTGAAGCGCTCCAAAGTTATCTGGGAGTTGTCTGAGCCCCTCACCTGGTGAGCGCAGTACGACGTGGGCAGCCGTTACCTGCAAACGTGGTCTGGATAATAAGAACTGTGAGTAAAGGCCCTGAACTGCATCACTGACTCCGTGTCGTTACTGCTGCTGCCCTGCACCATCACCCCCATCCTCTGCATACACTGCCCTGAGGCTATACTCCTCCCGTGGGGAGTTATGCTACGCTCTGCTGCACCCACAACACCAGCCTTAGCGGTCTGCCCTGTAGCGGCGGTTCACTCTGACCGCAATCCACGGGTGGCGTAGTCGGACATTTAAACATAAAAACCACATAAATAGTTCCGCCACTGGTTTGACCGCCCTGAGCCACGGAACCGGATCGCCGCCACGAAGACTACAACCACCAGCATCCACCAAAAAGTGTCCGGCTCCGGGTGTCCCAAGGCCCAGGGGGTGCGTCAGAACATTTTCATCACCTTTCACAATCACCAATGGGACAAGGCAGGGATGTCCTCTGTCCCCTCTCTTATACATCCTAGTGACGGAACACCTGCTCTCATCAATTCGCCATAACCCCAATATTAGGTGGATTGAGGTGGGAGGCACCGAGTACAAGTGCTCTCTATTTGCTGATGATGTCCTAGTATATATCACTCAATCACATATATCCATCCCTGCTGTTATGGCTGAAATAGATCACTTTGTTACATGGTAAAATTTTAAAATCAATGCAGCGAAGTCTGAGGCCCTCGATGTCTCCCTCCCTAAATCCATATAGGATTCCATCCAGTCCAACTTTCCCTTTGCCTGGCCCTCACAGGGTATCAAATACTTAGGAATTCCTATTCATAGAGACCTGTCCCATCTATGTTATCTTAATTTTGGGCCCTTTATTGAACAATTCCATACAGACCACGGTTGGCAAGTTAGAACTGTAAGATTCACTACGTGAACCACTGGTGTTTTGTGGAAAAGCACATGTACACCGCGTTCCAAATTATTATGCAAAAAGTGTTTAGGAGTGATAAGGGAAGAATTTGTTTGTTTGTCAGTTAAACTCATTGATGGTGATGTGTGTCAGGGCTCTTTATATCACTGTAAGCAATTGCAGACACCTGTGCTAATTAGTTTGGCAGGTGTGTCCAATGAAAGGCAAGACTACTTAAGAAGGCTCTCTCACATTATTAAGCAGCCTACATTTTCTGCCAAAATGGGAAAGAAAAAGGATGTGTCGGCTGCTGAGAAGCAACAAATTGTGGAGTGTTTAGGTCAAGGCATGACTACAATCAACATTGTGCGATGATCAGGATGAAGTGTCTTGGCAATCAAGAAGTATGTAGCTGATTCACAGTACACACGTGTGCGTGCTGATAAGGGCAAATTGAGGACTCTTTCCTACAGGCAATTACGTCAGGTTGAAACAGCAGCGGCAAAAAAGCCTTGTCATAGCAGCAGACAAGTTTTTGAAGCTGCTTGTGCCTCCAACGTCCCCCGAACAACAAGATGCAGGGTCCTTCAGAGGTTTGCAGCTGTGCATATGCCATCCTGTCGACCTCCTCTATCCACTTCACACAAGCAGAAACGGCTCCAGTGGGCCAAACATTACATGAAGACTGATTTCAAAACTGTTTTGTTCACGGATGAGTGCCGTGCAGCGCTCGATGGTCCAGATGAATGGAGTGGAGGATGGCTGGTTGATGGACACCCCACGCAAACACGGCTACAGCGCCAACAAGGAGGAGGTGGAGTAATGTTTTGGGCTGGAATCATGGGGAGAGAGATTGTCGGCCCCTTTAGGATCCCTGAAGGCGCTAAAGATGAACTCCATAATGTATGTGGATTTTCTCAAACAGCACTTCCTGCCATGGTTCAAGAAGAAGAACCGTGTATTTCACAGCAAGATCATTTTTCTGCATGATAATGCACCATCTCATGCTGCACATAAAACATCTGCATCTCTGGCTGATATGGGCATAAAAGGGGACAAACTTATGGTGTGACCCCCATGCTCCCCTGACCTCTACCCCATTCAGAACCTTTGGAGCATCATTAAAAGGAGTGTCTATGATGGCGGGAGGCAGTTCACATCTAAGCAACAGCTCTGGGAGGGTATTCTGTCCTCATGCAAAACAATTGAAGCAGAAACCATCCAAAACCTGACAAATTCAATGGACGAGAGAGTTCAGAAGCTCCTTTCGAACAAGGGGTCCTATGTGAAAATGTAACATCACCTAGAATAAAGTTTTGAGTTGAAAACTGTTTGATTTCAGTTTCTAACAACCTGCTAATGCTTATAATTTCAAAAATGACCATTTTTTTGGTCTTTATTAAAATGAAAAGGTTGATCGAAAAGTTTGGGGGATCTAAGAGTGTGGCAACCCAGTAGTCATGATTACTTCGAATTCTGACAATATGAGGGTCATGCTGCAGGTAGTGCAGCAAGAAGGCACTTATGTGTCTTGCGCATCTCGGAGCCCCAAAATTATTTTCCGGGCTAGATGCAGCTAAAAATTATTTTTAATTTTAAATCTGGTGAAGCTTATTATAGATGGCCTAATAGGATCAGTGCTGCACACTGCTACAAAGCCCAAATTATTTTCTAGTCAAGATACAGATAAACATGATTAGTAATTTGAAAGCTTAAAACGGTTGGTAGGGTGATTTTAACCAATCATCCAGCTTTTACTCTCCCCAGGATGACACAGGGGTAGAAAAGTCGTTTCGGATCCATGATTTGTTCATCTTTATGAACGTGAGTCTGTCTACATTATCAGTGGAGAGCCGCGTGCGCTTATCTGTCAGCACACCACCAGCAGCGCTGAACACACGTTCAGACAGAACGCTGGCTGCGGGGCATGACAAGATCTCCAAGGCGTAAGTGGCTAGCTCCGACCATTTATCCAGATTGGAAGCCCAAAAAGAGCAAGGGTCCAGTGACACAGTCGTGGCTTCAATGTTTACTTGGAGATACTCCTGTACCATCGTCTCTAGGCGTTGACTATGTGTCAGACTTCTTGTCTCCTGTGGCCTTGCAAAGGATGGGCTAAAAAAGTGGTGAAATGATTCCGCAAAATTGATGTTACCAGCAGATACTGTGGTTCTGTTACGGTTTGAGTGCTGAACACTTGACGGTCCCACGGTTGGCAAGTTGGAACTGTGAGATTCACTACGTGCACCACTGGTATTTTGTGGAAAAGCACATGTAAGATTCTGCAACAGTCTCTGCTGATACTCCTGCATGCGTGCATCCCTTTCTATGGCAGGAATAATTTCTGCAAATTTACTTTTGTACCGGGGATCTAACAGTGTGGCAACCCAGTAGTCAGGATTATTTCTAATTCTCACAATTCGAGGGTCATGTTGCAGGTAGTGCAGCAAGAAGGCACTCATGTGTGTTGCGCATCCAGGAGCACCAAGTCCCTGTTGTGTTGGTGGCGAGGTAACAATCATGCTTCCTTCCTCTGTCCTCTCCCCCCAACCTCGCACAACAGAAATGTGATCAAGGTCTCCCTCATCTGATGAGTCTTCCATCAGTTCGTCCTCCACTTCTTCCTGGGCTCCTGCACCTTCCTCACTAGTTTGGCTGCTACCATGCGCCCTGGTAAAACCATCTCCCCCACCCTCACATGCCTGCCGCCTTGGTGCTGCCGACCGTCTGGACCTTGCAGATGTTAGCCCTTCCGCATACAACTCCTCCTCCTCTACTTCCTCCACCTCCTCTTGTGCCACCACCTGACTCCGAATTCTGTTTAACATGTGCTCCAGCATGTAAATCACCGGAATAGCCATGCTGATAATGGCATCGTCAGCACTAAACATCTTCGTTGCCATTTCAAAACTGTGCAGAAGGGTGCATAGGTTCCTGATCTGAGACCACTCCTCCAGCGTGATTTGCTCCACCTCTGAATCTCGTTGGCCCAGGCTATACGTCAGAACGTATTGCACCAGGGCTTGTCGGTGCTGCCACAGTCGCTGCAACATGTGCAGAGTTGAATTCCACCGGGTAGGCACATCGCATTTTAGCCGGTGAAGTGGCAGGCCCAACGACTTCTGTAGAGATGTAAGTCGCTGAGCTGCGGGATGCGAACGGCGGAAGTGAGCACACAGCGACCGTGCCCTCTGCAGAAGGCCATCTAGTCTGGGATAGTGGGCTAAAAATTGCTGGACAACCAGGTTCAACACGTGAGCCATACAAGGCACGTGTGTGACATTGCCCCGGCGAAGGGCCGCACCCAGGTTTGCAGCATTGTCGCACACGGCCTTCCCTGGTTTCAGGTCCAGTGGAGACAACCATTCATGAAATTGGTTCTCCAGAGCTGACCACAACTCCTCAGCTGTGTGACTCACATTTCCCAGACATTTCAATGTAAAAACCGCCTGATGACGTTGAGCCCTACTGCCAGCATAGTAAGGAGGTGTGCAGGATCCCTTCTGCGCAGTTAGAAAGCTTGTGGCATGACCAGACAGGCTTTGGGTGCAGGTGGAAGACCAAGAGGAGGTTGAGGAGGCAGAAGCAGTGGAGGAACTTTGACATAAAGAGGATTGACGCACAACTCGTGGGGACGGCAAGACTTGGACAGCAGCCCCTTGTCCTGCTGTCACCATAGTTACCCAGTGCCCAGTCAGCGACATGTAACGCCCCTGTCCATGCCTACTCGTCCAAGTGTCTGTGGTGAAATGCACCCTGTCACACACAGAGTTTCTCAAAGAAGCGGTGATGTTGTGTGCGACATGCTGGTGGAGCGCAGGCACACCTTTCTTTGAGAAGTAGTGCCGACTGGGCATCTGGTACTGGGGCACTGCGACGGACATAAGGTCTCGAAAATCCTCTGTGTCCACCAGGCGGAAAGGCAGCATTTCTGTAGCCAAGAGCTTGCAGATGGTGAAATTCAACCTCTTAGCTTTCTCATGGCTAGGAGGAAATGGTCTTTTACTTGTCCACATCTGAGGGACCGAGGGCTGGCTATTGTGCTTAGACGGGGTTGATAAGGGTGTCCCCGGCAAACTGCCGGTCTGTGAGGAAGATGCAGGCGGACATGTTAGGTTGCCTTGATCCAAAGGTGGTGCTATCGATGTCGGACAGCGCTCAACACCAGCTGGTGTTACCACCTCCAAAGAAAATGATGACCTGCCAATCACGCTGGCTGTTGCGGGTAAAGAGGTGGCAGGTCTGCGCCCCAAAACAGGTGTGACTGCTGTCCCCCCTGTCACAGAGGATGAAGAGGCCGCGGATGCACAAGATATGGCAGACGGTGATTGGCCCGGCCGGCTAGGCCGCATTGTAGCACACTGAGCTTCCCACTGCAACTTATGCTTCATGTCCATGTGCCGGTTCATGCATGAAGTACTCAAACTATGTATTTTTTGGCCTCTACTTAGCTTTTGCTGACAAATGTTACAGATAACACGAGTTGGGTCATCTTTATCGATCTGAAAAAATGCCCAGGCTATGCAAGGCTTAGCACCCATGCGACCTGAAGAGCCACCACGACTTGTGGTGAGAGGCAGAGTTGTGTTTGAGGATGCAGTTGTTGACGTGCTTCCAGTACTACGTCTCTGTCCAGGAAGGCGCAACCTGACCTCGTCGTCACTAGCATCTTCCTCCACCTCCTCTGCTGACCTCATCTCTTGGCTGACTGTGGGTTGACAGTAAGTGGGATCTCCGACCTCATCATCATCACCCTGTGCGTTATCACACCCGTCGTCCTCAGAGCCAACCTGTTCCTGCCCTGACAAAAAACTAAAGTTGTCGCTCCAATCAGGTATTTGAGTCTTATCATTGTCTTCCTCATTGTCTCCACCAACAGGAGTTACAGTTTGGGAATGAGGGTCTACATTATGGTCAGAACCTTCTGCGTCTGGTCCTGGATCCGACTCATAAAGATTCTGGGCATCAGTGCAGATCATTTCCTCGTCTGGATTCACAGAAGCGCTGGAGTCGACCTCTGATTCCCAGGCTATAGTATGAGTAAACAGCTCTGCAGACTCAACCATCTGTTCTACCTCATACTCAGACGGGCAGCTGGAGATTTGGGAGCTGTGAGGAAGCAAGTGCGATTTCGGTGACACCTTTGAGGACTGGAGTATTTGTGATGTTGAAGTTGATGTGGAGGAGAGCCCACTTAAAGGAGCACTTGATATCCGTTGAAGCACCTGCTGTTTTTGTGCCTCATCTGGAATTTGTAGCGATTGGCGTGGCCGTAAGAAAGGGATCTTATCACATTGTCCGCTAAAAGAAGTAGACATTTTAGTTTGGCTGGAAGATGGTCTTTCTTCTGCACCTACCCCACGGACACAACCTTTTTTCCCCTTCCCAACCCGCCTATTCCCCTTTCCACCAGCAGCAGGCCTTTTTCCACTCATTTTGGTGGTTAACTAATTCACAACTCTGGAGTTGTTTGCACAAAAAAACAATGGATGGTAACCGAGCAGAGCTGAGTGGCCAAACTGTGGTATTAGGCCAAAACTATTGGCTGGGCTAGATGCAGAAAAAAATTATTTTTAATTTGCAACCTGATGGAGGTCAGTATAGATGGACTAATAGAACAAGTCCCACATGCTGCTAGAAGCCCAAATATTTTTTCAGAGATAAATGAAGAAAAAAATTATTTTTAATTTGCAACCTGATGGAGGTCAGTATAGATGGACTAATAGACCAAGTCCCACACACTGCTAGAAGCCCAAATATTTTTTCAGAGCTAGATGCAGAAAAAAAATATTTTTAATTTGCAACCTGATGGAGGTCAGTATAGATGGACTAATAGACCAAGTCCCACACACCGCTAGAAGCCCAAATATTTTTTCAGAGCTAGATGCAGAAAATGTTTTTATTCAATTTGCAACCTGATGGAGGTCAGTATAGATGGACTAATAGACCAAGTCCCACACACTGCTAGAAGCCCAAATATTTTTTCAGAGCTAGATGCAGAAATTTTTTTTATTCAATTTGCAACCTGATGGAGGTCAGTATAGATGGACTAATAGACCAAGTCCCACACACTGCTAGAAGCCCAAATATTTTTTCAGAGCTAGATGCAGAAAAAAATTATTTTTAATTTGCAACCTGATGGAGGTCAGTATAGATGGACTAATAGAACAAGTCCCACACGCTGCTAGAAGCCCAAATATTTTTTCAGAGATAAATGAAGAAAAAAATTATTTTTAATTTGCAACCTGATGGAGGTCAGTATAGATGGACTAATAGACCAAGTCCCACACACTGCTAGAAGCCCAAATATTTTTTCAGAGCTAGATGCAGAAAAAAATTATTTTTAATTTGCAACCTGATGGAGGTCAGTATAGATGGACTAATAGACCAAGCCCCACACACTGCTAGAAGCCCAAATATTTTTTCAGAGCTAGATGCAGAAAAAAAATATTTTTAATTTGCAACCTGATGGAGGTCAGTATAGATGGACTAATAGACCAAGTCCCACACACCGCTAGAAGCCCAAATATTTTTTCAGAGCTAGATGCAGAAAATTTTTTTATTCAATTTGCAACCTGATGGAGGTCAGTATAGATGGACTAATAGACCAAGTCCCACACACTGCTAGAAGCCCAAATATTTTTTCAGAGCTAGATGCAGAAAATTTTTTTATTCAATTTGCAACCTGATGGAGGTCAGTATAGATGGACTAATAGACCAAGTCCCACACACTGCTAGAAGCCCAAATATTTTTTCAGAGCTAGATGCAGAAAAAAATTATTTTTAATTTGCAACCTGATGGAGGTCAGTATAGATGGACTAATAGACCAAGTCCCACACACTGCTAGAAGCCCAAATATTTTTTCAGAGCTACATGCAGAAAAAAATTATTTTTAATTTGCAACCTGATGGAGGTCAGTATAGATGGACTAATAGAACAAGTCCCACACGCTGCTAGAAGCCCAAATATTTTTTCAGAGATAAATGAAGAAAAAAATTATTTTTAATTTGCAACCTGATGGAGGTCAGTATAGATGGACTAATAGACCAAGTCCCACACACTGCTAGAAGCCCAAATATTTTTTCAGAGCTAGATGCAGAAAAAAATTATTTTTAATTTGCAACCTGATGGAGGTCAGTATAGATGGACTAATAGACCAAGTCCCACACACTGCTAGAAGCCCAAATATTTTTTCAGAGCTAGATGCAGAAAAAAATTATTTTTAATTTGCAACCTGATGGAGGTCAGTATAGATGGACTAATAGAACAAGTCCCACACGCTGCTAGAAGCCCAAATATTTTTTCAGAGATAAATGAAGAAAAAAATTATTTTTAATTTGCAACCTGATGGAGGTCAGTATAGATGGACTAATAGACCAAGTCCCACACACTGCTAGAAGCCCAAATATTTTTTCAGAGCTAGATGCAGAAAAAAATTATTTTTAATTTGCAACCTGATGGAGGTCAGTATAGATGGACTAATAGACCAAGTCCCACACACTGCTAGAAGCCCAAATATTTTTTCAGAGCTAGATGCAGAAAAAAAATATTTTTAATTTGCAACCTGATGGAGGTCAGTATAGATCGACTAATAGACCAAGTCCCACACACCGCTAGAAGCCCAAATATTTTTTCAGAGCTAGATGCAGAAAAAAATTATATTCAGTTTGCAACCTGATGGAGGTCAGTATAGATGGACTAATAGAATGATGCTATGCCCAAAAGATTTTACTTCACTAGGTGCAGTAAAAAAATTGGTATTCTATACACAGGTGGTATATCTTGCAACACAGATAGGCTACTCCACTGACTAACACACTCTGCAATAGGCCAAAAAGGATTAGCTTTGCTAGATTCAGCCAAATGCTGTGAAAAAAACTTGCACAGCACTGGCACAGACCTGCCTGGCAAAAACTGATAGGAACTGATGTAACCTAGTCCTGAAAAGGACTCCAATTACAATTAGTCTTTACTCCCACAATCTATCTATTTAAGAGCACAGACCTGCCTGATAAAAGTCGTAGGAAATGCTGTAACCTAGTCCTTAAAAGGACTGCAATCACAACTATTCCCTACTCCCAAGCTATCTGTATATTTGTGCGAAAATTGGCTTGAAATTAACAAGGTATAGCGCACACAGCAACAGCGGTGCCGTCTAACACGCAGCTGCAGCAGTGAGAAAATGGTGGCGACGGGGAAAATGGCTTGGTCTTATAGGGCAAGGACATGTGACATACACTGCCAATGACACATGCCCTTGCTTGTGTGAAAAAAAGCACTTCGCTCCGTGTGTGCGCTGCTGATAGGCTGACAGATTGCACCTCCCCACTGCAAATGCGGGAAAGAGAAAAAAAAATGGAGATCTTCATTGTTCCTGCAGAGATCCATCCCCTGCCCCTCCCCCCGCCCCGCTGTACACTCAAACTGCGTATTAACATTAATTTTCCTCATTACTGAGAAAAAATCCAGTTATGATTTTGGTGCACGAACAGTTATCGAACATAACCTCGAACAGCCGAATTTTTCTCAAATTGTTCGTGTTCGCCGACCGGCTCGAACACCGCCCAAAACAGCTCGAATTTGAGATTGGCGAACAGTTCGAGTAGAACAACGCTCATCTCTAGTCATCAGTAATGCGACCAATAATGCGACAGGGCTTAGTCTTTAAACAGCTCACCCACAAACATGGTGGTGGGCTCTGATCATTGAGCTAAGGTTGTGTTCATGTGCGGATGCTTTTCTGTTTGAGCTCCACGTGCTCTCTTGCTGCTCTAGCTTTGGACAGGCAGGTTTAGCTGGGCATAGGCAGGCTTAGCTAGAGGGAGGCAGGTAGTTCCGTTTGACAGTCTGGCTCCGACTAGGGGGTCGCTATACACCCGGAGCAGACTGCAGACTCCGTATTCCTGGCACCGCCTGTTAGCCACGTGGAGAGTTACTCAGCAGTCCGGCAGCACACCGCCTAGTAGCACGTATATGCCGGCGTGAGTCACACACATGTCCTAGCACCTGCTGCGCAGTCTCTGTGCAGTTAACAGGGCTATGGCTACATTATTTGTCCCACATCTCTAGTGCTGTTAACGGAGATAGTGCGTATACCTTTTCCCGTCCCGGTTTGCAGTAACACTGGAGGGATTTATATATTAGTTGGTTGTTTTACCTTCTTACCCAGAAGGTGCTCGGCTGCAGTCTTCTAGGCTGCATCGCGGACCCCGGGTACGGTTGCTTTCCATTATTAATAAAGTTGTTTGCAACCGTCCCCATAACACTAGGTGTCTGTGAAGGATAGTATTAGCAAATTAAATGCCTGTTACTTAAAGCCGTGGTTCTATGTCAGACATAACACTTATAAGATTTTTCCAAAATCAGACATTTCTTCCATTTTCATTCCGTTGCAGTGTGTAGATCAAGCGATTCACACTAGATGTCTGTGAAGGGTAGTATTAGCAAATTACAGACCTGCTATTTAAAACCGTAGATCTCTGTCAGACATAAAACATATGAGTGTTCCAAAATCAGACCTTTTTCCATTTTCTTTCCGTTGCAGTGTTTCAGTCAAGCTATTCACACTAGGTGGAAGTCAAGGATAGTATTAGCAAATTACAGGCCTGCTATTTAAAACATTGATTCTCTGTCAGACATAACACCTATAAGAGTGTTCCAAAATCAGACATTTCTTCCATTTTCAATCCATTGCAGTGTGTTGTTCAAGCTATTCACACTAGATGTCTGTGAAGGATAGTATTGGCAAATTACACGCCTGCTATTTAAAACTATGATTCTTTGTCAGACATAAAACCTATGAGTGTTCCAAAATGAAACATTTCTTCCATTTTTATTCCGTTGCAGTGTGTCAGTCAAGCTACTCACACTAGGTGTCTGTGAAGGATAGTATTAGCACATTACAGGCCTGCAGTTTAAAACCTTGGTTCTCTGTCAGACATTACACCTATAAGAGTGTTCCAAGATCAGATATTTCTTCCATTTTCATTCCGTTGCAGTGTGTCAGTCAAGCTATTCACACTCGGTGTCTGTGAAGGATAGTATTAGCAAATTACAGGCCTGCTATTTAAAACCGTGGTTCTCTGTCAGACATAAACCTATGAGTGTTCCAAAATCAGACATTTCAACCATTTACATTCTGTTGCAGTGTGTCGTTCAAGATATTCACACCAGGTGTCTGTGAAGGATAGTATTAGCAAATTACAATCCTGCTTTTTAAAACCGTGGTTCTCTGTCAGACATAACACTTATAAGAGTGTTCCAAAATCAGACATGTCTTCCATTTTCATTCAGTTGCAGTGTGTCGTTCAAGCTATTCACACTAGATGTCTGTGAAGGACAGTATTAGCAAATTACAGGATAGCTATTTAAAACTGTGGTAATCTGTCCGACATAATGCTGATAAGAGTGTTCCAAAATCAGAAATTTCTTCAATTTTCATTCCGTTGCAGTGTGTCTTTCAAGCTATTCACACTAGGTGTCTGTGAAGGATAGTATTAGCAAATTACAGGCCTCGAATTTAAAACCATGGTTCTCTGTCAGACATAATACCTATTGTTCCAAAATCAGACATTTCTTCCATTTTCATTCCGTTGCAGTGTGTCGGTTAAGCAATTCACACTCTTTGTCCTTCAAGGATAGTATTAGCAAATTACAGACCAGCGATTTTAAATGGTGGTTGTCAGTCCGACATAACACTGATAAGAGTCTTCCAAAATCAGACATTTCTTCCATTTTCATTCATTGCAGTGTGCAGTTAAAGTTATACACACTAGGTGTCTGTGTTGGATAGTATTAACAAATTACAGGCCTGCTGTTTAAAACCGTGGTTCTCTGTCAGACATTACACCTATAAGAGTGTTCCAAAATCAGACATTTCTTCCATTTACATTCAATTGCAGTGTGTCTGTCAAGCTACTCATACTAGGTGTCTGTGAATGATAGTATTAGCAAATTACTGGCCTGCTATTTATAACCGTGATTCTCGGTCAAGCATAACACCTATAAGAGTATTCCATATTCCAACATTCTTTACAATTTCATTCCGTTGGAGTGTGTTGGTCAAGCTATTCACACTAGGTGTCTGTGAAGGATAATGTTAGCAAATTACAGGCCTGCTATTTAAAACCGTAGTTCTCAGTCAGAGAAAACACTTATAAGATTGTTCCAAAATCAGACATTGCTTCCTTTTTCATTCCTTTGCAGTGTCGATCAAGCTATTCACACTAGGTGTCTGTGAAGGTTAGTATTAGAAAAATACAGGTCTGCTATTTAAAACCGTAGTTCTCTGTCAAACATAACGCCTATAAGAGTGTTACAAATTCCGACATTTTTTCCATTTTCATTCCGTTGCAGTGTGTCGGTCAAGCTATTCACACTAGATGTCTGTGAAGGATAGTATTAGCAAATTACAGGCCTGCTTTTTAAAACTGTGATTCTCTGTCAAACAAAACAACTACAAGAGTGTTCCAAAATCAGACATGTCTTCCATTTTCATTCAGTTGCAGTGTGCCGTTCAAGCTGTTCACACTAGTCGTCTCTGAAGGACAGTAATAGCAAATTACAGGATAGCTATTTAAAACTGTGGTAATTTTTCTGACATAACACTGATAAGAGTGTTCCAATATCAGACATTTCTTCAATTTTCATTCTGTTGCAGTGTGTCGTTCAAGCTATTCACACTAGGTGTCTGTGAAGGATAGTATTTGCAAATTACAGGCCAGGTATTTAAAACCGTGGTTCTCTGTCAGACATAATACCTATAACAGTGTTCCAAAATCAGACATTTCTTCCATTTTCATTCCGTTGCAATGTGTCGGTCAAGCAATTCACACTCTTTGTTCTTCAAGGATAGTATTAGCAAATTACAGACCAGCGATTTTAAATCGTGGTTCTCTGTCCGACATAACACTGATAAGAGTCTTCCAAAATCAGACATTTCTTCTATTTTCATTCATTGCAGTGTGTCGTTAAAGTTATACAGGACAGGTGTCTGTGTAGGATAGTATTAGTAAATTACAGGCCTGTTATTTAAAACCGTGGTTCTCTGTCAGAGATAACACTTATAAGATTGTTCCAAAATCAGACATTGCTTCCATTTTCATTTTGTTGCAGTGTGTCGATCAAGCTATTCACAGTAGGTGTCTGTGAAGGTTAGTATTAGCAAATTACTGGTCTGCTATTTAAAACCGTAGTTCTCTGCCAAACATAACACCTATAAGGGTGTTGCAAATTCCGACATTTTTTCCACTTTCATTCCGATGCAGTGTGTCGGTCAAGCTATTCACACTAGGTGTCTGTGAAGGATAGAGTTAGCAAATTACAGGCCTGCTATTTAAAACATTGCTTCCCTGTCAATGATAACACTTATAAGATTGTTCCAAAATCAGACATTTCTTCCATTTTCAGTCCGTTGCAGTGTGTCGATCAAGCTATTCTCAATAGGTGTCTGTGATGGATAGTATTAGCAAATTACAGGCCTGCTATTTAAAACCATGGTTCTCTGTCAGACATAATCCTATAAGAGTGTTCCAAAATCTGACATGTCTTCCATTTTCATTCCGTTGCAGTGTGTTGTTCAAGCTACTCACACTAGGTGTCTGTGAAGGATAGTATTAGCAAATTACTGGCCTGCTATTTAAAACCGTGGATCTTTGTCAGACATAACACCTTTAAGAGTGTTCCAAAATCAGACATGTTTTCCATTTTCATTCCGTTGCAGTGTATCATTCAAGCTCTTCACACTAGGTGTCTATGAAGGACAGTATTAGCAAATTACAGGATTGCTATTTAAAACCGTGGTAATCTGTCAGACATAACACTTATAAGAGTGTTCCAAAATCAGACATTTCTTCCATTTACATTCCGTTGCAGTGTGTCGATCAATCTATTCATACCAGGTGTCAATAAAGGATACTACTAGCAAATTAAAGGCCTGCTATTTAAAACCGTGGTTCTCTGTCAGATTTAAAACCTATAAGAGTGTGCCAAATTCTGACATTACTTCCATTTTCATTCCGTTGCAGTGTGTTCGTCAAGCTATTCACACTAGGTGACTGTGAAGGATTTTATTAGCAAATTACAGTCCTGCTATATAAAACTGTGTTTCTCTGACAGACATTACACTTATAAGAGTTTTACAAAATCAGACATTCCTACCATTTTCATTCCGTTGCATTGTGTCGTTCAAGCTATTCACACTAGGTGTCTGTGAAGGAAAGTATTAGAAAATTACAGGCCTGCTATTTTAAACCGTGGTTCTCTGTTAGACATAACACCTATAGAAGTGTTCCAAAATAATTAATTTCTTCCATTTTCATTCCGTTTCAGTGTGTCGTTCTAGCTATTCACAGTTGCTGTCTGTGAAGGATAGTATTAGCAAATTAAAGGTCTGCTATTTAAAACCGTGGTTCTCTGTCAAACATAACACCTATAAGAGTGTTCCAAAATCAGACATTTCTTCCATTTTCATTCCGTTGCAGTGTGTCGTTCAAGCTATTCACTCTAGGTGTCTGTGTAGTATAATACAAGCAAATTACAGGCCTGCTATGTAAAACTGTGGTTCTCTGTGAAACACAAAACCTATGAGTTTTCCAAAATCAGATATTTCTTCCATTTTAATTCCGTTGCAGTGTGCCGGTCTAGCTATTCACACTAGGTAAACCAGAGAAACCATAGGTATTTTCAAAACCCCAAAATAACATAATTAAAACACAATATGTTGACTAAAAGAGATAAATGCTTTATTTATGTATTTTTTTAAGAAATAACACATAGGTATATATAACATGTGTGAAAAGACATAACATGGGCATGTGAGGCAGCAGGGGATAGATAGAGACACAGCTGGAATCAAATTCACATTGGACCTATAATAGGTTACATAGTCCAACCCATACAATCCATTAGTCACAGACAATGTGTGCAGAAAAAGTTCAATAACATAGATTAAGTGACCTATAACAGGTCACCGTATATACAACCAACAGAAGTTTTTTCAGCAACACATAAAAAGTACAAACATCACATGGAAAGGTTTAAGTCAGACATACTTAGTGAAAGTAAACAGGTGACCAGCAGTACCAGGGGAGGCCCCGAGACGTGTTTCGTACTACCTTAGGGGGCGTGGTAGGGTGTGTGTGGATACAGGGCTTCTTATATACATGTGGGTCCCATGTGAAGCAATTAGTTACTGTCCAATAGCGGCGCATGTCACCGCATAACAGCAGATATTGGTGACAGCAGCGCGGTCTCAGGCGGCGTCCAGGAAAAGGGGTACTCCCCCACTGACGTCACATGTTCCGGGACGCCGCCCACCCGAGACCGTGTCGCGGCCACATGACCGCAGCATCCGGCGCATGCGCACAAGGTGGGACCACAGGAATTGATCATGAGCATATAAGGAATAAATATGGAGCAGTACAGACTACTCAACAATGGAGAAGGAGATACATCATATCGGTTAAGTGACAAGTGTCACCCCATTCTCCCTGCACCAAAAGGTCATGCATATAATAAATAACAGATGATTTTGCAATAAATGTCCATACTAAATAGATATCCATGTCCGCTCCTTATCCTTAGAGGGAAAGAGTTCTATTTAGATTCATATTTATTCCTTATATGCTCATGATCGATTCCTGTGGTCCGACCTTGTGAGCATGCGCCGGATGCTGCGGTCATGTGGCCGCGACGCGGTCTCGGGTGGGCGGCGTCCCGGAAAATATGATGTCAGTGGGGGAGTTCCCCTTTTCCTGGACGACGCCTGAGACCGTGCTGCTGTCACCAATGTCTGCTGTTAAGCGGTGACATGTGCCGCTATTGGTCAGTAACTAATTGCTTCACATGGGACCCACATGTATATAAGAGGCCCTGTATCCACACACACCCCACCACGCCTCCTGAGGAAGTATGGAAACACGTGTCGGGGCCTCCCCTGGCACTGCTGGTCACCTGTTTACTTTCACTAAGTATGTCTTACTTAACCCTTTCCATGTGATGTTTATACTTTTTATGTGTTGCTGAAAAAACCTCTGTTGGTTGTTTATACTGTGACTTGTTATAGGACACTTAATCTATGTTGTTTAACTTTTTCTGCACACATTGTCTGTGACTAACTGATTGTATGGGCTGACTATGTGAACTATTATAGGTCCAATGTGAATTTGATGCCAGCTGTGTCTCTATCTATCCCCAGCTGCCTCACATGCCCATGTTATGTCTTTTCACACATCTTATTTATACCTATGTGTTATTTCTTAAAAAATACATAAATAAAGCATTTATCTCTTTTGGTCAACATATGGTGCATTAATTATGTTATTTTGGGGTTTTGAAAATACCTATGGTTTCTCTGGTTTATATAATGTTTAGTGGTTTGCCCCCTATTACATCCAACGTACTATCTGTCATTGCTATTTTGTTGTACTATTCACACTAGGTGTCTTTCAAGGATAGTATTGAGAAATTACAGACCTGCTATTTTAAACCGTGATTCTTTGTCAGACATAACACCTATAAGAGTGTTCCAAAATCAGACAGTTCTTCCATTTTCATTCCGTTGCAGTGTGTTGTTAAAGCTATTCACACTAGCTGTCTGTGAAGGATAGTATTAGAAAATTACAGGCCTGATATTTAAAACCATGATTCTTTGTCAGACATAAAACCTATTAGTATTCCAAAATCAGACATTTCTTCCATTTACATTCCGTTGCAGTGTGTCGGTCAAGCTATTCACACTAGGTGTCTATGAAGCATAGTATTAGCAAATTACACACCTGCTATTTAAAAACGTGGTTCTCTGTCAGACATAATTCCTACAACAGTGTTCCTAAATCAAACATTTCTTCCATTTTCAATACGTTTCACTGTGTCGATCAAGCTATTCACACTAGATGTCTATGAAGGACTGTATTAGCAAATTACAGGATTGCTATTTAAAACCATGTTAATCTGTCAGACATAACACCTATAAGAGTGTTCTAAAATCAGACTTTTCTTCCATATTCCTTCAGTTGCAGTGTGTCCTTTATGCTATTCACACTAGGTGTCTGTGAACAATAGTGTTATCAGATTACAGGCCTGCTATTTACAACCGTGGTTCTTTGTCAGACATAACACCGATAAGAGTGTTCCAAAATCAGACATTTCTTCCATTTTCATTCCGTTGAAGTGTATCGCTCAAGCTATTCACACTAGGTGTCTGTGTAGGATAGTATTAGCAAATTACAGGCCTGCTATTTAATAACGTGGTTCTCTGTCAAACATAACACCAATAAGAGTGATCCAAAATCAGACATTTCTTCCATTTTCATTTCGTTGTAGTGTTTCGTTAAAGCTATTCACACTAGGTGTCTGTGAAGCATAGTATTAGCAAATTACATGCCTGCTATTTAAAACCGTGGTTCCCTGTCAGACATAACACTTATAAGAGTGTTCCAAAATCAGACATCTCTTCCATTTTCTTTCTGTTGCAGTGTGTCGATCAACCTATTCACACTAGGTGTCTATGAAGGACAGTATTAGCAAATTACAGGATTGAAATTTAATACCGTGGTAATCAGTCAGACATAACACCTATAAGAGTGTTCCAAAATCATTTATTTCTTCCATTTTCATTCCAATGCAATGTGTCGGTCAAGCTATTCACAGTAGGTGTCTGTGAAGGATAGTATTTTCAAATTACAGGCCTTCTATTTAAAACCGTCCTTCTCTGTCAGAAATAAAACCTATGAGTTTTCCAAAATCAGACATTTTTTCCATCTTCATTTCGTTGCAGTGTGTCGGACAGCTACTCACACTAGGTGTCTGTGAAGGATAGTATTAGCAAATTACAGGCCTGCTATTTAAAACCGTGATTCTCGGTCAAACATAACACCTGTAAGAGTGTTTCAAATTCCGACATTTTTTCCATTTACATTCCGTTACAGTGAGTCGGTCAAGCTTTCCACACAGGGTGTCTGTGTAGCATAGTATTAGCAAATTACAGGCCTGCTATTTAAAACCATGGTTCTCTGTCAGACATAACACTCATAAGAGTGTTCCAAAATCAGACATTTCTTCCATTTTCATTCCGTTTCTGTGTGTCGATTAAGTTATTCACACTAGGTGTCTATGAAGGATAGTATTAGCAAATTACAGGCCTGCTATTTAAAACCGTTGTTCTCTGTCAGACAGAAAACCAATGAGTGTTCCAAAATCAGACATTTCTTCCATTTACATTCTATTGCAGTGTGTCAGTGAAGCTACTCCCACTAGGTGTCTGTGAAGGATAGTATCAGTGCATTACAGGCATGCTTTTTAAAACCGTGGTTCTCTGTCAGACTTAACAATTATAAGAGTGTTCCAAATTTAGATATTTCTTTCATTTTCATTCCGTTGCATTTTGTTGATCAATCTATTCACACTAGGTGTCAATAAACGATAGTATTAGCAAATTTCAGGCCTGCTATTTAAAACCGTGGTTTTCTGTCAAACATAACACCTCTAAGAGTGTTCCAAATTCCAACTTTTTTCCATTTTCCTTCCATTGCAGTATGTCGGTCAGGCTATTCACACTAGGTGTCTGTGAAGGATAGTCTTAGCAAATTACAGGCCTGCTATTTAAAATTGTGATTCTCTGTCAGACATATCACACATAACTGCTTTCCAAAATCTGCCTTTTCTCGTGCACATGTAAAATATTGTCCTCCATTAAAAATCTGCAAGTTGCGTGGCAGTGGATGGGGAAGTGGACGTGATGGTTAATGCAGAGGCCGAGGCTGTGGCCGTGGGCAAGCTGAAATTGTGCCATAACAAATACCCACATCTTATCGCTCGACCTTCCTGTTCCAACTACTAAGGCACCGCAGAACACCACTGTTGAACACAGAGCAGTGTCAAAAGGTTTTTGGTTGAATAGCAGATAATGCTTCCAGTCACTTAGCCACCACCACCACCACCTGTCTTCCACACGGTCAAGTCTCAGTAGCCGTGAGTCTGGACTGCATATTTCTCTCCCCGATCCTCCTTCCTACCACCATGCCGAGTGCCCGGAGACAATTGATCCCACACTTGGACACTCAGAAGAGCTATTCACTTTATAGATCCGGGCTTCTCACCCGCCCAGCTTCAAGCGAGTCAAGAGGAGAATGCGTGTAGCGATGCCCAAATATTGGAGCAGCCACGGTCACACAAAGGCGACAGTGGGAAAGTGCAATTACTGTCGCAAGAGGTGGATGATGATGATGATGATGAGAATCAATTGCCAGAAAGTCAGGGTGCGGAAGTGGAAGACGAGGTGGTGGATGTTTAAGTAACTGACCCAACCTGGCATGGGGACATACTGAGTGAGGACAGCACCAAAATGGCAGGAAGAAGAAGTTTAGTGGCCGCAGACACAAGGCGGGAAAGCATTCCTCATAAAGCCAACACGACAGAAGTTGCCAGTACAACTGTTAGGTCTTCCCGAGTCTGGTTATTTTTTAAAGACTCTGCAGATAACCCCAAAAAATCCATATGCACCACCTGCCAGGCCAGCAACAGTGGGGTAGAAAAACGACCAGCCTGACCACCACCAGCATAACCAGGCACATGGCAGCAAAGCACCTAAGTGGGCCGAATCCCATGGTCCATCAACATTGTCTGCTGATGACACCACTGCTTGTTTCCTGTTGTGTGTGCACGCCAATCCCGTGTCCATGGCGCTTGCCAAGATGCCTCCCGCCCTGCACCTTTCGTTGCACACTCTCAACCAACACTATCAGCAAGCAAGTTGACGTCCTTGTCCCAGCGCAGAGTTTACTTGTCCCTACCCCAGTCATTGGAAAGCAAGCGCAAATACACAGCCAACGCCCCACAGGCCACACTACTAAATTCACACATTTCACGAAGGTTTTCACTGAAAATGTTGCCTTTTTGACACGTGAAGACAAAATCTTTCCGCAACCTGATGGAGGCAACCGTCCCTCAGTACTTGGTCCCCAGCTGCCACTATTTCTCCCTGTGTGCCTTCCCCACGTTAAACGAGCATGTGTCCCACAACATTAGACTTGCCGTCAACAACGCAGTTGCCGGGAAAGTCCACCTACCCTCGGACACATAGACAAGTGGTTATTGGCAGGGACAGTACATCTCGCTGACGGCACACTGGGTTAATATAGGGGAAGCCGGGACCCAGTCTGACCTTGGGACGGAACATGTCCTCCCAACACCGAGGATTGCGCGCCCTAGGTCAATCAGACTTGCCCCCACATTCTACAGCTCCTGCACCTCCTCCTCCTCTTAGCCTCCAGCTTCAAAATGACCACATCAGTTGGAAGCACTGCAGCACTGCCTCGGCCAAGCAGCAACAGGCTGTGCTGAAACTAATATGCTTATGTGACAAACCACGCAATGCTGAAGAGTTGTTGACAGCTCTGAAAGAGCAGTCAGATCTGTGACTGACACCGCTGACCCTACAGCCAGACATCGTCGTGTGTGACAATGGCCGGAACCTGGTGGCGGCTCTGAGGCGAGGCGAGCTCACACACGTACCATGCCTGGCCCATGTGCTTAACCTCGTGGTTCAGCGGTTTCTCAAAACCTATCCAGATCTGATGAATCTTCTTGTCAAAGTACGCTGCCTGTGAGCCCATTTTAGATAGTCGGCTACAGCTTCCGCCGCCCTTGCCGTGCTTCAGCAGCATTTGCAGCTTCCAGCTCACCGACTGATCTGCAATGTCCCCATGCATTGGAGCTCTATATTGCAGATGTTGAGAAGGATTTATGAACACAAGAGGGCAGTTGTTGACTACAAGCATCAACAAGGCAGTCGGTATTAAAGTGAGGCTCCACACATAAAACCTCAGGCGTGAACCTGGATGCCAGACATTCGTACCATCCTCCAAAACTTTGAGGACTCCACCAAGATGGTGAGCGGTGATGTCACCATAACTAACGTCACCATCCCGCTTCTCTGGCATCTGAAATGCTCTCTGCTCACAATTAAAGAGGATGCATTGTAGGCGGAGCACAATGAAATGGAGCAAGGAACCATACAGGGTGATTACACACAGCCCAAACTCATCTCATCCCGACGTGGATTGGGTGACAATGATGAAGAGGAGGAGAAGGACAAAGAACAAGAGCTAGTTTCCTGCACTATATACGGGTCAGCGTGGATGGCCTGAGGAAAGGGAGGAGGAGGAATAGGAGGAGAATGTGGAGGAGAACAAGGTCAGTCATCCTCTTGGTGAAGATACTGAAGTCTTGCCTCTTTGCAGTCTGGCACACATGGCTGAGTTTGTGACGCTGCCTTTCCCGTGACCCTCACATTGTCCAAATTTTGGGACACACTTCTAGACCCATGCTACTGTACAAGGAAAACTTTCTGTCTCTTATTTCATTGCAGGACAGGCTTAATAAAATGGGACAGTACGAGAAAGCCCTTGTTGCGGAATTATTTTAAAAATTCCCATCTGAAAACGCTTGCAGCAGAGGTTACAGTTCATTGGACAACCAAGGATTACAGGCAAGAGAGACACAAATGCATTCCAGCAGAGGCAGGGGAACACTGTCAAAGTTCTGTGACAGGTTTCTCAGACCCTCCCATCGCACAGGCCAACATGCGTGGGGTATTCTCACAAGGAAGGAAAAGTTTCGGAAGATGGTGAGGGTGTACCTTGCCGACCGTATCAACATCCTCCGTGATTCCTCTGTGCCTTATAATTATTGGGTATCCAAGCTGGACATATGGCATGAACTGGCTCTTTATGACTTGGAGGTCCTCGCTAGTGTTGAGCCACCCCCGTAGTGTTCGGGTTCGGTTCGGTTCGTCGAACACCGGGATGTTCGAGGAACTGTTCGCCGAACTGTTCGTCGAACACCTTAGAACACCGTCGAACACCGTTAAAACCAATGGCAGGCAAACAAAAACACATAGAAACACATAGAAAACACCTTCAAAGCTGTCCAAAAGCTGACAAACTGCTCAGAAGACGCTTTCTTTAAAAAAGCCGGCCGGAAATTCAGCAGCGGCATACACCGGTACCCGACAATTTAGACAAGAAGGAATAGAGCCTCACACATAGATTAGATAGATAGAAACATGTCAGTCACATATATATGAAGTACAGTGACAGTGTTGCTTACTGTACTTGTCATTTAGTGTAAAGGATTTATTAAAAAATATAATAGTGTTTTCATGCACTGTCTCTTTAAAAAAGCCGGCCGGCAATTCTGCATCTGTACCCGACAATTTATAACAGACAGAATAGAGCTTCACACATAGATTAGATAGATAGAAACATGTCAGTCACATATATATGAAGTACAGTGACAATGTTGCTTACTGTACTTGTCATTAAGTGTAAAGGATTTATTACAAAAAATAATAGTGTTTTCATGCACCGTCTCTTTAAAAAAGCCGGCCGGCAATTCAGCATCTGTACCCGACAATTTATAACAGACAGAATAGAGCTTCACACATAGATTAGATAGATAGAAACATGTCAGTCACATATATATGAAGTACAGTGATAGTGTTGGTTACTGTACTTGTCATTTAGTATTAAAATAAAGGATTTATTATTAAAAAAAATTGGCGTGGGGTTCCCCTTAATTTTAGGCTCTAGCGGAGGTTAAACAGACAGCTGGGGCAGATGTTTGAAGCCTGGGAAGGGGGTAATACCCACGGAGCTTCCCAGGCTACTAATATGAGCCCCCAGCTGAATACAAAGCCTTTACTAGCTATTAAAATGGGGGACCCCCCCAAAAAAATGACGTAGGGTCCCCCCTAATTTAATAGCTAGCAAAGGCTAGGCAGACAGCTGGGGGCTGATATTAATAGCCCAGGAAGCGTGCCATGAATATTGGCCCCCTCCAAGGCTAGAAACACCAGCCGTCAGCCGCCCCAGAAATGGCGCATTCATAGGATGCGCCAATTCTGGCACTTAGCCTCGCTCTTCCACGCTGCCCTGTAGCGGTGGCAGGGGGTAATAGGGCTGGGGTTGATGTCAGCTTATAATGCCAGCTGACATCAAGCCCAGGTTAGTAATGGAGAGGCGTCTATAAGACACCCCCATTACTAACCCCATAGTCAAAGTTAAAAGAAAACACAAACACCCAGAATAAAGTCCTTTAATTGAAATAAAGACACAATCCTTTATTGTTCTAAATTAAACCATACTTACCATCACGCCCATTACAGCTGAAGCCAACGATCTCCTGCAATAAAAGAAAAATAATAAAGCAACATCATCCTTACCTTTCCATGGTTCCCACGACAGCTTCAGCTCTGCTACATCGAGATGACAGGCTGGACCGCAGCAGAACACTGCCATCCAGCCTGTCATCCCGCAGACACTGAGAAGCGCAGGCTTGCTTGCGCTCTGCAGTGTCTGGCTGTGACGGCATAAAGATGAGACGAGTTCATGTCCAATGAACTCGGCGCACCTCATGCACGTCACTGACAGCGTGGGAAAATTCTCACGCTGAAGCGCTGAGTGCAGGAGAATTCTCCCACGCTGTCAGTGACGTGCATAAGGTGAGCTCATGTCCAATGAACTCAGCTCACCTCCTGCACGTCACTGACAGCGTGTGAGAATTCTCCTGCACTCAGCGCTTCAGTGTGAGAATTCTCCCACGCTGAAGCGCTGAGTGCAGGAGAATTTTCCCACACTGTCAGTGACGTGCATGAGGTGAGCCGAGTTCATTGGACATTAACTCGGCTCATCTGGATGCCCTCACAGAGAGACACTGTGGAGCGCAAGCAAGCCTGCGCTTCTCAGTGTCTGCGGGATGACAGGCTGGATGGCAGCGTTCTGCTGCGGTCCAGCCTGTCATCTCGATGTAGCAGAGCTGAAGCTGTCATGGGAACCATGGAAAGGTAAGGATGATGTTGCTTTATTATTTTTCTTTTATTTCAGGAGATCGTTGGCTTCAGCTGGAATGGGCGTGACGGTAAGTATGGTTTAATTTAGAACAATAAAGAATTGTGTCTTTATTTCAATTAAAGGACTTTATTCTGGGTGTTTGTGTTTTCTTTTAACTTTGACTATGGGGTTAGTAATGGGGGTGTCTTATAGACGCCTCTCCATTACTAACCTGGGCTTGATGTCAGCTGGCATTATAAGCTGACATCAACCCTAGCCCTATTACCCCACTGCCACCGCTACAGGGCAGTGGGAAGAGCGAGGCTAAGTGCCAGAATTGGCGCATCCTATGAATGCGCCATTTCTGGGGCGGCTGACGGCTGGTGTTTCTAGCCTGGGAGGGGGCCAATATTCATGGCTCCCTTCCTGGGCTATTAATATCAGCCCCCAGCTGTCTGCCTAGCCTTTGCTAGCTATTAAATTAGGGGGGACCCCACGTCATTTTTTTGGGGGGGTCCCCCATTTTAATAGCTAGTAAAGGCTATGTATTCAGCTGGGGGCTGATATTAGTAGCCTGGGAAGCTCCGTGGGTATTACCCCCTTCCCAGGCTTCAAACATCTGCCCCAGCTGTCTGCTTAACCTCCGCTAGAGCCTAAAATTAAGGGGAACTCCACGCCAATTTTTTTAATAATAAATCCTTTATTTTAATACTAAATGACAAGTACAGTAACCAACACTATCACTGTACTTCATATATATGTGACTGACATGTTTCTATCTATCTAATCTATGTGTGAAGCTCTATTCTGTCTTTTATAAGTTGTCGGGTACAGATGCTGAATTGCCGGCCGGCTTTCTTAAAGAGACGGTGCATGAAAACACTATTATTTTTTTTAATAAATCCTTTACACTAAATGACAAGTACAGTAAGCAACACTGTCACTGTACTTCATATATATGTGACTGACATGTTTCTATCTATCTAATCTATGTGTGATTCTCTATTCCTTCTATTCTAAATTGTTGGATACAGATGCTGAATTGCCGGCCGGCTTTTTTAAAGAGACGGTGCATGAAAACACTATTATTTTTTTTGATAAATCCTTTACACTAAATGACAAGTACAGTAATCAACACTGTCACTGTACTTCATATATATGTGACTGACATGTTTCTATCTATCTAATCTATGTGTGATTCTCTATTCCTTCTATTCTAAATTGTCGGGTACCGCTGCTGAATTGCCGGCCGGCTTTTTTAAAGAGACGGTGCATGAAAACACTATTATTTTTTTTGATAAATCCTTTACGCTATATGACAAGTACAGTAAGCAGCACTTTCACTGTACTTCGTATATATGTGGCTGACATGTTTATATCTATCTAATCTATGTGTGAAGCTCTATTCTTTCGGTTCTAAATTGTCGGGTACCGGTGTATGCCGCTGCTGAATTGCCGGCTTTTCATGTTTCACTGTTGGCACTGTTCCCATCGATTTGGGCAATCACTGTAATGCCACAACCACCATGGCTGTGGCATTACAGTGAGTGGCAGACAATCCATGCATGATTGGTGCTCTAAATAGCACCAGACATGCAGGACACGCTTTTGGTGCACGAACAGTTATCGAACATAACCTCGAACAGCCGAATTTTTTGCAAATCGTTCGGGTTCGTCGAACAACTCGAACACCGCCCAAAACAGCTCGAATTTGAGATTGGCGAACAGTTCTAGTCGAACACCGCTCATCTCTAGTCCTCGCCTGCCCTTTTGCTAGTGTTTTGTCAGAGCGGGTTTTCAGTGCCACCGGTGGAATTAAATCCGATAGGCGCATCCGCCTGTCAACTAAAAATGAACAAGGGCTGGATTGGGCCAGACTTCTCAACACCACCGAATGATAGCAGCGTAGTATAAACTCAAATACAGTGGCTTTTTTAGGGAGGTCTAACTCTATTCCCATGCACTTCTGTCTTCACACCCAGACATGGGTATACGCTTCCCAATTTTGTCTATTTGCTCTTGTCCTCCTCCTTCTCCACATCCTCTTCCTCCACCACCATATGACCACCATATGTACCAAATCAACATATCTATGTCTCTTGCAAGGGGCATTGGACTTCCTCCAAATTTTTGTCAGCCGTTGCTTCACTGCATAGGCAAACACTATAAGAGACACACTTCCTATTAGTGGGAGCATTTTTTGAAGGATGCCCTCCGACCGCTACGTCTCTTGCAAGGGGCATTGGACATCCTCCAAATTTTTGGCAGCCGTTACTTCACTGCATAGGCAAACAGTATAGAAGACACACTTCCTAATAATGGGAGTATTTTTTGCAAGAGGCCCTCCGACCTCTACTTCTCTTACAAGGGGCATTGGAGTTCCTCCCAATTTATGGCAGCTGTTGCTTCACTACATAGGCAAACAGAATGGGAGACACACTTCCTATTAGTAGAAGCATTTTTGAAGGAGGCCCTCCGACCTCTACATCTCTTGCAAGGGTCATTGGACATCCTCCAAATTTTTGGCAGCCGTTGCTTTGCTGCATAGGCAAACAGTATGGGAGACACACTTCCTAATAATGGGAACATTGTTTTAAGGAGGCCCTCAAACCTCTACGTCTCTTGCAAGGGGTATTGGAGTTCTTGCAAATTTGGAGTCACTGTATATGCAATAACAGTATAGGAGACTCACTTGTTAATAATGGGAACAGCAAAGCATAGCCGAAAGCTGGCCCCTTAAGAATAGTAAAGGCCAACTGTTGGCCCAATAAAAATAGTCTTTGTGACTTTCAAAGTCAATCCTTCATAAATGAAACAGGATGTGTCTGAAGATGTGTCACACACCACATGGCCAGATAAGGTTGTAAAAGGTTACAATGATATTTCCCGGTGAATGCATTTGTCTTGGTTGAAAGCAATGCAAAAATGCAAAAATGTATCAAAAGCGCTACATGTGAACATAGCCAAAGTGTGGAGGAGCATTTTTGGTTATTTATTTTGTCTTATATACAAGTCATTACCCTGGAAAGGATGTTCCTTAACATATTTCCCAGGAAAATCCATTTTGGTTTCGTTTTTATATGTTTTATTGTGAGTCATTAAAAGTGACGTAATACCTCTGACAACGTTGCTGACAGCAGTGACCTGGGAGTCAGAAATGCTTCCAGTGGTCTTCCCATGATGATCCAATGTCATTTGAGTACTGTTATCATCGATTTGGGCAATTTTTAGGCCAGGGGGGCAGCCGGAAAAATGCTCGAGTTTCCCATAGACTTACAATGGGCTCGTTACTTGGTCCGAGCACTTGAGCGTTACAATTTGCTTGACTCAAACAACGAGTAGCCGAGCATTTTAGTGCTTGCTTATCACTAGTTTGCGGTAAATTTATATAGAAACGTTTTCAACTTTTTGTAAAAATATCTGAGATTTTTATGAAAATTTTTGAAAAAGAAGTGATTTTCAAACTTTCAATGCTTATATCTAGTGATGAGTGAGCACTAAAATCCTCGGGTACTCGTTGCTCGGGTCGAGCAAATTGGAATACTTGGATCCTCGACCTAAGCAACGAGCAGAATGTAAGTCTATGGGAAACTCAATCATTTTTCAGGTGGCTCCCCCCAGCGGTCTGCAAAGGTCCTAAAAATTGCCCAAATCGCTGGGAACAGTGCTCAAATGACATGGAATCAGCATTGGGAAGGCCCCTGGAAGCATCGCTGACTCCCAGATCACTGCTGTCAACAATGTGGTCAGAGTATTATGCCACTTTTACGGACTCACAATAAAACATACAAAAACAAAACCAAAATGGATTTTCCTGGGAAATATGTTAAGGACCATACTTTCAACCAAGACAAATGAATTCACCAGGAAATGTCATTTTAACATTTTACAACCTTATCTTGCCATGTGGTGTGTGACACATCATCAGACACATGCATACAGTGCTGAAAAGACAAGGGAACTGCATGGGGAAGAACTCTGGAAGCATCTCTGACTCTCAGGTCACTGCCTAAAAGTTTGCCCATCATAAGTGATCCTTGGCGCATGCGAAGATGCCTCCAGCCATGCACCTGTCATTGCAGACTTTCAACAATCAACGTCCACGTCCTTGTCCCACTGCAGTGTTCAGTTGTCCCTACCCCATTCCTTGGAATGCAAGTGCAGGTATGCAGGCAGTCACCCACCCTCAGGCTGAAATACTATTCTGCCAAATTCTTGACAGCTGCTTGCACTTGAAATGTGGCATTTTAGGCTCGTGGAGGTGGAAGCTTTTCATAACCTCATGCTGGGTCGCTAGACACCACTATATTTCCCCGTCCCACAACATTACCCGTGCCCTGCCCAGTGCACTTACTGGGAAGGACCGCCTAGCCACAACACATGGACAGGTGAATGTGGCCAGGGATGGTACGGAGCCAGTCCACAAGTTTTTTTGCTGACAGTTGTATTTAGCTCGGTGAAAGGACTGGCATAGAGGGAAACTGTATCTACCCTGCGTGTCATTTCTCCCAGGAAGTCCTCTAAAGCTGGGGGGTATGTCAAATGTGGCCTGAACATTACTGCTGGTACTTTTCTGTGGGAATTTGCTTGCCTCCTACCAGCCTGGAATATTTCCAGCAAACTATGGTATGACACCATGGTATTAGCACTGCCCCCAGTACCAGTATCGAAGCCATCCCCAATTTCCTTCTCAGGAATTTTATTTGGTAGACTGAGTGGCTGACCAAATACATTTTCTCACAAAGGAGCTGAAGATAGAGTGGCAGTAGGTGCAAGTTTCTCCAGCCTGTTAGATATTAGAGGGTGAACGGCAGCACATTGGATCAGTGGTTAGCACTGAAGCTTTCCTGGGTTCAAATCCCAGCAAGGACAACATCTGCAAGGACTTTGTATGTTCTCCCCGTGTTTGCATGTGTTTCCTGATCAGTAAAAAAGCACCCATAGAGTGTCCGGAAACCATCCCACACACTTTTCTTAGCCAGGACTGCTTCTCGGCAGGGTTGGACGATCCCATCAGAGAATCCTCTGGCGTGCCTTGACTTCTACCTCAGGAGATTTCATGATAGCGCTAACTTTGCAACTGCTATGGGGCTCTTGAGCGGGTGAGAAAGGTTAGCCCTCAGAATCAAATCCTCTATTGGGCACAATGTTTTTCAATCTGAAACAGCTTCTCAGTGGGAGTTGTATTTCACCACAGCCATATTCTTTAGCTCGGTGAAAGGACTGGCATAGAGGGAAACCGTATCTACCCTGGCTGTCATTTCTCCATCACCAGGTTCCGCCCATTGTCACCCACGACCATGCCTGGATGTATGTTCAGCGGTGAGAGCCACAGATCAGGCTGCTGTGTTACAGCTTTCAACAACTCTGCAGCGCTGGGCGATTTGTCAATTAAGCATTAACCATGTTATCTACAGAACAGCCTATTGCCGCTTGGCCAAGGCAGTGCTGCAGTGCTGTCAGCTTGTGACTGATGTGGTCATTTCGGAAATTGAGGAGGAGGTGCATGAGCTGAACAATGTGATTACATTGTTTTTAAATTGGTGACGCTGTTTTTATACTAAAGAAAGATCCTATTGTTTTTTGATTTTTTTTTACATTTTTTTAAGACAAATGCATTCACCGAGAAATGTCATTTTAACATTTTAAAACCTTATCTGGCAATGTGGTGTGTGACACATCATCAAACAAATCCTGTTTTAATTATGATGGAGCGACTCTGAAAGTCATAAAGCCTATTTTTATAGGGACATCAGACGGCCCTTAGTTTTCTTAAAAGACCAGCAGTCGGCACTAGCTATTGGTAGAAAGCCATCAGCCGGCTATGCTTTGTTATTCCCATTATTAACAAGTGGGTCTCCTATACTGTTATTATCCAGTGACTGCAAGGGCTGCAAAAAAATTGGACGCAACCCAATACCCCTTTGAAGAGACACAGAGGAGGGTCTCAGTAAAAAAAATGTTCTCATTATAAAGGAGCAGGTCTCCTATTGTGGTAATGCCCATGTTGTGATTGCAAGGGCTGCCAAAATTTGGGAAAAACCCGCTAAGAATTTAAAGACACATGGAGCAGGGCCACAGTAACAAGGTACGACATGTTCCCATTAGAAAGGAGAGGGTCTACTATACAGTTAAAGGACCAGACAATGTGAACTGAGGTCTAAGATGGCAGACATACAAGAAACAGAGGCATGTTCACACTAGCAAAAAAGAAGCAAGACAAAAATATATCTCATACCCTACCATAATTATATATAAATGTAAAGCAAAGTTGCATAATAAATATAGGGTACTTAGTGAACTATTTTTGATCAAAAAAAGTATACAAGCCGTCCCACCAGCGGCAAGGTGACCCTAAATTGGGACGGTACCTATACTGCCTATATTAAAAACCTTACTGTATATCAAAGTTGAAGTAATGCATATAAAAGGGTAGACAAATAGGACCGGGTCCCAACTCCAGACCACCTAGGCCCGTGGTAAGCTACATATATACCAATCAGCTCAACAAAGGGCATGCCACACCCTTAAATTGCACAGAATGCAAACAAGTCAAAAAACCAGACAATGTGAACTGAGGTCTAAGATGGCAGACATACAAGAAACAGAGGCATGTTCACACTAGCAAAAAAGAAGCAAGACAAAAATATATCTCATACCCTACCATAATTATATATAAATGTAAAGCAAAGTTGCATAATAAATATAGGGTACTTAGTGAACTATTTTTGATCAAAAAAAGTATACAAGCCGTCCCACCAGCGGCAAGGTGACCCTAAATTGGGACGGTACCTATACTGCCTATATTAAAAACATATATATAATTATGGTAGGGTATGAGATATATTTTTGTCTTGCTTCTTTTTTGCTAGTGTGAACATGCCTCTGTTTCTTGTATGTCTGCCATCTTAGACCTCAGTTCCCATTGTCTGGTTTTTTGACTTGTTTGTATTCTGTGCAATTTAAGGGTGTGGCATGCCCTTTGTTGAGCTGATTGGTATATATGTAGCTTACCACGGGCCTAGGTGGTCTGGAGTTGGGACCCGGTCCTATTTGTCTACCCTTTTATATGCATTACTTCAACTTTGATATACAGTAAGGTTTTTAATATAGGCAGTATAGGTACCGTCCCAATTTAGGGTCACCTTGCCGCTGGTGGGACGGCTTGTATACTTTTTTTGATCAAAAATAGTTCACTAAGTACCCTATATTTATTATGCAACTTTGCTTTACATTTATATATAATTATGGTAGGGTATGAGATATATTTTTGTCTTGCTTCTTTTTTGCTAGTGTGAACATGCCTCTGTTTCTTGTATGTCTGCCATCTTAGACCTCAGTTCACATTGTCTGGTTTTTTGACTTGTTTGCATTCTGTGCAATTTAAGGGTGTGGCATGCCCTTTGTTGAGCTGATTGGTATATATGTAGCTTACCACGGGCCTAGGTGGTGTGGAGTTGGGACCCGGTCCTATTTGTCTACCCTTTTATATGCATTACTTCAACTTTGATATACAGTAAGGTTTTTAATATAGGCAGTATAGGTACCGTCCCAATTTAGGGTCACCTTGCCGCTGGTGGGACGGCTTGTATACTTTTTTTGATCAAAAACAGTTCACTAAGTACCCTATATTTATTATGCAACTTTGCTTTACATTTATATATAATTATGGTAGGGTATGAGATATATTTTTGTCTTGCTTCTTTTTTGCTAGTGTGAACATGCCTCTGTTTCTTGTATGTCTGCCATCTTAGACCTCAGTTCACATTGTCTGGTTTTTTGACTTGTTTGCATTCTGTGCAATTTAAGGGTGTGGCATGCCCTTTGTTGAGCTGATTGGTATATATGTAGCTTACCACGGGCCTAGGTGGTGTGGAGTTGGGACCCGGTCCTATTTGTCTACCCTTTTATATGCATTACTTCAACTTTGATATACAGTAAGGTTTTTAATATAGGCAGTATAGGTACCGTCCCAATTTAGGGTCACCTTGCCGCTGGTGGGACGGCTTGTATACTTTTTTTGATCAAAAATTAGTTCACTAAGTACTCTATATTTATTATGCAACTTTGCTTTACATTTATATATAATTATGGTAGGGTATGAGATATATTTTTGTCTTGCTTCTTTTTTGCTAGTGTGAACATGCCTCTGTTTCTTGTATGTCTGCCATCTTAGACCTCAGTTCACATTGTCTGGTTTTTTGACTTGTTTGCATTCTGTGCAATTTAAGGGTGTGGCATGCCCTTTGTTGAGCTGATTGGTATATATGTAGCTTACCACGGGCCTAGGTGGTCTGGAGTTGGGACCCGGTCCTATTTGTCTACCCTTTTATATGCATTACTTCAACTTTGATATACAGTAAGGTTTTTAATATAGGCAGTATAGGTACCGTCCCAATTTAGGGTCACCTTGCCGCTGGTGGGACGGCTTGTATACTTTTTTTGATCAAAAATAGTTCACTACGTACCCTATATTTATTATGCAACTTTGCTTTACATTTATATATAATTATGGTAGGGTATGAGATATATTTTTGTCTTGCTTCTTTTTTGCTAGTGTGAACATGCCTCTGTTTCTTGTATGTCTGCCATCTTAGACCTCAGTTCACATTGTCTGGTTTTTTGACTTGTTTGCATTCTGTGCAATTTAAGGGTGTGGCATGCCCTTTGTTGAGCTGATTGGTATATATGTAGCTTACCACGGGCCTAGGTGGTCTGGAGTTGGGACCCGGTCCTATTTGTCTACCCTTTTATATGCATTACTTCAACTTTGATATACAGTAAGGTTTTTAATATAGGCAGTATAGGTACCGTCCCAATTTAGGGTCACCTTGCCGCTGGTGGGACGGCTTGTATACTTTTTTTGATCAAAAATAGTTCACTAAGTACCCTATATTTATTATGCAACTTTGCTTTACATTTATATATAATTATGGTAGGGTATGAGATATATTTTTGTCTTGCTTCTTTTTTGCTAGTGTGAACATGCCTCTGTTTCTTGTATGTCTGCCATCTTAGACCTCAGTTCACATTGTCTGGTTTTTTGACTTGTTTGCATTCTGTGCAATTTAAGGGTGTGGCATGCCCTTTGTTGAGCTGATTGGTATATATGTAGCTTACCACGGGCCTAGGTGGTCTGGAGTTGGGACCCGGTCCTATTTGTCTACCCTTTTATATGCATTGCTTCAACTTTGATATACAGTAAGGTTTTGAATATAGGCAGTATAGGTACCGTCCCAATTTAGGGTCACCTTGCCGCTGGTGGGACGGCTTGTATACTTTTTTTGATCAAAAATAGTTCACTAAGTACCCTATATTTATTATGCAACTTTGCTTTACATTTATATATAATTATGGTAGGGTATGAGATATATTTTTGTCTTGCTTCTTTTTTGCTAGTGTGAACATGCCTCTGTTTCTTGTATGTCTGCCATCTTAGACCTCAGTTCACATTGTCTGGTTTTTTGACTTGTTTGCATTCTGTGCAATTTAAGGGTGTGGCATGCCCTTTGTTGAGCTGATTGGTATATATGTAGCTTACCACGGGCCTAGGTGGTCTGGAGTTGGGACCCGGTCCTATTTGTCTACCCTTTTATATGCATTTCTTCAACTTTGATATACAGTAAGGTTTTTAATATAGGCAGTATAGGTACCGTCCCAATTTAGGGTCACCTTGCCGCTGGTGGGACGGCTTGTATATTTTTTTGATCAAAAATAGTTCACTAAGTACCCTATATTTATTATGCAACTTTGCTTTACATTTATATATAATTATGGTAGGGTATGAGATATATTTTTGTCTTGCTTCTTTTTTGCTAGTGTGAACATGCCTCTGTTTCTTGTATGTCTGCCATCTTAGACCTCAGTTCACATTGTCTGGTTTTTTGACTTGTTTGCATTCTGTGCAATTTAAGGGTGTGGCATGCCCTTTGTTGAGCTGATTGGTATATATGTAGCTTACCACGGGCCTAGGTGGTCTGGAGTTGGGACCCGGTCCTATTTGTCTACCCTTTTATATGCATTACTTCAACTTTGATATACAGTAAGGTTTTTAATATAGGCAGTATAGGTACCGTCCCAATTTAGGGTCACCTTGCCGCTGGTGGGACGGCTTGTATACTTTTTTTGATCAAAAATAGTTCACTAAGTACCCTATATTTATTATGCAACTTTGCTTTACATTTATATATAATTATGGTAGGGTATGAGATATATTTTTGTCTTGCTTCTTTTTTGCTAGTGTGAACATGCCTCTGTTTCTTGTATGTCTGCCATCTTAGACCTCAGTTCACATTGTCTGGTTTTTTGACTTGTTTGCATTCTGTGCAATTTAAGGGTGTGGCATGCCCTTTGTTGAGCTGATTGGTATATATGTAGCTTACCACGGGCCTAGGTGGTCTGGAGTTGGGACCCGGTCCTATTTGTCTACCCTTTTATATGCATTACTTCAACTTTGATATGCAGTAAGGTTTTTAATATAGGCAGTATAGGTACCGTCCCAATTTAGGGTCACCTTGCCGCTGGTGGGACGGCTTGTATACTTTTTTTGATCAAAAATAGTTCACTAAGTACCCTATATTTATTATGCAACTTTGCTTTACATTTATATATAATTATGGTAGGGTATGAGATATATTTTTGTCTTGCTTCTTTTTTGCTAGTGTGAACATGCCTCTGTTTCTTGTATGTCTGCCATCTTAGACCTCAGTTCACATTGTCTGGTTTTTTGACTTGTTTGCATTCTGTGCAATTTAAGGGTGTGGCATGCCCTTTGTTGAGCTGATTGGTATATATGTAGCTTACCACGGGACTAGGTGGTCTGGAGTTGGGACCCGGTCCTATTTGTCTACCCTTTTATATGCATTACTTCAACTTTGATATACAGTAAGGTTTTGAATATAGGCAGTATAGGTACCGTCCCAATTTAGGGTCACCTTGCCGCTGGTGGGACGGCTTGTATACTTTTTTTGATCAAAAATAGTTCACTAAGTACCCTATATTTATTATGCAACTTTGCTTTACATTTATATATAATTATGGTAGGGTATGAGATATATTTTTGTCTTGCTTCTTTTTTGCTAGTGTGAACATGCCTCTGTTTCTTGTATGTCTGCCATCTTAAACCTCAGTTCACATTGTCTGGTTTTTTGACTTGTTTGCATTCTGTGCAATTTAAGGGTGTGGCATGCCCTTTGTTGAGCTGATTGGTATATATGTAGCTTACCACGGGCCTAGGTGGTCTGGACTTGGGACCCGGTCCTATTTGTCTACCCTTTTATATGCATTACTTCAACTTTGATATACAGTAAGGTTTTTAATATAGGCAGTATAGGTACCGTCCCAATTTAGGGTCACCTTGCCGCTGGTGGGACGGCTTGTATACTTTTTTTGATCAAAAATAGTTCACTAAGTACCCTATATTTATTATGCAACTTTGCTTTACATTTATATATAATTATGGTAGGGTATGAGATATATTTTTGTCTTGCTTCTTTTTTGCTAGTGTGAACATGCCTCTGTTTCTTGTATGTCTGCCATCTTAGACCTCAGTTCACATTGTCTGGTTTTTTGACTTGTTTGCATTCTGTGCAATTTAAGGGTGTGGCATGCCCTTTGTTGAGCTGATTGGTATATATGTAGCTTACCACGGGCCTAGGTGGTCTGGAGTTGGGACCCGGTCCTATTTGTCTACCCTTTTATATGCATTACTTCAACTTTGATATACAGTAAGGTTTTGAATATAGGCAGTATAGGTACCGTCCCAATTTAGGGTCACCTTGCCGCTGGTGGGACGGCTTGTATACTTTTTTTGATCAAAAATAGTTCACTAAGTACCCTATATTTATTATGCAACTTTGCTTTACATTTATATATAATTATGGTAGGGTATGAGATATATTTTTGTCTTGCTTCTTTTTTGCTAGTGTGAACATGCCTCTGTTTCTTGTATGTCTGCCATCTTAGACCTCAGTTCACATTGTCTGGTTTTTTGACTTGTTTGCATTCTGTGCAATTTAAGGGTGTGGCATGCCCTTTGTTGAGCTGATTGGTATATATGTAGCTTACCACGGGCCTAGGTGGTCTGGAGTTGGGACCCGGTCCTATTTGTCTACCCTTTTATATGCATTTCTTCAACTTTGATATACAGTAAGGTTTTTAATATAGGCAGTATAGGTACCGTCCCAATTTAGGGTCACCTTGCCGCTGGTGGGACGGCTTGTATATTTTTTTGATCAAAAATAGTTCACTAAGTACCCTATATTTATTATGCAACTTTGCTTTACATTTATATATAATTATGGTAGGGTATGAGATATATTTTTGTCTTGCTTCTTTTTTGCTAGTGTGAACATGCCTCTGTTTCTTGTATGTCTGCCATCTTAGACCTCAGTTCACATTGTCTGGTTTTTTGACTTGTTTGCTTTCTGTGCAATTTAAGGGTGTGGCATGCCCTTTGTTGAGCTGATTGGTATATATGTAGCTTACCACGGGCCTAGGTGGTCTGGAGTTGGGACCCGGTCCTATTTGTCTACCCTTTTATATGCATTACTTCAACTTTGATATACAGTAAGGTTTTTAATATAGGCAGTATAGGTACCGTCCCAATTTAGGGTCACCTTGCCGCTGGTGGGACGGCTTGTATACTTTTTTTGATCAAAAATAGTTCACTAAGTACCCTATATTTATTATGCAACTTTGCTTTACATTTATATATAATTATGGTAGGGTATGAGATATATTTTTGTCTTGCTTCTTTTTTGCTAGTGTGAACATGCCTCTGTTTCTTGTATGTCTGCCATCTTAGACCTCAGTTCACATTGTCTGGTTTTTTGACTTGTTTGCATTCTGTGCAATTTAAGGGTGTGGCATGCCCTTTGTTGAGCTGATTGGTATATATGTAGCTTACCACGGGCCTAGGTGGTCTGGAGTTGGGACCCGGTCCTATTTGTCTACCCTTTTATATGCATTACTTCAACTTTGATATACAGTAAGGTTTTTAATATAGGCAGTATAGGTACCGTCCCAATTTAGGGTCACCTTGCCGCTGGTGGGACGGCTTGTATACTTTTTTTGATCAAAAATAGTTCACTAAGTACCCTATATTTATTATGCAACTTTGCTTTACATTTATATATAATTATGGTAGGGTATGAGATATATTTTTGTCTTGCTTCTTTTTTGCTAGTGTGAACATGCCTCTGTTTCTTGTATGTCTGCCATCTTAGACCTCAGTTCACATTGTCTGGTTTTTTGACTTGTTTGCATTCTGTGCAATTTAAGGGTGTGGCATGCCCTTTGTTGAGCTGATTGGTATATATGTAGCTTACCACGGGCCTAGGTGGTCTGGAGTTGTCACCCGGTCCTATTTGTCTACCCTTTTATATGCATTACTTCAACTTTGATATACAGTAAGGTTTTTAATATAGGCAGTATAGGTACCGTCCCAATTTAGGGTCACCTTGCCGCTGGTGGGACGGCTTGTATACTTTTTTTGATCAAAAATAGTTCACTAAGTACCCTATATTTATTATGCAACTTTGCTTTACATTTATATATAATTATGGTAGGGTATGAGATATATTTTTGTCTTGCTTCTTTTTTGCTAGTGTGAACATGCCTCTGTTTCTTGTATGTCTGCCATCTTAAACCTCAGTTCACATTGTCTGGTTTTTTGACTTGTTTGCATTCTGTGCAATTTAAGGGTGTGGCATGCCCTTTGTTGAGCTGATTGGTATATATGTAGCTTACCACGGGCCTAGGTGGTCTGGACTTGGGACCCGGTCCTATTTGTCTACCCTTTTATATGCATTACTTCAACTTTGATATACAGTAAGGTTTTTAATATAG